>NC_138773.1:237425788-238133902 GCF_965119305.1 Pelophylax lessonae
AAAGAGTTCTGTGTTTATGTTTATGTCCTATGCACGGGACCGACCCCATTATATCCTCATATGTCCCCATGTATGGGACCGACCCCCATATATTCTAATATGTCCTATGCACGGGACCGACCCCATATATCCTCATATGTCCCATGTATGGGACCGACCCCATATATTCTAATATGTCCTATGCACGGGGACCGACCCCATATATCCTCATATGTCCTATGTATGGGACCGACCCCATATATTCTAATATGTCCCATGTATGGGACTGACCCCATATATCCTTATATGTCCCATGTATGGGACCGACCCCATATATTCTAATATGTCCCATGTATGGGACTGACCCCATATATCCTAATATGTCCTATGCACGGGACCGACCCCATATATCCTCATATGTCCCATGTATGGGACCGACCCCATATATTCTAATATGTCCCATGTATGGGACTGACCCCATATATCCTAATATGTCCCATCTATGGGACCGACCCCATATATACTAATATGTCCTATGCACGGGACCGACCCCAGATAGACTAATATGTCCCATGTATGGGACCGACCCCCATATATCCTAATATGTCCCATGTATGGGACTGACCCCATATATCCTAATATGTCCCATCTATGGGACCGACCCCATATATCCTAATATGTCCCATACACAGGACCGACCCCATATATCCTAATATGTCCTATGCACGGGACCGACCCCATATATACTAATATGTCCCATCTATGGGACCGACCCCATATATCCTAATATGTCCCATACACGGGACCGACCCCATATATCCTAATATGTCCTATGCACGGGACCGACCCCATATATCCTAATATGTCCCAAGCACGGGACCGCCCCCATATATCCCATTATGTCCCAGGCACAGGACTGATACCATAAATACTAATATGTCCCAGGTACGGGACTGACCCCGTATATCCTAATATGTCCCAGGCATGGGACCGACCCCATATATCCTAATATGTCCCAGGCACGGGACCGACCCCATATATCCCATTATGTCCCAGGCACGGGACTGATACCATATATCCTAATATGTCCCAGGTACGGGACCGACCCCATATAGACTAATATGTCCCATGCATTCTATATGTCACATATCCAATACATGAGATACAGAGTATACACAGAGCTCCCCCATTATATCTATTATATCCTTTACACAGAGCTCCCCCATTATATCTCTATTATATCCCATACACAGAGCTCCCCCTGTTATATCTGTATTATATCCTATACACAGAGCTCCCCCGTAATATCTCTATTATATCCTATACACAGAGCTCCCCCGTAATATCTCTATTATATCCTATACACAGAGCTCCCCCGTAATATCTCTATTATATCCTATACACAGAGCTCCCCCATTATATCTGTATTATATCCTATACACAGAGCTTCCCCATTATATCTCTATTATATCCCATACACAGAGCTCCCCCATTATATCTCTATTATATCCTATACACAGAGCTCCCCCATTATATCTGTATTATATCCTATACACATTATATCCTATCCTAATATCTCTATTATATCCTATACACAGAGCTCCCCCATTATATCTGTATTATATCCTATACACAGAGCTCCCCATTATATCTCTATTATATCCTATACACAGAGCTCCCCCGTAATATCTCTATTATATCCTATACACAGAGCTCCCCCATTATATCTGTATTATATCCTATACACAGAGCTCCCCCGTAATATCTCTATTATATCCTATACACAGAGCTCCCCCATTATATCTGTATTATATCCTATACACAGAGCTCCCCCATTATATCTGTATTATATCCTATACACAGAGCTCCCCCATTATATCTCTATTATATCCCATACACAGGGCTCCCCCATTATATCTCTATTATATCCCATACACAGAGCTCCCCCATTATATCTGTATTATATCCTATACACAGGGCTCCCCCATTATATCTCTATTATATCCTATACACAGAGCTCCCCCATTATATCTGTATTATATCCTATACACAGAGCTCCCCCATTATATCTGTATTATATCCTATACACAGAGCTCCCCCATTATATCTCTATTATATCCCATACACAGAGCTCCCCCATTATATCTGTATTATATCCTATACACAGGGCTCCCCCATTATATCTCTATTATATCCTATACACAGAGCTCCCCCATTATATCTATTATATCCTATACACAGAGCTCCCCCATTATATCTCTATTATATCCTATACACAGAGCTCCCCCATTATATCTATTATATCCTATACACAGGGCTCCCCCATTATATCTCTATTATATCCTATACACAGAGCTCCCCCATTATATCTCTATTATATCCTATACACAGAGCTCCCCCATTATATATCTATTACTGTATATCCTATACACATAGCTCCCCCATTATATCTCTATTATATCGTATACTCAGAGCTCCCCCATTATATCTCTATTATATCCTATACACAGAGCTCCCCCATTATATCTATATTATATCCTATACACAGAGCTCCCCCATTATTTCTCTATTATATCCCATACACAGAGCTCCCCCATTATATCTCTATTATATCCCATACACAGGGCTCCCCCATTATATCTCTATTATATCCTATCCACAGAGCTCCCCCATTATATCTCTATTATATCCCATACACAGAGCTCCCCCATTATATCTCTATTATATCCTATACACAGAGCTCCCCCATTATATCTCTATTATATCCTATACACAGGGCTCCCCCATTATATCTCTATTATATCCTATCCACAGAGCTCCCCCATTATATCTCTATTATATCCTATACACAGGGCTCCCCCATTTATATCTCTATTATATCCTATACACATAGCTTCCCCATTATATCTATTATATCCTATACACAGAGCTCCCCCATTATATCGCTATTCTATCCTATACACAGAGCTCCCCCATTATATCTCTATTATATCCCATACACAGAGCTCCCCCATTATATCTCTATTATATCCTATACACAGAGCTCCCCCATTATATCTCTATTATATCCTATACACAGGGCTCCCCCATTATATCTCTATTATATCCTATACACAGGGCTCCCCCATTTATATCTCTATTATATCCTATACACATAGCTTCCCCATTATATCTATTATATCCTATACACAGAGCTCCCCCATTATATCGCTATTCTATCCTATACACATAGCTTCCCCATTATATCTATTATATCTTATACACAGAGCTCCCCCATTACATCTTTATTATATCCTATACACAGAGCTCCCCCATTATATCTGTATTATATCCTATACACAGAGCTTCCCCATTATATCTATTATATCCTATACACAGAGCTCCCCCATTATATCCTTTATATCCTATACACAGGGCTCCCCCGTTATATCTATTATATCATTTACACAGGACTCCCCCATTATATCTATTATGTCCTATACACAGGACTCCCCCATTATATCTATTATATACTATACACAGGCTCCTATATTATATCTTTATTATAGCCTTTACACAGGGCTCCTATATCATATCTCTATTATATCCCATACACAGGGCTCCCCCATTATATCCTATACACAGAGCTCCCCTATTACATCTCTTTTATATCCAATACACAGGTCTCCTATATCATATCTCACTTAAATCCTATACACAGGGCTTCCCCATTATATCTATTATATCCTATACACAGAGCTCCCCCATTATATCTCTTTTATATTCTATACACAGAGCTCCCCCATTATATCTCTATTACAAACCCAATTCCAAAAAAGTTGGGACACTACAAATTGTGAGTAAAAAAGGAATGGACTAATTTACAAATCTCATAAACGTATATTTTATTCACAATATAATGTAGATAACATATTAAATGTTGAAAGTGAGACATTTTGAAATGTCATGCCAAATATTGGCTCATTTTGGATTTCATGAGAGCTACACATTCCAAAAAAGTTGGGACAGGTAGCAATAAGAGGCCGGAAAAGTTAAATGTACATATAAGGAACAGCTGGAGGACCAATTTGCAACTTATTAGGTCAATTGGCAACATCATTGGGTATAAAAAGAGCCTCTATCAGGGTGGCAGTGTCTCTCAGAAGTCAAGATGGGCAGAGGATCACCAATTCCCCCAATGCTGCGGCGAAAAATAGTGGAGCAATATCAGAAAGGAGTTTTTTTTTTAGAGAAAAATTTAAAAAGTTTGAAGTTATCATCATCTACAGTGCATAATATCATCCAAAGATTCAGAGAATCTGGAACAATCTCTGTGCGTAAGGGTCAATGCTGGAAAACCATACTGGATGCCCATGATCTTCGGGCCCTTAGACGGCACTGCATCACATACAGGAATGCTACTGTAATGGAAATCACAACATGGGCTCAGGAATACTTCCAGAAAACATTGTCGGTGAACACAATCCGCCGTGCCATTCGCCGTTGCCGGGTAAAACTCTATAGGCCAAAAAAGAAGCCATATCTAAACATGATCCAGAAGCGCAGGCGTTTTCTCTGGGTCAAGGCTCATTTAAAATGGACAGTGGCAAAGTGGAAAACTGTTCTGTGGTCAGACAAATCAAAATTTGAAGTTCTTTTTGGAAAACTGGGATGCCATGTTATCCGGACTTAAGAAGACAATGACAACCCAAGTTGTTATCATCGCTCAGTTCAGAAGCCTGCATCTCTGATGGTATGGGGTTGCATGAGTGTGTGTGGCTTGAGTGCGTGTGGCATGGGCAACTTACACACCTGGAAAGGCACCATCAATGCTGAAATGGTTCTAGAACAACATATGCTCCCATCCAGACGTTGTCTCTTTCAGGGAAGACCTTGCATTTTCCAACATGACAATGCTAGACCACATACTGCATCAAGTACAACATCATGGCTGTGTAGAAGAAGGATCCGGGTACTGAAATGGCCAGTCTGCAGTCCAGATTTTACCCATAGAAAACATTTGGCGAAACATAAAGAGGAAGATGCAACATAGAAGACCTAAGACAGTTGAGCAACTAGGAGCCTGTATTAGAGAAGAATGGGACAACATTCCTATTCCTAAACTTGAGCAACTTGTCTCCTCAGTCCCCAGACATTTGCAGACTGTTATAAAAAGAAGAGGGGATGCCACACAATGGTTAACATGGCCTTGTCCCAACTTTTTTGAGATGTGTTGATGCCATGAAGTTTAAAATCTTCTTATTTTTCCCTTAAAATGATACATTTTCTCAGTTTAAACATTTGATATGTCATCTATGTTGTATTCTGAATAAAATATTGAAATTTGAAACTTCCACATCATTGCATTATGTTTTTATTCACAATTTGTACAGTGTCCCAACTTTTTTGGAATCGGGTTTGTATATTCTATACACAGAGCTCCCCCATTACATCTAAATTATATCCTATACTATGCTCCCCCATTATATCCCTATTACATCCTATATACAGAGCCCCCCCCCCATTATATCTCTATTACATCCTATACACAGAGCCCCCCCTCCCCATTATATCAACAGTATATTATATTTTATACACAGGGCTCCCCCATTACACCTCTATTATATCCTATACACAGAGCCTGTCCCCCATTGTATCTCTATTATATCCTATACACAGGGTTCCCCCATTATATATAGCATACAGACAGGGCTCCTTTAAACAGGACTAGTGTATTATATCTATATTATATCCCATACAAGGGACATTGTATCTAAAAAATAGTAAATTCTCTATTATATCTATAGTATATATTATACACATGGTTCCTGTATTGTCTCTGTATTATATCATAAACATACTGTAGGACTCGTCAATTATATTTGTTTTATAATGGAGGAGCCCTGTGTATAGGATATAACAAATATAATGGAGGAGCCCTGTGTATAGGATATAATAGATATAATGGAGTAGCCCTGTGTATAGGGTATAATTGGGGATATCTGGGTATAGGATGCAATACAGATTTAATGGGGGAGCCCTGTGTATACGATAGAATACAGATATAATGGAGGAGCCCCATGGATAGGATATATCTGAATTATATCCTATACCCAGATCTCCCCCATTATACAGTATCTGTAGTATATTGTATACACAGGACTCCTCCATTATATTGGTATTATAATGGAGGAGCCCCATGGATAAGGTATAATACAGATATATTGAAGGAGCCCTGTGTATAGGATGTAAATACAAATATAATGAAGGAGATCTGGGTTTTAAGTATAATACAGATATAATGGAGGGGCCCCATGGATAGGATATATCTGTATTATATCCTATATCTCCCCCCTATGTATCTGTATTATATACTATGTTTAGATCTTTCCATTATATCTGTATTATACCCTATGTCCAGGACTCCACCATTATATCTGTCTTATATCCTATACACAGGGTTCCTCCTTTATATCTGCATGATATCCTATACCCAGATCTCCCCCATTATATCTGTCTTATGTCCTATACACAGGGTTCCTCCATTATATCTGCATTATATCCTAAACCCAGATCTCCCCCATGATATCTGTATTACATTCTATACACAGGGCTCCTGTATGCAGGATTCCTATATTGTGTCTATAATATATCCTATACGCAGTGTTTCTGTACTACACAGCTGTGTGTACATTTTCGCATCAATATTAAATTAAATCTTTCTTAGGTAGGTTGTTTATGCTGATCTCATACCAAAAATATATATGAGCTTTCATATACTGTAGATACACTGACTTCATTATGTTTGTATGATTAAAATATAACTAAGGGCAACACTCTTTTTCAGTTTTGGATAGAGTGGAAGGGGATTAGAACACTTGTCAGTTTGTATTGCTGCCTGTGCCCCTATTAGGGAGATGCATCCTCTATATTTGTCCTGTTTACCATTATCATTGAAAGTAAAAGAAAATCCAAAATTTTGGGTTGTCCCCAAAAAAGTAATAAAGGGGAAAAATCTTCCAACGGGGACACCAGTTCTTCTTTTCAACGGGGACACCAGGAATTCTTTTATTTGGCAGGAATTTATTCTAACTTCCTGTGTGGCTATGGTATAGGGAGTGAGGGGAAATCTCCCCAATGGGACATGGATGGTGAACAAAAAAAATCTGACAAGGGTTTTAACTCTCCATTGCTCATCCAAAAAGGTTTTGCCTATAGTTCTACTTTAAATAAAGTGTAACTAAGTGCAAAACTTTTTTTTTTTTTGGATAGAGTAATGGAGGGTTATAAGTCCTGTCAGTTTTTTTCCATCTGTGTCCCATTGCGGTTGTATTCCTTTAATTCCTGTCCCAAAAGCCGAATCAGAAAGAGGCAATCCTCCAAACTGAGAGAATCCCTGGGTATTATCAGAATCCCCAGAGCTAGTGTCCCCAATGGAAGGGGACACTCCTCTAATCCTGTTCTGATGTTACCTAAAATTTAGGATTTTCTTTTACTATCACTTTCTATGATAGCAGTAAACAGGACAAATAGAGAGGGTAACGTGGGAACAGACAGCAATGAAAACTGACAAGAGTTCTAATCCCTCTCCACTCTATCCAAAACTAAAAAAAAAAGTTTTGCCTTTAAGGACACTTTAAAGTATTGTGAACCCCAAACTTATAAAACAACCTACTCAGTTTAAAATAGAAATGAAAGACAAAACACTTGTGTGTGTGCCCCCTCTAGTGTTTGCTAGATGTAGATAGGTGTTTTGTTAGTGTAGGAAATTTTAATTTGGCTTAGGGCCAAGCCAGAGCTGGTAATTTGGGTCAGGGTTCAGTGACTCAGGACCAGTGTTGGTCATCTTACTTTAAAAAAGTAATTAGTTACAGTTACAAATTACTTCTCCCAAAAAGTAATTGAGTTACTGACTCAGTTACCACATAGAAAAAGTAATTAGTTACTCAGAAAAGTAACTGCGACTTTTTTTACTATTCTATAATGCAATTACGTTCTATGAGATCTTTAATAGTGGTGGCGGTGTGGCACACTGTGGGGGTCTGTGTCCCACTGACTGTGAGTAACTGTATTTTGTTTTGTTTTTTGGTACCTGCTGCCTGAAATGGTGGTAGCAGTGTAGTGGTGGTGTGGCACACTGGTGGTGATGGCGGTGTGGAACACTGGTGTTGGCGGTGTGGCACACTGGTACTGGGACACTAGGGCAGGGTCCCCATAGATCCCACTTTAGAGCAGGCCAGGGTCATCATCAATCCCCCTTTAGAGCAGGGTCCCCATGGATCCCACTTTAGAGCAGGCCAGGGTCATCATAAATCCCCCTTTAGAGCAGGGTCCCCATAGATCCCCCTCTAGAACAGGCCAGGGTCCCCATAGATCCCCCTTTAGAACAGGCCAGGGTCCCCATAGATCCCCCTTTAGAGCATGGTCCCCAAAGATCCCCTTCAGAGCAGGCCATGCTCCCCATAGATCCCCCTTTAGGGAGGGGTCCCCATAGATCCCCCTTTAGAGCAGGGTCCCCATGGATCTATGGGGACCCTGCTCTAAAGGGGGATTTATGAGGACTCTTTTCTAAGGGTGGATCTATGGGGACCCTTCTCTAAAGGGGGATCTATGGGGACCCTGCTCTAAAGGGGAATTTATGAGGACCCTGCTCTCAAGGGGGATCTATGAGGAACCCTTTCTAAGGGGGATCTATGGGAACCCTTCTCTAAAGGGGGATCTATGGGGACCCTGCTCTAAAGGGGGATTTATGGGGACTCTGCTCTAAAGGTGGATTTATGGGGACCCTGCTCTAAAGGGGGATTTATGAGGACACTGCTCTAAAGGGGGATCTATAAGGACCCTGCTCCAAAGGGGGATCTATAGGGCCCCAGGGCCTGTTTTAAAGGGGATCTAGGGGGACCGAGTTCTAAAGGGGATCTATAAGGGACAGATCCCTCTTTAGAACAGGGTCGCCATAGATCCATCTTTAGAGCAGGCCAGCGTCCCCAAAGCTCCCCCATAGATTCCCCTTTAGAGCAGGCCAGGCAGGGTTCCCCATATATCCCACTTTATCATGGTATGGGGGGGAGGGCACTGAGTCTGACTGCAGTGCAGAACATACATGGCATGGGGGGAGGACAGGGCACTGTCTCTGACTGCAGCACATACATGATGTATGTGCTGCAGTCAGAGACAGTCCCCATGCCATGTATGTGCTGGTGCTGCAGCCAGAGACAGTGCCCTCCCCCCCCCCCCTCGCATGTCAAAGCCACCCCCCAAGCACACACATGTTTTAAGCACTTGTTGCACGTCCTCCTTCTGTCTGGACTGCTGAACTGTCTGGAAAGCAGCTGCCTCCTCTCCTCTGAATAGCTGAGCCGGCTGTCAGCCTGTCACACTCACACAGGCAGCTTCATACTTGCAGTCTCTGTCTCTCGCAGGATGAGTGGAGAGCAGAGCTGAGTTCTGGCCGTGGACGGAGGGAGGATAATAGATCTTTTCCCCAGAGAAGGCATTCAAGGCAAAGTGCAGGCAGGTGGGCGGGACTTGAGCTGGACAGCGCCATCAGTCGGCCCAGAAGAACGCAGCGCGGGGCTGAAGGACACGCTGCCGAAATAGAAAAAATAGCCCAGACACCGGTGTCCGTGTACGGACACATTGCCGATCGATCCCTGACCTTGTCCGAGTCTCCTCCTTTTCTCTTTCCTGTACCGCAGACAGCGGTCATAGAGGAGAGGGGGAATTACAAGTACATCTACTGCCATCTAGTGGCGGTAGATGTAATTGCAGTAACGCAGCCGAAAGTAACGGCAACGGCCTTACAGGGATAGAACGAGTAATCAACTAGATTACTCGTTACCCTCAAAAGTAACTGCGTTAAGTAACGCCGTTTACTTAAACGCAGTTACTTACATCACTGCTCAGGACTGGATGACTCATCCTAGCAGGTTCTCTGGTGCCTCCCTCTGTTTACTGGGTTATTGGAGAAGGTTATAGACATAGTGAGTAGAGGCTAGGAGGAGCTGCTTGGAACATTTATGAGGGCTTCAGCCAATCCCCAGTAAATGAGTCATGCCAAGGAGGGGCAGTTGGGTCGGGTGGAAGATGGAGTGCTGAGGAGGCTGTTGGTGGCCCTTGAGGGTGCACCCTGATCTGAGAAAGGGTGACTTCAAGCCTAGGGCTCAGGTACTGGAGGATTCCTTCTGAAACACATGGAGGGGACCCTTCCTGAAGGCACGAGAGCAAGGAGAAAGTACAGCAGGACAGCACGTTCGGGAGATCTCTTGGGGTTGGGGAGTTTACAAACTCCTTCCCTGGTGCCAACATCTTCTCTCTGGGTTCAGGATCTTTGGCCATCTTAATTGATCTGGGCCAGGATGACAATGCGAGAGTTCATTTATCTCAGCACCGAGGCATGCCAACAATGTACACTGAGCTGCACAGCTCATTGTACATCTTACAGAAGCTTGTAAATAGGCAGATAAGAATGTTTTGTTGTAAAACAGGCAGGGAGGGGAGTTGATTTACTAAAGGCAAATAAGCTGTTAACTTATCAAAGGAGTTTTCACTTAGTTTAGTGAACATGGTGAAAATTTACTTTGCAAAGAATAGCCAAGAACATGCAAGACAAATAAAAAAAACTATTTCTTCTTGAATTGAGTGATAAAAGTCAGTAAAGCTTCATCTCATTCACTAAGCTAAGGGGAAATTTCTGTGCAAAGTGAAGAGCCTATTTGCTTTTAGTAAACCAACCCCATAATATGTATATGTGTGTGTGTATATATATATATATATATATATATATATATATATATATATATATATATACACACCGTATTCTTCACTCCATAAGACGCACCTGATATGTATATGTATATATACTGTATATATATATATATATTTATATATATATATATATATTTATATATATAATACACACATAAGCAGTGCTGGTAAATGAAATATAAATGGATAAAATAAATAAATAGTGTTCATCAAAGTCCCACAGATTTTTTTTTTCACCCAAGTGCTTGACACTGCAGAGTAGTGACACAAACCTTCCACCACACACTGACTCTTACCGATAGGTGAAGATCAGAAAGCATTAAGTGGTTTAAGGGACCACTAAACCCCACTATCCTTGTAAGAAAATTGGTGACATCCATAAATCCGATCAGCCAAAATTAACAAGCCTTTAATAGCCTAACCACACATAGGATGACATGTGAGATTTAATCCTCCTTATATCACCAGACTGTAATGTTCCGGTACCTTTGGTACCCTAAATTACACTTTCCACAAGTGTATGCGCCCCACCATTTACTTTTGGAAAGGTGCGCATACACCTTTAAGACTGGAGCTGTCATCACCCAGCGCCGGACTAGATGGCTATTTAAAGCGCCGGTTCTCACTCACATGTGTTCGTTCAAACACCCTTACCTGGATGCTAACCTTGCTTGAAGCTTCCATGCTTGCAAGCTTACTTCGCTGACGGAACCTCGCTGCGCTGATCCCTGTATCCCGCTACTGGATCATCCGCCTCTCCTGAACCACCCTTCGGCTGTATCGCTAATAGTGCTAAGTACCCCGCAGGGGAATTCTCTATAAACTTATACTAAGCTTACACTAACTAGCTCTGCATAGTAAAGACTGTTTATCACATCTGCATAAACTAGATTGCTAGCTCTTGAGACTACTGCTACTTTTCTTCACTGGGTTGATCTCTTTTGTATGTCCACCTGCTATTCTATCATCTGCTATCATACAACATTGCTAAACCTTCCTGCATCCATCTGCTACTGTCCCACCTTCAAGTGTCTATCACCTACCACCTCCACTCAACCTATCCCTCAACCTTCATCATTGTGTTACCACATACATAAAGTCACTCTAGGAACCAGCTTGCTAATTGTGTGTATTTACTGGCTGAAATAAGACCTTCCACACATGATGAGTCATTGAGGTTGGGAATGGTATCTCAGCATATCTCTTACATGACTACTGACGTGGAACTATTTCTGCAGCTGAAAATCCACACCATATAAGAAACGCAGGAGCGTTACAGATTGAACGAACCCAAAAAATGGATTCAGCAGAAATAACCACTCAGGTGACACAATTAAAACAGCAAGTATCTGCGTTAATACACGCACTTGCTGAATTAAAAGAAGACAATCAGGCTCTGTCGCAGCAGGTAATTAGATTGACACAACTTACCTCTGCTCAGTCCCCTGAACCCAAGATAAATCCCCCTTTGGTATTTACAGGCGATCGCAAAAAATTTCGCGAATTTAAAAACGCATGTGAGTTACTTTTTTTGCTAAAACCTCGTACCTACCTTACTGATCACATTAAGGTTTGTACTATTATTTCTTACCTATCAAGCGATCCTCGAGCCTGGGCAGATTCTCTTTTTGAGAAAAACGACCAGCTTCTCAACTCCTATGCCTTGTTCCTGGCAGAGCTCACTAGCCTATATGATGACCCCAATAGGCAGAGTACTGCTGATCTTCAGTTAAGATCCTTGAAACAAGGAAGGAGGCCTGTAGAAGACTTTGTCGCAGAGTTCAAGAGATGGACCCTTGATTCAGAATGGAATGATGCATCTCTGAAAACCCAATTTAGGCTTGGCCTATCAGAAGCCGTTAAGGACGAGCTCGCCCGAGCGGATCTGCCAAAAACCCTGGATGCATTAATACAACTCAGTATTACCATAGATAGAAGACTACGAGAAAGAAAGGCTGAAAAGATGGGAATGCCATTATCCGTTTCCTCTCTGAGTCTGGCCGTTCCTATGGAGGTAGGAACCATACGCCCACCGCTATCAACTATGGAAAAAGCCAAAAGACGAAATGAAAATCTCTGCTTGTACTGTGCATCCCCGGATCACAAGATAAACGTCTGTCCCCTAGTCAACAAAAGGAAGGGTGAGTGTTCACATGTCTCTCTAGGAGGATTGACAACTTCATTCACTAACCCCTACATTTCTGTTTTTTTGACATTACAGTGGGACCAGAACAGGATTACTACTAAGGCCATGATTGACACAGGATCTTGTGGAAATTATATGGATATATGTTTTGCTGCTTTAAATAAAATTCCTATTATTTCTAAACTCAAACCTGTCTCAGTAAGTCTTATTACCGGTGTTCCGTTATCCTCTGGTCCGATCACCGATCAGACACAAGCACTTCTAGTCACTATTAACGAGTCTCATAGGGAGACTTCTACCTTTGATTTAATACCATCACCCCACTTTCCCATTGTGTTGGGACTTCCCTGGTTGCACACACACCAACCAACCATAGATTGGAAGAAACGGTCCTTGACCTTCCCTTCTTGTTATTGCGAGGAAACGTGTAACCTCCCGTTTTCCGGGAAGATTCTGTCTGTGGTGACAGATGAGATTGCACCACTATGTTATCAGGATCTTTCTGAGGTTTTTCTTGAGAAAAATGCTCAAGCATTACCTCCTCATCGAGACTATGATTGTAGCATTGATCTACTCCCAAATAGCAAATTGCCGTTCGGTCATGTTTATCCTCTTTCACAGGATGAACTTGCCCATCTCAAAACCTATTTGGATGAGAACTTGGAAAAAGGTTTTATTAGACCTTCCACTTCTTCCACAGCAGCAGGACTCTTTTTTGTTCGCAATAAAGATTCAAGTCTCAGACCTATCATCGACTACAGGAAATTGAATGCTATCACAATAAAAGATCGCTATCCTCTACCGCTTATCCCTGAGCTCATTGAGCAGGTGCGTGCAGCTACCTATTTTTCAAAATTAGACCTGAAAGGAGCATACAATCTCATTCGAATCCGTGATGGACACGAGTGGAAGACTGCATTCAGAACTAGATACGGATTGTTCGAATATCTTGTGATGCCATTCGGCCTATGCAATGCCCCTGCAGTTTTCCAACGATTTATAAACGATATTTTTAAAGACTTACTAGATGTCTGTGTTGTGGTATATCTGGACGATATACTTATATATTCATGGACCCTGTCTGAACACATAAGACATGTAAGACTTGTATTATCGAGATTGCTTGCACATAATCTTTATGTGAAGCTGAAGAAATGCTTGTTCCATAAAGATGAGGTACTCTTTCTAGGCTACATCATATCCAAAACAGGAATCGAGATGGACATGAGTAAAATATCCTGCATTCAGGATTGGCCTACACCAACTACACGCAAGGCGCTACAGCGATTCCTGGGATTTTCAAATTTCTACAGGAAGTTCATAAAAAACTTTTCTGCTATTGTGAGACCCCTCACACAGCTCACTAGCATAAAAATACCATTTAAATGGTCAGAAGAAGCAAATAAGGCTTTCCACTTGTTAAAGACAAGATTTACTTCCGCTCCCATATTACGCCATCCAGACCCATCCCTCCAATACATTCTGGAGGTAGATGCGTCAAACATGGCAGTAGGAGCAATACTCTCCCAACGACCTACCCACACTTCACCACTTCATCCAGTCGCTTTTTTTTCTAAATCCCTGAGCAGTCCCGAGATAAATTACCCCGTGGGTGAAAAGGAACTGCTTGCTATAAAATTGGCTCTGGAGAATTGGCGACATCTACTCGAAGGCACCCAACTACCAATAATTATATACACGGACCATAAAAACCTCCAATATCTTCAGACTAGCAAAACTCTCTCGCATCGACAGGTACGATGGTCACTATTCTTTCTAAGGTTTAACTTCCTAGTGACCTACACACCTGCAGATAAGAACAAAAAGGCGGATGCACTATCACGACTAACTGAAGAAAACTACTTTGAAATCCCTTCCGTTCCTATAATACCTCACAAACGCATTATTGGAGTTGTCCGTTCCTTAAAGGAAGAGGTTCTGCATGGTATAAGTTTGGATTCACCCCCACCACAACTAAATACTGATGCAGAAGGCTTCCTCTACTACAACGACAAACTTTACATACCACCTACCCTACGCACCAAGATCTTGGAATTATCGCATGATGTGCCTATGGCAGGACATATGGGTATGACAAAGACTTTCAATTTGATTTCTCGACAATTCTGGTGGCCTGACATGAAAACATCTATACAAAAATTCGTCTCTTCATGCAATGTCTGTGCCAGGTCCAAAATTGACACTACGAGACCATCCGGTCTACTATGCAGTCTACCAATACCCCAAACTCCATGGGAGGTTTTGTCATTGGACTTCATCGTAGAATTGCCTCCTTCCAAAGGATTTAATACCATCTTGGTGTCAGTGGACCATCTGACAAAGATGGCACATTTCATTGCTATTCGCAGACTACCTTCGTCCAAACAAACGGCAGAACTCCTGATGAAACATGTCTTCAGATTACATGGTATCCCAAAAACTCTTCTGTCTGACCGTGGATCCCAATTTATTTCTAAATTCTGGCAAGAACTATGTCACATACTACGGATTGAGCGGAAGCTCACTTCTCCTTACCATCCGCAGACCAACGGACAGACTGAAAGAGTCAACCAATGCATCGAGCAGTATTTACGTTGTTACACTTCTTACCAACAGGATGATTGGTTGGATCTTCTCCCCCTGGCAGAATTTGCCTACAACAACGCAACTCACAGTACAACCAAGCAGAGTCCGTTCTACTTGAACTATGGGTTCCATCCCTCTATTCTCCCTCCACGCATCCTTCCTTCAAATAACCCAGTAGCCTCAGACTATCTTACCCAAATAAAGGATTCTCTGGGTTTACTAAATACTACCATTGCACACGCTCACAGTCAACAAAAGAAGTACTATGATCTTCGTAGAAGACCTTCTCCACAGTATACTATCGGGGACCTCGTTTGGCTCTCAACAAAAAACTTGAGACTGAAGATCCCTAGCAAAAAGCTTGGACCTCTGTTCTTGGGACCTTTCCCAATCAAGAAACTTATTGGAAAAGCTGCAGTGCAGCTTACATTGCCAATGGACCTAAAAATCCATCCCATTTTCCATGTGTCGCTACTAAAACCCCATGTTCCGGACCAAGAAATAAGGCCTAATATTCCACCTCCCCCTCCTGTACAAGTTGAAGGTGAAGAAGAATACGAGATAAAAGAGATTCTGGATTCTCGTATCTACAGAAGAAGACTTCAGTACTTGGTTAGATGGAAGAACTATGGGCCCCAAGACGACACCTGGCTAAACACCTCTGACATACATGCCCCTAGATTAATCCGCAATTTTCATGCGAGATACCCAGACAAACCAGCTCCAGAGGCCTTCAGGAGCAGGCCTTAAGGGGGGGGTATTGTAATGTTCCGGTACCTTTGGTACCCTAAATTACACTTTCCACAAGTGTATGCGCCCCACCATTTACTTTTGGAAAGGTGCGCATACACCTTTAAGACTGGAGCTGTCATCACCCAGCGCCGGACTAGATGGCTATTTAAAGCGCCGGTTCTCACTCACATGTGTTCGTTCAAACACCCTTACCTGGATGCTAACCTTGCTTGAAGCTTCCATGCTTGCAAGCTTACTTCGCTGACGGAACCTCGCTGCGCTGATCCCTGTATCCCGCTACTGGATCATCCGCCTCTCCTGAACCACCCTTCGGCTGTATCGCTAATAGTGCTAAGTACCCCGCAGGGGAATTCTCTATAAACTTATACTAAGCTTACACTAACTAGCTCTGCATAGTAAAGACTGTTTATCACATCTGCATAAACTAGATTGCTAGCTCTTGAGACTACTGCTACTTTTCTGCACTGGGTTGATCTCTTTTGTATGTCCACCTGCTATTCTATCATCTGCTATCATACAACATTGCTAAACCTTCCTGCATCCATCTGCTACTGTCTCACCTTCAAGTGTCTATCACCTACCACCTCCACTCAACCTATCCCTCAACCTTCATCATTGTGTTACCACATACATAAAGTCACTCTAGGAACCAGCTTGCTAATTGTGTGTATTTACTGGCTGAAATAAGACCTTCCACACATGATGAGTCATTGAGGTTGGGAATGGTATCTCAGCATATCTCTTACATGACTACTGACGTGGAACTATTTCTGCAGCTGAAAATCCACACCATATAAGAAACGCAGGAGGATTACACAGACAAGCATCAGACCATCCGAAATGATACAGTAAGCAGAATGCATGTAAAACACTGTGTATCAGAACGCTCCTCGATTCCCACCAGAATGATGGACGACTTCCGGGTGTGACGTTGTGACGATGGATAGCTCCTCCCGGCGCATTTTGTCATTTCGATATCCTCAGGGATGTATATATATATATATATATATATATATATATATATACACACAGTATACGGTAATAGCAATAATAGTGGGGGTACTTGCAGAGATTTGCTTGTAGGCAGTGGCTCTGTCTGTCTATGGCTGAGCCCAGGAAGCATGCGGCTGCAGTATAGAGCAAAGCTGCTGCTTCCTGTGTATGGCTCCTCCATTCACAGGTGGGGTGAGCCGGATCTCTATAGCAAGTAGCGGCTCCGTTCTAGACAGCTGAGCCAGGAGTGGGGACACTGCAGTGCTAGGAGTCTCTGGGACACCATGGAGAGCCTCGGGGATACTGCCCGGTACCCAACATGTAGGGATTTAGTCAGTATTCGATCCATAAGACGCACACACATTTCCCCCCATTTTTCGGGGGGGGGGGAGTGCGTCTTATGGAGCGAAAAATACGGTACCTAGTAGTAAAAGCTACCTGTTTGCAAATCTTTATTTTTTAAAGAGGAGCTCCAGCCATTTTTGTGTTTATTAAAAGTCAGCAGCTGCACAAACTGTAGCTGCTGACTTTTAATAAACAGACACTCACCTGTCCCACGATCTAGCGATGTGCTCACCTAAGCCGTTCCTTCCCTCCGTATTTTGTCCCCGGCGCTGGCATCTCAACTCTAGCCACCTGGCTGTGACAGATTGCTGCTTCACAGCCAGGTGTGCGCTGCACATTGTAAATGGTCCCGCAGTCTTCTGGGAACTGTGACCGGTCCCAAATAACTGTGGGGAGGGAGGGGGAGAGGAAAACTTCCGAACACATCGCCTTATAACAGAACCACCCCCTTTGGGTGGAGTTGAGCTTTAAGTTAAGTTTTAACACTACCTGCCAGGAGTTGGCATGTTCTACCTATGACTGCGTGGGTTTCCTCCAGGAACTCCTGTTTCCTCCCACACTCCAACAAACCACTGCATGTAACATATTCAGTGAATGGTGGAGAGAATCCTGTCATTTACCCTACTCTCCCCCATTCACAGATCATGGTACATGCAGTACATGGGCCTTTCTCAATGGAAGTCAGGGGGGAGGTTCCCTGTCAGATCTTCAGCTCCAAGAAGACCTGGAGCTTTTAAAGTGTTACTAAACCCAGGAGTCTGCATTCACTATATCTGGTCTCCCACAGTACACAGAACATGGAAATGCAATTATTTAAGTAAATATAAACTGCTAAATACCTTTTCTCATCAGCAGTTTATAGCAGTCATATGACTTCTATCAGTCCTTTGAGGCTGCAGGAGCCCTGACCCTCTGTCTGGACAGTGCTGATTGGCCCTGTGCTGATCACATGCAGACCCCCCCCCCCCACACGAAAAAAAAAACTCTAGCAACACACACCCAACTGAGCATGTGCAGAGTGACTCCATGGCTCTGTACTATCAGCAGATGGACTGAGGTCAGTAAAAGAAGGGGAGGATCAGAGAATACAGGATCAAACAGCCTTTTTACACAATGTGGATTAACCCCCTAGGCTCCATGCTGAGTATAACAAGCATGCTTTACTACATATACATACTGATTTTATTAGTAACACTATAACCCTCCCCAGCTCCAGAATTTCAGCAGGAAGAGGACCTTTCATCACTGCAGAGAAGATTTATACAGGGTCCAGTTGCCTGACAGACATGGGCCAGGTCTGTCAGCAAAATTACCTTTGATTAAACATCAGCATTAAAGTGGTTGTAAAGTCATAAGGTTTTTTTTTTATCTTTTTTATGAGGTCCATCTAGAGCCAGTGATGTTGCAGGAGTGTCTCGGCTGCCTGGGACTCCCCTCCTCATTGGCGGAGACACCAGCGCGGTGCCATATGGTCAATCAAAGTCAGTCAGCCAATGAGGAGAGAAAGGGGGCAGGGCGGGGCTGGGCCGCAGCTCTGTGTTTGAATGAACATAGGGAGCTGTGACTCAGTTTGGGTTCCCCCATAGCAAGCTCAACAGGAGAGAGCCCCGAAGAGGGACTTGAGAAGGGGAGGATCTGGGCTGCCCTGTGCAAAATCACTACACAGAGCAGGTAAGTATAACATGTTTATATTTTTTAACTAAAAAAAAGGAGACTTTAGTATTATTTTAAGTCTTCTGTTGCAAGCAAAGTTTATTAGACGTTTCTTTTAAGCAGAAAAAACCCTTTCAATGTAGGCTGCTTATCAAGGGTGTAAAATTGATCAGTGGTTTTTCTTTTAAGTCTTATTTTTTCAGGAGGATTTATAAAGACATGGGGGTATATTTAGAAAGCAGTGAATGTGACATTCACCACACAGTAACTGCACTATCATCTTCCCTTTACAGTGATTGATTCACCTGCAGTGAATAATAATTCGATTGCCAGTATTATGAATGCTCCCCTGTGTTTTTGTAAATAGGACTGAAAAAAATTAGACCTGAAAAAAACAAAATCTGTAATTTCTACACTTTTTTTTTAGATAACGGTTTTTAACCATTCTCAGCTGTTTGTGGAAATACACCTAAGGCAAGGGTTCACACTGATGCAGCCGCAGGTTCGTGCCTGGGGTCTGGTGCGTGTCGGTTCACTTGTTCAGGTACGAATCAGGCCTGAATTTTTGCCTGTTTTTGCTCCTGAAATGGAGCAAAAGACGCACAGGACCCTTTTCCAGTGCGCTCCATATCCACCGCAGAGATGTGTGAACCGACTTCATTGAGAGCCGGGCACACTCAACCTGTCATGCGAATTGGATGTGGAAAAATTTGCATCCAATTTGCATCTGTGTGAACACAGCCTGATTTATAATGAGATGGAAACAGACTTTTAGGCCGTGTTCACACTATTGTGCTGTATTAGTGAATGTGTAATGCAAGTTCTTTATGCTGATTTTTAATATGCATTGTGCTAAGATAATAAACCCCATAACAATTTCCAATCCTTAAAGTTTTTCTAAAAGCAGAAGGTTTTTTATCTTAAAGTATTCTATGTATGTAAACCTTCTGTGTGCAGCGCCCCTCTCAGCCCTCCCCCCCCCAATAATTACCTGAGCCCTATCTCGATTCAACAATGTTGCATGAGAGACTCGGCTGTCCTGGAGTCTTCCTTCTGATTGGCTGAGACACAGCAGCGGGCGCCAATGGTTCCCACTGCTGTCAATCAAAATCAGTGAGTCAATAAGTAGAGAGAGGGGGCAGGGTCGAGCCATGGCTCTGTGTTTGAATGGACACACAGAGCAGTGGCTAGGGTACCAGCATAGCAAGCTGCTTGCTATGGGGGCACTCGGCACAAGGGAAGGGCCATGAGCACCAAAGAGGGACCCAAGAAGAGGGGGATCTGGTCTGTTCTGTGCAAAACCACTGCACAGAGCAGGTAAGTATAACACATTTGTTATTTTTAACAAAAAAAAGACTTTAGTATCACTTTAAATGTAGCAGCTGCATTTATTTTAGTTTTTTACACTTTTTTCCCTATATTTTTATCTTGTAAACCAGCCAGTAAATCTTAGGTTGTCTCCACTCTGGATGGAGGAGCAGTGCAGACACATTTGGAAAGCAGCATTGTCAGTCTGGGGAGAGTGTCATTCCTCAGCTATCATCATGAATCATTTCTGAGAAATTGTCCTGACACTCCTCCTGAGATCTCCAAGGGAGGATCTCCAGCTGATTGACAGCCTCAGCTCTGTTCCTGTGAGCTGGGTGCAGGAGGGTGTGTCCCTTCCCTCCAATCAGCTGTCAGAGCTCTCCCCAGGTGAGCTCTGCAGTGTGTAATTTCAGCTCTCTGCCCCCTGCTTTCTGACATTTAGACAAGCTTTATAAATTCTGGACTTTGAATATATAAAAAGAAGAGAAGATTACAGAAAAATAGTTATAACTTATGTAGGAGTATTTTTTAAATCTCTGTGTATCACCTGAGGCCAGACACTTCATTGGGTATACCTATGGGTGTTCAACCAATGTAAGCTCTGCTCCCTGTAGCAGTAATTGTTGCACTTTATTGAAGGAAGTGCCTTAAAGCGGTAGTAAAGTCCACTTTGTGATTTTTTACCTGTAGTTAAAATTATTATTTCCTAAACAGGCACCGTTAAGGAGATATTCACCCCGGATGCAGCCGGTGACGTCACCGGCATATGCACTCTGAAGGTCCAGCTTACCGTGCTGGACCTTCAAAGCACCGTGCTGGAGCCATGAGTGACGTCATCACGGTTCCAGCCATTTACACAGCCAGAGTCCGTGACCTCGGCAGGAAGACTGGAGGAAAATGGAAGCCCTGTCAGCTGTGGGGTTCCACAGAGGGTTTCGTTCTAAGGTAAGTATTCCATAATGCGTTAGCATGCGATGCATACTATAATGAGAGTGTGTGTTGTTGCACCTAATGCCCTTAGTAGAGTCAGTAAATAAATTGTGTTTAAATATGAAGTGCAAACAAAGTTTAAAACCCTCCTCCTTCCTGTCCTAGGTAAATAGTATTGGGGAATACACAATTATAAGTGGGCCATATATAAATATTGATATCATAAAATCAAACACTGGTTCCTAGATAAACTCTAAGGCTCCTTTCACACGGCTGCTCCGTGTGAAAGGTCCGCTGCGGGACTTTTTTTTTTTTTTTTCCACGGAGCGGATGACATTTCTGTCATCCGCTCCGTGTGCCCGCATATCATCCCATCCATTTGCGGATGATATGTAAGTATATGGCACTGCGGATGTCAGCGGATGACACCGCTGACATCCGATTTTCCTTCCTTTCCGTTTTTTACACGGAAGGAAAAATGGGGTTCTGTTCCATTCGTAAAAACGGAACAGAACTGACAGGAGGAAAATCGGGTGTCAGCGGATGGTATTCCGCTGACACCCGCAGTGCCATTCACTTACCTTATGTCCGCAAATCATCCGCAAACAGATTGGATGATTTGCGGACACACGGAGCGGCCGTGTGAAAGGAGCCTAATACAGTAATTATAAATGTGAAACACAAATATAGACTGTGAAACAACTGAATGACGTCATCGCAAAATCACAATATCGCAATATAATCGCATAAACTAAAAAAATCCTTAAAAATGCAACATGTATATGTAATTCATAAGTTAGTCCATAATAGTATCAAATACAAGTGCAAACCTTCCCCCTAATGTCCTTTATAAATAGTATTTGTGAATACACAAATATAAGTGAATCATATATCGATATAATAAAATCAAACCCTGGTTTCTAGGTATACTCTAAAACAGTGATTAACAGTGCAAATAAATGTGAAACACAATATGTAATGTGAAAAAAAAAAAAATCAAAATCTTCATTTGTTCCACTGTATATTCAGATACCCTTTCTTTAATGAGGTGTGTGGCCTTTTAAAACCACATTTTTTCCTCCATATAAAGATTCATACAAAAAAGGGGTCCTCATGGTGTAGTAATCTCAAAATAGGTATTTATTTAAAAGTTGTAACTTGCATTTTAATGTAAAACAAATAGCTCCTGTAATGGGCAGTGGGATACAAAGGTTCTCACATCACTTCCTCTGTTTAGCAGTGTCACCTGACTTACCCAGTCAGCAATTTCCTGGTAGAGGGTTGCGCTGACTTTGGACTTGATAAAACACAGTGGACCTACAGTACACCAGCAGATTACATGGCTCCCCAAATCATCACTGACTGTGGAAACCTCACACTGGACCTCATGCAACTTGGACATTTTCCAAATATGATTTGGGGAGCCATGTCATCGGGTGTTGGTCCACTGTGTTTTAGCAAGTCAAAAATCAGTACAGCACTCTACCAGGAAATTCTAGAGCACTTCATGCTTCCCTCTGCTGACCAGCTTTATGGAGATGCTGATTTCATTTT
This sequence comes from Pelophylax lessonae, assembly GCF_965119305.1. NCBI lineage: Eukaryota > Metazoa > Chordata > Amphibia > Anura > Ranidae > Pelophylax > Pelophylax lessonae. Next base: position 237,448,782 of record NC_138773.1, read on the forward strand.
CCAGCAGGACTTTACACCTGCCCACACTGCCAAAAGTACCAGTACCTGGTTTAAAGATCATGGTATCACTGTGCTTTATTGGCCAGCAAACTCGCCTGACCTACTCCCCATTGAGAATCTGTGGTGTATTGTCAAATGGAAGATGAAAGACACCAGACCCAACGGTGCAGATGAGCTGAAAGCCACTATCAAAGGTTCTCATAACACCTCAGCAGTGCCACAGGCTGATCACCTTCATGCCATGCCGCATTGATGCAGTAATTCATGCAAAAGTCTCGACCAAGTATTGAGTGCATACTATACTGTACATGAACATACTTTTCAGTAAGCCAACATTTCTGTATTAAAAATCCTTTTTTTTTTGGTCTTATGTAATATTCTGATTTTCTGAGATACTGAATTTTGGGTTTTCACTAGCTGTAAGCCACAATCATCAAAATTAAAAGAAAGAAATGCTTGAAATATAAAACTCTGTGTGTAACACATGTATATAAAATGTATGAGTTTCACTTTTTGAATGGAATTACTGAAATAAGTTTACTTTTTGATGAAATTCTAATTTTATGAGATGCACCTGTATGTTTATTCTCAAACACGGAAACTGACAGCCTAATTTCACTGTGTCCATGGGTGACTATGCAAGGTTTCACATAATCACAGGAGTACAAACAGGAATGGGCAGATGAATGGCTAATCAGACTGTTAATAAAAGCCATGGTTACAGTGGGCTGGGTGCCAAACACATTACTCTTATTTGACAGTTATCACCTAAGAAAACAATGTCGTCTAAACATTTCTTTGTCTTAAAAATATATGTCTGTCCTTTACTGTCAAGGAGGGGAGATGGACTACTACAATGTGCATGAGCACTTGGTTTTTATTCTTTTCCTCTCAAATTCTTCAATCCAATTCTGCCAGGCATGAACTGATAATGATAACATCCATAGTTAATTGCCCGTACTTTTCCTTCTCTATTGCTCTATGTCTTTATTATCCTTCAGGATTCATATGTAAATATTATCCCCCTGTGCACTGCTTCTTATCTATGTTATCCTTCCATCTTCCAATGCCTAAAGCAGCCAAACATGTGTTTACTCTACTTCCTGTCAAACATTCGGCTTGTGTGCTCTGCTGGCAATGAAAGGGCTGCAGCGCCATAAGCTCTGTAATAAATAATTGTAAGGGCAGCACCATTACATTTTGCACCTAAAGCAGAAATTTAAAGGGAGGCTCAACTACACCTATGATTCATAATCATTTAGCAAATTGGGAATAACATCTTTTTACAAATTAAGCTGTTGTCCAAAAGGGATAAATCTCAAACTACTAAAAGAAAGCCTGTACCAGTGGAAATGTGTAGGGTGCTGTTTCTGGTTTACTGAAGATGCTAATTACAGGGCTGTCACTGGCTTCAGAACTAAACCTCTGACCTGTAGAGATGGCCTTGCGGTTCGCCCGGCGGTCGGTTCGCGGCGAATTTTGCTTGTTCGCTGCATGCCAATTTTGCAAACACATGGCGTTGTTCGTGGCGGCCATATTAGTTTACATTGGGGAGAACTTTGACCCATGACACAGCCGTCAGGTGGAACGGGACAGCCAATTGAAACATTTCAGCACATGGACAGTCCCCCTACCTTATAAATAGACCAGAGCAGGCGACCATTTCACATTCTGCTTTTTGTCAGCGTAGGGAGAGGTCTGCTGTGTTCATGAGGGAGAGATTGCAAGACACAAATAGCTCTGTTAAGATCCACTAAAGTCCTTTTCAGGGCTGGTATTTCAGGTATAGGTCTACTACAGTCTCTTTTGTGTTTAGGGACAGGTATCCAGTCTGTGCTTTAGGGACAGTTAGAGATCGGCAGCAGTGACACAAATCGCTCTGTTAATGTTCACAAAAGTCATTTAAAGGGCTGGTATTTCGTTATAGGTCTACTACAGTCTTTTTTGAGTTTAGGGACAGGTATCCAGTCTGTGCTTTAGGGGCAGTTAGAGATCGGCAGCAGTGACACAAATCGCTCTGTTAATGTCCACAAAAGTCATTTAAAGGGCTGCAATTTTTTTGGTATTGGTGTGCAGTGCACTATATAGGGGGGGGGGGGGGGCTAATCCACGGTATAATATATTTTGTAGAAAGCATATTATAGTGGATTAGTATTGTGCACTGTGCAGCATTGTGACAGGTGTGGTGACTGAGTGTTACTTACTACAAACAGTGACAAAAGCACTTTTAACCACTTTACCACCAGAGGATTTTGCTGTCTTACGTCCAGGCCACTTTTTGCGATTCGGCGCTGTGCGACTTTAACTGACAATTGCACGGTCGTGCGACGCCGTACCCAAACAAAATTTATGTCCTTTTTTTCCCACAAAGAGAGCTTTCTTTTGGTGGTATTTGATCACCAGTGCGATTTTTACTTTTTGCGCTATAAACAAAAAAATTGCGTTTATTTTGAAAAAATAACAATATTTTTAACATTTTTTTATATGAAATTCCCCCCCAAAAAAATTTAAAAATCAAATTTTTTTAAAATTTTTGGCCAATTTGTTTTCTGCTACCTATGTTTGGTAAAAAAAATCCCGATAAGCATATTTTAATTGGTTTGCGCAAAAGTTATTGCGTTTACTAACTAAGGGAAAGATTTCTGTCATTTTTGGTGTTTTTTTTTTTTTAACGCGTAATGGCGGCGATCTGCGATTTTTTTGCCCTTTTTTTTGGGGCCTTTTATGGCCGACACTTCTGTATCCTGTGAATGCCTAATGAACCTTAAGCCACAGAATACTACGTTCTTAGCTGTCAATTAAACCCATGTGGGCTAATTTTTGCCGCCTATACTGGCTGACACTTACTTCTGTATCCTGTGAATGCCTAATGTACCTTCAGCCACAGAATACAACATTCTTAGCTGTCAGGTAAAACCATGTGGGCTAATTTTTGGGGCCAATACTAGCCGACACTTACTTCTGTATCCTGTGAATGCCTAATGTACCTTCATCCACAGAATACAACGTTCTTAGCTGTCAGGTAAACCCATGTGGGCTAATTTTTGGGACCAATACTGGCCGACACTTACTTCTGTATCCTGTGAATGCCTAATGTACCTTCAGCCACAGAATACAACATTCTTAGCTGTCAGGTAAACCCATGTGGGCTAATTTTTGGGGCCAATAATGGCCGACACTTTCTTCTGTATCCTGTGAATGCCTAATGTACCTCCAGCCACCAAATATTACGTTCTTAGCTGTCAAGTAAACCCATGTGGGCTAATTTTTGGGGCCTGGAATGGCCGACACTTACTTCTTTATCCTGTGAATGCCTAATTTTTCAGACTGGAATTGAAAATCAATGGGTCTGTAAAGGTTCCGCCAAATTGTGGAATGGATGCGGATCCATTTTACAGATGTGTGAATGGACCCTATATGTATTAGACAATGTAATTACTGGCTGCTGTCAGTTCTGGCTGATTTATGAAAAAAATTATTTTTGCTGTAAAAAAAAAAAAAATTTAGGGCAACTTTTCCAATTGCAATACTTCTGTTATGACATTGTCCATGTGCTGGGACTATTTGTGCATAGAGGTGTACCGAACTGTTCGCCGGCGGACAGTTCCCGGCGAACTTAGCATGTTCGCGTTCGCCGCTGCGGGCGAACATATGCGATGTTCGGTCCGCCCCCTATAATACATCATTGAGGCAAACTTTGACCCTGAACTTCACAGTCAGCAGGCACATTTCCAGCCAATCAGCATACCTCCCTCCCACACCCTCCCACCTCCTATAAATAAGCAAGGGCAGCATCCATCTTAGATCATTCTGAAGCAGTGTGTGTTAGTTAGAGCAGGGAGAGCTGCTGCTGCTGCTGCTGTTAATAGCTAGGGACAGTTGTCAGTGTTCCTGGTCTTGCTAGTCAGTGTTCTTGGTCCACTACTGCACCCCAAAAAGCCCTTCTAAGGGCTGGTATTTGTGTATTTTTTTATATATATATATATATATATATATATATATATATATATCTAGTGTCCTATATATATATATATATATATATATATATATATCTAGTGTCCCCAAAAGCCCTTTTAGGGCTGGTAATTGAGGATTTTTTTTATTTATATATATATATATATATATACATATATATATATATATATATATATATATATATATATATATATATATATAGTGTCCCCCAAAATCCCTTTTAAGGGCTGGTAATTGAGTTTTTCTTTTTATATATATATATATATATATATATATATATATATCTATTGTACACTGCAGTTGCCTGCCCGCTGTGTGTGAGAGGCCACAGACCCACCACAGACTGTACTGTGTGCACACCACACTCATTTCGGGTGGCACAGGCACAGTACCTTGCATTTTAAAAAATATTTTTTTTTTCCTCTGTCATAATTGCAGTGAGTGCTGTGTCAGGTCCACAGAGTGTACTGTACCCACTGCAGTGCACTGCCCACCACTGATATATATATACGGTGGCACAGCATCTTGTTGCAAATTAAAAAAAAAATAATAATATTTTTTATTATTGCAGTTGCCTGGGCTGCCAGTGACTGTCAGGTCCACAGAGTGTACTGTGCCCACTGTAGTGCCACTGCGTGCCCACCCACCACTGATATATATACGGTGGCACAGCAGCTTGCAAAGTAAAAATATATATATTTTTTTTATAATTGCAGTTGCCTGGGTGCCAGTGACTGTCAGGTCCACAGAGTGTACTGTGCCCACTGCAGTGCCACTGCGTGCCCACCCACCACTGATATATACGGTGGCACAGCAGCTTGCAAATTAAAAATATATATATTTTTTTATAATTGCAGTTGTCTGGGCTGCCAGTGACTGTCAGGTCCACAGAGAGTGTACTGTGCCACTGCCCACCCACCACTGATATATAAGGTGGCACAGCAGCTTGCAAAGTAAAAAAATATATATATTTTTTATAATTGCAGTTGCCTGGGTGCCAGTGACTGTCAGGTCCACAGAGAGTGTACTGTGCCACTGCCCACCCACCACTGATATATACGGTCGCACAGCAGCTTGCAAATTAAAAATATATATATTTTTTTATAATTGCAGTTGCCTGGGCTGCCAGTGACTGTCAGGTCCACAGAGAGTGTACTGTGCCACTGCCCACCCACCACTGATATATACGGTGGCACAGCAGCTTGCCAATTAAAAATATATATATTTTTTTATAATTGCAGTTGCCTGGGCTGCCAGCGACTATCAGGTCCACAGAGAGTGTACTGTGCCACTGCCCACCCACCACTGATATATACGGTCGCACAGCAGCTTGCAAATTAAAAATATATATATTTTTTTATAATTGCAGTTGCCTGGGCTGCCAGTGACTGTCAGGTCCACAGAGTGTACTGTACCCACTGCCCAACACTCCTATAGGGTGGCACAGCACCTTGCACTCATAGTACAACACATTAAAAAAAAAATGACAGGCAGAGGCAGGCCACTCTGCAAGGGCCGTCGTGGTCATGGTGCTGTGATTTCCTTAGGCCCTAGAATAATGCCCAGTGTTCAGAGGCCACCACAGACCCTGAACTCAAAAAATTCTGAGGACATAGTTGACTGGCTTACACAGGACACCCAATCGTCTACAGCTTCCGCTCGGAACCTTAATGCACCATCCTCCTCCAGCTCAGCTTCGGGCACCTCTCAATTTACCACTCGCCAGCCCGCCGGCACCACCACCAACACTAGCACCACAGCCGCTTCACTTGATCCGTCAGAGGAGTTATTTTCACATCAGTTGGAAGAAATAAGTGATGCGCAACTATTAGTGCCAGAGGATGTAGATAACGGGGATATGTCTCAGTCAGGCAGCATTATACACATAGACGTACATTGTGATGATGATGATGATGTTGTACCTGCTGCTGCTGCCTTTGCTGAGTTGTCAAGTGAAGTGGCTGATGATGACGATGTGTCTGTGGATGTCACCTGGGTGCCTGCTCGAAGAGCAGAAGAAGAGGGGGGAAAGTTCAGATGGGGAGACAGAGAGGAGGAGGAGGAGACGAGTTGGAAGCAGGGGGAGGAGGTCATCGCAAGGAGCTAGTGGCGCAGTCAGACAGCATGTAGATTCGGCACCCGGGGTCAGCCAGACAGCACGCCAATCAACGCAAGCTGTTGCCACCACCAGAATGCCGTCCTTGCAAAGCTCAGCAGTGTGGCATTTTTTTTGTGTGTCTGCCTCTGATATCAGCGATGCCATTTGTAACCTGTGCCAAAAGAAACTGAGTCGTGGGAAGTCCAACACCCACCTAGGTACAACTGCTTTGCGAAGGCACATGATCTCACATCACAAATTCCTATGGGATCAACACATGAGTAAAAGCAGCACACAAACTGAAAGCCACCATCCTCCTCCTGGTCCAGCATCTTCAGCCACGTCAACCACTGCTGTCCTCCATGCCCCCTATCAACAACCCGCCCCTCCGCCTCTCACCTTCAGCAGTTCCTGCTCATCTGCCCACAGTCAGGTGTCTGTCAAGGAAATGTTTGAGCGTAAGAAGCCAATCTCACAGAGTCACCCCCTTGCCCGGCGTCTGACAGCTGGCTTGTCGGAACTCTTAGCCCGCCAGCTTTTACCATACAAGCTGGTGGAGTCTGAGGCCTTCAAAAAATTTGTCGCTATTGGGACACCGCAGTGGAAGGTACCCGGCCGAAATTATTTTTCACAAAAGGCAATCCCCAACCTGTACTCTATTGTGGAAAATGAAATCATGTCACGTCTGGCACACAGTGTTGGGGCAAGGGTCCATCTGACCACTGATAGCTGGTCTGCAAAGTCAGGTCAGGTATATCACTTACACTGCGCATTGGGTAAACCTGCTGGCGGCTGCCAAGCATGGAATGCGTGGCTCTGCTGCAGAGGAGTTGGTGACACCGCCACGACTAGCAGGCAGGCCTGCTGCCACCTCCTCTACTCCTCCTACTCCATCCTCTTTGCTAACCTCCTCGGCTGAGTCCTCTTCTGCTGTTGCGTCTTGCTCCACACCAACTGCACCCCCCCAGCTCCCCAGGGGCTATTCCACATGCCGGATACGACAGTGTCACGCTGTCTTGGGGTTGACTTGCCTGAAAGCAGAGAGTCACACCGGACCAGCACTACTGTCCGCCCTGAACGCACAGGTGGATCAGTGGCTGACCCCGCACCAACTGGAGATCGGCAAAGTGGTGTGTGACAACGGAAGCAATTTGTTGGCGGCATTGAATTTGGGCAAGTTGACACATGTGCCGTGCATGGCACATGTGTTGAATCTGATTGTACAACGCTTTGTGCAGAAGTACCCAGGCTTACAGGACGTCCTCAAGCAGGCCAGGAAGGTGTGTGGCCATTTCAGGCGTTCCTACATGGCCATGGCGCACTTTGCAGATATTCAGCGGCGAAACAACATGCCAGTGAGGCGCTTGATTTGCGACAGCCCGACACGTTGGAATTCAACACTGCTAATGTTCGACCGCCTGCTCCAACAAGAAAAAGCGGTCAACAAGTATTTGTATGACCGGGGTGCTAGGACAGCCTCTGCAGAGCTGGGTATTTTTTTGCCACGTTACTGGACGCTCATGCGCAATGCCTGTAGGCTCATGCGTCCTTTTGAGGAGGTGACAAACCTAGTCAGTCGCACCGAAGGCACCATCAGCGGCATCATCCCATATGTTTTCTTCCTGGAGCGTGCCCTGCGAAGAGTGCTGGATCAGGCCGTAGATGAGCGTGAAGAGGAAGAGGAAGAGTTGTGGTCACCATCACCACCAGAAACAGCCTTACCATCGCTTGCTGGACCTGCGGCAACACTGGAAGAGGAGTCTGAGGAAGAGGAGTCAGAGGAGGAATGTGGCTTTGAGGAGGAGGAACACCAGCCACAGCAGGCATCCCAGGGTGCTCGTTGTCACCTATCTGGTACCCGTGGTGTTGTACGTGGCTGGGGGGGAAGAACACACCTTCAATGACATCAGTGAGGACGAGGAATTGGACATGAGTAGCTCGGCATCCAAGCTTGTGCAAATGGGGTCTTTCATGCTGTCATGCCTGTTGAGGGACCCTCGTATAAAAAGGCTGAAGGAGAATGACCTGTACTGGGTGGCCATGCTACTAGACCCCCGGTATAAGCAGAAAGTCTCTGATATGTTACCTAATTACCGGCAGGCGCAAAGGATGCAGCAGCTACAAAATAAGTTGAAAAGTATGCTTTACACAGCATATAAGGGTGATGTCACAGCACAACGGGAATCCAACAGGGGAAGAGGTGAAAGTAATCCTCCTCCTACCACCACAACCACGCCGGCAAGGACAGGACGCTTTACAGACGTCTTGTTGATGGAGGACATGCAGAGCTTTTTTAGTCCTACGCATCGCCACAGCCCTTCGGGGTCCACCCTCAGAGAACGGCTCGACCGACAGGTAGCAGACTACCTTGCCTTAACTGCAGATATCGACACTCTGAGGAGCGATGAACCCCTTGACTACTGGGTGTGCAGGCTTGACCTGTGGCCTGAGCTATCCCAATTTGCCATTGAACTTCTGGCCTGCTCCGCTTCAAGTGTGCTGTCAGAAAGGACCTTCAGCGCAGCAGGAGGTATTGTCACTGAGAAGAGAAGTCGCCTAGGTCAAAAAAGTCTTGATTACCTCACGTTTATTAAGATGAATGAGGCATGGATCCCGAAGGGACTGACAGTGGGGGATGCATTTGACTAAAAAAGGCCTGGTGATGACTGAGATGCCTTGGGCTAAAAATGGTCTACAAGCTGCTGTATTTAATCATTCTCTGCATGCCGGATGACTTACGTGACGTCTCCGCCACCAACTACGGTTCAAGCCGCAATGTTTTAGTGCACTTTCTGCCTTGAAAACCTCAATTTTTCAGGCCACAATGCAACAATACCTACTTTTTCATGCATGTGTACATGCCTAATTTTTCTGGCCTCTGGTGCTACACTGTGGCTGCAAAAAAACAAAAAAAAAAGGCACATACATGTGTCAATTCCCCTTTGTGATCGTTACCTTGTCGTGGTGAAGGGGCTTGCGTATCACAATGAAGCGATCACCTCTAGGAGTGTGTTGGCACACCCCAGATGATAAGGTCGTTGCTTCATTGTGAACAGACCAAAAGCGATCCGCGGGATAATTTTTCATAGAAAAAACATTCATTTTCTTTCATTCTTTCTGCGGAGCTGGGTATTTTTTGGCCGCGTTACTGAATGCTCATGAACAATGGCTGTAGGCTCATGCGTCCTTTTGCGGAGGTGACAAACCTGGTGGTCAGTCGAACCCAAGGCAACATCATCGACCTCATCCCATATGCGTTTTTTCTGGAGCGTGCCCTGCGAAGAGTACTGGATCAGGCTGTAGATGAGCATGAAGAGGAAGAGTTGTGGTCCCCATCACCACCAGAAGCAGCCTTGTCGTTGTCAATTGCTGGACCTGTGGCAACGCAGAGAGAGGAGTCTGTAGAAGAGAAGTCAGAGGAGGAAGGTGGCTTTGAGGAGGTGGAATACCAGCCACAGCAGGCGTCCCAGGGGGCTTGTTGTCACCTTTCGGGGACCCTTGGTGTTGTACGTGGCTGGGTGGAGGAAGAGACCTTCAATGATGTCAGTGAGGACAAGGAACGGGACATGGCTAGCTTGGTATCCAACCTTGTGCAAATGGGGAGTTTGCGGTTGTGCAAATGGACTGACTGACTGACTGTTAAATGGGGAGTTTGGTCTGTCAGAGTTTGGTCTGTCACTGTGAAGCGGGCGTAACCCTTACACTACTTGACCGATACAACATCATACCTGATCGTATTCACACACTGGATGTTTTAAAGCACGTTATTCCAAACAATTTAGGAATGTTAGGTGATTTATGCCCTTTATGGATCAAAACCCGACTCTGCGTCAACTACGTAATTTTCCATGGGAGTTTTGTCATGGATCCCCCTCCGGCATGCCACAGTCCAGGTGTTAGTCCCCTTGAAACAACTTTTCCATCACTATTGTGGCCAGAAAGAGTCCCTGTGTGTTTTAAAATTCGCCTGCCTATTGAAGTCTATGGCGGTTCGCCGGTTCATGAAAATTTGCCGATGTTCGCGTTCGCCGTTCGCGAACGGCGAAATTTAGGTTCGCGACATCGCTATTTGTGCACAGCTAGTACGTCTTTTGTGGCTGCAAATATGACCTAAAAGTTTTTATAGTTCGCCTCCCATTAAAGTCAATGGGGCCCGCCGCGAACTTGCTGTTCGCGGACTTTTGAGAAAAATTTCGTCTGACGTTCGCGAACCGATGTTCGTCCATCACTACTGACCTGGAACAAACATGCAAATGTCAAAGAAAAGTCAGAAGAATCTAATGGTGATTGAGTGAGAAAGTCATGACAACCAAGTAACTATAATGTTCAGGAGGGGTCAACAGAGACTGCTTCCATCTTTAGTTTCTACATTCTCCTTTAAAACAGAATGACTTGTGTAACGCTACCCCCTAAGGAGCTGCTGGATATTTTTGGGTGCTACTTTCAAACTTCTGCTACTTTCAATAATGACCCATCCTGTACCTAGTTTGCGTCTGACGTCGCGAACCGATCTGGCCGATGTTCGTCCATCACTACTGACCTGGAACAAACATGCAAATGTCAAAGAAATGTCAGAAGAAGCTAATGGTGATTGAGTGAGAAAGTCATGACAACCAAGTAACTAGAATGTTCAGGAGGGGTCAACAGAGACTGCTTCCATCTTTAGTTTCTACATTCTCCTTTAAAACAGAATGACTTGTGTAACGCTACCCCCTAAGGAGCTGCTGGATATTTTTGGGTGCTACTTTCAAACTTCTGCTACTTTCAATAATGACCCATCCTGTACCTAAAGTATAACTAAAGGCAAAACTTTTTTCTAGTTTTAGGATAGAGTGGAGAGGGATTAGAACATTTGTCAGGTTTTTATTTGGCTTGTACCCCAGTTAAGGAGATTCCCCCTTTCTATTTGTCCTATTTACTATGATCATTGAAAGTGAAAGTAAAAGAAAATCACAAATTTTGGGTTGTCCACAGAAAAGTAATAGAGGAGAAATCTTCCAAAGGGGATACTAGTCCTGGTGACCTGGGGGTCCTAACAAATCCCCCAAACCACTTCTGGACTGCTACACCTACATTTTCTGCAGCAGGGCGGCCTCTTTGCATGAAATCACATACCTGTACGTGATTCGCACCAGCAGGTAGGGGGGTGCGCTCCCAGCGGTGATCGGAATCGATTCAGAACCAATCAATCATCAGGTCCAGGCCAATAATTTATGGCCTGGGCTTGCTGATTGGTTCTGACGAATGGCAGAACATCCTGTGCCTGTGTAATATAAACCGAGGCACAGGAAATTATGCAATCTTCTCTCCTGGAGCCCTTTTCGGTTCCAGCGTGAGAGAAGAGAATATCTACTGTGAGTAAAAGTAGTACACTGACATCACAACACACAGTTAGGCACATTTAACCCCTTGATTACCATGCCTCTCAGCAAATAGCTTGAGGTGTCTACAAATAATTTGTAATTTTCCAGAAACTTTTAGCAAAACATAACATTTTCCATGGACTCAACATGCCTCTCAACAAATAGCTTAGGGTGTTTGCTTTCCAAAAAGGAATCATTTGCAGGGTTTTGTGCTATCTTTGCATTTCAGGGCCTCTGAAACTGTGATAGGTAGTGAGGAAGTGAAATTAGCATTTTTTGCCCTTTGAAACCCTGAAGGCGGTAATTGGTTTTTGGCACTACAGATGAGCTTCGAGTTCAGGTCGAAGGTAAGTTTGACTAGAACATCGCTCGTTCATAGAATGACGAGCAAATGTGCTTCTTCGTGGGAAATTCGAGTTTCCCATAATACATGCATGTTATGTGATTGGCCAAAGCATGCACCCTGACCTCATGCTTTGGCCAATCAAATGATCTCTGCCATGATTGGACTAAAGGCAGGCTGCCTTTAGCCAATCATGGCTCAGGGGCCAAGTACATGCTCCACACTACATAAAGGCTGCTCGGGCAGCCACAGTGTGTAGTGTCATTGTGCGGGCGATGAGACAGGGACAGGCATGCGATTGAGGCAGGTAGAGAATAGGTTTTTTTGGAATTTGTCAGACAGTACAGAGACATTGGTAGCAGTGTAGGGAGGGCCAGGTAAGTGTGTGAGGTAGGGAGAGATTTCTTTCTTTACATTCTATAATCATCACAGACATATAGGATTATAGATCACTTCACATATCAGTCAGAGTATTCATTGGTCGGTTGTGGAACATTCTATAATTAATCACAGACCTATAGGATTATAGATCACTTCACATATCAGTCAGAGTATTCATTGGTCGGTTGTGAAACATTCTATAATCATCACAGACCTATAGGACTATAGATCACTTAAGATATCAGTCAGAGTATTCATTGGTCAGTTGTGGAACATTCTATAACCATCACAGACCTGTAGGATTATAGATCACTTCACATATCAGTCAGAGTATTCATTGGTCAGTTGTGGAACATTCCATAATCATCACAGACCTGTAGGATTATAGATCACTTCAGATATCAGTCAGAGTATTCATTGGTCAGTTGCGGAACATTCTATAATCATGACAGGCCAAAATTATTATAGATCCCTTCACATATCAGTCAGAGTATTCATTGGTCAGTTGTGGAAACTTCCATAATCATCACAGACCTATAGGATTATAGATCACTTCACATATCAGTCAGAGTATTTATTGGTCAGTTGTGGGACATTTTATAATCATCACAGACCTATAGGATAATAGATCACTTCAGATATTAGTCAGAGTATCCATTGGTCAGTTGTGGAACATTCTATAATCATCACAGACCTATAGGATTATAGATCATTTCAGATATCAGTCAGACTATTCATTGATCAGTTATGGAACATTCTATAATCATAACAGACCTATAGGATTATAGATCACTTCAGGTATCAGTCAGAGTATTCATTGGTCAGTTGTGGAACATTCTATAATCATCACAGATTTATAGGATTATAGATCACTTCAGATATCAGTCAGAGTATCCATTGGTCAGTCGTGGAACATTCTATAATCATCACAGACCTATAGGATTATAGATCACTTCAGATATCAGTCAGAGTATTTATTGGTCAGTTGTGGAACATTCTATAAGCATCACAGACCTATAGGATTAAAGATCCCCTCAGATATCAGTCAGAGTATTCATTGGTCAGTTGTGGAACATTTTATAATCATCTCAGACCTATAGGATTATAGATCACTTCAGATATCAGTCGGAGTATTCATTGGTCAGTTGTGGAACATTCAATAAGCATCACAGACCTATAGGATTATAGATCACTTCAGATATCAGTCAGAGTATTCATTGGTCAGTTGTGGAACATTCTATAATCATCACAGACCTATAGGATTATAGATCACTTCACATATCAGTCAGAATATTTATTGGTCAGTTGCGAAACATTCTATAATCATCACAGACCTGTAGGATTATAGATCACTTCAGATATCAGTCAGAGTATTCATTGGTCAGTTGTGGAACATTCTATAAGCATCACAGACCTATAGGATTATAGATCACTTCACATATCAGTCAGAGTATTCATTGGTCGGTTGTGAAACATTCTATAATCATCACAGACCTATAGGACTATAGATCACTTCAGATATCAGTCAGAGTATTCATTGGTCAGTTGTGGAACATTCTATAATCATCACAGACCTATAGGATTATAGATCACTTCACATATCAGTCAGAATATTTATTGGTCAGTTGCGAAACATTCTATAATCATCACAGACCTGTAGGATTATAGATCACTTCAGATATCAGTCAGAGTATTCATTGGTCAGTTGTGGAACATTCTATAAGCATCACAGACCTATAGGATTATAGATCACTTCACATATCAGTCAGAGTATTCATTGGTCGGTTGTGAAACATTCTATAATCATCACAGACCTATAGGACTATAGATCACTTCAGATATCAGTCAGAGTATTCATTGGTCAGTTGTGGAACATTCTATAAGCATCACAGACCTATAGGATTATCGATCACTTCAGATATTAGTCAGAGTATTCATTGGTCAGTTGTGGAACATTCAATAAGCATCACAGACCTGTAGGATTATAGATCACTTCACATATCAGATAGAGTATTTATTGGTCAGTTGTGGAACATTCTATAAGCATCACAGATCATCCACCTATAGGATTATAGATTACATCAGATATCAGTAAGAGTATTGTTAATCGGTCACTTGCGTACATCTATAACCACCACAGCTCATCTATAGGGCTATCAAGTACATCATATCAGATCATTGAGTATCTATTGGTCAGTTGCATATAACCTATATTGATCTGTGGTGGTCACAGTCGACATAGTGCATTCTCTGCAGGTGGGGCACGCCCATCCATTTTTTCCGGTGCTGCTCATGCTATTCAGCCACAACATGTGGAAGAGTTGGTGGAGTGGATCAATAAGCCATGCTCCTCTTCCTCTGACTCCCATGCTCCCAGTAGTTTGCCTTCCACCACAGCTGCCAAAGTGGCCCGTTCCACAGACACCTTCTCCACAGCTACTCATTCTGTTGCCCCACCATCATGCATGGAGGAGTCACCTGAACTATTCGATCATAGTGTCAGTGACATGCTCCTGGAGGATGCGCAGCAATTTGAAAGCTGTGATGTTGGTTCCCAGGTTGATGAAGGGAATAAGGTGAGCCTAGAGAGAGGGGGTGACAATGACGGACAAGAAACCAGCAGTCATGTTGCCACAGCTGAAGCATATTGCCAAGTTTGCTCCAGTGAATAGGAGGGAGGGGATGATGAGGTCACTGACTGTACTTGGGTTCCCGACAGGATAGAGGAGGAAGAAGGGGAGGATGAGGGGGACACACAACTCCAACGAGGCAGGATGTGCTTCAGGGGCCGCCGTAGCAATAGCCAACCTATTGCGTCACAGCACAGAGCTCCACAGGTGCAGGGTGCTGAAAAATCCCTGTTGACTCCGAAAAGTTCATTAGTGTGGGCTTTTTTCAGCATCTGTGCAGTAGACCGCAGCATTGCTGTTTGCAACATCTGTCTAAAGCTGATCAAGCGTGGCCAGAACACCAGCCGCATGGGCACCACATGCTTGACAAGGCATATGACGACCTTCCATGCAGTCCGTTGGCAACAGCACCTGAAAGAGGCACCAGATCAAAACAAGCATACATCACCTTGCTCCTCATCTGCAATCTCTAACCCTACTATACCTCATGCCTTCTCAAATACCAGCATTGAGAGGGATGATGGTATAGCAATGAGTGGCACAGAGACTTGCACCCAATCTGCTAGCAGTAGACCACCGCTTGATATGAGCACCAGGCAAATTTCACTACCCCAGTATTTGAACTGTAGAAAGAAATACTGTCCCAGCCATCCACATGCTCAGCGTCCTAATGCTAGCTTGACCAAATTGCTAGCATTACAGTTGCTGCCTTTTAATCTGTTAGACTCGGCTCCCTTTCACAAATTTGTGGAATGTGCTGCACTACAGTGGCAGGTCCAAAAAAGGCCATTTTCGGCTCTCTACCGTCATGTGGAAGGTAAGGTTTTGGCCTCATTGGACAATGCGGTCAGCAGGAAGGTGCACATTACTGCTGACTCTTGGTCCAGCAGGCATGGACAGGGACGTTACATTTCTTTCACGGCGCACTGGGTAACTCTCCTGGCAGCTGAGAAAGATGCAGGACAGGGTTCAGTGTTGCAGGTTGTTTTGCCACCACGCCTCCAAAAAGCTGGTGCTGGTTCTGCATTATCTGGGTACTCCACCACCTCCTCCTCCTCCGTGTCCTCTTCTGCTCAATTCTCCTCTGCTGCAGTGCTCCCTAAGCATTCAAGGGGCTACGCATGCAGTCAGGCTAAAAGATGCCATGCTGTGCTTCAGTTGGTCTGTCTAGGGGATAGGAGTCACACTGGTGCACAGATTCTGTCAGCTCTGCAGGGACAGGCTCAGAGATGGTTGACGCCACGACAGCTTGTGCCAGGAATGGTTGCAATAATGGCACCAACCTTCTATCTGCCCTCCGACAGGGACACTTGATACATATTCCATGCTTGGAATATGTTATGAATCTGGTTGTGCAGCGTTTCTTGAGCAGATACCCAGGCTTCCAAGATCTCCTGAGGCAGGGCAGGAAAGTCTGTGGCCATTTCCACCATTCGTCCAATGCCAGGGCTCGCTTATCTGACATTCAACGGAAATTCAACCTGCCCACCAACCGCCTCATTTGTGACATGCCCACCAGGTGGAACTCAGCGTTAGCAATGCTGCAGTGGCTGCACATGCAGTAGAGGGCCATCAATGAGTACCTGTGTGAGTATGGCACAAGGACAGGGTCAGGGGAGCTTGGCTTTTTTTTCGCCACGCCAGTGGCTTTAAATTAAGGATGCATGCATCATCCTGTTACCATTTGAGGAGACCACGAGGATGGTGAGCCAGGACGATGCATGCATCAGTGACACTATCCCGCTAGTCTACCTGCTGGAGCACATGCTGTATGGAATCATGGACAGGGCACTTGAGGCAGAACAGCGGCAGGAAGAGGAGGACTTCCTTTCTTCACAAGGCCCCCTTTATGCAGATATCATTCCTGCAGGGCCACAAAACACACAGGAGGAGGAGGAGGATGAGGATTTCGGCAGCATGGATGTAGAGGAAGAGGATAGCATACAGCAGTCCATCTGGGGATGGTTTTCTTTCCCCAGAAACCCCAGGAGTTGTACGTGGTTGGGGAGAGGTTGCTCCTGCTGACAATGTCATCCTTAGTGACCCAGAGGACTCAGAAGCTCATGCCTCCTCCAACTTACGTTGCATGGGCTCCCTGATTCTGCAAAGCCTGCAAAAGGACCCGAGGATTTTTGCTATCAAGGAGAGGGACAAATACTGGTTGGCAACCCTTCTTGATCCATGGGTAAAGTTGCAGAGCTCATCCTGCCTTCGCAGAGGGAGCAGAGGATGAAACATCTTGAGGAGCGCTTGAAAAAAAAATTGTGTACCGCCTTTCCAGACACTGGGAGGTCAACATTCTCCGGACGTGTTTCTGCGGCATCGTTCAGCCAAAGGAGGAGCAGTGGATAAGGTGGCCGGCTGACCAATGCCTTTAAACAGTTATTTTGTCCTCAGCAACACCCAGGGCTGTTAGGTTTAAGCAACCATCACCAGCATCTCCATCATATGGTGCATGATTATCTAGGCACAAGAGAAGACTTGGAGACCTTTCAAGCTGAGCATCCACTTGCTTACTGGGTCTTGATGATGGACCACTGGCCAGAACTTGCTTAATATGCAATGGAGCTACTGGCCTGTCCTGCTTCCAGTGTGCTTTCTGAACAGATGTTCAGTGCTGCTGGAGCTTTTGTGATGGACAAAAGAGTGCGTCTGTCTACAGA
The DNA here is from genome assembly GCF_965119305.1 of Pelophylax lessonae. Classification (NCBI taxonomy): domain Eukaryota; kingdom Metazoa; phylum Chordata; class Amphibia; order Anura; family Ranidae; genus Pelophylax; species Pelophylax lessonae. Next base: position 237,466,235 of record NC_138773.1, read on the forward strand.
TTCTGTTGACCAGCTGACTTTTATCAAAATGAACCAGTCCTGGATCAACAAGAGCTATCAGGCCCCTGATGCTGATGTAACTGATTGAATTTGCTAGGGGTCTGCCATCCCTTGAAGACTGCATACTGTATGCTGCCTATCCTATTCCTCTACCTTTATTCTGCTAGCTTCCAACAATGTTTTTGGTTTAGGTCACTACCAACCCCCAAGGCCTAATGTTTCTGCACTTGTATGACAGGTGCATACAATTTAAATGTCGTATGTCATTTTTAACAGCAGGCCCTGTCCCTGTGCCCTGCTAACTGTGAGGGGTTACAGTGTTCAGGCACCACCAACACCAAAGGCCCAATTTGTGGCACCTGTGTAGTACATGCAATTTCAAATTTGCATGGAATTCTTCCTGTTCCTGCACCCAGCAAGAGTAACTGTGAGGGCTTGGTTACGGTGTTCAGGCACCACCTATGGCAAAGGCCCAATTTTTTTCTCTTGTATAGCACATGCAATTTCAAATTTGTATGTAATTCTTACCAGCAGGTCCCATTCCTGCTCCCAGCAAGAGTAACTGCGAGGGCTTGGTTACGGTGTTCAGGCACCACCAACGGCAAAGGCCCAATTTTTGGCACTTGTATAGCACATGCAATTTCAAATTTGTATGTAATTCTTACTAGCAGGTCCCGTTCCTGGTCCCAGCAAGTGTAACTGCGAGGGCTTGGTTAGGGTATTCAGGCACCAGCAACGGCAAAGGCCCAATTTTTGGCACTTGTATAGCACATGCAATTTCAAATTTGTATGGAATTCTTACCAGCAGGTCCTGTTCCTGCACCCAGCAAGAGTAACTGTGAGGCCTTGGTTACAGTGTTCAGGCACCACCTATGGCGAAGGCCCAATTTTTGGCACTTGTATAGCACATGCAATTTCTAATTTGTATGGAATTCTTACCAGCAGGTCCAGTTCCTGCACCCAGCAAGAGTAACTGCAAGGCCTTGGTTGGGGTGTTCAGGCACCCCCTACGGCAAAGGCCAAATTTTTGGCACTTGTATAGCACATGCAATTTCTAATTTGTATGGAATTCTTACCAGCAGGTCCCGTTCCTGCACCCAGCAAGAGTAACTTCAAGGCCTTGGTTACGGTGTTTATGCACCACGAACAGCAAAGGCCCAATTTTTGGCACCTGTATGACAAGTACATGCGATTTCAAATTTGAATGGATTTTTTAGCAGCAGGGCCCGTTCCTGCGCCCAGCAAGAGTAACTGCGAGGGGTTACGGTGTTCAGGCACCGTCAACAAACAAGGCCCAAATTTTCTGCACCCGTATGACAAGTACATGCGATTTGAAATTTGTATGTATATTTGTATATGACATTTTTTGCTTTAGAAATGTCAGTATTGCTGCAGCAGGCTACATACATTGTAGAGATGCACTACTTTACAGGCACATTCAGGGGACCCCCCCAGGCACGATATTTGAAGGAATTTTTCATTTTTATAGTTTCACTTTAAGCCTCATTAAAATCAGTATATCATTGCTCCTTTAAAAACGATCATTTTTAAAAACTTTTTTTTCATTGCTACATGTTCACCAGGTCAGTACCCGGGGCAATAACTTGCATTTAAGCCTTCAAAACAACTTTCCTGAAGTATTATAACAGCTGAGAAGTCTATTTCAAACATTTTGGTGAAAAATGCAGACCTGGATGAAGTATATTACTCTTTAACTCCAGTAAACGATCCTGCTACCAGGGGTGAGTTTTTTGTCTGTGTTTCTCACCTCTTGACAGCTTGCAGCTCCCCAAGGAGAAAAAAAAACCCAAAAGACCCAGCCTGTTCAAGGTTGATTGACATTACCTCCTGGACAGTGTTTTTCAAGTATTTTTAGATCCGGGAGGATTTCCGGTTAGAAAAGTGTGACATTATGTACATGATGATTTCTGCCAAGGTTATAGTCCCTGCCAGAGGAAGCTGGTAGCCAGGACACGTGAGACGTTCTCACAGGATATCGGGTTGGAGGCCCGAGGATAGTGTTATAAATGGGACTAAGGCTTCATGTTATTTTTTAAAGCCCACCATGACAGGTAACAAGGCAGATGTTCCCTTTGGATAAGGCAAGTTTGGAAGTCGGATTCTGGATATTGAAAATGGAAGTCCAAGGACAAAAGAAAGAACAAAGGCAAAAAAAAAAGACACTACTAATCTCTTGTTTTTCTTTAAGTGTGCACAGGACTGCAAATCTTAACAGGGGTAGTGTTGAGCGAACACGGACTGTATTATTCGTGTTCGTACCGAATAATTGGATTTTTTGTACCCGAACACGGACACGGACACTTTACTGTATGTTCGGGTAAAAATCCGTGTTCGGTCGTTTTATTTCCGGGTTTTGCATGCTTTGGCGCTCTTTTCATGGCGGGCTTTCAACAGCCAATCAACAATCGTTTAACTGGTGTGCCTTAAGCCATCCCAGCCATGCCTGCAAATGTCTCAGTAGCTGTGATTGGCCGTCTGAAGCATGTGACCAAGTCTTTATAAGTTCGAGGCAGCCGCAGCGGCGTCATTATGCTGCTTAGATTCAGGGACAGAGCACACATCAACGTGCTGGCTGCTGATTAGGGAAAGATAGGCAGGAAAAAACCATTTGTGTCCGGATAGAATTGAGGGACAGGTCGGAGTGTTTAGGCAGGGCGAGTTGTAGGCATTTTAGGGATAGAGTCTGCTGAATTATATAGGGTCAGTGTCTTCTACAAACTACAATCGATATTGCTGTGTGGGGGGTGGGGTCTGCACTCAATCCTGATCTACGATCTCTTCTCAATCCTGTTAGGGACAGAGTCTGCTGAATTTTAGGGAAACTGTGTTCTACAAACTACAATCGATATTGCTGTGTGGTGTGGGATTGGAGATAGGCAGGTGTCAGTGATCCACATCCATTTTTCTGTGTGTGAGCTGCAGTGAACACAATCTTTTTGGGCTGCAGTGAACACAATCTTTTTGGGCTGCAGTGAACACAATCTTTTTGGGCTGCAGTGAACACAATCTTTTTGGGCTGCAGTGAACACAATCTTTTTGGGCTGCAGTGAACACAATCTTTTTGGGGTGCAGTGAACAAAATCTTTTTGGGGTGCAGTGAACACAATCCTTTTTGGTGTGCAGTGAACACAATCTTTGTGGGGTGCAGTGAACAAAATCCTTTGTGGGGTGCAGTGAACACAATCTTTTTGGGGTGCAGTGAACAAAATCCTTTTTGGGGTGCAGTGAACAACATCCTTTTTGGGGTGCAGTGAACACAATCTTTTTGGGGTGCAGTGAACAAAATCCTTTGTGGGGTGCAGTGAACACAATCTTTTTGGGGTGCAGTGAACACAATCTTTTTGGGGTGGAGTGAACAACATCCTTTTTGGGGTGCAGTGAACAAAATCCTTTTTGGGGTGCAGTGAACAAAATCATTTTTGGGGTGCAGTGAACACAATCTTTTTGGGGTGCAGTGAACACAATCTTTGTGGGGTGCAGTGAACACAATCTTTTTGGGGTGGAGTGAACAACATCCTTTTTGGGGTGCAGTGAACAACATCCTTTTTGGGGTGCAGTGAACACAATCTTTTAGGGGTGCAGTGAACACAATCTTTGTGGGGTACAGTGAACAGAATCTTTGTGGGGTGCAGTGAACACAATCTTTGGGGGGTACAGTGAACACAATCTTTGTGAGGTGCAGTGAACACAATCTTTGTGGGGTGCAGTGAACACAATCATTGTGGGGTGCAGTGAACTCAATCTTTGTGGGGTACAGTGAACACAATCTCATACTGAAGGTTTGAGGGTGCTGCCTGTTCCATACTCCCCCTACTCCTCATCTAGCCTTTTAGGGGTACAAACAATAGTAATTGGGGCCTAGTGTGGTTGTGTACGTGTGATATACATACACTTTTTTGGGATCATATTTTCTATTCCGCTATTTAATCAAAAACCTTTGGGGATCAGTTAAATTGGGGGATAGTCTGTGTTGGTACGTGTGAGAGAGATCCACCTTTCCAAGTTGTTGGGGTTCATCTCATACTTCTGAAGGTTTGAGGGTGCTGCCTGTTCCATACTCCCCCTACTCCTAGCCTTTTAGGGGTACAAACAATAGTAATTGGGGCCTAGTGTGGTTGTGTACGTGTGATATACATACACTTTTTTGGGATCATATTTTCTATTCCGCTATTTAATCAAAAACCTCTGGGGATCAGTTAAATTGGGGGATAGTCTGTGTTGGTACGTGTGAGAGAGATCCACCTTTCCAAGTTGTTGGGGTTCATCTCATACTTCTGAAGGTTTGAGGGTGCTGCCTGTTCCATACTCCCCCTACTCCTAGCCTTTTAGGGGTACAAACAATAGTAATTGGGGCCTAGTGTGGTTGTGTACGTGTGATATACATACACTTTTTTTGGATCATATTTTCTATTCCGCTATTTAATCAAAAACCTCTGGGGATCAGTTAAATTGGGGGATAGTCTGTGTTGGTACGTGTGAGAGAGATCCACCTTTCCAAGTTGTTGGGGTTCATCTCATACTTCTGAAGGTTTGAGGGTGCTGCCTGTTCCATACTCCCCCTACTCCTAGCCTTTTAGGGGTACAAACAATAGTAATTGGGGCCTAGTGTGGTTGTGTACGTGTGATATACATACACTTTTTTGGGATCATATTTTCTATTCCGCTATTTAATCAAAAACCTTTGGGGATCAGTTAAATTGGGGGATAGTCTGTGTTGGTACGTGTGAGAGAGATCCACCTTTCCAAGTTGTTGAGGTTCATCTCATACTTCTGAAGGTTTGAGGGTGCTGCCTGTTCCATACTCCCCCTACTCCTAGCCTTTTAGGGGTACAAACAATAGTAATTGGGGCCTAGTGTGGTTGTGTACGTGTGATATACATACACTTTTTTGGGATCATATTTTCTATTCCGCTATTTAATCAAAAACCTTTGGGGATCAGTTAAATTGGGGGATAGTCTGTGTTGGTACGTGTGAGAGAGATCCACCTTTCCAAGTTGTTGGGGTTCATCTCATACTTCTGAAGGTTTGAGGGTGCTGCCTGTTCCATACTCCCCCTACTCCTAGCCTTTTAGGGGTACAAACAATAGTAATTGGGGCCTAGTGTGGTTGTGTACGTGTGATATACATACACTTTTTTGGGATCATATTTTCTATTCCGCTATTTAATCAAAAACCTTTGGGGATCAGTTAAATTGGGGGATAGTCTGTGTTGGTACGTGTGAGAGAGATCCACCTTTCCAAGTTGTTGAGGTTCATCTCATACTTCTGAAGGTTTGAGGGTGCTGCCTGTTCCATACTCCCCCTACTCCTAGCCTTTTAGGGGTACAAACAATAGTAATTGGGGCCTAGTGTGGTTGTGTACGTGTGATATACATACACTTTTTTGGGATCATATTTTCTATTCCGCTATTTAATCAAAAACCTTTGGGGATCAGTTAAATTGGGGGATAGTCTGTGTTGGTACGTGTGAGAGAGATCCACCTTTCCAAGTTGTTGGGGTTCATCTCATACTTCTGAAGGTTTGAGGGTGCTGCCTGTTCCATACTCCCCCTACTCCTAGCCTTTTAGGGGTACAAACAATAGTAATTGGGGCCTAGTGTGGTTGTGTACGTGTGATATACATACACTTTTTTGGGATCATATTTTCTATTCCGCTATTTAATCAAAAACCTTTGGGGATCAGTTAAATTGGGGGATAGTCTGTGTTGGTACGTGTGAGAGAGATCCACCTTTCCAAGTTGTTGGGGTTCATCTCATACTTCTGAAGGTTTGAGGGTGCTGCCTGTTCCATACTCCCCCTACTCCTAGCCTTTTAGGGGTACAAACAATAGTAATTGGGGCCTAGTGTGGTTGTGTACGTGTGATATACATACACTTTTTTGGGATCATATTTTCTATTCCGCTATTTAATCAAAAACCTCTGGGGATCAGTTAAATTGGGGGATAGTCTGTGTTGGTACGTGTGAGAGAGATCCACCTTTCCAAGTTGTTGGGGTTCATCTCATACTTCTGAAGGTTTGAGGGTGCTGCCTGTTCCATACTCCCCCTACTCCTAGCCTTTTAGGGGTACAAACAATAGTAATTGGGGCCTAGTGTGGTTGTGTACGTGTGATATACATACACTTTTTTGGGATCATATTTTCTATTCCGCTATTTAATCAAAAACCTTTGGGGATCAGTTAAATTGGGGGATAGTCTGTGTTGGTACGTGTGAGAGAGATCCACCTTTCCAAGTTGTTGGGGTTCATCTCATACTTCTGAAGGTTTGAGGGTGCTGCCTGTTCCATACTCCCCCTACTCCTAGCCTTTTAGGGGTACAAACAATAGTAATTGGGGCCTAGTGTGGTTGTGTACGTGTGATATACATACACTTTTTTGGGATCATATTTTCTATTCCGCTATTTAATCAAAAACCTCTGGGGATCAGTTAAATTGGGGGATAGTCTGTGTTGGTACGTGTGAGAGAGATCCACCTTTCCAAGTTGTTGGGGTTCATCTCATACTTCTGAAGGTTTGAGGGTGCTGCCTGTTCCATACCCCCCCTACTCCTCATCTAGCCTTTTAGGGGTACAAACAATAGTAATTGGGGCCTAGTGTGGTTGTGTACGTGCGAGATACATACACTTTTTTTGATCATATTTCCTATTCCGCTATTCAATAAAAACCTTTGAGGATCAATTGAATTGCGGGATAGTCTGTGTCGGTACGTGTGAGAGAGATCCACCTTTCCAAGTTGTTGGGGTTCATCTCATACTTCTGAAGGTTTGAGGGTGCTGCCTGTTCCATACCCCCCCTACTCCTCATCTAGCCTTTTAGGGGTACAAACAATAGTAATTGGGGCCTAGTGTGGTTGTGTACGTGCGAGATACATACACTTTTTTTGATCATATTTCCTATTCCGCTATTCAATAAAAACCTTTGAGGATCAATTGAATTGCGGGATAGTCTGTGTCGGTACGTGTGAGAGAGATCCACCTTTCCAAGTTGTTGGGGTTCATCTCATACTTCTGAAGGTTTGAGGGTGCTGCCTGTTCCATACCCCCCCTACTCCTCATCTAGCCTTTTAGGGGTACAAACAATAGTAATTGGGGCCTAGTGTGGTTGTGTACGTGCGAGATACATACACTTTTTTTGATCATATTTCCTATTCCGCTATTCAATAAAAACCTTTGAGGATCAATTGAATTGCGGGATAGTCTGTGTCGGTACGTGTGAGAGAGATCCACCTTTCCAAGTTGTTGGGGTTCATCTCATACTTCTGAAGGTTAGAGGGTGCTGCCTGTTCCATACCCCCCCTACTCCTCATCTAGCCTTTTAGGGGTACAAACAATAGTAATTGGGGCCTAGTGTGGTTGTGTACGTGCGAGATACATACACTTTTTTTGATCATATTTCCTATTCCGCTATTCAATAAAAACCTTTGAGGATCAATTGAATTGCGGGATAGTCTGTGTCGGTACGTGTGAGAGAGATCCACCTTTCCAAGTTGTTGGGGTTCATCTCATACTTCTGAAGGTTTGAGGGTGCTGCCTGTTCCATACCCCCCCTACTCCTCATCTAGCCTTTTAGGGGTACAAACAATAGTAATTGGGGCCTAGTGTGGTTGTGTACGTGCGAGATACATACACTTTTTTTGATCATATTTCCTATTCCGCTATTCAATAAAAACCTTTGAGGATCAATTGAATTGCGGGATAGTCTGTGTCGGTACGTGTGAGAGAGATCCACCTTTCCAAGTTGTTGGGGTTCATCTCATACTTCTGAAGGTTTGAGGGTGCTGCCTGTTCCATACCCCCCCTACTCCTCATCTAGCCTTTTAGGGGTACAAACAATAGTAATTGGGGCCTAGTGTGGTTGTGTACGTGCGAGATACATACACTTTTTTTGATCATATTTCCTATTCCGCTATTCAATAAAAACCTTTGAGGATCAATTGAATTGCGGGATAGTCTGTGTCGGTACGTGTGAGAGAGATCCACCTTTCCAAGTTGTTGGGGTTCATCTCATACTTCTGAAGGTTTGAGGGTGCTGCCTGTTCCATACCCCCCCTACTCCTCATCTAGCCTTTTAGGGGTACAAACAATAGTAATTGGGGCCTAGTGTGGTTGTGTACGTGCGAGATACATACACTTTTTTTGATCATATTTCCTATTCCGCTATTCAATAAAAACCTTTGAGGATCAATTGAATTGCGGGATAGTCTGTGTCGGTACGTGTGAGAGAGATCCACCTTTCCAAGTTGTTGGGGTTCATCTCATACTTCTGAAGGTTTGAGGGTGCTGCCTGTTCCATACCCCCCCTACTCCTCATCTAGCCTTTTAGGGGTACAAACAATAGTAATTGGGGCCTAGTGTGGTTGTGTACGTGCGAGATACATACACTTTTTTTGATCATATTTCCTATTCCGCTATTCAATAAAAACCTTTGAGGATCAATTGAATTGCGGGATAGTCTGTGTCGGTACGTGTGAGAGAGATCCACCTTTCCAAGTTGTTGGGGTTCATCTCATACTTCTGAAGGTTTGAGGGTGCTGCCTGTTCCATACTCCCCCTACTCCTCATCTAGCCTTTTAGGGGTACAAACAATAGTAATTGGGGCCTAGTGTGGTTGTGTACGTGTGATATACATACACTTTTTTTGGATCATATTTTCTATTCCGCTATTTAATTTAACTGGGCCTCCATGCGAGACCTGTGTGCCTTGTTGCGCTGTTTTGAGTACTCCACCAACATGGCCAGTGGCAATGACGCCGTTCTCAGCTTAACTATCCCACTTCTATGCCTCCTTGAAAAAACAATTCGGGCGATGATGGAAGAGGATGTGGCACAGGATGAGGAGGAGGAGGAGGAGGATGAAGAGGTAACATTTCCAAGGCTTTCAGGGCAGTCATTCGCAAGGGGCTCCGAGGGTGGGTTCCTGCACACGCAAACGCCAGGGACGCAATTGTCCAGCAGGGGCACAGTTCTGGAGGATGAGGAGGATGAGGAGGAGGAGGAGCTGGAGGAGGAGATGGAACCATGTTCACAGCAGGGTGGCACCCAGGCCAGCTCATGGCCATCACTGGTGCGTGGCTGGGGGGATACAGAGGACACGGACCATACACCTCCCACAGAGGACAGCCTTTCGTTGCCTCTGGGCAGCCTGGCACACATGAGCGATTACATGCTGCAGTGTCTCCACAACGACCGCCGAGTTGCCCACATTCTAACTTGTGCTGATTACTGGGTGGCCACGCTGCTGGATCCCCGTTACAAGGACAACGTACCGTCCTTAATTCACTCACTGGAGCGCGATCGCAAGATGCGCGAGTACAAGCGCACGCTGGTAGACGCCATGCTGCTGGCATTCCCATCTGACAGCGGGGCCACAGTGGAAGCACAAGGCAGAGGAGGAGGAGGAGGAGGTCGCCAACGCAACCAGGGCACCGCCAGCACCTCAGAAGGCAGGGTTAGCATGGCCGAAATGTGGAAAAGCTTTGTCAGCACGCCACAACAAACAGCAGCACCAGCAGCTCAGATGGAACGTCTTAGCAGGAGGCAGCATTTTACCAACATGGTGGAGCAGTATGTGTGCACACGCCTACATGTAGTGAATGACGGGTCTGCCCCCTTCAACTTCTGGGTCTCCAAATTGGGCACATGGCCTGAGCTTGCCCTTTACGCCTTGGAGGTGCTGGCGTGCCCTGCAGCCAGTGTATTATCTGAACGGGTATTTAGCACGGCTGGGGGCGTTATAACAGACAAGCGCAGCCGCCTGTCCAGAGACAATGTGGACAAGCTCACGTTCATTAAAATGAACCAGGCATGGATCCCACGGGACTTTTCCGTACCTTATGCAGAATAGCAATGGATACCGACCTTACCCACCCATTGTTCCATTTTTGCTCTTTCTCACTCTTTTGGGGTGTACCCTCATTTAAAATTTGTGAAAAGAAGCAGTGTTGGCTACCTCGTCCTCCTCCTCAGGGCCAGATTAATGTAGGGGCTATTGGAGCTGCAGCTCCAGGCCCCTACCTTTTATATAGGCCCCGGGTTGGCCATATTCACTGTTACCGCTCTTCTGTCACTTGTAAACACAGAAGTCTGGCTTCTATGCTCGCTTCCCCAGGCAGCACCCTCAGAACCTCCCCACACAGCGTGAAGGCCGGACAAGGAGGGACAGTTGGCGATGCATGGATGTGTTTATGGGCTTCAGAGACAGCATCCCATGTTGAATTAGGCATGCATGGCTGCACCCTTCCTCCTCTGGGTGCATGGCAAGGCACGGCCCTAAGGCCCTTCAAAATCCTCAGCACCAAGCCCATGATGCTGTTAATCCGGCCCTGGTCCTCCTCCACCGCCGCTTCCACCTACACCGCCCATAGGTGTGCGCAGCCTATTGCATTAAGGTGTGCACCCCAAAGTTGAAATACACATGCATGTGTTTGCCAGCAGGGAGAGTAATGTATCGGGGCCATGTACCTGTAGGCAAGGAGAAATAGAGCAGAGCAGGTCCCAGGGAGATCTTTCCCATCTCCTCACTGGCAATGCTATGTGCCCTAGGTGATTAGGGTGTGCCCAGGCACACCCAGCACACCCTGTGCGCACGCCTATGTCACCGCCACATCCACCACCACCTTAACCTCCCTCCTACTCCATATGGGCCTCGTCCTTCAGAGATGAAGAAGAACATTGTTTTATTTTTCTGTTTTTTTTTGTTGTTTTAAGTTATTTCCCTATCCACATTTGTTTGCAGAGCACTTGCCATGCTCTTAATTACGTTTTGCTGCCATTTGCAGCACTCTAGCCCTTTCCTTTGGTGTTTTAGAGCCATTTTAGTGCCTTAAAGTTCGGGTCCCCATTGACTTCAATGGGGTTCGGTGTCCGGGAAAAGTTCGGTAAAAGTCCGGGACACGGACCCGGACTTTTTTTTAAAGTTCGGCCGAACCCGTCGAACACGGACATCTAGGTGTTCGCTCAACCCTAAACAGGGGTGAGTGTGTTTGTTTATTAAAGCAGATAAAATGGAATGGTTAACATCTCAAGCTCAGAAGTATAAACATGTCCCTGTACTATCAGGAATTGATACATTCCATATATGGAATACAGACATGCAGTGGTTTATGGAACAATGTAAGAGTGTAGCTAGGTTCTTTAATGGACAACCAACTAAGTTTAATGCTGCATGTAAATTATTGTTATCTTTTTTATGAATATTTAAGCCCTGAAATTTGTGTTATTACATGTGGTCATTCCAAACACATACAAGGGGCAGAACAAAGCTTACAGGAGAATCCATTGATTACAATTGTGGAAAGAACTGTATGCAAATTAGATAAATGGAAAATAACTTGGTGTTTAGTGTTTAACAACAATCCTACAGATAAGTTTGTGGGAAACAATAAGTTAATGATTGAGCATTTTTTTTACAAAAGATTCCAAACTTGGATTTAGTTATTAAATTAAAGGTAGTAGATTGGCCCAATTTTTCTTGGGGCTACCCAGCAAATGTTGAATTGTAAATGTTTTTCTCGCAACATGAAGTTTCTAAAAGTAAACTGTTAAAAGTGTTTGCAATAAGCATTTCTGGTAAGAGTAAGCACTCTGGTTGTGGGAGGAGTCTTTCTCTGGGAATTGGCCAATCGCAGTTCATGGGCAGGCCCCAGTCCGTGAGTTTCTTGAGAAAATCAGTCTCCAAACAATTTCTTTGTTTTTGCTATAATCAGGAAAGTCATATTAAAAAGCAGTGTAAGCATTTTTTTGCAGATGTACAATCAAAATCTGTCAAAAATGATAAAAACGATAAACTCGATAAATGAGACAGTTATCAATGGTATAATGGGATAAAAAGTGTGACAGCTACGACTCAGAGAAATAGATTATCTTCTGCGCTCTCTGAAAAGAATGTGACATTTAAGGGCATACTTTATCAGTCTTTACAGTGTAGCAAAGATCCAATTACACAAACTAGCTAGCTATTCCATGACAGTTTTCATTTCTGTGGCTCAGAGAATGACATATTTTTGTGTCAATCATTCCAGATGCATGGAAGAGAGTCCATGGATGAAACGAAAAGAAAAAAAAATATTTAAAAGTTACTATTACCTACTAATGTAATTGTTTTAGGATAATTGTTTTAGGAAAAAGTCACTCCTTCACCTTTTAGTGGATATTTGTCGGGAATACATTTCCTGTGCCTATATAGATGGATCCAGATAATTTTTTTGTTCAAAAATGGGTAAACAACGCGGAAAGGTCTATGAGCCTAGAATGGTCCATATTGATCTATGAAAATTATCTAAGAAAAACATATAATTTTCTGATAATAATGTGATACTTGTTTTTATCCTCTCTCCTTCTCTCTCTTTCGTTTCTAAGTTTAAAGAAAATTATTTTATTTTTTTTCTGGATTTTGGAATTCTGCTATGACCATGAGACAAGCACAACTAAACTTCTATTTGTCACTATTTTTTTGTTTTTGCTTTTATCATTACTTCCTTTCTAATTGTGTTATCAAGGACTATCATTTTTTTGGATGGACTTCAAAGTTTTTCTCAAATGGACTTGTTTTATGAGAAACAGTCTGATCTTTCGATCAATATGAAAGGGGAGTTGGGATGCGATTCTCATAAGAATTTTTTTTATGAATTGTCTGATATAGGAGCATATGAGTGTTTAGAGCTTGAAAATATTTTAGATTTTGTGTTGCTTATTAAAATAGAATAAATTATACAGTTATGGGAATATTATGTGTAAAATCTGCTGTATTATTCTTGATGGTAGTGACAAGATAGAAGGAAACATAAGTGACTCCGTATTGACATTGAAATTTGATACTTCCTCCTACACAACCCTTGTTAGTTTAGTAGATCCTTGGAAGATTGATATCACAGCAACAGCTAATATTAATGATACTAGTTTAGTTTACATTGTAGTTGTTACATCTAGGTTTCTTAATTATTTTACAGAAACACATATTATGATAAACTTGTAAACATAGAATTTATGTTATTTTACTAATTTTGTTAGAACACAAACAACTTGGGAAAGTTAGAAGGATGGGTTGCTATAACAAGGATGTACATACATTTTACATTTGAAGTATTATTATCAATTAGAGGATAGATTTAGGAATTTTACATGACTTATGGATATATACTACTATTAAAGAATATGCTAATTCTATCTAGATGAAAAAAGATATAGTTAAAGTACAGTATCTCACAAAAGTGAGTACCCCCTCACATTTTTGTAAATATTCTATTCAATCTTTTCATGTGACAACACTGAAGAAATTACACTTTGTTACAATGTAAAGTAGTGAGTGTACAGCTTGTATAACAGTGTAAATTTGCTGTCCCCTCAAAATAACTCAACACACAGCCATTAATGTCTAAACCGCTGGCAACAAAAGTGAGTACACCCCTAAGTGAAAATGTCCAAATTCAGCTCAATTAGCCATTTCCCCTTCCTGGTGTCATGTGACTCGTTAGTGTTACAAGGTCTCAGGTGTGAATGGGGAGCAGGTGTGTTAAATTTGGTGTTATCACTCTCACTCTCTCATACTAGTCACTGGATGTTCAACATGGCACTTCATGGCAAAGAACTCTCTGAGGATCAAAAAAAAGAATTGCTACTCTACATAAAGATGGCCTAGGCTATAAGAAGATTGCCAAGACACTGAAACTGAGCTGCAGCATGATGGCCAAGGCCATACAGCGGTTTAATAGGACAGGTTCCACACAGAACAGGCCTTGCCATGGTCGGCCAAAGAAGTTGAGTGCACGTGCTTATCATATCCAGAGGTTGTCTTTGGGAAATAGACATATGAGTGCTGCCAGCATTGCTGCAGAGGTTGAAGGGGTGGGGGTTCAGCCTGTCAGTGCTCAGACCATACGCTGCACACTGCATCAAATTGGTCTGCATGGCCCAGAAGGAAGTCTCTTCTAAAGATGATGCACAAGAAAGCCCACAAACAGTTTGTTGAAGACAAGCAGACTAAGGACATGGATTACTGGAAACAGATGGTGTCAAGCGTCTGTGGCAGGAACCAGGTGGGGAGTACAAAGACAAGTGTGTCTTGCCCACAGTCAAGCATGGTGGTGGGAGTGTCATGGTCTGGGGCTGCATGAGTGCTGCCAGCACTGGAGAACTACAGTTCATTGAGGGAACCATTATTACTAACATGTACTGAAGCAGAGCATGATCCCCTCCCTTTGGAGACTGGGCCGCAGGGAGGAATTCCAACATGATAACGACCCCAAACACACCTCTAAGAGGACCACTGCCTTGCTAAAGAAGCTGAGGGTAAAGGTGATGGACTGGCCAAACATGTCTCTAAGCCTAAACCCTATTGAGCATCTGAGGGGCTTCCTCAAACGGAATGTGGAGGAGTGCAAGGTCTCTAACATCCACCAGCTCCGTGATGTCGTCATGGAGGAGTGGAAGCAGACTCCAGTGGCAACCTGTGAAGCTCTGGTGAACTCCATGCCCAAGATGATTAAGGCAGTGCTGGAAAATAATGGTGGCCACACAAAATATTGACACTTTGGGCCCAATTTGGACATTTTTACTTAGGGGTGTACTCACTTTTGTTGCCAGCGGTTTAGACATTAATGGCTGTGTGTTGAGTTATTTTGAGGGGACAGCAAATTTACACTGTTATACAAGCTATACACTCACTACTTTACATTGTAGCAAAGTGTCATTTGTTCAGTGTTGTCACATGAAAAGATATAATTAAATATTTACAAAAATGTAAGGGGGGTAATCACTTTTGTGAGATACTGTCCATACGGGCTTGTGTGGAAGAGAAAGATCTGATTTAATGTGTCCAAACAGAGTTACTGTCGAACTAAATAATACAGAATGTTGAAAAAGAGCATAGAAAAGAGTTTCTTACTGGAGATAGATAGATAGATAGATAGATAGATAGATAGATAGATAGATAGATAGATAGATAGATAGATAGATAGATAGATAGATAGATAGATAGATAGATAGATAGATAGATAGATAGATAGATAGATAGATAGATAGATAGATAGATAGATAGATAGATAGATTATATAAAAATGAATATGGCAGTTGGATAATGGAGCGTTATTATTACTTATCATACTTATAATTGTTTGGTTTGAAAGATAATGTATAAAGGCTTTTATTGTACGAATCATTTAGTTATAGAAATTTCCTGGAATAGAAGGGATGTTATTAATTAATTAATAAATTATGTTACAGAGTAATATAATTTTACATATCAAAGATATTATTTACTTCTTTCTTACATTGAAATAGGAAAATAGTTATATGATATGGTCAAAGATGTAAGAGTTTTACAAAAAGTTAAATAAATTTACGAAATTGAAGTAAGAAAATCTTTGAAGATATTACATCATTTGGATGGAAAACTAGCTAAAATGAATAAATAATATAATGATTTATAGTCTCTTGATGAAATGAAATAGTTACAATTTTTCACAGGAAAATCTCTGGGGTTTTGGAGAAGTGCTTATGTACATTATCTGACATTTCCAGTTTTATTATTGTTTATTGTATTGTTTGTTATAATTTGTTTGTATTTAAAAAAAAAAAAGCGATGATCAGAGACTTTTCCTATTTAGGATGAATGTACTTTTATTCATTGATTATAGTGCATTGAGGGGGAAATGTTAGACATTTAGAGTTTAATATTATTTTAAATGATAAAAGTCTCTGAAATACATATGATTGTTATAATGTAATATGTTAGTTTTGAAGGTTACTTCAATATGTCTTTGTCAAGGACAGAGAATACATTTTGATATGTATTTCTGATCTGTGTTTCCATGTTAGTATATTACGTGGAGTTATGTACTTTACTATTGACTCAAACCATATATGCAAGAGTGGGTGTTACTTTTATATTTAGAATTTCTATCTTCTTGGGACACACTTTTTGCTGACATTGTCTTTACATATAGTATAAAAGACAACTATATCTACATATCAGGCAGAGATGAGGAAAAAAACATCCTACACTCTAAAGACACGTAGCATCTCTCCTTTTGATGCGTGAAACCTTTCTGTTTTATTCTGTTTCGTATGTTTTGCTTTACTTTAAGAAAATAAACAACTTTCCTGAAGTATCATGACAGCTGAGAAGTCTATTTCCAACAGCCTATTGTGATTTTTTTTTACCAATAAAAATAGCGCAGATTCATTCTATATAATTTTGCTCATCTAGTATTTTGTGAAAATACAGAATTGGCTGCTGTTTTTTCCTCTTCCTCTTCATCTTTCCGTTTATTATATCTTCTGCTTTGTTTGAAAAAATACCTTCTGGCAGCGCACAGGCTTCCTTTCTAGAAAATATAATTTGTTTTTTAAATTTTCAGTCTTTTTTTTCATTTATATCGCAAAAAATAAATGTCCCAGTGGTGATCAAATACCACCAAAAGAAAGCTCTATTTGTGGTAAAAAATAACATACATTTTGTTTGGTTATAGCGTTGCATGACCGCGCAATTACCAGGTAAAATAGCACAGTGCCAAATTGCAAAAAAAATGCTCTGGTCAGGAAGAGGGTGAAACCTTCCGGGGCTGAAGTGGTTAGTTTGCAGGGATTTCCTCTCACTTCTTGTTTGGCTATGGGACAGGAAGTAAAGGGTAATCTCCGCAATGGGACAGAGATGGCGGAACAAAATCTGACAGGGGTTATAACCTTCCCCTGGTCTATCCAAAATGAAAAAATAAAAATTTTTTGCTCATAGCTACTTTAAACTCAACAATCATGGACATACCAGTAACATTGCAAGAGCTTTAATGAAAAAGCCCCATAAAGTAAGTTCGGTCAACCACTTGCTGACCGGGCCGTAGCCAAGTGATGGCTACAGCGCAGTTGGCTTATTCTGGGAGGGCGTTCAATGAGGTCCTCCTTAAATCGTGCTTCCCGCATGCCCCCTGGTGTGTGCACAAGGAAGTGCCCGTGCTCCTGGTGCATCACGGATTGTGGTAAAGGGCAATTGACAGCGACCCTTTACTACGTAATCGCTCTGTCCAATGATGGAGCGATCAGTTGTCAACAAACCAGCGCATGTCTGGTTCAGTCGGTTCAGAGTGGAGAGAGACCATAGCACTGCCTACCCCTGCCTCATTCATGCCTCAATCGTTCCTCAGTCATGCCCCAATCATACCTCAGTCATGCCTCAATCTTTCCTCAATCATACCATAGTCATGCCTCAATCATGCCCATCCATGCCTCAATCATGCAAACCCATGCCTCAGTCATGCCAATCTGTGCCTCAATCATGCCTATCCATGCCTCAATTATTTCAATCTGTGCCTCAATCATGCCTCATTCATGCCCATCCATGCCACATCCATGCCTCATCTGTGCCCACCTATGCCACCTCAGTGCTCATCCGTGGCTCATCTGTGCTCACCCATGCCACATCATTGCCACGTCAGTGCTTATCTGTGCCTCATCCATGCCACGTCAGTGCTCAATCCCTGCCACATCCATGCCACATCAGTGCTTATCCATGCCACGTTAGTGCTCATCCATGCCACATCAGTGCTCATCAATGCCACATCAGTGCTCATCTGTGCCACATCCATGCCACGTCAGTGCTCATCCATGCCACATCAGTGCCAATACAGTGCTTATCAGTGCCCTACACTGCCTCACAAAAGTGTAATGGGTAGTCAGGAAATGACAGTGCTACTTTGAGGTTGGGCCTCTGTATGTGGCCAGGCTGTGTAAAAGTCTCACACGTGGTATCGCCATACTCAGTAGCAGAATGTATTTTAGGGTGTAGTTGCAAGTATGCCTATACAGTGTGGGAGAAATAACTTGGTAATATGACAATTTTGTGTAACAAAAAATCTTCTTTTTGCAAAGAATTGTGGGGAAAAAATTACAACTTTAAAAATCTTACCATGCCTCTTACTAAACACCTTGGAAAAAGGGGTAATTTGGTGGGTAATTGTACTTTCTTGGCTTGTCTCAAGAAATTAGTCAGTACATCAGGTGTGATCAATTTTCAGTGATTGGCACCATAGGATGTAGACTCTAAAACCTTCACAAAGACCAAATAATATATACTTATTTTTTTTTAACCAAAGATAAGTAGCAGTACAACTTTTGGTCAAAATTTATGAAGAAAAATTACTAAATTTGCTAAATTTTTAAACCGAAACGAAAAAAATGCTTTTTTTTAACCAATTTTTTTGTCTTTTTTTCATTTATAGCGCAAAAAAAAAAAGAAAAAAAGCCCAGTGGTGAATAAATACCACCAAAAGAAAGCTCTATTTGTGTAAAAAAAAAAAAAGGACGAAAATTTCATATGGGTACAGTGTTGCAAAATGTAATTATCATTCAAAATGTGAAAGCACTAAAAGCTGAAAATTGGTCTGGTTAGGAAGGGAGTTTATCTACCCTGTGGGTAAGTGGTTAAACAGATGTAATTCAAATGGTGTTAACATGGTTTTAAAAACACTGGCACAACAATCTGCAGATAGAACAAATGATGGCAGAAAATACAAGTAGTTTCAATGCAAACGAGATTATTTATTATTCTCAAGCTCTGACTAAGACACTGGCCATACATGGTTCAAGCAGTAAGGCTGGCCATACACTGTTCGAACCTCAACCAGTTCAGCAGGAACCGGCCCAGATTCAAACCGTTAATGGGCAGGCTGAATGTACCAAGTTGATCGATCGATCAATTTGAGTACAACCAGACTGCCGGATTCTCTAGCGATTATCGCTGTCTTCTCCCAGCAGGGAGAACAATTGGTGATTCCCCTGTCAGCACTGTCTGTGTTGATGGGGGAATCGTGCAAACTACTTTCCTGCAACTCGTAGTTGCACCAAAGAGATTCGCACTGTGTATGGCTTGCCCAGCTTTCAGTGGGGTGCTTGCTCTCAAATGAGAGCATTTGTTATCTGTAAAGTCATTGATACAGTCCCATTTGGCAGAATTCCTCTGATGGCAGCAATGTTTTAGCAATCAGCAGCCAACACATAGGCCTCTAACCACACTGATGTTCCAGTGAAATCCTCCTGGATGCAGTCTGTTCCTCGATAGCCACACTTGTGGTCATGATGAATGCAGATAGAGAGTTGGCTGCACTGTGCTTGAAGGTCTCCATGATTCTAGCACGTTTATGGATGAGATCAGACAAAAGGCAGCCCACAAAATTCTTGACCTCCCTCTCTAGCCTGTACTTCCTTGGAGGTCCATGTAGGAGGGACCTACTCACCCTGTAGAGGGGGGACTCATTACCAGAGGACCTGCCACCCATGCCTGGTACCACTCTCCTTCTGTCTGGCTGCTATAGCATTCCCACCAGTCCTAGTTACCCACAGCAACCGCATGTTAGACATGACTTCCCACGATCTCCTCTGTAGGGTTAACGTTACTTGATTGCTCTCTAGCTTCTCCTCTTCATCCTCATGTGTGTATTACAGGTCCTGTTCTTTGGATATGCCCTGAACCTTCATGCACCCCTTTGAACAGACTTCAAACCACGCATTAAATGGTTAACAGTAATCTTTACTGAAGACTTGCAGCAGTACAGTCCATAATGCACAGTCTCTCACAGAACATAGAATATAGTTCTCACACTACCTAGCTCAGGCTACCCAACTCATACCTTCTAGAAAAGCAGAGTTCATTCAGCTCAAGTCCAATAGTGGTGGAATCTTGGTTCCAGGGAGAATCCCAGCAAAGGCCCCAGAAGGGGGCCACATGCTTCAGTAGGACTACATGGTGCAGCAGTCCTTCCTCTGTATTCCCATGTTGAAGAAGGAAAGTCCAAGGCTGTGACTGCAGCCAATTAGCATCCTTTTTTGGCTCCCATCTCTCTGTACTGTCAGAGAGAGAGTCTCCTGCAGGGAGAGAGTGTTAGGCTGCGGCCAGGGTGGAGATACTCTACTACATGTCTTAAAATAGCAACAGCCAGGGCTACTCTTTCAAATATAGGTAATCAACACAGTCTATATTAGTGATATTTATATTTTTACTGACTTATCTGTTGTTGATCTGTATATGAGAAGTGCAAGGGCTGGTTCGCAACACCAATGCAAGTTTTATCTCAATCGAATAGTAGAATGTAGAGCAATGCCTCAAATGTGCAGCTTGCATGATTTTCTTCTAATTTGTTTAATCACAGATTAACCACTTAAGGTCTGCCCTATAGCAGTTTTACAGGATCACGTACTGTACAGTATATACATGATCTGACTCTTCCGGGTAGGGGGTGCGCATGTTCGAAGCTGGCAGTGGAAGCCGATCGGCAGGTGCACAGTACCCGACGTCCTCCGTTACCTGTTGATCGCTAGGCAGAGTGACAGTACGGCAGTCTGCCTATGTGAACAAGGCAGATCGCCGTTCTGACAGGAGGGAAGGGATGGAATTTGTGTCCCTGGAAAGCAGATCGCCGTTCTGACAGGAGGGAAGGGATGGAATTTGTGTCCCTGGAAAGCAGGGAATAAATTCTATCTCTTTCCCTAGTAGAAGCACCTCACACAGTATAGTAAAACACTGGCTAAGCTTACAGTTAACCCTTTGATCACCCCTGATGAAGCTCAGAAAAAAGACAAACACAGCCATAAAAGAACAAGCTATGGATACTTTCTGTGAAAAATACTATGTGCCTACCTTGTGTTCACATTCCCAGCCAGTGTCATTAGTACAGTTACAGTGCATATTTTTTAGCACTGATCACTGTATTAGTGTCACTGGTCCCCAAAAAGTGTCAGTTAGTGTCAGAACGCCTGCCACAATATCACAGTTGCTGATCGCCGCAACCACTAATAATAAATAAATAAAAATATCCTATAGTTTGTAGACACTATAACGGTTGCACAAACCAAGCAATATACGCTTTTTGGGATTTTTTTTTTACCAAAAATATGTAGCAGAATACATATTGGCCTAAATTAATGAAGTTTGATTTTTTTAATTTTTTTTTGTTGGAGATGTTTTCTAGCAGAAAGCAAAAGATAGTTTTTTTTTTTCAAAATTGTCAGTCTTTTTTTGTTTATAGCGCAAAAAAATACCACCAAAAAAAGCTCTATTTGTAGGGATGAGGACATAAATTTTATTTGGGTACAGTGTTGAATGACCACGCAATTTTCAGTTAAAGTAATGAAGACTTGTATCGCAAAAAATAGCCTGAAGGGGGTAAATCTTCCGTAGGTAAAGTGGTTATTGATGTTTACAAGTCCTATTGAAAATGTACTTTTTCATATTCATGCTTTGTGCCAACCATGGAACATGCAGCACTTAATAATGTGTTTGGTGAAAATAAACCCTAAGTAGCCGGTGTATCTCCCCAGAATATTAGTTCTTTGGACAATTTTTTCAAACAAGGTTACCATCCGATATATGTATTCTTCCTGTGCCTGAACCTTCTAAGGGCTTGAACATTTGTGTTTTGTAGATAACTTACATCTGGGTAAAATTTTGAAAGGTTTTGGTATGCAGTGTTTGAATTTTGAATTGTACAAAGCAATATTAACTTGCATTGGTTATTGTTTTTCTTTTTTTTGCTCTGTACAGCTTTGTATTGATGACTCTTATTCTTCTATACACGACAATATAAATGCAAGGTGAACACAAGGTAGGCACATACTATTTTTCACAGAAAGCATCCACAGCTTGTTCTTTTATGGCTGTGTTTGTTTTTTTTCTGAGCTTGATGTCAATTTATGAAATTCCTTATATTTATCAATGTTTTCACCCAAGGTTTCAAACAATTTGCACTCTTTTTTCTTGTTGCATCCTATGTGAAAAATCAGTGAGTTTTGGATTAAAGTTTTGTGAATATTGGATGAAAACATTGAAAAACAAACTTCAGATCTTAAGTTTTTTTTTTCAATATCCACACAATATTGGGTATTCAAAGTGAAAATAGGTTCCCTTGATCTACTAGCATTCATTTGGCAAAGTGAGCTTACACTTTAAAGTGAAAATTTACAGTATACACAATCACTAAACATAACAGTCCTCTACAGGGCATGCAGTTTTAAAGTAGAAATAAACACATTGATTTAACTGTTTCCCAAAAGAGTTACATTCAAGAAATGACACGAATGCTGTCACATTTGCTTGTGCAGTTCACGGAACTGTCAAATCATCAAATGGCTGGCGTCATAGCCAATCATATGTGCTGCAACAAGGCAACTGCAGATCAAACAGAAGCTTAGACGGCCAATTCCTTGGCTGCGAAAAAAGAAAAGGCTTTAGTTCTGCTTTAAGGTTGCTTGTAATGCTGCATACGCCTTAACTTACAGTAATTCAAGCAGGCTTCCACACACAGAAAATGTTGAAAGGCTGGCTGGAACCTGTCATAAAAGTAGCACTGGTGCTGGGTCCATTTTTCCATCCAAGTCTGTGTATGTGGTCCTCCTCTAGTCATAGATGAGCAGATATCCCCAAGAAACAGTAAGACAGGAGATATGTGCTTGTTTTTCATAAACGAGTAGTGAGTGCAAATGACTTGTATGTGGCTGTTTATGGGCAGCCTTAGTATTCCATAGGAAAAAAAAAATAACAAGGAGCAATTTGAGGAATGTTTTCAGCCCTAGGTCATGGTCAATGTGGGCCAATATCATTTATAGGTTGGTTGCAATGTTTTGTCTCCATTTAATGTACATACATATACTGTAATATAATATGTGTTAGGTAAGAACTTTTCTAGTAACCATTTCAGTTTTCTGATACTTCTGGACCTAAAATATTTATCTTTGGTATGTTTCTGTATTTCAGTCCTGAACAATGGCTCTTACCAACTATTTACTGATAGCACTGTGCACTGAGCAGTTACTTCATCAAATGCATGCTGCCCTTTGTAAATGTTATATATAAAGTTAGAGATCTTATGTATAGCAGTTTTTAGAGTGTCATGTAAAACATACATTTCTTGAGTAATTTAGAATAGTCAGCAGTGGAGACGCTCTTGGTGAAGGTGCTGTATAATGGCATCCAAGCTTATGATACCTGCCATATACAAAGCCCTAGTCTATTTCTCCCCACCAGTCACTATAATACATAAATAATAATACATAAGTAATGCTATAAATGAGTCAATACAATAAGCAGAGCCAAGCCTGTTAGTGTCCTGCTCAGTGCACACTTACAGCTTCTACATTTGCTGTGCAAGTGGTGATAATAGAAGGGAAACATCTTTATTGATGAAATCCGTTTTTCTGCTGGTTCGCTTCTAAACAAAAAAGCTGATTTGTGATGCCTTTTTCACAAAACAAAGTCCCCTTTACACATGCGGACTGTTTGTCCGCAAAGCACTGAGTGTGATTTCTGTCTCATCTCTCATTGCTCTACTAACTGCATGAGTCACTTCTGACAGTCCATGCTGACACCAGATAATCTCGGGAGATGGCCCTTCCTCCCCCTCCCCTCCCCCCCTGCACCCAGCAGGTGATTGACAGCCTCAGTTGTGCATGCTTAACTATGTGACTTCGTAGAGGGGGAGCCATTCCCTCCATTCAGAACCAAGATTATAATCAACTCTCTGCACTATGTTTGCATTTTGTGACATCAGATCCCTGTTAAAGAAGAAGAAAGTGGCACTTCCAGACCCAGGAACTTGGAAACTTGAGTTTATTTCTTCAAATCATAGGTACAACATCAGACAAGACCACAAGACAGACTGGACAGCAGACGCGTTTCACACCTTGTGCTTATTCAGCAATGAAGAAATAAACTCAAGTTTCCAAGTTCCTGGGTCTGGAAGTGCCACTTTCTTCTTCATTTACATGGATTCCTCAGGTCACGGACCTTGGTGAGCACCCATTCCTACAGGACTGCCACAGCTGCTCGGTAACCATCTGGCTCAGCTGATTGTTTTCAGAGCGGTGATTTGTTTCATTTTGGTTTCCATCAGATCCCTGTTCCCTACCCATGTGAGCTTAGAAATGCTGTGTAAATTCTGCACTTTGAATGGCTCTGGGGAAGAGAGGGTGGCAGATTAACTGGTGCAACATATGTAGGAGAATTTTTTTCATCTATGTGTATTACCTGAGGCTAGTCACTTCACTGGGTATGTGTAAGAATTTACAAACACTCTATTTGCCAAGCCAAGTGTAGTTTTTGTAATATTTCACAATGTTCTGGTGGTTGGGTCTAACGCCTGCCATAGCCTTTATCGTTATTTATTATTTGCTTTATGAATAACGCCCCCTATATCATGTTAAAATTTTGTATGTATTAAAGAAAAAAAATCGCTGATTCTTGTATAGGTGGTGTCAATTAAAAATAACTTCAAAAACCCTGCACAGTTATTTTATTATTTTGTTATTATATGTACTAGTCTGCTGTGCCTTCTGGATTAGGCAACTCTACAATTACTTGAGCACTTTAATTAGATAGCCAAGCACTCCGAAGCACAGAAGTACACTGTAATAATACTCTTGTGTCAGGGTGTTAAAACATTACCTGATTTTTACAACGTCGAAATAAATTAATGGCATGTGACAGCAGTCTCCACATTTAGAAACAGCCTAATTTCTTCTTCTTTTAATGAATCACACAATTCTAAATTCATTGGTTTACTAAAAACAGTACATTTTCCTTTATGTAATAAAATGTTCAGCTTTTCTTACAATGTATGCTTTTTGTATTTCCTGTCCTTGTAGAAGTTGGGTACAAATCCTGCATACCAATTACCTAATATAATATTGTGAGTTTTCCCAACTGCATATCATGTAATTGAATGCAATCAGCATCAGTTCTGGCATTGGGGGCCCAGTTGTGTGCCCACAGTAAAGTCTTATTTTTTTAAATATTTAGAGTGACATTTTTACAAGTAATAAAACCTTTTCTTTATAAATTTAGACTTTTTTTTTTATATTGTGGTGTAGCAAATGTTACTTAAAAATGATGTAAGTGGAACTTAATGAATAGCACTCATCTAGTACAATATTTCCCAAAGTAGAATTAAAGAGAATTTCATGTTAAAGAGAACCTGTTTTGAAAGTTGATTCTATATGGCACTCTTCACATCAGTTTCTGTGTCCTTATGGAGCCACACCAAGTATGAAGAATCCCAATGATTTACTGTGTTTCTAACAATGTATAAATAAATAAATATATACATTGTTTTTATTACAATAAATTATTTGCTTGGCATAGAGCTTTTCCATTCCAGTAGCTTCCGACTTCCGGTTCCGGCGCCAGATGTGAAGGAGTAGGAAACGGCGGCTCCGGGTACATCGGCTTCTAAATTCGGCATTTACACCCGATCGGTGAGTCGGCTGCCCCCCCCCCATCCTCCTCACATACTTCGGGGAAGGTCCCATGGACAGATTCCTCCTTCATGGCCCGGCCATGGCTGCTCCTTCCGCCCGATCTGACAATCCTCTCACAACCTCCCTGACAGCCAAGATGGCGGAGAGCACGGCCCTGTGTAATGCTCCTGCGTTTCTTATATGGTGTGGATTTTCAGCTGCAGAAATAATTCCACGTCAGTAGTCATGTAAGAGATATGCTGAGATACCATTCCCAACCTCAATGACTCATCATGTGTGGAAGGTCTTATTTCAGCCAGTAAATACACACAATTAGCAAGCTGGTTCCTAGAATGACTTTATGTATGTGGTAACACAATGATGAAGGTTGAGGGATAGGTTGAGTGGAGGTGGTAGGTGATAGACACTTGAAGGTGAGACAGTAGCAGATGGATGCAGGAAGGTTTAGCAATGTTGTATGGTAGCAGATGACAGAATAGCAGGTGGACATACAAAAGAGATCAACCCAGTGCAGAAAAGTAGCAGTAGTCTCAAGAGCTAGCAATCTAGTTATGCAGATGTGATAAACAGTCTTTACTATGCAGAGCTATATAGTGTAAGCTTAGTATAAGTTTATAGAGAATTCCCCTGCGGGGTACTTAGCACTATTAGCGATACAGCCGAAGGGTGGTTCAGGAGAGGCGGATGATCCAGTAGCGGGATACAGGGATCAGCGCGGCGAGGTTCCGTCAGCGAGGTAAGCTTGCAAGCATGGAAGCTTCAAGCAAGGTTAGCATCCAGGTAAGGGTGTTTGAACGAACACATGTGAGTGAGAACCGGCGCTTTAAATAGCCATCTAGTCCGGCGCTGGGTGATGACAGCTCCAGTCTTAAAGGTGTATGCGCACCTTTCCAAAAGTAAATGGTGGGGCGCATACACTTGTGGAAAGTGTAATTTAGGGTACCAAAGGTACCGGAACATTACAATACCCCCCCTTAAGGCCTGCTCCTGAAGGCCTCTGGAGCTGGTTTGTCTGGGTATCTCGCATGAAAATTGCGGATTAATCTAGGGGCATGTATGTCAGAGGTGTTTAGCCAGGTATCGTCTTGGGGCCCATAGTTCTTCCATCTAACCAAGTACTGAAGTCTTCTTCTGTAGATACGAGAATCCAGAATCTCTTTTATCTCGTATTCTTCTCCACCTTCAACTTGTACAGGAGGGGGAGGTGGAATATTAGGCCTTATTCCTTGGTCCGGAACATGGGGTTTTAGTAGCGACACATGGAAAATGGGATGGATTTTTAGGTCCATTGGCAATGTAAGCTGCACTGCAGCTTTTCCAATAAGTTTCTTGATTGGGAAAGGTCCCAAGAACAGAGGTCCAAGCTTTTTGCTAGGGATCTTCAGTCTCAAGTTTTTTGTTGAGAGCCAAACGAGGTCCCCGATAGTATACTGTGGAGAAGGTCTTCTACGAAGATCATAGTACTTCTTTTGTTGACTGTGAGCGTGTGCAATGGTAGTATTTAGTAAACCCAGAGAATCCTTTATTTGGGTAAGATAGTCTGAGGCTACTGGGTTATTTGAAGGAAGGATGCGTGGAGGGAGAATAGAGGGATGGAACCCATAGTTCAAGTAGAACGGACTCTGCTTGGTTGTACTGTGAGTTGCGTTGTTGTAGGCAAATTCTGCCAGGGGGAGAAGATCCAACCAATCATCCTGTTGGTAAGAAGTGTAACAACGTAAATACTGCTCGATGCATTGGTTGACTCTTTCAGATTGTCCGTTGGTCTGCGGATGGTAAGGAGAAGTGAGCTTCCGCTCAATCCGTAGTATGTGACATAGTTCTTGCCAGAATTTAGAAATAAATTGGGATCCACGGTCAGACAGAAGAGTTTTTGGGATACCATGTAATCTGAAGACATGTTTCATCAGGAGTTCTGCCGTTTGTTTGGACGAAGGTAGTCTGCGAATATCAATGAAATGTGCCATCTTTGTCAGATGGTCCACTGACACCAAGATGGTATTAAATCCTTTGGAAGGGGGCAATTCTACGATGAAGTCCAATGACAAAACCTCCCATGGAGTTTGGGGTATTGGTAGACTGCATAGTAGACCGGATGGTCTCGTAGTGTCAATTTTGGACCTGGCACAGACATTGCATGAAGAGACGAATTTTTGTATAGATGTTTTCATGTCAGGCCACCAGAATTGTCGAGAAATCAAATTGAAAGTCTTTGTCATACCCATATGTCCTGCCATAGGCACATCATGCGATAATTCCAAGATCTTGGTGCGTAGGGTAGGTGGTATGTAAAGTTTGTCGTTGTAGTAGAGGAAGCCTTCTGCATCAGTATTTAGTTGTGGTGGGGGTGAATCCAAACTTATACCATGCAGAACCTCTTCCTTTAAGGAACGGACAACTCCAATAATGCGTTTGTGAGGTATTATAGGAACGGAAGGGATTTCAAAGTAGTTTTCTTCAGTTAGTCGTGATAGTGCATCCGCCTTTTTGTTCTTATCTGCAGGTGTGTAGGTCACTAGGAAGTTAAACCTTAGAAAGAATAGTGACCATCGTACCTGTCGATGCGAGAGAGTTTTGCTAGTCTGAAGATATTGGAGGTTTTTATGGTCCGTGTATATAATTATTGGTAGTTCGGTGCCTTCGAGTAAATGTCGCCAATTCTCCAGAGCCAATTTTATAGCAAGCAGTTCCTTTTCACCCACGGGGTAATTTATCTCGGGACTGCTCAGGGATTTAGAAAAAAAAGCGACTGGATGAAGTGGTGAAGTGTGGGTTGGTTGTTGGGAGAGTATTGCTCCTACTGCCATGTTTGACGCATCTACCTCCAGAATGTATTGGAGGGATGGGTCTGGATGGCGTAATATGGGAGCGGAAGTAAACCTTGTCTTTAAAAAGTGGAAAGCCTTATTTGCTTCTTCTGACCATTTAAATGGTATTTTTATGCTAGTGAGCTGTGTGAGGGGTCTCACAATAGCAGAAAAGTTTTTTATGAACTTCCTGTAGAAATTTGAAAAACCCAGGAATCGCTGTAGCGCCTTGCGTGTAGTTGGTGTAGGCCAATCCTGAATGCAGGATATTTTACTCATGTCCATCTCGATTCCTGTTTTGGATATAATGTAGCCTAGAAAGAGTACCTCATCTTTATGGAACAAGCATTTCTTCAGCTTCACATAAAGATTATGTGCAAGCAATCTCGATAATACAAGTCTTACATGTCTTATGTGTTCAGACAGGGTCCGTGAATATATAAGTATATCGTCCAGATATACCACAACACAGACATCTAGTAAGTCTTTAAAAATATCGTTTATAAATCGTTGGAAAACTGCAGGGGCATTGCATAGGCCGAATGGCATCACAAGATATTCGAACAATCCGTATCTAGTTCTGAATGCAGTCTTCCACTCGTGTCCATCACGGATTCGAATGAGATTGTATGCTCCTTTCAGGTCTACTTTTGAAAAATAGGTAGCTGCACGCACCTGCTCAATGAGCTCAGGGATAAGCGGTAGAGGATAGCGATCTTTTATTGTGATAGCATTCAATTTCCTGTAGTCGATGATAGGTCTGAGACTTGAATCTTTATTGCGAACAAAAAAGAGTCCTGCTGCTGTGGAAGAAGTGGAAGGTCTAATAAAGCCTTTTTCCAAGTTCTCATCCAAATAGGTTTTGAGATGGGCAAGTTCATCCTGTGAAAGAGGATAAACATGACCGAACGGCAATTTGCTATTTGGGAGTAGATCAATGCTACAATCATAGTCTCGATGAGGAGGTAATGCTTGAGCATTTTTCTCAAGAAAAACCTCAGAAAGATCCTGATAACATAGTGGTGCAATCTCATCTGTCACCATAGACAGAATCTTCCCGGAAAACGGGAGGTTACACGTTTCCTCGCAATAACAAGAAGGGAAGGTCAAGGACCGTTTCTTTCAATCTATGGTTGGTTGGTGTGTGTGCAACCAGGGAAGTCCCAACACAATGGGAAAGTGGGGTGATGGTATTAAATCGAAGGTAGAAGTCTCCCTATGAGACTCGTTAATAGTGACTAGAAGTGCTTGTGTCTGATCGGTGATCGGACCAGAGGATAACGGAACACCGGTAATAATACTTACCGAGACAGGTTTGAGTTTAGAAATAATAGGAATTTTATTTAAAGCAGCAAAACATATATCCATATAATTTCCACAAGATCCTGTGTCAATCATGGCCTTAGTAGTAATCCTGTTCTGGTCCCACTGTAATGTCAAAAAAACAGAAATGTAGGGGTTAGTGAATGAAGTTGTCAATCCTCCTAGGGAGACATGTGAACACTCACCCTTCTTTTTGTTGACTAGGGGACAGACGTTTATCTTGTGATCCGGGGATGCACAGTACAAGCAGAGATTTTCATTTCGTCTTTTGGCTTTTTCCATAGTTGATAGCGGTGGGCGTATGGTTCCTATCTCCATAGGAGCGGGGTCAACGGCCAGACTCCGAGAGGAAACGGATAATGGCATTCCCATCTTTTCAGCCTTTCTTTCTCGTAGTCTTCTATCTATGGTAATACTGAGTTGTATTAGTGCATCCAGGGTTTTTGGCAGATCCGCTCGGGCGAGCTCGTCCTTAACGGCTTCTGATAGGCCAAGCCTAAATTGGGTTTTCAGAGATGCATCATTCCATTCTGAATCAAGGGTCCATCTCTTGAACTGTGCGACAAAGTCTTCTACAGGCCTCCTTCCTTGTTTCAAGGATCTTAACTGAAGATCAGCAGTACTCTGCCTATTGGGGTCATCATATAGGCTAGTGAGCTCTGCCAGGAACAAGGCATAGGAGTTGAGAAGCTGGTCGTTTTTCTCAAAAAGACAATCTGCCCAGGCTCGAGGATCGTTTGATAGGTAAGAAATAATAGTACAAACCTTAATGTGATCAGTAAGGTAGGTACGAGGTTTTAACAAAAAAAGTAACTCACATGCGTTTTTAAATTCGCGAAATTTTTTGCGATCGCCTGTAAATACCAAAGGGGGATTTATCTTGGGTTCAGGGGACTGAGCAGAGGTAAGTTGTGTCAGTCTAATTACCTGCTGCGACAGAGCCTGATTGTCTTCTTTTAATTCAGCAAGTGCGTGTATTAACGCAGATACTTGCTGTTTTAATTGTGTCACCTGAGTGGTTATTTCTGCTGAATCCATTTTTTGGTTCGTTCAATCTGTAACGCTCCTGCGTTTCTTATATGGTGTGGATTTTCAGCTGCAGAAATAATTCCACGTCAGTAGTCATGTAAGAGATATGCTGAGATACCATTCCCAACCTCAATGACTCATCATGTGTGGAAGGTCTTATTTCAGCCATTAAATACACACAATTAGCAAGCTGGTTCCTAGAATGACTTTATGTATGTGGTAACACAATGATGAAGGTTGAGGGATAGGTTGAGTGGAGGTGGTAGGTGATAGACACTTGAAGGTGAGACAGTAGCAGATGGATGCAGGAAGGTTTAGCAATGTTGTATGGTAGCAGATGACAGAATAGCAGGTGGACATACAAAAGAGATCAACCCAGTGCAGAAAAGTAGCAGTAGTCTCAAGAGCTAGCAATCTAGTTATGCAGATGTGATAAACAGTCTTTACTATGCAGAGCTAGATAGTGTAAGCTTAGTATAAGTTTATAGAGAATTCCCCTGCGGGGTACTTAGCACTATTAGCGATACAGCCGAAGGGTGGTTCAGGAGAGGCGGATGATCCAGTAGCGGGATACAGGGATCAGAGCGGCGAGCTTCCGTCAGCGAGGTAAGCTTGCAAGCATGGAAGCTTCAAGCAAGGTTAGCATCCAGGTAAGGGTGTTTGAACGAACACATGTGAGTGAGAACCGGCGCTTTAAATAGCCATCTAGTCCGGCGCTGGGTGATGACAGCTCCAGTCTTAAAGGTGTATGCGCACCTTTCCAAAAGTAAATGGTGGGGCGCATACACTTGTGGAAAGTGTAATTTAGGGTACCAAAGGTACCGGAACATTACACCCTGCCGCTCAGTCAGCCACCCCATGTCACAAGCTCCTCCAGTTCTGCGGCACCGGCTCACCCCACGACCGTGGCATCACCCGAACAGTATGAGGGCATTGCCCAGGCAGTAGCTGCCCTGCTATCCCCCACCATCACAGCAGCTGTTGATAGAGCAATGGCGGCGGGAATAGCCCAGATAAGGAAGGACATCAGCGAGCATTCATTGCAGCTCACTGAATTAGAGAGCAGGGTGGCAGAAATTGAAACACAAGCCTCTTTCCACATGGAAAAACAGTTCAAACATACCCAGCAATATCTACTTGACAAGGTGGATGATCTGGAAAACAGCTCACGCAGAAACAATCTGCGCATAATAGGCCTCCCGGAATCCTATGGCGCTGATTCATTACTGGACATGTGTGCTCAGCATATCCCCCAGGCCCTGGGTGTCACTAACTTGTGTGTCGCTGAGCGTGCGCACTGTGTGGGCCCCCCATCAAATGAAAGACGCACCCCTCGGCCGGTGATTGTGAAATACTTGAATTTCATAGATAGAAACAACCTGCTAAAATCTTATCGTAATTCTAAATCCTTTCAAATAGACGGCCACAAGCTGCTAATGTTTGCAGACTACTCCCAGGATGTATCCCAGCGCCGTAAGGCCCTGCAACCTATCTGCAACGCTCTTTACTAACAAGGCATAAAGTTTACCTTAGCTTATCCTGCAACACTGAGATTTACAGATACCTCAGGGCAACCTAAGTCTTTCACTCACCCGGAAGAGGCATGGGACTATCTCAACTCTCACCTACGCCTGCCTATGGATACTACCATGCCATCCTCTTAGCCGTCTACCAGACAGCAGCAACCCAGGGACCAACGCAGTCCTTGCAAGGACCCTGCTAAGAAGCTGAGACTCACGGATCTTTCGGGAAAATTCAGACCTGCCTGAACACCGCCCACTATGGAACTTCTACCGATAAGTTGATAAGATAGCCACCGCATCTTTGTGCCACACTTCATACCTCTCACTGACAAGGTGGGAGACCGCAATGTAACTCTCCTTGCTCACTCTTATACTTTTGCTCTACTTCAGGCGGGGCTCCCCCCATACCCCTGTACAAGCCTAGTGTGGCCCTCGATTGTCTATTGCTGCCCTAGGTTTGTTTGAGCTGGCTACCATCTTGTTCTCCTTCCTTTATATATTTTCTGTTTCTTCTTTTGTAAATCTCTGATGCTGCCTTAATGTATCTTGCTCTTGCATATGTTTATAGTCCTCCCGCTGCAAGGGTGCTGCTGCGACATGACTGCCAACCTACAAGCGGGGACCTGTCGTTTTACCAAACTAGGAATGGGCATCGAGACTGACTCCCTGAGTTCATCCAATTGTAAGTGGGGCGGAGGTCACACCGTTCGGGTTTGGGTCAGCCACTTCCCGGTAGCGCCGCTGTAGGCGGTAGTTCACATGTGGGAAGAAGTGAAGTATATGCTCCCTCAGATACGCAAGTGTCTTGTCATTGATTTATGTTTTGTTATTTTATCTGTGAAAGTTTTGCCTATCCATCTCCTACCTCCCTCCACACCTCCGCTCCAACACTTACACTATCTTTCCCCCAGCAGTTCATCCAAACCTTGTATCAATGCATACCCAAGCAGGATTGTCTTTAAATATACTAATACTACGGATATGAATCTCATTAACCCACGACAATGGTTAGGATAGTTTCATGGAACGTTAAGGGTCTTCGCTCCCCTCATAAACATATGGCAATTCTCCGCCATCTAAAACGCTTAAACACTGACCTAGCTGTACTACAGGAGACGCACCTCCCCGAATCAGGACTTTGTGGATATGCGCAAACTGTGGGTGGGACAAGTGATAGGTTCGCCTGCTATCAAAGGGAAAGCTGGCGTGCTGATCCTTATCAACAAACGCTACCCATGCACTGTCATCTCCACCCATCCAGACTCGGAAGGGAGATTTCTAGCGGGGAAGTTAGCATCCGGTCCACGGGAATGGGTCCTTTCCACAACTTATGCCCCTAACTCCCCGGACCCCGACTAAGCAACATTTTCAATCCCTGGCATCTCACTAAGCTCCACATCTCCATGTTCCTCTAATCTTGGCGGGAGACTTCAACACAGTCATGGAAGTTAGGGAGGATAGATCCCGCCCTCTATCAACCTTGCCTCCTTGCCCGTCTACCAACCTCAGCCATTTATCCAACTTTGCTGAACACCAACAACTAACTGATGTTTGGCGCTTACTGCACCCTGACGGTAGGGAGTTTACATTTTTCTCCAACCCGCATAATTCACTCTCCCGCATAGATTACTCCTTTGCCAATCCCCCCTCACAATCCCTGATAACTGACTCGATCATTCATGAACTTGCAATCTCTGACCATGCCCCTATCTCGGTTGATCTTTTGGACCCCTCTCCCAAACCACCTGCTGCTGGCTGGAGGTTCCCCTCATTCCTATCCCAAGACGACATAATCCGCGAGACGTGGCAGGACTTTGAGGACACAAACGCACCCCATGTTTCTGACCCAACACTGTTTTGGGAAACAGGGAAAGCCGTACTCAGGGGACACATCCTCTCCTATGCTACAGGTCACAAGAAAGCCATTAGAAAAGCTTATTCGGAAGCCAGCGCCAAACTGCAGGCAGCTCAGTTGGAACTGTCGCAGACCAATAATCCTACCACCAGAAAAACATGGCAGGAGGCGAAAGTGGCTTTTGATGCTTGAGCTTCAGCACAGGAGAGAATGTGCTCTTCCATTCAAGATTTGCAATATCATAGGTTCGGAAACAAACCGGGTAAATTGTTGGCCAAATTATGTAAAGGGCCCTTTGCTCCTACGCACATTACGGCACTAAAAACCGGCAAAGGACAGTTTACCACCTCGCCCATGGAAATAGCTGACATACTTTCCCAGTTCTATTCTGATCTCTACAGTGCAGAACACCATGATGTCCAAACAGCAGCATGCTGGCTTGACAACATCGAACTCCCCATTATTGAGGAACACCTTCTTTCCTCGCTTAATGCACCAATTTCGATTGAAGAAATGAAATTGACTATCGCTCAACTGCCTCCCAGTACAGCTCCAGGGCCTGACAGTTACACCTCTGATTTCTACAAAAAATCAGTGGAGGTCATAACACCGACCCTTTGGTCTCTCTATCAACATATTCTTGATGGCCACCCTTACTTCCCGACCGGTCTTCAAGCACATGTTAAATTGCTCCCGAAGCCGGGAAAAGACCCCACTGAACCAGGCTCTTACCGCCCGATATCCCTTCTGAAGTAGCTTCCTTCATGCCTAAGAGTTGTACATCTAGAGTTATTACACTAAATTCATGCAACGCACAGCATATAGTGGGTATTGAATCCACACTACATCCTCCTCCATGGAGACCAACAATTACAAATAAAAAAAAGCACATTTTCTTCATATCTGTGATAATATTTTGCATACAAATACTTGTTCTTCATGACTTTAGGTCAAAGTGTTTTCTGCTACATTTATTTGGTGAAAATGACCTAAATTAGTGTATATTATTTAATCTTGTGAAAGTTTTAGAGTCCACAAACTATGGGATATATCTGAAAATTTGTACTGACGGCATCTAATTTCTTGAAGCCCGAAAATGTCAGGACAATACAAATACCCCCCCCCCCCCCAATGACCCCTTTTTGTAAAATAGACTGTCCAAGGTACTTTTTAAAATTGCAATTTTTTGGAAAATGAAGAAATTAAAAATGCCACAATTGTATTTTGTATATATATTGTCGCCAGGGCAGTACAGTGTTATCATATAACTGGTGTGGCAGTGATCAGGAACACTGACTGGTGACAATAGGAAAAAACAAAGCTTTTTTTTTTATTTTTTCCTTTTTTATTACATTTTTTTACGATTTTTTTTAACACACTGTGACCAGAGCAATAAAATTTTACCATAGCAACATTGTACTACTCTGGGAAAATGATCAGGATTTTTTTTTTACCCATTATGATTTCTTATAGCAGTGCATTACATTGCTATAAGAAAGCATTTTACTGAAGGAAACTGATTAATTCAGTTTGTTTTGTTTTGATTATCTGCGATTTGCCAGAGCTAATCAAATGGTACAGATGGGCTGTGATTGGCCCTGTCTTTACCATGTGATCACGCTGAAAAATCACAGCTAGCAACACAAAGCCATTCATTGTTTACAACTGTTATGTGACCTGCTGTGATTGGTCACAGTGGTCACATGGTACCAGCAGCGAGCCAGCACACTGATCAGTCATCAGTGACAGATTGCGCTGAAGCGTCCATTTGGATTTGCCGAGAGGGCCACCCAGCCTATAACAAGATGAGGGCTGGGCTGGGAGGGGCCTCTTGTCGATCCGGTTGGAAGTGGTTAAAGTGGTTATAAACCCTTAGATATACCCAGTGAAGTGGACAGCCTCAGGTGATATACAGAGATGAAACAAATCCTCCTACTACTTGTTTATCTGCAGTCTTCTCTTCCCTACACCCCTTAGAAAAGTGTCAGGATCACAGAAGAGTGGGCAGAGAGGCTGCAGTAGCAGTGTGTGAGAGCTGATTGAGGGAAAGGCACACCCCTCCTTTTCCGCTTGTACCTCCAACCAGTTGGGCTTGGGTATATGTCGTTGATAGGGATGAGGTTAAGTTTTGCTGTTATCATTGTTTTTCAGCAGATCAACCATGTTAAAAATATTCAGTTCCAAATTATTTGTAACCATAACTGCCTGGCCTTTGAAACTAGTTTACTGGCTTTTTTTTTTTTTTTGATAAGCCAACCACTTCACTTTAAAAGGGTGAGGTCACAGCAACCATAATGACAATGTGCTTTATCTGTGCTGATGACATACAGTACTGCAAAGGAAGAGATGTGTGTAGGGCTTGTAGGCACTGGCAAGTCTGTTCAAGTAGATGTAAACCCTCACTCAATGTTATGTAGGCAGCAAAATGCTGTGTATCGTAGACATTGTTTGTGTGTTTGTTTGCGTTGTGTTTGGGGGGGTTAAAAGAGAAGTATGGCCAAAGCTTTTTTGGCCATACATCTCTTGTGGGTAACAGGAGTGTACTTACTTGTGTTCTCCTGTGACCCAGAATCAGCTAAAGCACCCTGTTGGTTGAAATCACCGAGCTGCTTCAGGTTCTGGTCAGATCCTAATAATAATGTCAGGATCTACACAGATGCCTGACCGGCAGCTGGCTCAGCCTCTTAGCACACCCCTAAGAGCCCGAGCTAGCCTCTCCTGCCCCCTTTTCTGCCCAGCTCTCCAGTGAGTGTTGGAGGTGCTGAAAACGGACTGAGAACTGAGTGATCAGGGGTCCACATGCACTACAGTAATGCCAGGTGGCATGTGTTTTTTCACAGGGTATATTTCCTAACTGTTGCTGGCTACAATTTTTTTTTCAAAGGACCCACAATAAATAAGCTGATAAACCTGTTTAGGTCTGTCTGCATCACCTTCACCAGTTTCTATTACAGAGTGAAATATAAACTTGCACTTAAACACCCTATAGACTATGTTAAGGACTTTAAAGGTACAAATTGATTAAAAAGTATCAAAAATGTATTATACAGAGTTTAAAATCATTAAGGCATACAATAAGGACATGACATAACACTTTCATGTACAAGGTTATATTTCTACTACACAGTATGAAACTGGATCATCAACCCTTATGGAATCATTTGATGAATAGCTTGCTGCGACTTTCGATGCAGTTGCGTTTCATGGGTCACTGCCTGCTTCTTCAGGAAGGCAAATTACAGTCGAGCTCTCAGTATATGTAATTATCAGCATAAACAGTGTCAAGCATTATTTATCCTACAACCAGCTGTAGCCAACTCATCCATAGGTCATCAAGGCTTAAACGCCAACATGCATATTATGGTTATTTATCTGGTGTATAACGTCTGAAAGGGTAGTCTGTGTCATCCCAAGGGTAGTAGGTTGGCTGATGATGAAGGGAGGGATGAGCCGCTCTGTGTCCCCCTTCTCTATCAGAGTGATAGCATTAAAAATTCAAGTGTGTTATCTCAGTGGCACTTGCTATAAGAAAAAATGATCAACAGCGGGCAGTTTTCTGAGCAGATTGTAGAGGGAAATGCTTAGATAAAGGACAAGTGTTTTGTCACACTAAAAAAAAAAAAAAATTACCTGCAGCAATGTAGTCGTTTTTACAGATCTAGGTAGAATAATCCAAACTATCCAAACACAAACATGGTAAGTGTGCTTTCTACAATAAATATTATAGTTATTTATCATGGTGAAGCGCCTAGTTTTCCTGTCTAGCCCTATGTAGGATGTGGGATACCTGCTGCTCTTTTTTATTTTATGGTAAAATACCAAAAAAACAACAAATGTTAAAACGAATGAAAAAAATGAGCGCTGGTAATATAGTGGGCTTGTGCGTATATCTTGTGATGATAAGTAAATATATATTCAAGATAAGTGATATAAATAGTATCTGTATCAAAAATTTATAACCAATGTATAAATAGTTTATGATACCTAATAAAATGATAAAATATACCAAATAATATACGCACTGTAGTAATATATATTGTGACTTAGGTGATGATTTAAATCATAAATGTGACAATGGGGATAAAATATAAATAATTAAATTACTGGATTTGCATAAAATCGCATATGACTCACAGTAAAATCCTTAATATATAAAATTATTAGTGCAACTGGTGAAATAGTCCGTGATAGTAAATAAATAAATAAATATAATCTTCAACGTGCTTTTGTGCTCCAATTTTGTGCTCTTGGTAAAAGTAGGCAATTTTTGCTTCTTACCAGATCGCTTTAGGTCGCAAGGACCTAAATCGCCTTTGATCCCTTTAAAGGATGGATCAATCCTCCACCAAACTTGTCCACCCCAGGTAAGTAGTTGATGTTTTAGGGTGGATCAGGATCAGGATAGTGGTCTCAGGCAGATGTATGTAAAAAGAAATGGTGGGGAAGCCAAAAAGATAGTGTAATTCCGTTTTTTATTAGAGAAATAAAATAAAAGTAAGAATTGGCTGCTTACAATGTGAAGTTCCTAGCCTGGCACTGGGTGGAAGCGCTGTTTGCAAATTGGGATCTGTGGAGATGACACTCTAGGTGTTCTGTCCTAGACAGTGTCTCACACACAGCCTCTGGTGGCGTGGCAGTGGTGGCGTGCGTTCCAGACAAAGCGGAAGTGACGTCGCTGGCTCTCTCGATTTCCGGTTTACAGAAGACCACAATGCATTTCGCGTTTATCGCGTCCTCAGGAAGAGACTTATATTAGTATATATTATATAGTTGTCCATCCTATAATGTCTCTTAAGAAAGACCCAGTATTACTATTATCATTTTTGTGTTCATGTATGGAACAACTAGATATCTTAAGCGGCATATATTTATTTTTATAAGCTTGTGATATTTTTACGTTGTATACATGTTGTAAAACATTTGTGATTGTATGTGAAATACAAAACCTCTTGTATGTTTAACTATTAATAGATTTAAAAAATGAATAAAAATTTATTGTACTGACGGGCAGCCTGGTTCCCAAATCTGTCGCAACCCACATGTGTGCTTGGGGTCAGGATCTCGCTCTCCAGCTTAGCTTCTTTTCACCTCCTGCATTCGGTTTCCTTGGCTCCCGGGAGGACATGGGGGTTTATTACCCCCTCATAAGGTAATCTTTGTAATATGACATATTGCTGGGCCGCACAGTTAGTTCCTGCTCTTCAATGATATGTACGTTTTATTACTTGATTCTCGCAGTTGTTTCACCTTGCTTGTGTGATGATAACGTTCTATTACCATATTTTGTGTTGTCAATGATGACTGTTTGTATTTGCCCTACTATCTCCAATAAAAATGTTTGAAAGTCAAAAATTGATTGTACCGAAGAAAGACTCATACAAAAAGGCCAGTGAGAACTGAGTGATTGAAATGA
Organism: Pelophylax lessonae; assembly: GCF_965119305.1. NCBI lineage: Eukaryota > Metazoa > Chordata > Amphibia > Anura > Ranidae > Pelophylax > Pelophylax lessonae. The sequence continues at coordinate 237,505,439 of NC_138773.1, forward strand.
TTCTCTCACCAAATGTAGGGGGGTCTCACAGATTGTAGTTGGGTGTCCTTTGCAGAATTCTTCATAGCTGCCTATAATTTTACCTAGTTTGTATTGGTATCCCTGTCTGTGTTTGCTGGAATTAGGCAGAGATGGCTTTATGTGGAAAAATATAACAAAAGTAAATAGAAATATTTTTTAAGATGTACTTTTCTCTTTGCTTACCTCAGCATGTTATGCCATGGAACAGACTACAGAGGTCACATTCCTCTGCAAACTCCCACAAACAAAGAAGAGTTGTAGATTTTTTTTAACAATTACACATCAAAATTATGTGATGCCAGAACACAATGGCACAGAGGCTGTTATAAAATATTTCTTACCTTCCTAGTTGTTTTTTTGGTTCTGGATTACACAGAACAGCATGCTATTCCGAACAATTTCAGAGGGTCAAAGTAGTGGCAGAGTATGTTTCCCCTTATTAACATGCAATGCACAGCTGATAATGAGATCTGCTAGCACAATACAGACAAGGTTAATCATGGTGAACATTACCTCAAAATCCCCCTCCTTATACCCCTTACATGGGGGATGCTAAGTAGCTAGTTTAAGTAAGTAAATCACACTTAAAAATATCAAAAGCAATTTTTTTTTTAACCACTTGCTGACCAACCGCCATCGATATACGGCAGCCAGTTGGCAGGTTCCAGCGTTCACCCCCATTCGCCAGCAGGGCTCTAACGATCGCTCCCCGTGGAAAGAGAACAGCAGGCTGCTGTTGTAAACACAGAAGACCATTGTTCTCTCAGGAATCAATACAGAGCTCCTAGGAACACAGGTCTCTGTGTTGATTCCATAAGCCCATCCCCCTCACAGTTAGAAAACACCCCCTAGGCCCACATTTAACCCTTTGATTGCCCCTGGGTTAACCCCTTCCCTGCCAGTGTCATTATTACAGCAACAGTGCATATTTTTAGCCCTGATTACTGTAGTAATGCCACTGGTCCCCCCAAAAGTGTCAATAATGTAATTTGGGGGATCGATCTGTTCATCGCAATGTCGCAGTCCTGCTAAAAATCTCTGATCGCCACCATTACTAGTAAAAAAACAATAAATAAATAAAAATTACATAAACCTTTCCCCTAGTTTGTAGACGCAATACCTTTTTTACATTTTTTTTTATTAGAAATGTTGTATAGCAGAAAGTGAAAAAAAAATGGATATTTAATTCATACTTACCTGTAAAATCCATTTCTTGAAGTACATCACTGGACACAGAGCCCTGCATCATAACATATGGGTTATATAGCCACCTAAAGGTGAAGGACACTGGAAACCAATCAGAATTGATGACCCCCCTATATAACCCCTCCCATACAGGAAGTACCTCAGTTTTGTAGGAAGCAATAAAAGACCCCATTGAAGAGGGGAGGTAAGTATGAATTAAAAATACATTTTTATTTTCGTACATCACGGGACACAGAGTCATAAATCATAACATATGGGACGTCCCAAAACAATGCAACGGAGGGGAGGGGGACACTGATAAAATACTGCCATCTGACCCTTAACAGAAGGATTGCACCGTCGCCTACAGTACACTGTGGCCAAAAGCAGACTCCTCCTGGGTCCCAACATCCACTCTATAGAAACGAGTGAACGTATGCACTGATGACCAGGTCACGGCCTTGCAAATCTGAGCCATAGAGGCTTGATGGCGATGTGCCCAAGAGGCACCTACTCCTCTGGTAGAATGTGCCTTTACAGTAAAAGGTGGAACCTTTCCTGCTAAACCATATGCCTGGGTAATAACCTGGCAAATCCAACAGGAAATCATAGATTTAGATGCTGCCAACCCCTTTCTGGGGCTTTCTGGCAGCACAAACAAGCTCTTGGTCCTACGAATCTGAGCTGTTTCCTGTAAGTAAAATTTAAGTGCACGCATTACATCAAGAGAATGCAATAAACTTTCCTCCTCTGAGAGAGGATCTGGAAAAAAAAGAAGGTAGTATAATGTCCTGATTCAAATGAAAGGCGGACACTATCTTGGCAAAAAATCTGGGTGAGGACGTAAAATTGTAACGCTCCTGCGTTTTACGTATGATGTGGATTTTCAGCTGCAGAAATATTCCACTTCAGTAGTCATGTAGAGAAACGCTGAGACACCAATCCCAACTCCCAATGACTCATCATGTGTGGAGGATCTCAATTCAGCAAGTAAATACACACACTCAATAAGATGTTTCCTAGAGTGACTTATGTATATAGTAACACAGTGATGATAGGCTGAAGAGACAGGTTGGGTAGAGATGGTAGATGACAGACACTTGAAAGGAAATGTTCTTGAAAGTAAGATAGTAGCAGATGGGATGCAGATAGGTTTAGCAATCATAGATAATGCAGATGTAGTAATAGTCCTTAGTATGCAGAGCTAGATAGTGTAAGCTTTAGTATAAAGGTTATAGAGGTTTCCCCTGTGGGGTACTTATCACTAATAGCAATGTAGCAGAGGAGAGGTTCGGCAAGAGCGGATGATCCGGTAGCGGGATACAGGGATCAGCGCAGCGTGGTTCCGACAGCGAGGTATGCTTGCAAGCATGAGAGCTTCAAGACAGATTAGCATCAAGGCACAAAGCAGTTTGAACGAACACATGTGAGTGAGAGCCGGCGATCTAAATAGCCATCCATTCCGGCGCTCAGTGATGACAGCATCAGTCTTAAAGGTGTATGCGCACCTTACCAAAAGAGAATGGTGGGGCGCATACACTTATGAAAGAGTAATTAGGGTACCCAAAGGTACCAGAACATTACAAAAATCACCCTATCTTTTTTCCAAAAAACCATATCTTGATAAAAAATCAAGAATGGCTCTTTACAAGAAAGAGCTGCTAGTTCCGAGACCCTTCTAGCTGAAGTTATTGCATTTAAACACACCGGTTTCTTGGTCAAAAGAACCAGGGGAACCTGCCCCAGAGGTTCAAAAGGCTGTTTTTGCAAAACTGCCAACACCAAATTTAAGTCCCAGGGACACACTGGTGGAAGCAAACGCAATATTCCCCAGACACAGGTTTGCGTCAGTGGGCTTCATACCAGGCAATGTAGGATTTCCAGACCCTGTGATAAATATTTCTAGAGACTGGCTTCCTGGCGTTTATCAGTGTATGAACAGGGGCCAGACACACCCTGCCTTTCCAAGATTAAGGCTTCAATAGCAAAGCCATCACATTTAGAGACTGTATAGCAGGGTGGAATATCTGACCTTGAGAGAGCAAGTCCAGACGCAGTGGAAGGGCCAAGGGCCTCGTCACTGCCAACCTTTGGATTTGTGCATACCAAATCCTCCTCGGCCAAGCCGGAGCTACCAGAATTGCTGGTTTCCCCTTCAGCTGGATCCTGCGCAACAAACGTGATATCAGCTGTACCAGAGGAAAGGCATAGTTAAGGGAATACTCCTCCCAAAGAGTCACCAAAGCATTCACTCCGACTGCGAGTGGATCCCTGGTCCTGGACACAAATCTCTCCAATTTGTAGTTGAACCTGAATGCCAACAGATCTACATCTGGGATCAATTGAAAAATCTTGGCATGTAATGACCATTCCCCCGTAAACATCTGCCTTCCAGTTCTCTATTCCTGGAATGAACACTGCTGTCAGGCATGGCACAAACTTCTCTGCCCAGGACAGGATAATATCCACCTTTTTCTGGGCTGACCGACTCCTTGTGCCTCCTTGATGGTTGACATAAGCCACAACCGTGGCATTGTCGGATTGTACCCCCCCCCCCCCAAAATGTTGATGGGGGATTACTCTCTACCCAAGACTATTTCTCCTGGACGAGGCTTTCTCCAAAACCATTCACCAGCCGGAGAGACTGGCTTCTTTCCTCCATGTGGTGCTGCAACAATGTCAGCAATCCTACCCTTTTGGCTGGCCAATGCCAAATCGTCCTTGGTAACATAGGTTGTGGCAGAAGTACACGGAGTAACTACTTTGCCTGACAACCGTAATGGCTCAGATTGGCTAATTGCCTCTGGCTTATCAGGAGGAGTAAACACAGTGGAAGCACGACTAGGTCTTCAGGGCCTGACAGTGGAATCATAGTGCCCTTTCCAACTGTGCTTCCTCCAGCCTTTTTTCCGGCAGACATTGCTTTATAGCAAGACAAACTTGAGGTACTACCTTTAAAGTGTGCTCAAGGTCTGTGCCAAGCCTTTACAGCCTAATGCACATAACACTGATTACCTAAGATACAGGACTTATTAGTGCCAGTAACACACACCCACAGTGACTCACACAACCCAGCTGCTGCTGCTCTGTGTCCCTTTCAGCCTGTGACAGAACCTTGTGTGTTGGAAACAGTTCCTTGCAGAACGTGCCCTTCTAAGCATGTGCAGCATGGTGCCTGGCGTCCACGTGCACGCCAAATCACGTTAGAGCATGCCTACCACACAGTGTACGCCTGTACTTACATGAGAAGATTCCCGCACGTGCACAAATAGGCGTACACCATATAAACGTGACACGTGATCCAGCAGAGGTGAACATGTGAACGCTTATGCGCCAGGGCTAATACAACAAACAAATGGGTGAGAGAACACTTTAGGCTGAATTTTGTTTGTCACAACTGAAATCTTTCAGGAAATCAGCTCAGGGTAAGAAACAGTGTAACAATATGCTTTAAACAGACTTTAAACATATTTGCATAAACCTACTACAATGTAATTACAAGCAGAAATACACTTGGCACAAGTCTCTGTAATCTTATTTTATTATTCAAATTTCTTAACCTTTTAAGGTTTTTGTTGTGTAAATATTTAGAATGGACTCACCAGTCCTGCCGCCGGAAACGGCTATAAGCAAGAATCCAATCTTCACTCTTCACGGTGAGTATGGTCTTAAAGACCTCCAAGGACTGGGTCCCCTATATAAGAGTACCCTGTACGGAGTACCCTGTACGGAGCACGCCTTTGAGGTTTGATATTCCAAGGGTCCGGATCCCAGGGTCCAGCGCCTAAAAAGGCAGCATTACAGGCAAAACCTTGTATCTGCTTCCCGAGGCTCAGGTACCATCTTTTTAGTCCACTGACTGTTTTAGATGGATCCGATAGCTAACCCCTTAGATCCTGTGATCTTTATTTGGAGTATGATAGCATAATCTTCTTTCTTCTTCTTTGAACATAACAAACATGTGGAGCACCTCTCCACATCGACCTTCACCTTTTAGACACTGGCGAAAAAACTGAGGTACTTCCTGTATGGGAGGGGTTATATAGGGGGGTCATTAATTCTGATTGGTTGCCAGTGTCCTTTACCTATAGGTGGCTATATAACCCATATGTTATGATTTATGGCTCTGTATCCCGTGAGGTACGAAAATAAATATTGTTCTTTTATTCAGAATTGTCACTCTTTTTTTGTTTATAGCACAAAAAATAAAAATCGCAGAGGTGATCAAATACCCCCAAAAGAAAGCTATATTTGTGGGAAAAAAGGGTACAGCATTGCATGACCGCACAATTGTCAGTTAAAGTAACGCAGTGCCAAATTGCAAAAAATGGCCTGGTCATTAGGGGGGGGAAATCTTCCGCTCCAGAAGTGGTTAAGGTATGTCATATGACTGGCAGTATGCATAATATTTAAGGTAGGTATTACCCAAATTTGTCTGCAAAAGTGGTAATACAGTTTGAAAGCACGTAATACAGTTGCCCAAGCACTTAATTTAACCCTTTCGCTGCCAGTGATATATGCCATTTATCGGCAGCAGCGGAGGGTTTTACACACATACTTACATAAATATGAAATGAAAACATCAAATTGCTATACACATGTTACATATCATTTGGCATGCTGGTGTGAGAGCAATAATTCCAGGGCTATTATTTATGGTTAACTCTAAACTGATGACCTGTAGGGGCTTTTAAAGCATTTCCTATGAAAATTATAGGGTACTGAAGTTTGTCACTATTTCAGAGTCATACACAATTTTAAGGCTTGAAATGTGGAGAAGCGATTTCCTCGGCGCTACCTCATTTGTGTAATATATTGCATTTATGTGTCCTGTATTTAACATTACGGCATAATTGCTGAAGTTTTGCACTTGATAAACCTTTGCACTAGTATTTTGCGACATAAAAAATTGGAACTAAACACTTTTGTTTTCCAGGGTATCTGCTTTCCGAAAATATATCATGTTTTGGAGTAATCTTCAGCCCGAAAATTATTTTGTTTAAGCATGTGTGTTAAAGAAAAGAAAATACTATGGCAGTGAAAGAGTTTGCAGGTAAAAAAAAATGTGCATTTATTATTTTTTTGTAAGGAGCCTGTGGAGCATTGCACCCACAATCAACAGATTGTGGGTACAAGCTCAGGCTCCTTCAAACTCTCAGTATAGCTGTCTGCTTGAAACTTCATACGAGCAGATAGTTAGCGGAGATTAGGAAGAATCAATGAACTACTAGAGTGCTCACCTGCACCCTTGTTTTTCATTGAGAACTACCATCATCCGCAATGGCTGAAGGTATTTGTAGGCAGGATACTGTGAATGGATGAAGTGGCCAGGTGGGCAGAGCCCCGAATTGCTGTGCTGTTTTCAAATTGTGACAGTAGTGCGAGGAGAGGATCCCTGCCTGCTGTCACGGGGGGGGGGGGGATCGGGGGAGAGGAGGCAGAAGCTGGAACGTGTTATATGTTCCACCCTAAATTTGCTTGGTTAAATGTCGCTCATGGCAGTGCCTAGCTCCCTGTGCCCCGTTTGACAAAATTTTGCCTATTGGTGTCTAAAATGTCTAGAAATTAGTATCAATTTTTGAAGTCCCCCGTAGACTTCAGTAGGATTTGCTGCAAAGTTCAGTTTGTGCGAATTTCAAACAGGATTCAACAAACACCACCCCCTGCCTTAATCCGGAGAATTGAACCTGGGCAGCTACCTGCAGCTGATATATCCCCTTCATTTGGCAAAGGTCTGCAGTGTTTCAGGAGCTTCCAGTATCATACTGCAAAACTTTATTTTATAAAAATCAGGAAATTTCACTGTGAGCATATAGGGGCTACTATAGAAAATGTTGTGCCACTGTTAAAGTGGTTTCTGATTATTAAGTCACTATGGAAATCACAAAGCTGTTGTCTACTATTGCACAGCAGCAGGTTTTCAGAGTAATATCTTTTGCAGTTGTGATTGTCATTGTTGCCCAGAATAACAATGTTGACTCCAAACAGTTTACAGAGTATGATTATTTTAAAGTGCATTTCAGTGAGTAGATAAACACTTCTAAGTCCTCAGTGTAAATCCATTTGCTGAATAAGAAAAAAATAAATTGTCCTTGATCCTAAAAGACACAAATATATTTATAGATTTTTATTGTATTGTAGAGCTGTTTCATTATCTAAAAAGTTTTATACTGCAGTATGAGGATCATGCTGATCATTTTCAGTAAACCCTTGGTGAGTTAAAAAAAAAAAAAAAAAATGTCAGCGCAAAGATTTAGTATGCATACATACTTCCCAAGCTTTTGAAATGGGAAAGAAGGGCACATTTTAGCATAAATATATTTAAGCTCACCTGTTAGCTGTTTTCAATTTTTAAAAGTAAAAGTCCTGCTTATAGTAGACTGTATGTAAAGCCAAAACCTTTTATTTAATTTATTATTATTTTTTTAGATAAAATGTGAAAGGGATGATACCTATGTCACGATTCTTTTATTGCCTGTGTCCCACCTGTCTGCGGAGATTCACCATGAATTAGTCCTGGTAGCCATTGTGTCCAGTAAAGAAAATCATTGGAAATTCAACATTTGGAGTTGTTACAGGAACAGGAGCTGAGTGGAGTAACTTGTTCTGGTGACAACTGTCTAAGAGGGGACATTCTCTCACAAAAATAGGACAAATACAGCAGACAAAAACCTGACAGGAGTCTTACCATCGCCTACTCTATTTAATACTTCAAAGTATTGCCTCTACCTACACTTTAACAGTAGACATTGATGGTCAGAAAACTCTCTTCTTTTCACTGATTTGGGCATATTGGGCAATGATCTCATGTCAGTTGGCCCATGCTGGCACTGTTAGGCAAGAGATCTCAGTTATCGGACAATTTAGAAGACCTTATCAATTTGACATGATCAGGTATATAATATTGTTTAATAGGTGATATACAAATAAAGTCTTGAAATAAATAAATCCATGACGTGATTGAAGAAAAACTTCAGTTTGTTCAAAATAATTCCAATGACAGGTGTGTTGTGTCAGAAACACTCACCAGAAAGAAAATAATAAGCATCAAATGAAACACACTTCACCCAGTGTGTAAAGGGTTTGGACAGCCAGGACCGTGCACCTCCACCAATCTAGACACTCACCAGATAGCGGACATCAATGAGCCTAGAATTATTGCTATGAAGGAAAGTGGCTTCCTGTCCAGATGTTGCAATCAGATGGTGAATTCCAGAGGGCACATCCACGAATGGTGAACATCAATGCACAATATTTACTTTCTATGAAGCATAATGGCCTCCTGCCCTGATCAAGTGATGATATCCAAAATGTGTGTTTCATTTGATGCTTGTTATTATTTCTTTTTTTGTGAGTGTTTCAGAACACAACACACCTGTCATTGGAATTATTTTGAACACACGGAAGTTTTTCTTCAATCATATCACAGATTTATTTATTTGAGAACTTTTGTATTATTTGTACATGACTTATTAGGACTTTTATATGTTGATTATAGTTGAACGCTGCACACTATTTTCTGTTTTATTAGTTATTCAAGCTTGTATAGTCCCTTTTGTGTGCCAAGCTACTTATTGTTTCATACATCACTCACTTCATTTTGTTTCTAAGGTATAATATACCTGTTGCTGCACTGAAAGGCCTCTCCATATCGGCAGATTCTGTCACAGTGTCTAAATTTACTAATTTACTTTGATGCCTATGACCATTAATAAAGCTGGAGAACTAGTGGGCAGATTTAGAGAAAGAGAAGGACTGTTTGAATTTCAGAAGACATATGAGTTAAAGTGTAATATAACAGACTGGAGAGGGATAAGTCTTGGGCATTGTGCCAATTTTGGAAATGTATCATATATAAAAAGGGAGAGCAGAGGAATTATTGACACGTGAATGTGTAAAAATTATGAGAGGAACCAATCAAACATTAACCACAGTCATCAAGAATGGGGAGTAATGGAGACTGGAATGTTGTTAAAGACAACTACTTCTGCAAAAAATTATTTAGATGAAACAAAAATGATAGACTCTAGAAGCTCCAAACATTATCTGAAATTCAAACAGAGCAGTGGAAGGGAATGTATTATGTATAATTCAAGTTAATCTTGCTGTGATTACTGTTTTCAAGTGACTGTCACATTTTACATGTTTTCCTTCATATATTTTTGTTACTAGAGTAAATGTAGAGATTTGTAGTTTGTAGCACTCTTAAAAATCGCTGTGTAAATTCTCTGCTCTATATACATCTTAATAATAATATATAAAAATAATAATGATAATAATAATAATAATATTAATGAGAGCCTGTGACAGCTCCATAGGTTGTTTACCCCTGCACTGGAAGACTATAAGGGTGTGTGTGTGTGTGGGGGGGGGGGGGATTAAGAGAGGAGGATTTCAACAGAAGAGGCATCAGTAAAATAGACTGTGCATATCTCTGGTGCTAAAAGAAATATTCCCTGTCTCTTAGCAATTTTTTTCTGGTATACACTGCCTGTGGTGCATGGGCAGTGCAATGTTCACTCCTGTTCCATTTCCTGCATCTGTAAGATGCTGAGAATGGAGTCAGCTGCCAGAATGATGTAAACTTCTGCTTGCATCCAAAAGGTTACATCAAAAGTGGCTGTCCAATGGCCAAAGAGGAACAATGGGAACCTGGAAGAGGTCCAGGAGAAGTTTGCATCTGTGACAGATGGAGGGATAAGTAATAACTCAGAATATAGTGAGGCAAGAAAGTCAGACAGGGACCAGACACTAACATAGAGTGGAACGGGGGAAGAAGAGGGGAGGCCGATGGCAAATAATAGGAACATTTTCATGTTACAAACAATCATTGGCGATTACATCACTATTTGTATTGCAGAAAAAGATATGGAAAATACAAGTGCAAAATGTAATAATAGATTACAGTGTTTGTTCACTAATGCAGACATTTAACAAGAAATATAGGACAGTTTGAAGCTGTAGTGCAAAGAACTATGATTTATTTGGTATTGCTGAATCTTGGCTTCATTCTGCACATGACTGGGATATAAATATTTCTTGCTATGCTCTCTTTTAGAGAGACAGGATAAAAATAAAAGATGGCAGTGTCTGCCTCTATGTGAGAAGAGATCCAAAAGTGAGTGTGAAAGAGGACCTTGTGGATGGAGAGTGTGATGGTACTGAGGCATTTTGGGTGGAGTGGCACATGCATGGGATGTACCGTACGGTTCAGTGTAAACGATATAGAGTTTGGGATTAAAAGTACATTATCAGTGTTTGCAAGCTATGCAGTGGAATTACGTCCTTACAGGATGTCTTCAACTTACAAGCAAAACCTCAATGCACTGTTTAATTGGACAACTATGTGGTAAATGAGGCTTAATGTTGATAAATGTAAAATTACACACTTGGGGGCTAAAAACATGCATGCATTATACATTCTAGGGGGAGTACAACTGGGGGAGTCAGTGGTGGATCATAGACTAGGTTATAGACCAGATCATAGACTTTGTAATAGCATGCAATGCCAAGCTGCTGTTTCTAAAGCAAGCAAAATACTTTCATGTATTAAAAGAGGTATAGACTCAGAGACATGTATATGTATATATACATACATACATGTGTGTGTTTATATACAGTGGGTACGGAAAGTATTCAGACCCCCTTAAATTTTTCACTCTTTGTTATATTGCAGCCATTTGCTAAAATCATTTAGGTTCATTCTTCTTCCTCATGAATGTACACATAGCACCCCATACTGACAGAAAAACACAGAATTGTTGACATTGTTGCAGATTTATTAAAAAAGAAAAACTGAAATATCACATGGTCCTAAGTATTCAGACCCTTTGCTCAGTATTTAGTAGAAGCCCCCTTTTGATCTAATACAGCCAGGAGTCTTTTTGGGAAAGATGCAACAAGTCTTTCACACCTGGATTTGGGGATCCTCTGCCATTCCTCCTTGCAGATCCTCTCCAGTTCTGTCAGGTTGGATGGTAAACGTTGGTGGACAGCCATTTTTAGGTCTCTCCAGAGATGCTCAATTGGGTTTAAGTCAGGGCTCTGGCTGGGCCATTCAAGAACAGTCACGGAGTTGTTGTGAAGCCACTCCTTCGTTATTTTAGCTGTGTGCTTAGGGTCATTGTCTTGTTGGAAGGTAAACCTTCAGCCCAGTCTGAGGTCCAGAGCACTCTTGAGAAGGTTTTTGTCCAGGATATCCTTGTACTTGACCGCATTCATCTTTCCCTCTATTGCAACCAGTCGTCCTGTCCCTGCAGCTGAAAAACACCCCCACAGCATGATGCTGCCACCACCATGCTTCACTGTTGGGACTGTATTGGACAGGTGATGAGCAGTGCCTGGTTTTCTCCACACATAACGCTTAGAATTAAAGCCAAAAAGTTCTATTTTGGTCTCATCAGACCAGAGAATCTTATTTCTCACCATCACCTGGGTGTTTTTGTTGCAGGTGTTTTTTTGGGCATTTTTTGGGCGTCTTTGAAGGCAGGTATGACATCTGAACTTCTGTGTAGGGGTATATATACACACACACATGTATGTATATATACACATACACATATATAGGTGTGAAAGTAGCAGAACCCTATGCCTGCGCTAATGAAATTATTTGCAGGCATAGGACTTCGCTCCTATCACACCTATATGTGTGTATGTGTATAAATACATATATGTGTGTGTGTATATATACCCCTATACAGAAGTTCAGATGTTATGCCTGCCTCCAAAGACGCCCAAAAAATGCCCAAAAAAACGCCTGCAACAAAAACGCCCAGGTGTGTTGTTGCAAGCGTTTTTTTTGGGCATTTTTTGGGCGTCTTTGGAGGCAGGCATAACATCTGAACTTCTGTATAGGGGTATATATACACACGCTTATATGTATTTATACACATACACACATATAGGTGTGATAGGAGCGTAGTCCTATGCCTGCAAATTATTTCATTAGCGCAGGCATAGGGTTCTGTTACTTTCACACCTATATATGTGTATGTTTATATATACATACATGTGTGTGTGTGTGTATATATACCCCTACACAGAAGTTCAGATGTCATGCCTGCCTCCAAAGACGTCCACAAAAAAGCCCAATAAACGCCTGCAACAAAAACGGCCGGGTGTGAAAATAGCAGAGCCACTATCCTGCTCTACTGCAATTCTAATATAAACAATCTTTTTTTTTTCTGATTCTGGACATGCTACAGAGCTGAAACTTCACAGGTACACCTTTTAGACCCCCCAGACACTAAATCCAAAGAAATCTCTTTTTTTTTTTTTCAATAATTCTTTCAATAATTGGCTCTCTATCAAAAATTACAATTTTTAAGAACTTTTTTCTCTGTGATTAATAGTCCCTGGGGCATGACCCAGAACCCTAGGCACTTTTTAGGGGCATTTATTGGGTTTTATGGCTTCATAATTGTTTTTTTTGATTACCGAAGTTCGGGTCCCATTGATTTCAATGGGGTTCTGAAATCCGGGCCGAACTTTCGGGAAGTTCCGGTGTTCTGGTCGAACCGAACTTTTCAAAAGTTTGATCATCCCTAATCTCCGCTCCTATCCCTGTCACTTCCCTGATGTCGGCTAGTAAATGTAAAAGCAGCGGCGGGTGTATGAAATCTAAATGACGGAGATCTCGGCTCCGTGATTTATATTTTCACACACCCGCCGTCGCTTTTATATTTACTAGCCGAGATCATGGAAGTGACAGGGGTAGGAGCGGAGATGAATTATGTTGCAGCCGAGCTGTTTTAATGTAACCGCCGCAACAGCTGAGGTAGTGTAACGTTACACACACTACCGTTAAAATTCCATACCCTCCGAGCATGCGCACTAGTAAGTTCCCCAGCTGTTCAATGACGTAGGTGGTGACGTAGGTGCACCGGAAGTGACGAGGGTGTGGATTTTTTATGGGTATGGTTCTTTCACGGAACACCGGTCACAACAATCACTAATTTCATGTCTGCTCTGGTATGTATAAAAAAAGATATCCGGACATCAGCTGATATCTTTGGATCAGGACAGTGACTGATACCTTTGGTTATCCAGTATGGGAATTTATCCATGTATTCACTATAATGTGTAAGTACAGTGTGCTGAAATACAGTTCAATTTTAAAGGAATAATATAAATTTCTAAGATTGCTCACATCAACTTGATCTTGTTAAAATGTATCTAAAAATCATAGAAAAGGCTATATATTTTCTTCAAAAAATACTTGTTTACTGTTGTGACAGTTTCTTTGTCTGACTAGTACTGCTATACTTATTTTTAACACATAGAGTTATCCTATAATCATGTGAAATAAAAAATACTTTTTTTTTTTGACACACTAGTAAGTACTGACTATCCTCTCTGCACTAACTGTTCCTGTTAGCAACTGCACTGTGTGCCAATGTGGAGGGGAGCGGCTGTTTCCATTTACCTGGGTAACAAGATTTAGATGCATTGGCCCAAACATTGTCACATTTATGGAAATGCATTAACTTTGATCCATAAGACACAGCTTTAGTCTGAGAAAGGTTCCAGATGAAAACCAGACAGTCTGTGGGAGACAAAAGCATAAGAGCTGCAGAACTGAAGAAGACTAAAAACGAAAAAGGAAGCCAAGAAAGGGATTCCACATTCCCTGCTTGATGAGTAATCTGTGTCCATTAAGACGTATTATTATTTTATTTTGAAATATTAGCCAGTGATGTGTTTTCTGGAAACACAGTAAAATTGAATGGCAAGAGCTGAGAAAAGCTTGCAAGGAACCAAGTGCTTATGTAAAGAAAACCACAAATATTCTACTACACTGAATTACTTCTACTATCATAAACAAAGAGCTGCATTTTGCCCCTGTCTGACCTCTTACAATATACAGATGCTACAGCTGCCAGCAGCATGTTATGTTGTTATATTGATGACGGTAATGGGGCATTGCCTGTTTCTGAATATTGTGATGGAAACGGCTGTTATATTAGCCACAGTGAAGCAAAACAGATAAATTTAAAAAGCCCAGGATGTAGAATGATACCTGAAAGTCAGAGATAATAGCAGCTTCTGGGGGCATCCTCAGGGAGGTGTACTTAATATGGAACTTCAGGCTACGTTCACATCTTGGCGTTGCTATTTACAGGCGTTTTTTAGGCATTTTTTCAGGCGTTTTTATGGGTGTTTTTTCAGGCGTTTTTGCAGGCGTTTTTAGGTTGACAAGAGACCAATGGAAAAAAATAAAAATGCCTGTAATCTGCCCAAAACGAAGCTCATGTACTTTTTTGAGCGTTGGGCGTTTTGCTTAAAATGTCAAAATGCTCAGATGTAAACAGGGGCCATTGAAATTAATAGGATTTGTCTTGTTGGGCATTTTTTGAGCTGATCCTAGAGCAGAAAAACGCCCCAAAAATGCCCCAAAACACCTACATGTGAACTTAGCCTCAAAAAACTGCCCAGTTATCTCTACCATTTAAATAGTCCTTCCTTGAAAACATTCACTTCTTTCCTTTTGGTACATCTTTTTAATGCGTCCAGAGCTTGTATCCCTTCTCTGTGGAAACAGCCATAAACTCCCCATTGTTCTTTGGTCCACAAAAATTATTAAGGAGACGTAGTAGGAAGGAGAAAGAGTAGGACGTGAGAACTTCAAATTTATAAAGAATTGAAGTGATTTTATTAATTAAAGCGTATAAACACCTGCCTTATAGTTTTTTGTATAATCTGTAAAAAAAAAAAAAAAAACATCTAAAGAATAAAAAATAAAAGGATAAATCTGACATTGTCAAAGCACTCTGGACTTTATAAACAAAAGAGAGCTAAGCACTGCCTGCTTGCTTGCCAGCTTCCTTTGTATAATTGACTAAGCTGGACAGTTCTATCTGGAGAGGAAAAGATATTTGCCCTCTGATTCTGTTTTTTTGTGTAATCTGATCTCTGATTTCATATCTGTTTTAAAGCATAGCTGTTGAAGGAGCTTAAAAAAAATGGTATTCTGCCCTAGAGCTGTGAGAATAGAAAAGTGGAACAGCTAATGCTAACTTGGATTTCAAATGTGCAGGCTCTGATGCTATCATTTTAATTCTGACTTTACCACCTAATGATTGACTGAACTAAAACACACAAGCAGGATTGGTAGAATTTTTTTACTTCGCTGGGT
This sequence comes from Pelophylax lessonae, assembly GCF_965119305.1. NCBI lineage: Eukaryota > Metazoa > Chordata > Amphibia > Anura > Ranidae > Pelophylax > Pelophylax lessonae. Next base: position 237,520,779 of record NC_138773.1, read on the forward strand.
ACAATGCTTGTGCTAGGTCAGGTCAGTAACATACTAGGCAATGAAGCTAAAACAATGGCAGCCCTTAAACCTGCACCTATTTAAACAAGTTAGCTATGGCACATTGGCATTGCATATTTTACAAATATTTTTGGGCTGAAAAAAAATCAGTTTTAAAAATGAAGTCCCCCTTACATAAGAGTCCCCATCAGAGCCTCCCCTTATATTAGATTCCCCATCAGAGTCTCCCCTAACATCTGATTCCCTATCAGAGCCCCCCTTACAAGAGAGTACACATTGGGGCGAGGATATGCCTGTCATATCCTCATACTAATGTGTTAAAAAACAGTTTTTTTTTTAAATAAATGAGTCCCCCTTACATAAGAGTCACCATCAGAGCCCCCTTCTATTAGATTCCCCATCAGAGCCTCCCCTTACATCAGATTCCCCATCAGAGCCCCCCTTACATCAGATTCCCCATCAGTACCCCTCTTACATCAAATTCCCCATCAGAGCCTCCCCTTACATCAGATTCCCCATCAGAACCCCCCCTTACATCAGATTCCCCATCAGAGCCCCCCTTATATGAGAGTACACATTAGGATATGCCTTTCATATCCTCATCCTAATGTGTTAAAAAAAATGTTTTAATGAATGAGTCCCCCTTACAAAAGAGTCCCCTTACATTAAATTCCCCATCAGAGCCCCCTTATAATAGACTCCCCATCAGAGCCTCCTCTTACATGAGAGTGAGGATATGCCTATCATGTCCTCATCCTAAGGTGTTATTAAAAAATATATATGTTTTTTTTTTTTTTTTAAATGAATAAGTCCCCCTTACATAGGATTCCCCATCAGAGCCTCCTTATATTAGATTTCCCACCAGAGCCCCCTTATATTAGATTTCCCACCAGAGCCCCCTTATATTAGATTCCCCATCAGAGCCCCCTCATAATAGATTCTCCATCAGAGCCCCCTTATATTAGATTCCCCATCAGAGCCCCCTTATATTAGATTCCCCACCAGAGCCCCCTTATATTAAATTCTCCATCAGAGCCCCCTTATATTAGATTCCCCACCAGAGCCCCCTTATATTAGATTCCCCATCAGAGCCCCCTTATATTAGATTCTCCACCAGAGCCCCCTTATATTAGATTTCCTATCAGAGCCCCCTTATATTAGATTCCCCACCAGAGCCCCCTTATATTAGATTCCCCCATCAGAGCCCCCTTATATTAGATTCCCCATCAGAGTCTCCCCTTACATCTGATTCCCCTTCAGTGCCCCCTTACATGAGAGTACACATTAGGATGAGGATATGCCACTGACTCTAGCTGCAAAATCTAGTAGAGGGATGAAAGGGGCCATATTATGCAGCCCCCTGCTTTAAATGAAAGCTTTCTGAAGTGTCCAACCAAAATCTAATTGTGCTGAAATAAACACTAATCTATGCTTGTTCCCTTCAGAAGGCACCAAAAATGTTAACAGCAGTAATTTTCAAATCTCACACAGAATTGGTGGATATCTTTCCTTTGCTAATTGCGCAGTTTAGACATTTTACAATAGAACTCTGTTATCTGAGATAAAACTTGTAAGTATGGAAAAAAATCAATTAGGCTTAGCAAATAATCTATTAGCGGGTAAGAAATTTATATTTAGAGTGGGGGAATTATCAAGTGAGAGGTTATCTTCATGTGTAACCATAGAAAAGTTTAATAGATTGTATTTCTTCTATGGCTGCGTAGAAGTCAATGCCTTATGGTTATGTTTATTATTAACAGTTAAATACTTTCAGCTAATTATAAGTGCCTGGAACGTATATTATACCGTACAACTAGTTCATTATGAATCCTTATTTATTCAGACCCAGAAACTAACTATTGATGACAAATCAATTAATCCCTTCATGCTTGAGGATATAAGAGTTGATTGTATGCGGGTCTAGAAATAAGTGGTTTTAGTACAGCAGAGAATCAATGAGTTCTAATAGAAAATTTGCTGTGATATACCTTCTCCAATGTGTTTTATGTAAACTGCTATGTGGTCTTCAGACGTTAGACTCTTTTATTTTTCTATACTTGTTTGACTAGCTGGACCTCGTAAGAGGTTTTTGCTCAAAATTTTCCTAATAGAAATAAAAAATAGAAAATTTAAAAACATCTTATAGGAGAAGAATGCAGTCTGCCATTGCTTGCCTTTCTTTTGGAAGGTGCTTGTCGTATGGCTGTTATTAAAGCGGAACTTCACCTAAAAAGAGAAGTTCAGTTCTATGTCCTCCTCTCCCCCTCCTCTAACACTTTTGGAACATTTTTTTAAGGGGGGGGGGGGAGTGAGTGCCTTGTTTTGTTAGGTTCCCGCCTCCCACGTCTGCTGTAATTGCCTAGGACATTTCACCACAAGTTCCTCCCTCCACCTGTAGCTTCCTGGGACATGTCATAGGTCCCAGGAGACTGCTGATCTAAAAGCAGCACGACTCACGCATGCACAGTGGGGAGCCAGCTGTGAAGCCAAAAGGAGTTACAGCCGGTTTCCCACAATAAACATAATGGCACTGGGGATCCAAAGACCGGTGAAGAACCTTCCCAGGTGAGGACAGCGCTGGATCCCTGGGCAGGAAGATGTCCTTTTATTTTATTATTATATTTATTTTATTTACATATAATGTAGCTGCTGACTTTTAATTTTTTTTGGTCAGAGTTAGTGCTGGTTCACACTAATGTGATCACAGACATTGCATATGATTCGGAGCGCACTGCTCCTAAAATCACATGCAATGTCTGTGCGGTGCGAGTTCAGCCATACAGTTTGTATTGCTAAATTTGCACCACAATCGCAGTGAACTCAGACAGGACCCTTTTTTTGGTCTGCAGCAGAATCGTATCGCATGGTGGTTCACACCAGTGCGATCCGATTCCTGTGCGAACTGTCAGATCGCACTGCGATATGCTATCTGATCTGGGGGTGTCGTTAACTTTGAATTGACACCCCCAGCATATCGCATATGGCAGTGTGAACTGCCTGTGCTGTGGATGCGATGCAGGAACACGCAGTATATTCGCAGTGTTCCCGCATCGCAATAGTGTGAACCGACACTCAAAGTATAAATAAATGAAAAAAATGTTTTTTCTTCATTTTGGATAGAGTGGAGAGGGACTAGAACCCCTGTCAGTTTATATTACTGTTTGTGCCCCTGTTAAGGTGAGTCACCCTCTCTATTTGTCCTTTTTATCGTTATCATTGAAAGTGAAAGTAAAAGAAAACCCCAATTTTTGGGTTGCCCCCAGAAAAGTAATAGAGGGGAAATCTTCCAATGGGGACACTAGTTCTGGTGACCTAGGGGGACACCAAAGAATTCCCTTAATAGGCAGGCATTTCTTCTCACTTTCTGTTTGGCTATGGGACAAAAAAATGAAGGTAAATCTCTGCAATGGGACACAGATGGTGAAAAAATCTGAGAGGGGTAATAACCCTCCCTTGCTCTATCCAAAATGAAAAAAAAAAAAAGTTTTGCCTATAGTTCTACTTTAAGAATCTCTTTAAGGTGCACTTGCTTTAATACTTTGAGTTACTGATTCAGTAAAATGATAAAGATAAAGACTTCTGACCTTCGTTTTCTGCTTTCTTTTCCTGGGTCAGTGATGAGAGGTCACAATTTTCAATCTTAGCGTTTCTCTTATGGCAGGCTTACTTTGAAGCTAAGAATAGCCAAAAACCATTTTTGATATGGGCACTGTAAAAATCCACACTAATGAAGTGTGTCCCCTGTGTCTAGGCTGTGGCGTTATATATAACTCTGACTTTGACTCACCAGTGAATGTGGTTTCACTCAGTGGTGAATGTCCAGTATTGAGAGTTACAGTTTTGGCTGGAGAACGTAGGTCATAGGGGTCTCTGTCACTCCAGACCTCCATTCATTAAACCTTTGCAAGGTGCTGTGATTGGAGGAAGAGTGAATGCATGTCTTGATTTCCCCTCCTCCAGTCACAGAGCACCTTACATTTCTGTAAAAGAATGCAAAGCATTTACTAAATGGAGGAGCAGGAATGCTAGTGATCTGCTGTGATCTGAGTCAAGCCAAATTTGTAACAGTTTGGCGCCATTCCATGAGTGTGTGCAATTTTGAAGCGTGACATGTTAGGTATCTGTTTACTCAACGTAACATTATCGTTCACATTATACAAAAGAATTGGGCTAACTTTAGTGTTTTTTTTTTTTTTTTAAATCATGAAAGTTTTTTTCCCAAAAAGAGGGTTGAAAAAATTGCTGCGAAAATATTGTGTGACACAAAAATAATTGCAACAACCGCCATTTTATTCCCTAGGGTCTTTGCTAAAAAAAACCCATATATAATGTTTGGGGGTTCTTAGTAATTTTCTAGCAAATAAATTATGATTTTTACATGTAGGAGAATAGTGCCCGAAATAGGCCCGGTATGGAAATGGTTAAAATCCTAAATTTTGGGTTTTCACCAGAACAGAAAAAGAGGTGAAATCTTTCAGTGGGCACATCAGTTGTGGTGACCCTGGCAACAACCAGATTTTCTTTCACTTGGAGGGACTTCCTCTCAATTCCTGTTTTGGCTATTGGACAGAAAGTGAAGTGAAATCTCTCCAACAGGACATAGATGACAAAAAAAAACTGACAAGGATTTTAACTCTCCCTCAGTGGCGGCTGGTGAAGTTTTACGATGGTGGGGCACAAGACCCCGCCCTTCCATTTTGACCACTCCCATTTCTCAGAAGCCCCACCCCTTACAGGCCCCCTAGCACAAACCCCACAGTACAGGCCCCCTAGCACAAACCCCACAGTACAGGCCCCCTAGCACTAATCCCACTGTACAGACCCCCTAGCACTAATCCAACAGTACAGGCACCCTAGCACTAATCCCACAGTACAGACCCCCTAGCACTAATCCAACAGTACAGGCCCCCTAGCACAAACCCCACAGTACAGGCCCCCTAGCACAAACCCCACAGTATAGGCCCCCTAGCACAAACCCCACAGTACAGACCCCCTAGCACTAATCCCACAGTACAGGCCCTCTAGCACAAACCCCACAGTACAGGCCCCCTTTCAATGCAGTGACCAGCGTACATGCCCCCTTTCAATGCAGTGACTAGCGTACATGCCCACTTTAAATGTAGTGACCAGTATACATGCCCCCTTTCAATGTAGTGACCAGTATACATGCCCCCTTTCAATGCAGAGACCAGTATACATGCCCCCTTTCAATGTAGTGACCAGCATACATGCCCCTTTCAATGTAGTGACCAGTATACTTGCCCCTAATGCAGAGATCAGCGTGCGTGCCCCGAATGTAGTGACCTGCATACATGCCCCCCAATTCAGAGATCAGCGTGCGTGCCCCAAATGTAGTGACCAGCATACGTGGTGCCCCCAATGCAGAGATCAGCGTGCGTGCCCCCAATGTAGTAGTGACCAGCATACATGCCCCCAATGCAGAGATCAGCGTGCGTGCCCCAAATGTAGTGACCAGCATACGTGGTGCCCCCAATGCAGAGATCAGCGTGCGTGCCCCCAATGTAGTAGTGACCAGCATACATGCCCCCAATGCAGAGATCAGCGTGCGTGCCCCCAATGTAGTGACCAGCATACGTGGTACCCCCAATGCAGAGATCAGCGTGCGTGCCCCCAATGTAGTTACCAGCATACATGATGCCCCCTATGCAGAGATCAGCCTGCGTGCCCCAATGTAGTAGTGACCAGCATACGTGCCCCCAATGTAGTGACCAGCATACATGCCCCCAATGCAGAGATCAGCGTGCGTGCCCCCAATGTAGTGACCAGCATACATGATGCCCCCAATGCAGAGATCAGCGTGCGTGCCCCCAATGTAGTAGTGACCAGCATGCATGCCCCCAATGCAGAGATCAGTGTGCGTGCCCCCAATGTAGTGATCAGCATATATGATGCCCCCAATGCAGAGATCAGCGGGCGTGCCCCCAATGTAGTGACCAGCATACATGATGCCCCCTATGCAGAGATCAGCGTGTGTGCCCCCAATGTAGTAGTGACCAGCATACATGCCCCCAATGCAGAGATCAGCGTGCATGCCCCCAATGTAGTGACCAGCATACGTGGTGCCCCCAATGCAGAGATCAGTGTGCGTGCCCTCAATGTAGTGACCAGCATACATGATGCCCCCAATGCAGAGATCAGCGTGTGTGCCCCCAATGTAGTAGTGACCAGCATACATGCCCCCAATGCAGAGATCAGCGTGCATGCCTCCAATGTAGTGACCAGCATACATGATGCCCCCAATGCAGAGATCAGCGTGCGTGCCCCCAATGTAGTGACCAGCATACATGATGCCCCCAATCCAGAGATCAGCGGGCATGCCCCCAATGTAGTGACCAGCATACGTGGTGCCCCCAATGCAGAGATCAGCGTGCATGCCCCCAATTTAGTGATCAGCATACATGATGCCTCCAATGCAGAGATCAGCGTGCGTGCCCCCAATGTAGTGACCAGCATACATGATGCCCCCAATGCAGAGATCAGCGTTCTTGCCCCCAATGTATTGACCAGCTTACATGATGCCCCCAATGCAGAGATCAGCGTGTGTGCCCCCAATGTAGTGACCAGCATACATGATGCCCCCAATGCAGAGATCAGCGTGCGTGCGTGCCCCCTTCAAAGCTGTCAGTGACAGTGTGTTGGCAGGGCTGGCCCCCCCTGAGGCATCACGAACTTACCTCACGAGTCACGACACTGACACTCACGGACGGACCGGACGGACGGTGACCTGCAGCAGTGCTTCTTCTGCGACTGCGAACTTCCGAGTCCTAACTCCCGACCACTCCGACTCCTCACGCGGGCGCGGCGGCGGCTCTCCTCTCTCTGGCGGGTGGGAAGGTGATCACGTGATGCCGGGGCGGTGCACTGCTCCCACGCGTCACGTCACCAGGTCCCGGGATGTCCTCCTGTGATTGGTCCAGGCTGGAGTCTGGACCAATCACAGCCAGGACATCAGCATTGCCCTGCGCCCCGATGACCCCCAGAAGGCTGCCAATTGGCGCCTCTGCCTGCCGCACATGCGGTGGAAAACCCCACCCCCCCATACCCACCACTAGGTCCGGCGCCCCTAGTGGGCTAAAAATTTAATTTTTTTTTAATCTTTTTTTTTTTGGGGCGGGGGGGGGGGCCTATGGAAAGGCCGCCATTGCTCTCCCTTACTCTAGCCAAAATTAAAAAAAAATGTTTTGCCCTTAGTTCTACTTTAATATTTGCGCAGAGAGGGGCTTTAATAAAAAAAATATTTTTCTACATCAGTGCACAGCCATCTATGATTTTCTAGGACTGCCTCAAAATAAAGCATGCTTTTCTTGTATGGGGACATTCTGTTCCCTGTGTACAGAAACTCACCTAGAAATGTTGTTTTCTACTCACCTGATTGTTTTACTGTTGTTGTTTCAAGCAGATTTCCTCTTATGACAACACTGAGTGCCCTAAAACAGTACAGGTTTAGGAGATATTTACTGTACCTGCAGGTAAGCCTTATTATAAGCTTACCTATAGGTACAAGCCAAAAAGCCGAGTTTACTACCGCTTTAATTCTCCTTGGTAATGCTGCCTCTATCTGTCAGAACGAAGTACCAGGCCCATGACTAATATTTCTATTCTTAGGCAGGGCCAGTTTATGGTGTAGACAAGGCGGGAGACTATTGGTCTGTCTAGTACTGCATTGCAGTGGATCTTTACAAGTGTTCTAGAGCTCCTGAAAAACTATATGTCCAGTGTCACATTGATAACCCTATAATGTAGATATTCCCCAGCACAGCAAGGATCTTCAATTACTTCCAAACCATTTTTTAAAGAAAGATCACATCACAAAACAGTGGAGTGCAATGTTTCGGAGCCACGCAGGATCCCTTCATCAGGCATGTGACGAAGGGGTCTTGCGTGGTTCTGAAATGTTGCATTACACTATTTTGTGATGTGATCCTTCTTTATTAAAAAAACGTTTGGACATAATTGAAGATCCTTGGTATGCTGGCAAATATTTACATTATCATGAATGTTCCAGTATCCAGCTGGCGGTAGCTACATCACCCGGTACCTTAAGAGCTCATTCCAGGAATGTGTGCGATGGGAAGATGGAATGTATACATTGAATAAAGAAAGAATCGGTGCTAAGTTCTCTATGAGCAGAGTAATGTAGTATCAAAATAATAGTATAAATAAAAATATTTAAAAAAAACAACGCTACTTTCTCAATGAGTGAAGACTCAATAAAATAAATACCTAATGGGTATATATGATTTCAATGTGTTGGAATTGTATAAAATGCCACAATGAATAGTAGATGTGTGGTATATATATATATCCCAAAATAAATGAAAGGTGGCAAAGGTAAACTGGTAAACATCAAGTGGACAGGTTCTTAAAGCATCATATACATATAATCATCATAATAAAATATATATAATATATATATATATATATATATATATATATATATATATATATATATATATATATAATATAATCATCATATACATAAAAAACAATATTCTAGAAATGTGCAAAATAGCAAATGACAAAAGGTGGAATAGATAATATAAAGTGCAAATATTGATGAGTGCTGGAAAGTAAATAAAAAATATACACAATAATATCAAAGATAATAAATGGGTAATTCATGCATCCACAATGCCAAACAAGCAATAAAGTGCTTAAATATGCAGATGAATATATAAATGACAGCACTCAAATGTGGGGGAGTATGATAATCAATATAAAATGTCTATGTGCAAAACAAGCTGCAAAAGGTGCTTCAAAAAAGTGACTCTCGTGACTCTTGACAAATATAAATTTTCCTGGCATGTCACCACAGTGAGCTAATCCACAAATAGGTGTAATGGCCGCTCACCTCCAAAAACACCTTTGAAGGTATAAATCACCAGATTGGGGCAATCGGATCCTCCTTCACAGATAGGGCTTTAGTGGGGCCACTAATATATCCCTTGCTTCTTCTGGTCTATAGCCAGTATCATAGGTACAATCTTTCTATAGTGGTGGCCAGATATTCCTCCGATGGCTACCGATCTGTCCTTGGAATGCAGCAAACTTCTAGGAGGTCTGCACGTGTCAGTATACATTGGTAATCCTGTCACTGTTGACATGTCTCCAGCAGTGAAATCAGGAAAGTAGAGCTTCCATTTTATCTAATGCATGTTCCTTCATTGCTGGTCAAGACATTGCAGAATCCTGGTCACAAGCAAAGTAGCAGTAGTGGAGTGACATCCTGCTGGTCCAGTCTGTAAGGGAGAAATGCCATAGAGGAAGCTGAGTGATTCTGACACTGGCAATTTGTGACCAATGATGAAACCATTAGTGTGTCATGGCCCTTATGGTTTTTTATCTGTCATATTTCATAACATACTGCTTGTCTTGAAAACAAGAAAGAATATAATATATCATTTTTGTATATACAGTACATGTGTTATATTTGCTGGTACCCTTACAGCTCATTGAAACAATGCTTAATTCCTCTGTGGGCTTAAAAGAAGCAGACCCAGGAGGACTCCACACCTCAAAGCAAGACTAGAACTTATTAAAATGCATTTTGACAAGCCACAAAGCTTCCGGGAGAATATCCTTTGGACAGCTGAGACAAAAGTTGAGTTTTTTGGCAAGTCACATAAGTTTTATGATCACAAAAAATAAAATGAAGCTATCAAGCAAAAAACACTGTAAACTGTGAAGCATTGATAATGCTTGGTTATGTTATGGCGGTGCTTTGCTGCATCTGGAAATGGGGGGCATGAATCTGTGCAAGGCTCAATAAAATCACAAGGTTATCAAGGAAGTTTGGATTTAAATGAACTACCTAGTGTCAGAAAGCTCTGTCTCAGTTGTAGGTCAAGGGTCCTCCAAGAGGATATTGAGCCAAAACACTCAGCTAAAAGCACTCAATAATGTCTTTACCCTCCCTTCTAGATTGTAAGCTCTAACGAGCAGGGCTCTCTAGTTCCTCCTGTTTTGAACTGTATTGTAACTGTATTGTCTTCCCTCACATTGTAAAGCGCTGCGCAAACTGTTGGCGCTATATAAATCCTGTATAATAATAATAAATAATAATACTAACAAAGCAGACTATTCTGAAATCGCCTACTATGAGCCCTGATCTGACTCCTATAGAACATCCATTGAAGGAGCTGAAACAGGTAGTCAGGAGAATGTATCCTTTAAACCTGAGACAGTTGAAGCAGTTTGCTTAATAAAAAACTGGCCAAACTACATGTTGGCGGCTCCCGACCGAAATATCATCAAGAGCTACAGAAATCATTTGTTTCAAATAATTGCTTATAAATGCTGTGCAACGAAATATTGGGTTAAAGCGCTTGCTACCCCGATATTTCATATTCCTGAAATTTTCCTTTTGTACCATGTACTTTTGTTAAAAAGTATTCCTGATGATGCCAGCAGTCCCCCTGCTTTCTAATTGCAAACAGACCATGCTAGGCATAGGTGCACCTAGATCCTAGTGTGATCAGTTTTCTGGCTGTGCTGGGAATCACGATGTTGGAGCTATTGGTTCCTGCTGCTGTTAAGCAAAGCCAGTGAGGAGGGAGCAGGGGACAGGGTCGAATCCTGCTGCCTGTGTCAATAGACAGTGGCTTTCTATGGGGGCACTCGCGGAGGCAATAGGAATTGCACAGAGCAAGTAAGTATAAACTTGTTTTTATTATAAAAAAAAGAGAGAGACAATTACTTAGGCAAATGCTGAAAAGGGTTGTGGTAGCAATAATAATGACAATCACTAGGGATGATCTTCGAGCTTCGAGACATGGGGGGCGTTCGTGTGTTCGCTAAACACATGAACAAATGGGGCAGTTTGTGGGAATTTCGCCTGCCGTTGCACCCGAAAAATAGAAAAAAAAAAAACACGCTTTCGCCTCTTGAGACGCCACTGGCGTTATGAGCTGCTGGAGCTATGACACCTCTTTTATAGGAAAGTGGTGGGGACGACTTCAGTAATTTATTCACTGCACCTGAGCAGTGCATTATGGGGCACTTGTGACATCAGGTTCCTATAAAAGAGCTGTCAAACGCAAACAGCTAATTACGCCGGAGGTGTCTTAAGAAGCTTCTTTTTTTTTCTTTCTATTTTTCGGGTGCAACACAATTTTTTTATTTTTATTTTTTAATAAAGGACATGTCAAAAACTGTCTTTTGAAACTGTCTGTTTGTCTTTAATTTTTTAGGGGGTGGGTGGGATCTGGGTCCCCCTTGTTAAAGGGGGCTTTCAGATTCCAATAGGCCCCCCACCTGCAGACCCCCACAACCACAGCCCAGGGTTGTCGGGAAGAACCCCCTGTTGAGGACAAGTGGCCTGGTATGGTTCGGGAGGGTTGCTCGTTCCCCCCTCCCTTATCCTGTCCAGCCAGGCTGCTTACTCGGTAAAGAGTCTGGTATGGATTGGGGGGGGGGGGGCCCACGCCATTTTTTTTAAAATTTTCTCCTTAAAGTTCCCCTTAAAATCCTGGGGGTGGGGGGGACCTCACACCATTTTTTTCATGTTTTTTTATCTGTATTGCCATGAGCCGACAATACATTACAGCCGCCAGCAAGTTTAAATTACATTTTTTGAAAACCATCGAAGTATTTATTCCTCACCACAGGTAAAGTGTAGACAGTACATCACAGGGACATGCAAAAAGGTTGACGTGTTTCACGATACTAGAGATCGCTTACTCATAACCACACAGCTTTTCTTTTAACTGCTCAGATAAGGAAGGGTCTGGTTTGGATTTTGGGGGGACCCCACGCCATTTTTTCTTTTAAATTTTTGGCATGGGGTTCCCCTTAAAATCCATACTAGGGACCCCACACCATTTTTTCAATTTTTTTATCTGTATTGCCGGGATACATTACACCCGCCAGCAAGTTTAAATTACATTTTTTCCTTTAGAAATGTCAGTATTGCTGCAGCAGACTACATACAGTACATCGCACAAATGTGCCACTTTACAGGCACATTAAGGGGACCCCCCAGGCCCAATATTTAAAGGAATTGTTCACTTTTATTGTTTCGCTTTAAGCATCATTAAAATCACTGCTCCTGTAAAAACGATTGTTTTTAAACATTTATTTTTGCATTGGTACATGTCCCCCAGGGCAGTACCCAGGTCCCCATACACTTTTTTGGGCAATAACTTGCATTTAAGCCTTTAAAATTAGGACTTTTGATTTTTCATGTTCGAGTCCCATAGACTTTAATGGAGTTCACATGTTCTAACAAAATTTTCCCCTGTTCACAGTGCTCTGGTATGAACCGAACCGGGGGGTGTTCGGCTCATCACTAACAATCACACTATTTTATATTAGGATGTACACAATTTGTTTATAACTCTAAGGGCACTTTCACACGATTGGACTGATCAGGTCTGCCTGTCCATTTCTCAGGCTGACCCGATCAGGCCACCCATTGTCCCCTATGGGGAGGCGGATGTCAGTGGACATGTGTCCGCTGACATCCGATATAACAAAATCCGCTGAAAAAAGATGTATGGCAATCTGACAGGCTGTCTGTTTTCATCCAATCTCCCCATAGAGGAGAACGGGACTCTGACAGATCCCTCTCTGCACAGTGAGGTGAGACGGGCCTGTCATCTGCTTGCTCAGCGATTAGCGGAGCGATCCCCGCTAAGCTAGCAGAGTCCATCAAAACGGATCCGCCCCAAGTGAAAGGGGCCTAATACAAACTTCTTTAATCTGTGTTTTGTTATGTTTTATGCAGAACTACAAACTGATTTTTAGCTGAGGAGATACTCTGGAATTTTTACAGCCTGAAGAAGAATGCATTAGGCAAACAGAATACATTTTTGGCCCAAAATGACCTGGAGCTCTGAGGGCAATACATCTACACTACTAAGACAGCCAATAAATTCTTCTTACTGCATGGCCTGAATTTTTGGTGTGTGACTATCCATAAGATTCTGAGATCTGCTCCTGTATGTCTGATAACAGCTCTTCTTGAATAGAAATGTAACTGTGGATACATGATCCACGTCACCTGAAACCTCTGTAATCCTTAAAGTGGTTGTAAACTTACCTTTAGCATTTGTACCTATAGGTAAGCCTATAATAAGACTTACCTAATGGGTACTGTAAATATCTCCTAAACTTGTACCATCTAGGAGATATTTACATTACATGCAGCCGATGACGGCATTGGCGCATGCACTCTAAAGGAACGGCTGCCTGTGCCGTTTCTTTAGAACCCGGTGCCATGACCGGCTGCTCCCGCGCATGCAGTCCTGTAGCTCTGGCAAGTAGCACTGACAAAGTCCGCGGACCCAGAAGGAAGATGAGCAAAAACGAATGCTGCCTCCAGCGGGGACGACGCAGGCTTCGTTTGCAGGTAAGTGTCACATAATGTGCTAGTATGTGATGCACGTATGCATTTACTTTTCAGGTAAACAAATAGAAAAAAGAATAGCAGGCTTTACTTCCTCATTGAACTAGAAGTGTGTTTGCTTTACATGCACACAAATTTGCTATGTTGAAATTGCCTCAGCAGCCCCCCTAATTGGGCCCCTTCTAACCCCAGACCCCATAGCATATGTGATGCTATGGCTTTTGGTATGCTCTGGAGATGGGAGAGATTTAATATCATACACATGTTCTGGGAGGGCCTTAGAAGCCTATTCCTTGCAACACCACTAGAACCTGCTCCCTATACCATATAATCACTAGCTATAATCCCATTGCACTTCTCCAAAAAAAAGCCTATAAAAGTAGAGGAACATACACTATATTGTCAAAAGTATTGGGACATCTACCTTTACACACACATGAACTTTAATGGCACCCCAGTCTTAGTCTGTAGGGTTCAATATTGAGTTGGTCCACCCTTTACAGCTTTAACAGCTTCAACTCTGCTGGGTAGGCTGTCAACAAGTTTAGGAGTGTGTCTATGGGAAGGTTTGACCATTCTTCCAGAAGCACAATTGTGAGGTCAGGCACATGTTGGACGAGAAGGCCTGGCTCGCAATTCTTCCAGAAGGTGGTCTATTGGGTTGAGGCCAGGACTCTTCAGGCCAGCCAAGCTCCTCCACTCCAAACTCGCTCATCCATGTCTTTATTGACCTTGCTTTGTGTACTGGTGCACAGTCATGTTGGAACAGGAAAGGGCCATCCCCAAACTGTTCCCACAAAGTTGGGAGCATGAAATTGTCAAAAATGTCTTGGTATGCTGGCGCCTTAGGAGTTACCTTCACTGAAACTAAGAGGCCAAGCCCAACCCCTGAAAAACAACCTTACCCCATAACCCCCCCCCCCCCCCAGACACTAAATGATATGGACCAGTGCACAAAGCAAGGTCCATAAAGTCATGAATGAGCAAGTTTGGGGTGGAGGAACCTGACTTGCTTGCACAGAGTCCTGACCTCAACCCTATAGAACACCTGCGGGATGAATTAGAGTGGAGACAGGCCTTCTCGTCCACATCAGTGCCTGACCTCACAAATGGCCTAACGGATGAATGGTCAAACATTTCCATAGACACACTCCTGAACCTTGTAGACAGCCTTCCTAGAGGTAAAGCTGTTATAGCTGCAAAGGGTGGGCCAACTCAAAATTGAACACTATGGGCTAAAACTGGGATGCCATTAAAATTCATGTGCGTGTAAAGTTTGGTGTCCCAATACTTTTGACAATAAAGTGTATGTCAACAGCACTCCATGGATCCTTGTCAAATGGGCTAGGTATTTATTAAAGAAATCATATCACAGTGCACTTTTTGCTTGCGCAACATTTTGGGGCCACACAGGACATGATCACATCACAATTATATCACACTGTGATGGCATTGCTTTAATAAATACCTAGACTGTATCATATAATGCCTGTGGCCAACTTAACACAAAATGACAAGCTAGGTAATAATTTTGCTTCTCTGACAGAGGATGTTTAAAACATTCACCATGATAACGCTGATCCTGCTATTCCATCATCATTCAAGTGTGCCAGCTGTGTAAAATTAGGTACATGGCTTTACTACAGAAGAAGAGATTACTTTTATTCTCCCTCTTTATAAATGACTGCCGGATTGTATTTATAGTTGGACAGCAAAGAAATGTTGCTATACCAAATGGCTTTAAACTCATTATTAGCAGTGTACATATATTGGAATCTTAGTAAACATAATTTTATCAAACTCAACAAAAATTTGTATTGAAATAATAGGGGATGTTTGACATAGGATAAATGACATGTTTAACATAAGATTAAACAGCTAAAATCTTTCTGTGGGGTTGAAAGGCTGTACCAGCCATTTATTTAAAATGAAAAAATACAACTTTAATTAAAAAATACGTTCTGCATTATCAAAGAAATAAAAACAACAACAGTAAAAATAACTGACCTCCTTGCAGGGCCAGACTGGGAATAAAAACCAGCCCTGGAAATAATTTCATACCAGCCTCATAGCGTTATTATACCAGCCCAACAGCATAACGTCATTATTTTCTTGTTCATAAATGGGAAAACCATGCATTTTAAAGCACATTTAAAAGAGTGTATTATAGGCTTTGTAGATAGATAGATAGATAGATAGATAGATAGATAGATAGATAGATAGATAGATAGATAGATAGATAGATAGATAGATAGATAGATAGATAGATAGATAGATAGATAGATAGATAGATAGATAGATAGATAGATAGATAGATAGATAGATAGATAGATAGATAGATAGATAGATAGATAGATAGATAGATAGATAGATAGATATATGAGCAAGTTCCGGTTAAAAGTGGAGCAATCATCAAGGGGGACCAAAGGAACTCTGAGAATGTGGGGGGGGGGGGATCTGGTGACCAGAGACCACCTTCCGCAGAAACAATAAACTGAGCTAAAGAGGGAGGGGGGGTGGTACTGATATAATAGGGAAATTTTTATATCAGTGCCCCCTTACATTATTGTATTCACTCCCCCTTACATTACTAACCCCCCCCCCCCCTCGGACTGGCCTGGTGGCACTGTCACTGACCTCCTCTCAGGTGCAGGACTCCAGCTTGGTGGCTCTGGTTTTATCCTGTAATTTCCTTTCCACAGTCCACACATGTCTGACTTCTCCATGACCCCCATCCCGGCGGCATTCCCACTGTTGACTCCTCTCCAGGCTCAAGCTCTGGGACTGCAGACATGATACAGGAGATGGTTAGAGACTGAGGACATGATACAAGAGATGGTCAGAGAATACAGACATGATACAAGAGATGGCCAGAGACTGCAGACATGATACAGGAGATGGTCAGAGACTGCAGACATATTACAGTAGATGGTCAGAGACTGCAGACATGATTCAGGAGGTGATTGGAGACTGAGGACATGATACAAGAGATGTCAGGGAATACAAACATGATACAAGAGAGGGTCAGAGACTGCAGACATGATACTAGAGATCAATGCATCAATGCAGCCTCACCGGTTCCGATCAAATGCAGCCTCACCAGTGAGGCTCATCAGTGCCGATCAAATGCAGCCTATCAGTGCCCATCAAATGCAGCCTGCCAGTGCC
The DNA here is from genome assembly GCF_965119305.1 of Pelophylax lessonae. NCBI lineage: Eukaryota > Metazoa > Chordata > Amphibia > Anura > Ranidae > Pelophylax > Pelophylax lessonae. The sequence goes on from NC_138773.1 coordinate 237,537,313, forward strand.
CATCAAATGCAGCTTATCAGTGCCCACCAAATGCAGCCTTATCATTGTCCACCAAATGCAGCTTATCAGTGCCCGTTAAATGCAGCTTATCAGTGCCCACCAAATGCAACCTCATCAGTGCCTATCAAATGCAGCCTACCAGTGCCCATCAAATGCAGCCTACAAGTGCCCATCAAATGCAGCCTCATCAGTGCCCATCAAATGCAGCCTACCAGTGCCCATCAAATGCAGCCTTATCAGTGCCCATTAAATGCAGCCTTATCACTGCCCATCAAATGCAGCCTACCAGTGCCCATAAAATTCAGCTTATCAATGCCCGCCAAATGTAGCCTCATCAGTTCCCATCAAATGCAGCCTACCAGTGCCCATCAAATGAAGCCTAATCAGTGCCCTTAAAATGCAGCCTTATCAGTGCCCATCAAATGCAGCCTTATCAGTGCCCATCAAATGCAGCCCTATTAGTGTCCATAAAAAGCAGCTTTTCAGTACCCATCAAATGCAGCCTCATCAGTTTCTATCAAATGCAGCCTACCAGTGCCCATTAAAAACAGCCTACCAATGCCCATCAAATGCAGCCTACCAGTGCCCATCAAATGCAGCTTATCAGTACCCGCCAAATGCAACCTTATCAGTGCCCGCCAAATTCATCCTACCAGTGCCCATCAAATGCAGTCCTATCAGTGCCCATCAAATTAAGCTTATCAGTGCCCACCAAATTCAGCCTCATCAGCGCCCATAAAATGTAGCCTACCACTGCTCATCAAATGCAGCCTCGTCCGTGCCCATCAAATGCAGCCTCACCAGTGCCCATCAAATGCAGCCTTACCAGTGCCCATCAAATGCAGCTGATCAGTGCCCATCAAATGCAGCCCACTAGTGCCCATCAAATGCAGCTTATCAGTGACCACCAAATGCAGCCTTATCAGTGCTCACCAAATGCAGCTTATCAGTGCCCACCAAGTGCAGCCTCATCAGTGGCAATCAAATGCAGCCTACCAGTGCCTGGATCACACAGGGCTGCGATCTCCTGCTGTGTCAACAAGGTTGGATTTGAATTGCCCGGGCAGCCACTGTAACAAAGTCCCACCTCCTAGACCGGCTCCTATATTACATGTCACACTGATTTAATTTCCTGGAATTGGATCAGTGTTCCATCTATCACAGGAGGCAGTCTAGGATGCAGGACTTCATTACAGTGGCTGCCGAAGATTTCAGACCCAAGCTCCGTGACACAGCAGGAGATCCCCGCTGTGTGTGACGTACACAAAGAGAGGAGGACAGAGGGGAAGACTCTGGCACTTGATTTTTATGTTATACAGTTGTAGTTTAGTAGCATCATTCAGCTTTGTTTTACTCTTTTTTTATCTGTATGGTCCGCCTTCAAGAAACCACCTAAAGGCAAGTATGTATGCAATACTTAAAGCTTTCTCTCTGGTTGCCTGTAGCATGTGTCACTTTAGGTATGAAGAAATCTGTATCAAGCAAGTATAACACACAGATACCAAAAAACCCAAAGAATGTACTGCAGTTTATTATAGGGACACAGGATTTCCATTGTGCAATAGTTTTTAAAAGAATGTTTATAGTTTGTTATATTATCTATCATTTACTATATGAAAAACTTAGTTATTTACAATGGCAAAGGTGTTTAAAGATAAGACACATCCACTCTGATTTGTATCCACACCTTTAGGGTCACACATACAGTATATCCTTCAACATAGGACTTGTTTGGAAATGGGACAGATATTTCAGTGGTATCTCCTCCTATTATGTTTGTAGGTCCTAGCTGCATGCGTGACCTATCTTTTCATCTATGTGGATGAACTAAGCTTTCAATAACATAGAAACCAAAGAGTAACAAAAAATATTGGCATGCACAAAGTAATATTTTTTAAGAAAGAATGTGGAGTGCCTCCTCACATACTACAATGTAGGGCAGAACAGGATTGTAAAGGTTTGGAGGGTCCCAGAACCGTGCTCCAAGAGCTGCTTAAAGTACAGATGTGGTTGTGCAATGGTGCATCATCCAATTCATCTAAATGATATTTGAGCTAATACCTACCTAGTGAGAAATTCAAGGATAGTCCATAGACACCGGGCTAAAACAGGACTTTTGGCTGAATATATAAAGGCTCCTTTTAAGGAGGTCAGCATGTTTGTATCTAGCAACAATAATTCAGTAAAAAATGCTAGAAAAACTTTATGTAATTTCTTCAAACCTGCCACACCAGAGATTAAGCAGCTGTTAAAAATCCTGTGACATAATGCAGACGTTTTCAGCCAGTAATTTTAACTTCATGCAGGAAAATGTTCAAGTATTTTAAAGTTCTTATGCTAGCTGTGTGAAAAACTCCCTTACAACTTGACCTCAGTTAAACTGGGATGAAAATATCAACAAAACTGTGAGAACCTTTCTTTTTTTTTTTTTTAAGAAGGAATTATTTATTTAATTTTTAATCAACTTGAAATGTAATCTAACACAATGCCAGGCAAGACTTTGATCAGCCATACATTTTAATTGGTGGCAGCAAAGTGGTTTAATGGTTAGCCTTTCTGCCTTGCAGAACCAGGGTCATCAATCTGAGTCTCAACCAGGACACTACCTGCATGTTCTCCATGTGCTTGCATGGCTTTTCTCTGGGTTCTCAAGTTTCCTTCCACACATTAGTTCACTCCTGTCTAACTTGATCCCAGTATGTATGCACATGAGATAGGAACCTTATGTGAATATACAATTTATGTAAAGCACTCCATAAATTGTTGGCCCTATAGAGATACTTGCAACAAGAAAATGAATAAAATCTGGACAAATGTTATTGTCGTTTCTGTGCTTTGGCATCCCAAGGAGCTGTATGTTGCACTTTTTAACTACTCTCCATTACTGTTAAGAATATTGATTTATACGATTTCTTCACCTTTTTTAAGTTATGTTTAAATAAACTGACCTTTCTGTTTCTATCTGCAGCCAGATATGATTTTCAAAACAACCAAAAATGTAAAATGTGCCTCTTTAAAACAGTTACAACAGCATTCTACTTCTGGCCATGACTATGCAGAATTTTTATCCCTCTGCTAATGTTATTGACCAGCAATATCCTAAAATTTATTTTAGCAAGTTTGTCTTCTTTTGTGAAGTACTTCCCAAGGTTGCTGCACATATACTGTAAGTAAATGCTGGGTAATCTCACTTCGCACTCACCTTGAGAAAGTTATTTGGTTCACTCAGTGCTAAGATCCTCTATCACTCAGGGCAAAGACACCAAAATGCACCCTAGCCTTGAGCTGAGGTGGATACAGCTTGCAATTCTGCATGAGCAATAGTGGACTGGTGTAGAGTATAAAAATGACAACCAATGGCTAAAGCTTCTAGAACTGTCTCCATTTGGTCCAAGGACATCCAAAGGAGGAGGGGAGCAGCATGCACCAGATGACTGTCATTCTGAGATCCTGTGCACCAGGGAGACTGTAAGTGCCAACAGCAAGAACCAACTTACTTGCTCTTGTAGTTAGAGGAAGCAGTGCAGAACCAGAATGAACATTGTATTCCTGATGCACTGTTTCTCAGTTCCCCTATCTCTTCTCAAAATACATCTCTACTATCTCGCCCCAAACATATTATACAGCTTATGCCACTGCTGCAAACAGAATAGGGGCAGACACACAAAGAAAAAAAATGGGCGGCACTTAGCATTTCCCCACTTGGCCATGAGCTCTAGGGCAGAAGACAAAAGGTTCAGGAGCTGTCAAGAAGCTGTGTGAGAGTGTTTTCTGCAGCCAGACATAGAGGAGTTCTCTGTATTAAGAACAATGTTAGCAAAGCCCAACCTTGGGTATGTTCTATTTCAAACTTTGCAGTAGAAATCTAAATAATGATCTAAAATGACATTAGCTAAACTCACAATAATAGAAAAAGTTCACTTTAGGGCAGACATAAGACATACTTTGTCTGGCCATATACAGTGGGTACGGAAAGTATTCAGACCCCCTTAAATTTTTCACTCTTTGTTATATTGCAGCCATTTGCTAAAATCATTTAAGTTCATTCTTCTTCCTCATGAATGTACACATAGCACCCCATACTGACAGAAAAACACAGAATTGTTGAAATTGTTGCAGATTTATTAAAAAAGAAAAACTGAAATATCACATGGTCCTAAGTATTCAGACCCTTTGCTGTGACACTCATATATTTAACTCAGGTGCTTTCCATTTCTTCTGATCATCCTTGAGATGGTTCTACACCTTCATTTGAGTCCAGCTGTGTTTGATTATACTGATTGGACTTGACTAGGAAAGCCACACACCTGTCTATATAAGACCTTCCAGATCACAATGCATGTCAGAGTCTCTGGTCTGATGAGACCAAAATAGAACTTTTTGGCCTTAATTCTAAGCGGTATGTGTGGAGAAAACCAGGCACTGCTCATCACCTGTCCAATACAGTCCCAACAGTGAAGCATGGTGGTGGCAGCATCATGCTGTGGGGGTGTTTTTCAGCTGCAGGGACAGGACGACTGGTTGCAATCAAGGGAAAGATGAATGCCAAGTACAGGGATATCCTGGACAAAAACCTTCTCCAGAGTGCTCTGGACCTCAGACTGGGCCGAAGGTTTACCTTCCAACAAGACAATGACCCTAAGCACACAGCTAAAATAACGAAGGAGTGGCTTCACAACAACTCCGTGACTGTTCTTGAATGGCCCAGCCAGAGCCCTGACTTAAACCCAAATGAGCATCTCTGGAGAGACCTAAAAATGGCTGTCCACCAACGTTTACCATCCAACCTGACAGAACTGGAGAGGATCTGCAAGGAGGAATGGCAGAGGATCCCCAAATCCAGGTGTGAAAGACTTGTTGCATCTTTCCCAAAAAGACTCCTGGCTGTATTAGATCAAAGGGGGGCTTCTACTAAATACTGAGCAAAGGGTCTGAATACTTAGGACCATGTGATATTTCAGTTTTTCTTTTTTAATAAATCTGCAACAATGTCAACAATTCTGTGTTTTTCTGTCAGTATGGGGTGCTATGTGTACATTCATGAGGAAGAAGAATGAACTTAAATGATTTTAGCAAATGGCTGCAATATAACAAAGAGTGAAAAATTTAAGGGGGTCTGAATACTTTCCGTACCCACTGTACCAGTAGGATTTTGTTTGAAAATTTTCATGTTTGGAACATTCGTTCAATTTTCTAATGGTTAGTGGGGTCAGACTGTCATTCATTTTTGACAATAGCACCAAGAATATTTGAGGGAGCATAGCAAAATTATTTTTCAAATGTGCAAAATTCTAACTGCGAATGCAGTTTACATTTGGGAAGATGTGCATGTATTTTACTTAAACCTGTTTAATATGTCTGGGATTCCGTTCAAATAGCTGGTCTAGATTAAATTAGTTGACTCAATTATGGCATGGAAGAATGTACTGACAAACAATTTTTCTGAATTTCCATCTGAGTATTTGAAAGAAAATCTAACTGTGTATGGTCAGCTTTGGTCTTGAATTCCACATTTGACGGATTAAATAGTCACTTCTGTTGAATTTCAGTGGTGTTTCAGTATTTGTTCTCAATGGACATTAGAAAAAAAGGTTTGTGAGAATATTATACTAGTGTGTAACAGAACTGCTAAAAAGTGCACTAGTTCTATTTTATTACTTGCGAACGTACGAACTGAGGTTTTTTTTAAATCCATCAACAGACACTTGTCTGACAGCATGTAGGTGCATGTCATTTTTCTATATTTAAAAAAAGAACATATAGGGCTCAAACAACTTGCCAGATATCAGCAATAAAGGGAAAATGCGAGCAAAACTCAAAATTTAGTTGACACTAAACCCACATATTTTATGAAATAAAAAAATACAGTATGTCAAAATTTAAGTAGAATGTGCCTTTTTTACCTTTCAAATGCAAACTTTTTTTTTGCCGTTCTCAGACTACCTGTTCTAGGGCTTGTTTCCTCTTTCTCTATGCCCCCTTATGTATGTGAATGGAACCATCCTTTTCCCCTCACCTCTGTGATGGACTACACATCTATGTGCAGACACTTTGGCCCCTTTCACACTGGCCACACTTTGGCCCCTTTCACACTATCCATCCGTTCGAGCCGCCGATCCCCCGCTGAGCAGCAGGATGATAGCTGTGTCTCCGCGATTCTCTTGATTACATATCCTAAAAGGAGAAACAAAGATAAGATTTTCATTGAACCCCTAGATAACCAAGCTCCTGTGTTCTCTCTTTTTTTTTTTTTTTGTTATTTGGTAGATGGCTGTATCAAAAATATAAAATCAAAATACAATGTGTTCAATCAACGCCACCGGTGAAAAAAACTATTGCTCACTATTAACAAATACTTCAAATGTGATGTAAATTCTGTGTAAATCATACAAAAATTAAAACCAGCTGCCTGTAGACCTTATAGTAATTTCACCACATGCTAAAACAATCTTAATAAGTTATATGGTGCAGCGCTACTGATTCATTTAAACAAATATATCCTACACAATACAATAATAAAATTTCTGCACTGTGTGTTAGAATTTGGCAGCTAACACTAAAGTGGTGTAGGAGAAAAAGGGTTTGTTGTATGGGCGCTTCCGTACTCAGAGCCTACTGCACTTAGAGGCGCCTTGTCTTTTTATCTTTATCACTAAAGTGGTGTACCCAACAATCATAAAGTAATACAAGAATAAAAACAGTGTAGCACACTATATAAGTACAAATAAATACTCATGAAAAGGCCATGCAATTAGTATCCAAAGCGAAGATCTTAAATGTGATAATTATCACTTCAAGGTGCAGTAATATATGTGACAATAATCACTTCAAGGTGCAGTAATGTATGTATATCACTCGTGAGTCACCACCATCACCAGTACTTGGTTAATGGTTGTTTTTAATAAACCTACTACACTATGATTGTACCTTCTGGCTCTGGCTGAGCTGCTTCATATCCCAGTTGGATACTTGTGTGGTGATTCAGCGAAGGTCTCTCTTCCATCCGATATCCAGGACATGTACGTTAAAGGCATTCCAGCTACTGTAATGGTAGCCATACCATCTGGTGAGTGTCCAACCTATCTGGTGATGGCGGTGATTCACGAGTGATATACATTACTGCACCTTGAAGTGATTAATGTCGCATATACTACTGCAACTTGAAGTGGTAATTATCACATTTAAGATCTTCGCTTCGGACACCTGATTGCTTGGACTTTTCATAAGCATTTATTTGTAATTATTTAGTGCGCAATATTGGTTTTATTCTTATATCCTACACAATAACTATATAAAATTAAATCAAAATAAAAAGTCTCATATATATTTATCCACCACCGTGTGCATCTAAATTCTACGTTAAAAAGATGAAATTGTGCCACCACCACAGGGTGAATTGTGCGCTCACCTTACACTTGCTAATTACAGGCTCTATTACAACTCTTAACAGTCCATCTGGAATGGATGTCTTTCTCTCCTCTTTACTGGGTCTAATGCTCCCATCTGCTTCAATACTCCTCACACAAATGACTTGGAATACAAATGCAACTCATAGTGTGCTCCATAAAACCAATTTTATTTAAAATGCCCCAATTAAAAACACTCACTCGTTAGTACGCTCACCACACCATTCAACTGTCAGAGGCTATCTGATGTCATACATTGGTCTCCTCCCTCCTATACACGTATCTCTGTGCAATTGTCTTCTTCAGTAGGATCATTGGGTTAATGGAGAACACTATGAGTTCACTTCACTCCAGGATTCGACCCCTGAATTAACAGAAAGGTCACAATTCGCTTGTCCCCTCCAAAGGTTAATCTACTGGCATAACCAAACTCTCATCTCTCACTCCAGGATGTACAGTACCTCTTAAATTAATAAAGTCACCATACACTTTTACCATCAATATTAAATGTGTACAATATATTTTTAAAAAATGCTTAAAACACATTCTTTTTGGATAATTGATATTTGTCAGTGTGTGCGCTAAAAAAAAAAACTGACTGCAGTTAAATTAAAATTGGAGGGAGAAGGACAAACACTTTGAGCCAGTCAGGTGATAGTACGTTTTACAGGCAATTAGTATCCTTCATACAGTCTACATGCTTACAGGAATAAAGGGAAAACCTCATTGGTGCGTTACTGCTCCCTAATAATCCAATCAAAAGGCTGAGGCAGGCGAGTAACCAAGCAGCATTCCTTAACTGCAATGGAAAAAAGTGAGGTCACTGACCTAACTAAGAAGGATGGCTGGTGTTTAGAGATCATAGAATTGCTGGCCATGCACTGATTGAAACCCACTCGGTTCAGCAAAGACTGACTGAATTTTGATTACTGCATGGCTGTCACTGCTCAACAGAAATCGATTGTTTGATCAACTTTCTTGAAGGGACATGCTGGAAAATCTTTCTCAATCAGAGGCTGCAACTGCTCATCAGTGTATTTTGGTAACGGTGCCTGATGAAGTCACATAAGTGGGTGGCGCAACGTGTGGAGGCGGAGCATAGCGACGTGAGTGTGATGGTGGAAGCAATCTGACTATATGCCTATGGATATTTGAGTTTATATGCCTGTTTTTATCCTAATAAATGTGAGTAGTTAATTAGAAGCTGCTATTTGGTGCTGGCATGTTTAGTTACTAACTTACTACAGTCTAGTAGCTACTTCCCTCTTTCTGGTGAGCTGTATAGAGATGCCCCATATACAGAATCCTTGAGCTGGAATCTAAAGCTGAATTGTAACCTGTGATGGGAGAGGAATAACCCCGTAATGCGCTTTAGACAAGCTCACACAGGTCAGCTTACAAGGTGGTGGTTTGCGGTGAATTACGGTGGTGATTTTTGTGGAGATTTAAAGGAGAAGAGGCACTTATCTTGCACTTGCACTTAATATGGACTTTTGTGGTATGTTATACCCAATGGACATTTTATTTTGATGCATGGGACAAAACCAGTGGTGATTTATTTAAAGAAGATTTAAAGGAGAAGACACACTATTTTAGCACTTTCTATTTGGGATACATAGAAAAATATGGACATTTTATGTTGGTGAATGGGACTATATGTTTAACAGTAAATATTTGCACATTTTCACAGTCTGATAATGAGAGTTCAGTGAAATAGTTTTATTGAGTTAAGAAACATAATTTTTTCATATTATTTATTATTTTCATATTTATTTCTTGACCAGTGAAACCATATATTATGGGCATGCTTATTGGGATTAAAAAAAAAAATGTAGCAGAATACATATTGGACTGCCTATCACTGTCACAAGGGAGGTTTACATTCTTTGTGACAGCAATAAAAGTGATCAATTTTTATTTTTTTTTTAATGGACAGTGTAAAAAGAAAAAAAATAAAATTATTAAGAAAAAGAAAAAAAAAAGTTTATAGTGCCCCATCTCTCTGCTCGTGCACAGAAGCAAATGCATACGCAAGTTGCGCCCACATTTGTAAATGGTGTTCAAACCACACATGTGAGGTATCGCAGTGATCGTTAGAGTGAGAGAAATAATTTGAGTGCAAGACCTCCTCTGTAACTCTAAACAGGTAACCGTTAAATATTTTTAAATTGTCGCCTATGGAGATTTTTTAAGTACTGAAATTTGTTGCCATTCCACGAGTGTACGAAATTTTAAAGCATGACATGTTAGGTATCTATTTCCTCGGTGTAACATCATCTTTCACATTTTACAAAGAAATTGGGCTTTTTTTTGACATGTGACATGTGTGACATAAAATATTGCAACAATCGCCATTTTATTCTCTAGGGTCTCTGCTAAAAAATATATAATGTATAGGGGTTCTAAGTAATTATCTATTGACCCAGCGTAACATCATCTTTCACATTATACAAAACAATTGGGCTAACTTTACTGTTTTGTTTTTTTTTTATTCATAAAAGTGTATTAATACTGTGTGACATAAAATATTGCAACAACGGCCATTTTATTTTCTAGGGTCTCTGCTAAAATATATATATATATATATATATATATATATATATATAAAATGTTTGGGGGTTCTAAGTAATTTTGCTGCAAAAAATACTGATTTTAACTTGTAAGCAACAAATGTCAGAAAAAGGCTTAGGCCCCTTTCACACATTCCGGTCCGTTGGAGAACTCCGTTTATCTCAGCGTGGATCTATCCGCCGATCCCCCGCTGAGCAGGCGGATGGCAGCTGTGTCCTCGCGCTGTGTGCGGAGACAGAGCTGTCAGGTCCCGCTGTTCTCTATGGAGAGATCAGATGGGAACGGACCATCTGTCCATTCTCATCTGATCCCATCTGATCCAATCCGCTGGACGGATGGAAAATAGGGTTTCCATCCGTCCAGATTTGACGGATCGGATTGGAACAGATATCAGCGGACATGTCTCCGCTGACATCCGATGCCCCATAGAGATGCATGGGGCTTCCTTTCAGAACCGCCAAAAAAATGGACAGGCGGATCTGAACGGTCCGCCTGTGTGAAAGGGGCCTTAGTCTCCAAGGGGTTAAGGGGGGTAAAATTTTCCGAGGCTGAAGTGGTTAAAAAACACAACAGACAGGGATATGGGAAATAATTATCGACACTGACACATGTACACTCACAGGTTGAACTGGATGGACTATTGTCTTTATTCAAGCTTACCTACTATGTACCATTGTAAATTCTACTGGTGTATGTGATAGCTTGACAGTGTATGGCCAGCATAGTTGGCTTGCTGACATAGAAGGCATGATTCTTCACTCTTTAGTAAATTATGCTTACAAAGCACAGTGGGCCAAACTGTCTTTAGAAATATACTTTTATTTCACATTTTTAGCAAGCAAGTTACAATGACAATCACATAAGCTGCAACTATATTAAAATGTGATTTGTGGATCTCCATAGCCTCTTTAGGGGCAGCCTAACTATTATGCTTTAAAAGTTTGATTTTAGAGCCACGGGGTGACTGTCACAGGTACGCATTTTACACATGCTGATACAGCAAATGTGTCAGCTAAGGTTATAGCTGAAGTCAGGCAGGACTACATTTACAAATAGCTTGTGAGAGAAGAACATTAGGTGGTACACAGAAACAGTGGGAATCCTGCAACAGCAGAACAGTAATTTAAGGACAGCAGCATCTGTACTGAAGAAAGTGTGAACCTGCTTGCTTCCTACTGTGGGAAAAATGCTTGTCTTTCAGCTCGCTGAAAAGGAGAAGCTCTGGTTGAGCAATACTTATATTTTTATCCTTATTTACAAAATATATAAGAACACAGGGGGAAACTCTTAAAATGAACCCAATGCAGTGAAGAACTTGATACATCTAGAAAATTTTACCGCTACGCTGAACTTTAGACAGATTTAAAAGACCTAAAATAATATAGATCTGTAATAAATAATACATCTTTATTATTATTTTTTTATGTAATATATGTACATACCTGAAATAGAACTGGTATCAGCCACTTGCTAATATATCAGGGTTGGAGTGTACAAGAAAGAAGCAATATAAGGAACCAATCAGTTTTTATGCAGATGGATGAATAGGGCAGAGAAATGAGCTCAACACAGTGCTGCTTCTCCTTTCACTATCCATTCAGAATTAGGGTCCAGGTCCAGGTCAACCTAGGCTCAGGGGAAGTGGATTGAATAATGCTGACCATCAGGCTAAGGATATCTACCAGCAGAAATAAAGTGCAGCAGGGGAAATCTCTGGATTGAAGGTGAAAATTGCAGCAAAAGGCTGTTTTGTTGAATAGGATATTCATTTTTGTTGTTAATTTTGTTGTTAATTTTGTCCAGAGTTCTGCTTTCAGGAAATCAGCTTATCCATTTTGCAAAGCATCTTTTAACCATATTTAGTGAAATTCAGTGTTCCATAGGAGTCATTACCGCACTTCGAAACGCAGATGATTTATATAAATGTATTTGTGAATACTCACCATGTATTCCATGTTGCATGACAAAAGAGGAGAAACAGCAGGAAACTTGTCCGTGTTGGATGTGAACTCACAGTGAAATGCATGAAGGCTGCAGTACATGACTGTGAAATCTATAGGCCAACATCCTGGTGCAGGATGTAGATGCTGTTCCAGGATAATGCTAGCCTTCTTTGAGGCAAAGGAAGATAAAGACATTTTCATGGAAGGCATCAATCTCTAGGTATCCCTTTAGGAGGGGATAGGTACCTTTTATGTTTACACCTACACATTATGCATGAATTTCCCAGTTAGGTAAAGTGAAACTGCCTGTACAAAGGGACCCAATAATGTATTCATCTTGCCAACAATTCACCACCATTCCTTCTGCTGTCACAGTTGGCAACAGTACTTGGTGCTTCTATGATCTCCTCCCATCTGACAGTTCTTGGGTCTAGCAGCCAATCACTAGACATGAGAACTGTCACATGACCAAGGGAGTGATGTAAACACACCCTCTAAAAAATATAGGCTATGTGGGACTTTAGGTGAGACACCAGCAGGTAAAGCCCAGCGTCTCCATCCCTGTATCAGAAAAAAACGTAGGTTGGAAAGGATTAAAATAGGTGCATGGAAGCCAGCCAGCCCCCAGTCTGATGTACTCACCCTCCAGTCTGCCACCAACCAAGTAGACCTGTCTCATGATATAAATAAAGAACAGGGGTTTAGTTGACACACCCTCTAGCATCCAACACCAGTCTAATCTTGGGATTTTAATGTTGACATGGAGGACTAATTGTTAGAGATTGAGAACACTAGTAAGGTGAGTATAAATGGGTCAGGGTTACCCTTTGTACAGACTCTGTCATATTAACCTAAATAGGCCAATTGACATAGGACTGGCACCAGGATTACGTACATATACTTGATCCTGCATGTTTGGGTAGGGGGCGAAAATGCTCACCACCGGTGGCTTGCTTCTGCTGTGATTACACACAGTGGGAGCCGTTCAGTGGGTACCCTGGGCTTGATGTCTGCTGACACCCACCAATCATCAGCCACAGTGACAGAACTGCAATCTGCCTATGCAAACAAGGGAAATTGTCATTCTGATAGGAGGGAAGGCATGGATACTGTGTCTCTGCAAAGCAGGAACTAGCATCCATGTCTTCCCCTGGTAAAAGCACCTCCCACACTGTAAAAAACACAGGCTAAGTACACAGTTAACCCTATGATCTCCCCTGATGTTAATCCCTTACCAGCCAGTGTCATTAGTACAGTGATAGTGTATATTTTTAGCACTGATCACTGTATTAGTGTTACTGGTTCCCAAAAAATGTCAAGAGTGTCAGTGTCAGAATGTCTGCCGCAATATCCCAGTGCCACTATAAGTCACTGATCGCCACAATTACTAGGAAAAAAATAAAGAAATAAAACTATCCCATAGTTTGTAGATGCTATAACGTTTGCGTAAACCATATATATACTTATTGGGATTTTATTTTTACCAAAAATATGTAGCAGAATACATATTGGATATTTTTTATAGCAGAAAGTAAAACATTTTTTTTTTTCAAAATTGCCAGTCTTTTTTTGTTTAATTAAAGAAAATATGAATAAAAAACGCAGCAGTGATCAATTAAATTTACCACGAAAAGAAAGCTCTATTTGTGAGAAAAAAAGGACATAAACATACCTCCTAACTTTTTGGGATGGGAATGAGGGACATCCAGTAGCAAAAGTATGTATGCATAGGACACAACCCCTACCACACCCCCTGAACCACTTCAGCCTCGGAAGATTTTACCCCCTTCCTGACCAGGCCCTATTTTGTGATTCGGCACGGTGTTATTTTAACAGACAATTAAGCGGTCGTGCGTACCCAAACAAAATTTACGTCCTTTATCTCCCACGAATAGAGCTTTTTTTGGTGGTATTTGATCACCTGTGTGATTTTTATTTTTTGCGCTATAAACAAAAAAGAGTATCAATTTAGAAAAAAAACAATATTTTTCACATTCTGCTATATGACATTCCCCAAAAAAAAATTTAAAAATCTAAATTTTTTAACATTTTAGACCAATTTGTTTTCTGCTACATATTTTTGGCAGAAAAATAGCAATAAGCGTATTTTGATTGGTTTGCGCAAAAGATTTATGTCATTTTTACTAGTAATGGCGGCGATCTGCGATTTTTTGCAGGACCGCGATATTGCGGCGGACAGATCGGACCCCTAACTGATATTTTTTACACTTTTGGGGGTACCAGTGACATTACTGGGCACCGGTCCTCAGGAAGGATGTGCTGGAACTGGAGAAAGTCCAGAGAAGGGCAACAAAAATGATTAGGGGAATGGAGGACATCAGCTATGAGGATAGGCTACAAGCACTGAACCTTTTCTCTCTGGAGAAGAGACGATTGAGGGGGGATATGATATCAATGTACAAATACTGTACTGGCGACCCTAGCATAAGGAACAAACTATTCAGAGAAAGGAGATACAATAAGACACGTGGCCACTCACTAAAACTAGAGGAAAGGCGGTTTAACCTTAAAGTGTGTAAGGGGTTCTTCACTGTAAGAGCGGTAAGGATGTGGAATTCTCTTCCACAAGCAGTCGTATCAGCAGAAAGCATTGATAGTTTCAAAAAACTAGTAGATGGGCACCTTAGAGACAACAACATACAGGGGTATACGATGTACGGTTAAAAGCAAACACACACACACATCATAGGTTGAACTGGATGGACTGATGTCTTTTTTCAACCTCACTAACTATGTAACTATCTAACTATGTAATTACTACAGTAATCAGTGCTAAAAATATGCACTTTTACTGTAATAATGCCATTGGCAGGGAAGGGGTTAACCCTGTGGGTGATCAAGGGGTTAAATGTGACCCTAGGGGAGTTGGAGCTGGAGAGAGTACAGAGAAGGGCAACAAAACGTATTAGGGGATTAGAGGACCTTAATTACAAAGAGCGTTTGGAGGTGCTTGATTTATTCTCCCTGGAGAAGAGACGCCTGAGAGGGGACATGATAGAAATTTACAAATACCTCAACGGTGATCAGAGCATAGAAAAAAAACGATTTTGTCATAAGGAATGCATGAGGACACGAGGCCATATAATGCGATTGGAGGAGAAGCATTTTAACCTCAGGCTACAGAGGGGGTTCTTTACAGTAAGGGCTACAAGGCTGTGGAATTCTCTGCCACAAATGGTAGTACCTGCTGGAAGTATGGCTACTTTTAAAAGACTCTTGGACATCTCAAGGACATTAACATTCAGGGGTATGGGAAATGATTCACACTGACACAGGTTGAACTGGATATACTATTGTCTTCATGCAACCTCAACTACTATGTTACTATGCATAAAGTTTATTTGGTTACAGTGCCACACATCCGAGCAGTTGTCAGTTAAAGTAACACAGAGCCATATCCTAAAAAATGGTCTGGTCAGGAAGGGGGTTTAAATCTCTTCTGGAGGTCAAGTGGTTAAAATATTTGCAAGGTAATACAAAATATAGGCAGGAAAACTAAACTATTGCTATAAAAAATGTTTATGTCTAGGTCTAAAATTATCCCTTCCTATACCAAGGATCCTAGTTGATAAGTCCAGCTGGTTTCTAACTGAGACACCTCTCTCGTCCTCTTGCACCTCCTCCAGTTTTATGCTCTTCTGTCAGTTCCCATAAATTTCAGCCCTGTAGATTTGTCACTATGAAAAAGTAAAGTAACGTAACAGTAAAGTAACACTAAAAAGTGTGAAGAAACATTATGGTTTTTCAGGCCATGTTGAATGTTTTTACTCTGCTCACCCACTCTAACATGTAATAATCCTGTGGACCATCCTGCCCACATGGGCGTTTCAATAAGTAAAACAATTTGTAATCATACATATCACAATAGAATAAACTTTTTTTAGCTGATTATCTCAAGTCAATGTACAACCATTACACCTTTTACAGAGAAGAAAAAAAGTTTTCTTCAAATACAGCTTTTTTTATTATATTCAGGGCTGTTAAATTCCTAAGCAAGAGTGACTTTCAATAAATTATTGAAGGCTTACCTGGTAAAACCTTATTTAAAACTCTACATTTCTTCAACATCGGCCAGTGTTTATTATCTTTTTAATGTATTTATGTTGTACTAAAAGACCAGTTACAAAAGGTAAAGTCTGATCTAGATTTTGAGTTTGTCCTATCTAGGGATGATCGAACGGTTCGGGTCCACCATCGGTTCGGCCCGAACATTGGGTGTTCGAGGTTCGGCCGAATTTAGAACTTTTTGCCCAAAAAGTTCGGAATTCGGCAACCAGAACCGCCCAAAATGCAATGCTTCAGGAAATGGGCTTTAAAAGCCCGTGATTGGACCAGAACCATTAGCAAAAGCCAATTGAGGGGGCAGGAGAATGCTAGGAATGTGATTGGAGTGACTAGGGGGTCCCTAGACCAATCATTAGTGAATACGCCCCCCAGTATATAAGATCGCCCCCGCCATATTCCCAGCATTGTTATACTGGACATGGAAGAGAGTGGAAGCAGTTCTGTTAATTTTACTTTAAAAGTGTCATTTAGCTATTTTTAGTGTGAGGAAAGGGATATCTAGTGTAGTTAGAGTGCTCCTTTACACTTAAGTTAGCTTCAAAAATTTAGTTTCTGTAGGGAAAGTGTTAAGTGTCAGGGGACCGTAGTGTAGTGTAGGGTTAACTGACAGTGACTGCTATGGCAGGGTGACAAAACCCTTCCATAGCAGGGTGACCGCTATAGAGAAATGATCATTTCTCTGAGTTGCTTCGGGACAGGTATGTGGCTTCTCACCAGCAAGCATTTTTTATGCTGCAGGGGCTGCCACTGCCAGTGTTTTTTTGAGGACATGTTTGATGTCAGACATGACATCTGAACATGTGTATAGGGGGTATATATAGACATATATGTCTGAATATATACCCCTAGACATATATAGGTGTGATAGTAGCAGAAATAAATGCTTGCGCTAATGAAATCATTTACAGTAATATATTTCTGCTACTATCACACCTATATATGTCTAGGGGTATATATTCAGACATATATGCCTATATATACCCCCTATACACATGTTCAGATGTTTTGCCTGCCTCAAAAGAACCCCAAAAAATGCCAAAAAAACGCTAGCGTCAAAAAAAAAAAATGCCCAGGTGTGTTTTTGCTGGCATTTTTTGGGGGGTTTTGGAGGCAGGCAAAACATCAGAACTTGTGCACAGTACCACTATACACAAGTTCAGATGTTTTTCCTGACTGCAAAGAACCCAAAAAAATGCCTGCTATTAAACCGGCAAGGTGTTACAGCAGAGAAGCCATATTCCTGTGCTTAAAGTTTTCTAATACAAACAATCTTTTTTTTTATGGTTCTGGACATGCTACAGAGCTGAAACTTCACAGGTACACCTTTTAGACCCCCCAGACACAAAATCACACAAAAAAAAGTTCTTAAAAATTGTCATTTTTGATAAAAAAGCCAATGATTGAAAAATTATAAAAAAAAAATAAAAAAATAAAAAGAGATTTTTTGATTTTTACTTTGGATTTAGTATCTGGGGGGTCCAGAACCCCCCAAAAATTAGCATTTTCTTATAATTTTTATTAGAACAGGTATACGGCTTCTCTACGGTGCTTTTTCTTGCATTTATCGGGCATTTTTGGAGGCAGGCATGACTTTTTTTGGATTTAGTGTCTGGGGGGTCTAAAAAGTGTACCTGTGAAGTTTCAGCTCTGTAGCATGTCCAGAACCAGAAAAAAGATCATTTTTCAGTAGAGCAGGGATGGTGGGACCCCTCTTTTACACTTATATGATCTTTTTTTGGGGTTCTGGACATGCTACAGAGCTGAAACTTCACAGGTACACCTTTTAGACCCCCCAGACACAAAATCACACAAAAAAAAGTTCTTAAAAATTGTCATTTTTGATAAAAAAGCCAATGATTGAAAAATTATAAAAAAAAAAAAAAAAAGAGATTTTTTTTTATTTTTACTTTGGATTTCAGATCTGGGGGGTCTAAAAAGTGTACATGTGAAGTTTCAGCTCTGTAGCATGTCCAGAACCATAAAAAAAAAAGATCGTTTGTATTAGAAAACTTTAAGCACAGGAATATGGCTTCTCTGCTGTAACACCTTGCCGGTTTAATAGAAGGCATTTTTTTGGGTTCTTTGCAGTCAGGAAAAACATCTGAACTTGTGTATAGTGGTACTGTGCACAAGTTCTGATGTTTTGCCTGCCTCCAAAACCCCCCAAAAAATGCCAGCAAAAACACACCTGGGCATTTTTTTTTTGACGCTAGCGTTTTTTTTGGCATTTTTTGGGGTTCTTTTGAGGCAGGCAAAACATCTGAACTTGTGTATAGTGGTACTGTGCACAAGTTCTGATGTTTTGCCTGCCTCCAAAACCCCCCCAAAAAATGCCAGCAAAAACACACCTGGGCATTTTTTTTTTTTTGACGCTAGCGTTTTTTTTGGCATTTTTTGGGGTTCTTTTGAGGCAGGCAAAACATCTGAACATGTGTATAGGGGGTATATATAGGCATATATGTCTGAATATATACCCCTAGACATATATAGGTGTGATAGTAGCAGAAATATATTACTGTAAATGATTTCATTAGCGCAAGCATTTATTTCTGCTACTATCACACCTATATATGTCTAGGGGTATATATTCAGACATATATGTCTATATATACCCCCTATACACATGTTCAGATGTTTTGCCTGCCTCAAAAGAACCCCAAAAAATGCCAAAAAAAACGCTAGCGTCAAAAAAAAAATGCCCAGGTGTGTTTTTGCTGGCATTTTTTGGGGGGTTTTGGAGGCAGGCAAAACATCAGAACTTGTGCACAGTACCACTATACACAAGTTCAGATGTTTTTCCTGACTGCAAAGAACCCAAAAAAATGCCTGCTATTAAACCGGCAAGGTGTTACAGCAGAGAAGCCATATTCCTGTGCTTAAAGTTTTCTAATACAAACGATCTTTTTTTTTATGGTTCTGGACATGCTACAGAGCTGAAACTTCACATGTACACTTTTTAGACCCCCCAGATCTGAAATCCAAAGTAGAAATCAAAAAATCTCTTTTTTTTTTTTTTTTATAATTTTTCAATCATTGGCTTTTTTATCAAAAATGACAATTTTTAAGAACTTTTTTTTGTGTGATTTTGTGTCTGGGGGGTCTAAAAGGTGTACCTGTGAAGTTTCAGCTCTGTAGCATGTCCAGAACCAGAAAAAAAGATCATATAGGTGTTAAAGTTAAAGGAGGCTCCCGAACCACATCCCTGTTCTACTGAAAAATTATCTCTTTTTTTTCATGGTTCTGGACATGCTACAGAGCTGAAACTTCACATGCACACCTTTTAGACCCCCCAGATACTAAATCCAAAGTAAAAATCAAAAAATCTCTTTTTTTTTCTTTTTGAATTTTTCAATAATTGGCTTTTTTATCAAAAATGACAATTTTTAAGAACTTTTTTTGTGTGATTTTGTGTCTGGGGGGTCTAAAAGGTGTACCTGTGAAGTTTCAGCTCTGTAGCATGTCCAGAACCAGAAAAAAAGATCATATAGGTGTTAAAGTTAAAGGAGGCTCCCGAACCACATCCCTGTTCTACTGAAAAATTATCTCTTTTTTTTTCATGGTTCTGGACATGCTACAGAGCTGAAACTTCACATGCACACCTTTTAGACCCCCCAGATACTAAATCCAAAGTAAAAATCAAAAAATCTCTTTTTTTTTTTTTTTTTTTTTTTTAATTTTTCAATAATTGGCTTTTTTATCAAAAATGACAATTTTTAAGAACTTTTTTTTGTGTGATTAATAGTTAATGGGGCATGACCCAGAGCCCTAGGCACTTTTTAGGGGCATTTATTGGGTTTTGGGGCTTCAAAATGGTGTTTTTTGATTACCGAAGTTCGGGTCCCATTGATTTCAATGGGGTTCTGAAATCCGAACCGAACTTTCGTGAAGTTCGGGTGTTCTGGTCGAACCGAACTTTTCAAAAGTTCGATCATCCCTAGTCCTATCCACCTTATAACAAAAACAAGAGAAGGGCGCACCGACCTAGTGCAATTCCATTATGAACATTTATTAAAAGATAAAAAGTTTCACACATGATACTCACAAAATCATGTTGTATAGATACATTTTCCACTCCCCTGCTCGCATTTTGCGAGTGGAAAATGATTGAGGGCGAGTGTGGGGCTGCCTTGGGAGCCGTTCTCCCAGCGATTGTCCAGTCAAAGAGAGAGGAGAGGAAAGCTGGCCCAATAATCACAGAGCAGGGATCACCCCGCTGTAACATAATAAACTGCAATTATTGTGGGATGTTTCCAGTGTGCAGTAGTTGGGACCTGCCAAAAAAGCGAAAGTTGTAGCCTGATCCAATAGAAGAGCTACTGTAGCTCAAATTGCTAAAAAAAAAAAAAAAAAAAAAGTTCATGCTGGGTTTGATAGAATGGCGTCAGAACATGCAGTGCATTGCAATTTGTTACATATCGAGTTGTGTAGTGGCAGATCAGTCAGGGTGCCTAAACTGACCTGTGTCAACAGCAAAAAGCGCTTACAATGGGCATGTGAGCCCCAGAACTGGACCATGGAGAAAAGGAAGAAGGTAGCCTGGTCAGATTAATTCAAGAATGGTTTAGGGAACACAACAATGAGTGTAAAGTGTTGACTTGGCCTCTGAATTCTCCAATTCTCAATTCCTTCGAACATCTGTGGGATGTGCAGAAAAAAAAAAGACCAGTCCATGGAGGCCTCAGCTCGCAACTTACAGGATTTAAAGGATCTGCTACGGACAGATTGGTGCCAAATAAGACAGCATACATTAAGAGGTCTAGTGGAGTTCATGCCTCAACAGGTTATGGTGGGTTGTCATAAATTTATTGCAGATCAGTGTAGATATATCACATGTGTGTTCTGCTTTTATTTTGCCTCTGGCAGGTCCTAGGCCAGTGGTGGCGAACCTTGGCACCCTAGATGTTTTGGAACTACATTTCCCATGATGCTCAACTACACTGCAGAGTACAGGAGCATCATGGGAAATGTAGTCCCAAAGCATCTGGGGTGCCAAAGTTCACCATCACTGTCTCAGGCTAATAACTTTCAACACAAGAAGGCTAGCAGAGGTATAGGCCACACAGCAGGAAGGTCCTAGGACTTCACTGTGCACTTACAGGATCACTTGAATTCTGATTGGTGGAACTGGAGTTATGCAGTGACGCTAAGAAAAGAACAGTGACATCTGGGACTGAGATCTCACTTGCAAAAAATTATTTTGCATGTACATTGGGGGGATGGGGCATCTTTGCCCCAAACTCTTATTCATGCACAGCACAGAGAACAATTTTTCCTAATTAAAGGTACCACGAGGGAACATTGCACCAGCAGCTATAAGGAAACACCATTAGTTTGACAAGATTTCGACTTTTAGATTCCCTTTAAATGAGTTCCTTAGTAATTAATCATTTCAAATAATAGTATTACCTTTTAAAGATAATTTTTGTATAGTGTTTTTAGCTTCCCTTGATACATGTAAATGAGATCTAGTACTGTAAATAGCACGATGCAGTTTTCAGCCAAGAATGAGATATCACGGTAAGTTATTTTTGGTTGTTTATAAAAGTGGTTCTGTAGAATTTAACAGATTGCTACATTGCTAATTATCCTTGGTTGTTGTAAACAAGTATGATAATGTAGAAGTAACGCAATATGGTTATTTGTCAGCATTGCTTCATGGGTATGGTTCTGTAAATGAAATACAATTATGTTTCTATTGAACTGTAGAATAAAATAAATTTTATTTTTTTTTTTTAGATACAAGTGATAGTTGTTGCCCTTTTATATTACTACATAGCAGCTGTCATTATTCACCAATCAACATTTGTTTTAGCAATTGATTACCTATTTAACCTTGTACTGTGCTATGAATTTAAATAAATATTTTTTTTATTGTAGTATACAAAAACATTTTATAGTAAAAGCTGGTCAAGGCGAGGAAAGGTAGGGCTGAGCTAAGAAAATAAAGCCTAAGCTGTCCACACACATTAGAGTCTGATTGTACAGTCTCTATAGGCTACTTTAAGCCAGGTACACACAGGCCGATTGTGGGAGACATTTGGCAGTTTAAAAAAAACTGGCCAACATTTGGCCCGTGTTAATGTCTGTCCAAAAGAAGCCAGCCATTTGGTCGGCTTCTGTCAGACAAGCATGCTGGAAGATCGACTCCCAATCAGCGCTCTTAGCCAAAGGCAGAGAGCGCTGATTGGAGTGTTCTGGCAAGGGTGCCACGTCAGAATACAACAGCTTACTTACATTGCATAGTGAGTAAAGAGGCTCCGACTGGAGCTGACAGTGTGTCTAATAGTGTATACCAGGCTTTAGATTTACCAGCAACTCTTATCATAACTTCCAACCATCCTGCATTGTGCGGGATTGCCCGCACAAAGCTCTTCTTTAAGGTAGGCTTAGACAAAGTGTTAGCTCTCTCTATATTTAGTGTGCGCAAAACCATATGTAAAGGATGATTTTTGTTTTTTAATAATTGTGCTGGAGTTTATAGTATATGTGTCTCTGAGACTCTTGCTCGTGCTTGCTTTTGGCATAACACTCAAATCGTGTTTTATGGGTACAAGGAAGCCTAGGTTTTGTTTAATCTTGCCCCTTTAAACCTTCCCACTGTTAAAAATTTGACCACACCCACTTTTTGCCATGTTGCAGGTTTCTTATAGTGCCTACAGTTTGCACAGCGCTATACGATATAAAGGGAGGCAGTACATAAACATTACAGTTCAATACAGGAGGATTAGGAAGATCATGCTCATGAAGATTGCAATTTAAAAGAGAGGAGGGGGTGGAAAAAAGGTAAAAGCTGTGGGGGGTGAGCTGATTGAGGTAGTCAAAGTACAGTTTTTAGGTGGAGGTGGGGAAGGCTTCCCTGTATAAATTAGTTTTTTAGGGATCGCAGACAAGGTAGGAGATAACTAGACAGATTGGAGTAGGAAGTTTCAGAGAATGGGAGAGGTTCTGGAGAAGTCCTGGAGGCAAGCATGGGAGGAGGTGACGAAGAAACTTGAGAGCAGGCGGTATTTGGGAGGAGTGGACTGGAGGATTCGGATGATATGTGAAGATGAGTTTGGTGATAGAACTGGGGGCAGTGTTGTGGATGGCTTTGTATGTTGTAGTTAGTATATTGAATTTTATACTTTGGGCTAGGTGAAGCCAGTGGAGGTATTGGCATAGAGGGGCAGAAGCCATAGTAAAGTTAGTAAGGTAGATGAGTCTAACAGCAGCATTCATGATGAACTGGAGGGGAGATAGCCTGTGTAATGGTATGCCAGTGAGAAGAAAGCTTTAGTTCTCAGGGTGGGAGATGACAAGGGAGTCATTTATTTGTTTTGTGGTGTTGTTAGTTGAGAGGGCACATTTTGCAAATGTTACAGAGATTAAGGAGGCATGATTTAGCCAATGTTTGGATGTGGGGCCTGAAAGAGAGGACAGAGTCTATGATTACACCTAGTACCCTGGCAAGTTCAGTTTTAGACAGACTGAGTTTCCCCCTCCTTACTTTGTTTAGAAAAAAAAACTACAAATCTTGAACAAACTAAAACTGTCATTGGCTGGTAAAATTATTTTGATAAAAATGATTCTCATTCCCCAATTGCTTTATTTCCTCAATGGTAATACCATTAAAAATGTTTAGGCTACATCTCCCCACTTACCATGTGATCAACCTCTTACACCCTCCCCACCTCCCTCTCCCCACCTCCCTCTCCCCTACCCTCTCCTCCCCTCCCACCTCATACTTATACTTATTTGTAACAAAAAACGTTATTTATGCTTTCTATGTACAAACTTATCACTACTGCATTTCAATGAATGCACTGTATGTTACTGCTTTGTATGTAACAAAACTATCAATAAAAAATATATTTCAAAAAAATGTTTAGGCTAGTAAATTCACTTTTTCGTACTTTGATATGGGATAACCATCCATGTAGGATTAAGGTCAATTTACTGCAATGCCTAAAAGATGATGGGTGACTAGGCCTTCCAGATACTTGGCTTTAACATATAGTAACTGAATTGTAGCCTTTAGTGGGCTCAGTGAGTTCTTCTGTGGACCCGGAATTTCCATGCCAAAAGTCCTTGAATCTTTGGCTTTCGGCAAGACAAACAAATGTTTTCTGACATATAACCTCATTCAGAAAATTTGGAAAAAGGTCAAACAGTTGAAAAAGGTAACCGGGTTCACTAAATTTAGCGCCAACTGGCAAAATTGCAGCAGGGTAGCCGATGAAAGGCATTTGGGATAACACATCTTCACCACATTTTTTTAAGGATGGAGCTTTGTTGCCCTTCTGGGGTTGCAGAATTGTTTGCTCTGCCTAAATATATTTACTACTACTATGTGCAATTACATCATGCTATAAGGGTTCAAGTGAATGCCATTGAGTGACGTCAGGCCGCTACGCCGATATTTATTTCGATTAATTTCACTGATACTTCTAAAGGTTTTATATTACAATGTTATTCTATGTAATTGATGGAGTTTCCTAAAAATCACCCTGTGAAAGTAATGGTGCAGTGGGAAAATGACCTAGGCCCTCTGACAGGAGACTAACTGGAGGAGGCATTTCAGTCTGTAGTCACATGCTCTCTTAATATATCCCAGAAAGTTTCGCAATTGTATATTCTACTCAGGGTTCATTATACTCCACTGCGGTTGCAAAAAATGGGCATTCAGTTAGATCCTCTTTGCATTAAATGCAAACGGGATCACAGAGATTTAGTCCACCTGCTGTGGCGCTGTTCTAAGCTGCACCTTTACTGGAAAGGGATGGTTGACATTCTCAATAGGGTGTTTCAAGCTACTCCCCCGCTGTCCTCCCCCGCTGTCCTCCCCCGCTGTCCTCCCGCTGTCCTCCTAGCCGATGTCAGCACCTGTCTTCCGGTTCCCTTCCCTGCAAGCGTTGCGATGCATGGGGGGTGAAACCGGCGGCATTTTCAAAAATGTAGATACACTAAATTACATTTTACCAAGTTGTGATCCTAACGGATTACACTGTATCATGCTATTTCACCACAGGATTTCACCTGGTGACTTTCCCAGTGCCATGCCTGTGCTTTTCCAGTTCTTTGTACCTGGAGAATTGAGAACGACCATGGCGTCCAAAAAGCGTTTTTTTTATGCAAAAGTGCTTTTAGCTGTCGCTGTTTTCCAGTTCGTCTAAAAACGCTTTTGGGCAAAAATAATACTTTTTGGACGCCATGGTCATTCAAAATTTTCCAGGCACAAAGCATTGGAAAAGCACAGTCAGGGCACTGAAAAAGTCACCAGGTACAATCCTGTGCTGAAATGGCATGATACAGTGTAATCTGTTAGGATCACAGCTTTGTATCATGTAATTTCTGTATTTACACTTTTGAATTTGCCGCCGGTTCCACCCCCCTGCGTCGCAACGCTCGCAGGGAGGGAACTGGAAGGCAAGTGCCGGCACAGAGCGGGGAGAGAGTGTGAGGACGGCGGGGGAGCGCAGTGAAGGTGAGTAACATTGCGGGGTAATCCGGGTTACCGCTTTTGGTACTGAAAGTTAACACCGAGCCACACTTGGGAATACCGCTAAGGAGGTTAAAGGCAAATATACATTTTCTTTGATGAGGGTGCAATAATTTGGTTACATTGAATAAAGTTTTTAAGGATTTAATGCTTTGGTGAGCCTTTTATATTTTAGAGATCACATGTGACAATGCCTCCTGGATGGTTGGCCTGCATGTCCAAAGAGGATCCTTGGATGGTGCAAAGTCCCTGGCTGGGAATTAGTCAAAAGTGTGACAGACCTTCCATGATAGGAGGTCTGCTGCAAGCGAGCACTTTGTCTATGGTGGTGGCAATAGTGGAATCACACACTGTAAGTTGGTGGATGGTGTGGACACTGATAAAGAGCATTTTACATCACATTTGGACTTTACTAAATCACCTGTGTTTGAAGTTGAATTCTATTATAAGGGAAACTTGTACATGCATATAATCTACCAGGTGCAAAATAGAGTATTTGTTTTCTATTGCATTGCAGGTCAGTTATATGTATGGCCTGTGCACAGCAGGAAGAGCAGAGTCAATTCCTAATTAATGGTATGAGGTGTTTAGCTTGAGCTATTTTACTTTGTATACAATATGCTTATTTCAACACTGCAGTTAATAAAAGCCTAACAAAAAAAAAAAAAAAGTAATAAAAGGAGACAAGAACCCCATCTTTTGGCTGGATATGAAAATACTAAATGTCCACATGAAATATGTCATAATAACCTGATTTAAAAAAAAAATTAAAAAAAAAATATATCATTAACACACTTTTAGAAGTAAATTAAATACTAAAAGATATTTATTGAGTAAGACTGGTGGGGTGTTCCCAGAAATTGAAATTCCTTGCATAAACTGCATCTATTTGTGTTACTTAGAATGGGTTCACACCAGTAGATTGCAGCTTGACCACAGCCCGATTGTATGTGCCACAGTTTTAGGTGCCCTCCAATTAAATTCTTTTATACCATTTTCTGGCTTTTGCATCTTTGATGTGCTTTCAGAAAGCACACGGTCTAACAAAAGTCAATGGGAGCATGCCTAAAACTGTGGTCAAACCGCACATACAATCGGGCTGTGGCCAAACCGCAGTGTACCGGTGTGAACCCGCTCCTAAAACCTAGTTAATGTCAGAGATGTTGAATATGAAGTCAGATACACGTTTTGCTAACAAGCTTCATTATTTAATCTTACCTCTATTTTCCTGGTATAGCAGTCGTACTAGGAAATATGGCTGTGCAGTTTAATCGGCACCATAAAATACCCAGTGCTATCAGTTATTCACACAGGGGACACCTGCCTTTTTTCCCCCTTACTCTGCAAAACAAATCTGTTGTGGCTTAGTGTGGCTATGGCTTTTTTTTTTTTTTTTTTTTAATCAAATAATGTTTTATTAAAAAGTAAAGGTATAAAAATCTAATTTTACAAACAATTCCAAGACAGTCAAGTAAGTTTCTTGAACATATGCAGATGAGCACTCACATAACGCCAAACAAACACATAAGAGTGAATCTAGCTTGCCTCTATCTTAAAAGGACAGCAGAGCTTATTCACATATGAACAATAGGATCAATCTCCTCTAGTGGCCCTACCATCTAGCCAATGTACCGTAGAATTCACCTGTCAGAGGAGAATAACTTGTGGCTATGGCTTTTACTTAGCTTTGCCAACATTCCAGTTTGGATTTAAGTATTTTGTCCCATAAAGCAGAATATTGTGTGTGTGCTGCAATGGTATGTCCATATATCTAAAACCCTACCTACCCAATGCTTTATACAAGCTGTTTGCAAGTACAGCTTTGTGACAGTAAAACATATGAGGATATGTTGCTTTATCATTATGTAAGTGTTATAGTGACATTAATAGAAAATGTCATTTTAAAACTACAGCATACTGTATTATAGATCAATTCATTCAAGTAAGCGCTGGGGCCAGTCATTTTAATCTTTTTTGGGCACACCAGTTTGCTCAGCAAACTAGTAATGTGGTCCAGAGGATCAGTTACCAGGTTATTGCAATCATTGAAGAATGTGCAGAATCTCCTTAAGCCAGAAAGCCCACAGTCCCTTGGCATCCCGTGTGACACCTCTGCCCTTAGTGAGTTCTTGCAAAGAGTTTTGTTTGGTTCCAGAAGATTTAAATTAGAAAGGCAAAGAAAAGCCCATGTATTCTGTACCTTGTTGTATTGGTCATGTTGGAGGACCTAATATTGAATCATTTGTGGCCAGCATTCGGTAGGATTTCAAAGCCTGGTAGAAGGTTCCTTAATACATCACTATCAGTCACAGTTTAGAGCCCCACAAATTTCATAGCCCTCACGTCTTTTTATCTACAGTGTATGCAGGTCAATTTGGTTAATAAATTTTGTGTGAAAAATAGAAAGGGTTGCCAGGTAACAGTATAAAGAGAGCACGAACAGCAATCACTAGAACAATATTATTTCTTAGTCTTTATGCCTTAAGACTTGCACAGTTTCCTTAATCAAGACCACATGCAAGATGACTTTATTGGACTGTGCAGTTATCAATTCCTGAAGCAATTAGAATTTCAGTTAGAATTAAAAAAATTATATTTTACTCGGCTATATGTGTCTTTTGATTAGGCTCATGGACAGAATTAACACACAGGTGGTCAGTTACTTGCAAGGAATGAGCCTTACAATTCTTTCGCAAAGTGAGCAGCGTAGTTGCCTTTAGTAAACCAATCCCAATGTCCTAAGGAATTGGCTTGACCATTTTTGGTGCTCCTAGTAGGTGATAATGATTTTGGCGTCAAAAGAGCTTGCTGGAAAATATCCCACGTGACCTGGCCAAATCTTCCCACTTAATAGAAAGGTGGACAGAAGGCAATACCTGGGCACATACCTTTTTTAGTTTATTGGCCTTGCAAAAGAAACAGCAGCAGATCCCATTTTTCTCAGGGAGATATTTGTCCATCTATGCCTAACCCTTGTCTTGTTTCCTTTTCCTCAATGTTCACCGTTAACACCTTGTGCTACTTTTACTTTGACCATAGTAATTATAGTCTGATGTAATTATAACTTTCTGGTCTAATATCACATCATTTTAGCAACAATGTGATCAGAATAAAATTATGTCACATGACTATAAAGTGTGACAACTTAATCAAAACAGGAAGAGCGGGTATGTATGTATATAAATGGTTTAAAATAACAATTAAGTGATTAGTGGAGACATTGTTGAGGCACTATGGACTTTAAAGCCAAAGCCAAAGAATATTAACAAAGCCCCCTGTCAAGGTCTTACCTTGCCCTCCTGTTGGCAGCCATCTTGAACATGTGCAGACTGATGCAACTCTTATTGCATCCTCACTTGCCTGCTGCCTGGGTGTCACACATGATGATGCTGCACACCTGACTATATCCATCACCTGATGGGTTGCAGTCCTTGCCCCTGCATTTGTGCTCAAAGGTGCATCTCTGATAGCAGTCTACTGTTCCCTGTGTTCCTCCGTGTATGACCTGGCTTGGCTAATGACTCTCCTGGCTCTCGACCCCACATCGGCAGACGACCCCGCATCGTCAGACGACACCACATCGGTAGACTACCTGCTTCTGGACTCAACCCTGGCTTGTTGGACTCCTCGCTTTTGAACTCAACCCCGGCTTGGGTGACTATCTGTTTCTGGGCTTTACCCCAGCTTGTTCCTGCTCTCACTTCCTCACTCTTATTGCTCCAATAAACTGCTTTATTTTACCTGCATCCCCGTGTGGTCTGGTTTCCTGGCACCCTGACAGTACACAAGGACTGGTGCTGCTAGGCTGAGTGTTCCACCTGTTGTTGCACCTGCTGCTGCTCCTGTTGCCGCTCCTGTTCCTGGAGTTGCAGCTGGAGTCGCTGTTACCAAAGGGATGACTGGTTCATTATTATGAGATGGCTTCTCAGGTGTTTCCTTCTGACAGGTCCAAGGTGGGCTTCCCATTCTCGTTGCTCTCAGACAAGGCCTTGGCCTGGGCAAATCCCTTATGGGAGAATGATAATCTTGTGACACTCGATTACCCAAGTTTTGTTGCCTCCTTTTATAGGGTATTCAATGTGCCTGCTTGCCCTGCCTCTGCTGCAAAGCAGCTCCTGTCCATTCATTCAACAGGGTAGAAGTACCGTTGTCGAGTATGCCATTTAATTTCGTACCCTTGCAGTAGAGGAGGGCTGGAATTATAAGGCTCGGGTGTCTGTCTTCCCTCATGGTTTCTGCGATGCATTTAAGGATGAGATTGTGGCCAATGATCTCCCTGATGAGCTCGAGGCTCTCATTTCCTTCCTGATTTTGATTGATACCAGGCTCAGAGAGAGACCATCGTTTAACCACTTGCCGACCACTGCAAGTGCATTTACTGCGGCAGTCAGCCGCTCCTGGGCAAATCGAGGTAGGGCTAGGTCGCTCGCACCCGCTCCTTCACAGACATCCCCGTGAGAGTGACCGGCGGCTCCGATGTCCGCGATCTTGCTCAGGAGAGGGAGAAAGGCAGACGGCTGATGTAAACACAGCGGTCTGTCATTTTACCTTAGATCATGACAGAGGCTATGCGATCCTGCTATGTAGGATCGTATGTCTCTGTTATGATCTAACAAGCCACACCCCCCACAGTTAGAATCATGCCCCTAGGGACACATTTAACCCACTGATTACCAATAAAGTTCACCCGTTCCCTGCCAGTGTAATTTTTACAGTAACAGTGCATATTTAATATTTATAGCACTGATTAATGTAGTAATGTCACTGGAACCACCAAAAGTGTCAAAAATGTCAGTCAGGGGTCCAATCTGTCCGCCACAATGTCGCAGTCCCGCAAAAAAAATTGCAGATCGCCGCCATTACTAGTTAAAAAAAAGACAAGAAAAATGACATAAATCTTTCCTGCAGTTAGTAAACGCAATAACCAATCAAAATTCGCTTATTGCTAATTTTTTTACCAAAAATTATGTAGCAGAAAACAAATTGGCCTAAAATGCAAAAAAAATTTAGATTTTTACATCTTTTTTCATATAAAAAAATTTGAAAAATATTGTTATTTTTTCAAAATTGTCGCTCTTTTTTTGTTTATAGCACAAAAAGTAAAAATTGCACAGGTGATCAAATACCACCAAAAGAAAGCTCTGTTTGTGGGAAAAAAACTGGGGTCAAATTGGACTGCATCCACCAATTTGACTTTAAATGAAGCACCAGCCTGTAGGCAAGGTGCCTCCATCCCTGATTTTGGTGGATGCAGTCCAATTTGACTCCAGTTTTTTCATATACAGGGATGGAGACCATAGCATGACCTGCTTGTCTCATGTAAAGTCCCAAATATTTTATGAAATTAGGGATGGAGGCACTGTGCTATACAGGCAAATTGCCTCATATAAAGTCCCAATCTGTGTTTTACACTGCATCCACCAAGGGGTTGGAGGTGTATGCTTCTCAGCTGGTCGTTTTCAGTTTGTACCATCTTAAAGCGGTTGTAAACCCGAAAAAAAAAAAACCTGCAAGACAAAGGCATAATGAGCTAGTATGCATCGCATACTAGCTCATTATGTATTACTTACCTTAGAACGAAGCCCCGACACAGACCCCTGGACATCGCTGCGGGCGCTGCCATGATCCCTCGGCGTCTCTTCTGGGTTCGGCGGCTCCCGCGCTGTAATTGGCCGGAGCCGCGATGCACGCGGGAGTGATTTTCCGGCAAGCTCCCGGCAAGGAAAGCTGAAGGTCCCCCCGGACCTTCAGAGCGCATGCGCCGCTCGCGTGAGCGAATGCATGCACTGCAAATATCTCCTAAACCGTGCCGGTTTAGGAGATATTAATTGTACCTACAGGTAAGCCTTATTATAGGTAGTGATGTCGCGAACCTAAAATTCGCGGTTCGCGAACGGCGAACGCGAACATCGGCAAATGTTCGCGAACCGGCGAACCGGGCGAACCGCCATAGACTTCAATAGGCAGGCGAATTTTAAAACACACAGGGACTCTTTCTGGCCACAATAGTGATGGAAAAGTTGTTTCAAGGGGACTAACACCTGGACTGTGGCATGCCGGAGAGGGATCACGCAAAAAAAAGTTCTTAAAAATTATAATTTTTTGATAGAGAGCCAATTATTGGAAAAATTAAAAAAAAATAAAAATAAAAAATTTCTTTGGATTTAGCATCTGGGGGGTCTAAAAAGTGTACCTGTGAAGTTTCAGCTCTGTAGCATGTCCAGAACCCCTAAAAAACAGCATTTTTCTTATATTTTCAGGAATATGGCTTCTCTGCGGCTGGCTTTTACTCTTGCAGGCATTTAGCGGGCATTTTTTTAGGCAGGCATGTCATTTTTTGTATTTAGTGTCTGGGGGGTCTAAAAAGTGTACCTGTCAATTTTCAGCTCTGTAGCATGTCCAGAACCCCTAAAAAACAGCATTTTTCTTATATTTTCAGGAATATGGCTTCTCTGCGGCTGGCTTTTTCTCTTGCAGGCATTTAGCGGGCATTTTTTTAGGCAGGCATGTCATTTTTTGTATTTAGTGTCTGGGGGGTCACAAAAGTGTACCTGTCAATTTTCAGCTCTGTAGCATGTCCAGAACCCCTAAAAAACAGCATTTTTCTTATATTTTCAGGAATATGGCTTCTCTGCGGCTGGCTTTTTCTCTTGCAGGCATTTAGCGGGCATTTTTTTAGGCAGGCATGTCATTTTTTGTATTTAGTGTCTGGGGGGTCTAAAAAGTGTACCTGTCAAGTTTCAGCTCTGTAGCATGTCCAGAACCCCTAAAAAACAGCATTTTTCTTATATTTTCAGGAATACGGCTTCTCTGCGGCTGTCTTTTTCTCTTGCAGGCATTTATCGGGCATTTTTTTAGGCAGGCATGTCATTTTTTGTATTTAGTGTCTGGGGGGTCACAAAAGTGTACCTGTCAAGTTTCAGCTCTGTAGCATGTCCAGAACCCCTAAAAAACAGCATTTTTCTTATATTTTCAGGAATACGGCTTCTCTGCGGCTGGCTTTTTCTCTTGCAGGCATTTATCGGGCATTTTTTTAGGCAGGCATGTCATTTTTTGTATTTAGTGTCTGGGGGGTCACAAAAGTGTACCTGTCAAGTTTCAGCTCTGTAGCATGTCCAGAACCCCTAAAAAACAGCATTTTTCTTATATTTTCAGGAATACGGCTTCTCTGCGGCTGTCTTTTTCTCTTGCAGGCATTTATCGGGCATTTTTTTAGGCAGGCATGTCATTTTTTGTATTTAGTGTCTGGGGGGTCTAAAAAGTGTACCTGTCAAGTTTCAGCTCTGTAGCATGTCCAGAACCCCTAAAAAACAGCATTTTTCTTATATTTTCAGGAATACGGCTTCTCTGCGGCTGTCTTTTTCTCTTGCAGGCATTTATCGGGCATTTTTTTAGGCAGGCATGTCATTTTTTGTATTTAGTGTCTGGGGGGTCTAAAAAGTGTACCTGTCAAGTTTCAGCTCTGTAGCATGTCCAGAACCCCTAAAAAACAGCATTTTTCTTATATTTTCAGGAATACGGCTTCTCTGCGGCTGTCTTTTTCTCTTGCAGGCATTTATCGGGCATTTTTTTAGGCAGGCATGTCATTTTTTGTATTTAGTGTCTGGGGGGTCTAAAAAGTGTACCTGTCAAGTTTCAGCTCTGTAGCATGTCCAGAACCCCTAAAAAACAGCATTTTTCTTATATTTTCAGGAATACGGCTTCTCTGCGGCTGTCTTTTTCTCTTGCAGGCATTTATCGGGCATTTTTTTAGGCAGGCATGTCATTTTTTGTATTTAGTGTCTGGGGGGTCTAAAAAGTGTACCTGTCAAGTTTCAGCTCTGTAGCATGTCCAGAACCCCTAAAAAACAGCATTTTTCTTATATTTTCAGGAATACGGCTTCTCTGCGGCTGTCTTTTTCTCTTGCAGGCATTTAGCGGGCATTTTTTTAGGCAGGCATGTCATTTTTTGTATTTAGTGTCTGGGGGGTCTAAAAAGTGTACCTGTCAAGTTTCAGCTCTGTAGCATGTCCAGAACCCCTAAAAAACAGCATTTTTCTTATATTTTCAGGAATACGGCTTCTCTGCGGCTGTCTTTTTCTCTTGCAGGCATTTATCGGGCATTTTTTTAGGCAGGCATGTCATTTTTTGTATTTAGTGTCTGGGGGGTCTAAAAAGTGTACCTGTCAAGTTTCAGCTCTGTAGCATGTCCAGAACCCCTAAAAAAAAGCATTTTTCTTATATTTTCAGGAATACGGCTTCTCTGCGGCTGGCTTTTTCTCTTGCAGGCATATATATCAGTGGTGGGTGGGCAGTGGCACAGTACACTCTCTGTGGACCTGGCAGCAGTCACTGGCACCCAGGCAACTGCAATTTAAAAAATATATATATATTTTTTTTACTTTGCAAGCTGCTGTGCCACTTTATATATCAGTGGTGGGTGGGCAGTGGCACAGTACACTCTCTGTGGACCTGACAGCAGTCACTGGCACCCAGGCAACTGCAATTTAAAAAAAATATATATTTTTTTTTACTTTGCAAGCTGCTGTGCCACCTTATATATCAGTGGTGGGTGGGCAGTGGCACAGTACACTCTCTGTGGACCTGACAGCAGTCACTGGCACCCAGGCAACTGCAATTTTAAAAAAATATATTTTATTTTACTTTGCAAGCTGCTGTGCCACCTTATATATCAGTGGTGGGTGGGCAGTGGCACAGTACACTCTCTGTGGACCTGACAGCAGTCACTGGCACCCAGGCAACTGCAATTTAAAAAAAATATATATTTTTTTTACTTTGCAAGCTGCTGTGCCACCTTATATATCAGTGGTGGGTGGGCAGTGGCACAGTACACTCTCTGTGGACCTGACAGCAGTCACTGGCACCCAGGCAACTGCAATTTAAAAAATATATATATTTTTTTTTACTTTGCAAGCAGCTGTGCCACCTTATATATCAGTGGTGGGTGGGCAGTGGCACAGTACACTCTCTGTGGACCTGACAGCAGTCACTGGCACCCAGGCAACTGCAATTTAAAAAAATATATATATTTTTTTTACTTTGCAAGCTGCTGTGCCACCTTATATATCAGTGGTGGGTGGGCACACAGTGGCACTGCAGTGGGCACAGTACACTCTGTGGACCTGACAGTCACTGGCAGCCCAGGCAACTGCAATAATAAAAAATATTTTTTTTTTCAATTTATTGCAACAAGATGCTGTGCCAACGTATATATATCAGTGGTGGGCAGTGCACTGCAGTGGGTACAGTGCACTCTGTGGACCTGACACAGCACTCACTGCAATTATGACAGAGGAAAAAAAAATATTTTTTAAAATGCCAGGTACTGTGCCTGTGCCACCCGAAATGAGTGTCGTGTGCACACAGTACAGTCTGTGGTAGGTCTGTGGCCTCTCACACACAGCGGGCAGGCAACTGCAGTGTACAATAGATGTATATATATATATATATATATATATATATATATATATATATATATATATATATATATATATATATATAAAGAAAAAAATCTATTACCTTACCAGCCCTTAAAAGGGCTTTTGGGGACACTATATATATATATATATATATATGTATATATATAAATAAAAAAATCCTCAATTACCAGCCCTTAAAAGGGCTTTTGGGGACACTAGATAGATATAGATATATATATATATATGAAGAAACAACTCAATTACCAGCCCTTAAAAGGGCTTTTGGGGACGCTAGGTATATATATATATATATATATATATAAAAAAAAAAAAAAAAAAACACAAATACCAGCCCTTAGAAGGGCTTTTTGGGGTGCTGATATTACAGCAGTAGTGGACCAAGAACACTGCAAGACCAGGAACACTGACTAACTGTCCCTAGCTTAACAGCAGCAGCAGCAGCAGCAGCTCTCCCTACTCTCACTACACACACTGCTTCAGAATGATCTAAGATGGATGCTGCCCTTGCTTATTTATAGGAGGTGGGAGGGTGTGGGAGGGAGGTATGCTGATTGGCTGGAAATGTGTCTGCTGACTGTAAAGTTCAGGGTCAAAGTTTGCCTCAATGATGTCTTATGGGGGGCGGACCGAACATCGCATATGTTCGCCGGCAGCGGCGAACGCGAACATGCTAAGTTCGCCGGGAACTGTTCGCCGGCGAACAGTTCTATACATCTCTAATTATAGGCTTACCTGTAGGTAACTATTAGAGTTTTGAGATACTAGACCAGTCATGGATGGAGGTGGGTTGGGGGAAGTTTGGGCTGCTCCCTCTCACCTGCCTCCTATCCATCCATTAGCAGCCATGTGCTCCCAGAGTGGAGACACTGAAATTTAAAAGTGTTAGGACTGCAGATAAAACAGGGTGCCGTGTCGTGGCTCTGCAGCTTACACGTGCATTTGCAAATGTGTGTCAACTAAACCCCTGTTCTTTATTTATGTCATGAGACAGGTCTACTTGGTTGGTGGCAGACTGGAGGGTGAGTACATCAGACTGGGGGCTGGCTGGCTTCCATGCACCTCTTTTAATCCTTTTCAATTAGTTTTTTGTGGGGAAAAAAGTACATCAATTTCATTTGGGTACAGTGTCGCACGACCGCGCAATTGTCCGTTACAGTCACGCAATGCCGAATCGCAAAATAGGGCCTGGTCTATGAGCAGCCAAATCCTCCAGGGCTGAAGTGGTTAAGGAGCACCTGCGGAGATGTGGGATGGTGCGCCTGGCTGTGAACCCATGCAGCTGGGGTTCATTCACCTTTCCGAGGCAGAGTAGGCCTTTAGGATTTGGGAGGGCCGGTGTAATGTTCTGGTACCTCTGGTACCCTTGTTCCATATTTCTCCTTTGCTAATTGCGTCCCATCTTGTGTAACAAGAGACACATATACCTTTAAGACCGGATGACATCATTGCCGAGCGCCGCTATGAGCGGCTATTTCAATCGCCGGCTTTCTCTCACTCATCGCTCGTTCAACCGCCATGGTTGGAGCGTCCCGCTCTCTGAAGTCAGCATACCAGATCTATATGTTCCTGTATCTCGCTACCTGAACCTGTTTTCGGATCCTGTGTCTCACCACCCGATCACCCCTGGCATGCTGTTTTCACCTTCACCCTTTCAGACCACATGTTCACCGCACCTTCTCCTGTGAAGTCGGAGCTGCTGACATTTCCTTTGCTGAACTGACGCCGGAACCTCGCCGCTGATCCGTATCTCGCTACGGGATCACCTCTCTATCTATGGACATTGTTACTACTAACCTATCTAAGTGATAAGTACCCCACAGGGGATTCCTTACTAACCAATCTCCTACTGTCATCTACTGCAATTACCAGGACTATCTATCTATCTATTCCATACCATCTGCATAGACTGTTAGCTCTTGGGACTACCTTCAACTATCCTTGCACTAGGTTACTCTGTCTAAGTATACTCCATCTGTGTCCTCTTACCATCTGCACTATACTAGACATCAGAACCTACCTGCTTTACCATCACCTGCAACTCTCCTAATATTACTCCTAGTAATCACCATACAACCTGTCTCTCATCTATACATTCTCATATGTTCTATCCCTCCACTAAAACATCTGATTGAGTATATGTATATTGCATAACAGGCTGTACACCGTGATGAAGTCCTGAGAGTTGGATAGGTTTATTCAACAGTATCTCTACAAGGCTACTGAGTGTGATAATTCTGCAGCTGAAAATCCATCCATTAACAAAAACGCATGAACGTTACAGCCGGTGTCTGTATTGCGGTTTTGGGGGCATTTCCTTAAATCTTGTCCGACCCGTTCGGGAAATGCTCACCTAGGGTCCTGTTGGGGGCAGATCTTAGGTGGAATTTCCTTGTCCCTGGTGTCCCATAAAGATAAACCACTAATCACAATTGTCCTTTCCTATGCAGCAGGTTTGGTGGTTACTCAGGCATTGGTAGACTCTGGTGCTGGCGGTTATTTTATTGACAGTATGTTTGCTACTGGGAATTCCATACCCTTGCAGCCTCGTGTTTCTACACTAGTTATTGAGGCGATTGATGGCAGACCCTTGCAACAGGCACAGGTTACCCACAAGACTGTTCCGGTTGGTATGGCGATAGAGGCTGTTCACAGGGAGTCAACCTGTTTCCAGGTTATTTTGTCCCCACACTACTCTATTGTTTTGGGGTACCCTTGGCTTCAGAAACACAATCTGACCTTTGATTGGCAGTCGTCTAAATCCTCTCTTGGTCTCCACTGTGTGGCACTGTTTGTATCCATGGGCCTGTTAAGGTACTTTGTACCTCCTCGGAGGCTAACATCCTGTCAGGCCAGATGGGCCTTATTCTTGCCTTGTTCTAACTACATGGTCTCCTTTTTGCCAGGCTCCAAGAATGTTAAGGCTGATGACATGTCTCGTCAGTATTCTGAGTTGTCCAGGGAGGACTCCGTGCCGACACTGGTCATACATTTAGATCATATGCTGGCTGCCATCCGCACCAATTTAACCTCTCCTCTTGGGGAACAGATCTTGGCTGCCCAACCTGATGCTCCCACAGAGAGGCCTGCTGGCAAATGTACCTGAGGGGTTGTGCATCAGACTGTTGCACATGTACCACAATTCCAACACTCCCGGTCATTCTGGTAAGAACCAGATGTCCTGGGCTATTTCCCGTCAGGTCTGGTGGCCATCTCTCCGCACTGATGTTGCTGCATATGTGGCTGCTTGTTCGGTCTATGCCCAGAACAAACCTACTCGGCACCTTCCCTTGGGCCTACTGCATCCCATTCCCAATGGGGAGCATCCCTGGTCTCACCTTACCATTGATTTTATTGTGGAATTTCCAGAGTCGAGGTTACATGGTTATCCTCATGATTGTCGACCGCTTCTCAAGAATGTGCCACTGTGTTCCGTTTAAGAGCTGCCTACCACTCAGGAGCTTGCCTCTGTGTTTGCCAGGGAGGTCTTCCATTTAAACGGATTGCCTAAGGAGATAGTCTCAGACCGTGGGAGCCAGTTTGTCCCTAGGTTCTGGCATGCCTTTTGCTCCCAGTTGGGTATTCGACTCTCCTTCTCTTCGACCTACCAGTTGCAGTCCAATGGTGCCGCTGAGCCTTCCAACCGAGCTCTGGAGCAATTTCTCCACTGCTATATCTCTGACCATCAGGACAATTGGGTTGATCTGCTACCCTGGGCGGAGTTTG
The DNA here is from genome assembly GCF_965119305.1 of Pelophylax lessonae. NCBI lineage: Eukaryota > Metazoa > Chordata > Amphibia > Anura > Ranidae > Pelophylax > Pelophylax lessonae. The sequence continues at coordinate 237,575,960 of NC_138773.1, forward strand.
CCAGGAACTCTGCCATCAACTCGTTTTCCGGAATGTCTTTATTCATGGCCAATTATGGGTTCCAACCCGCTGTGTTGCCCGAGTCATTCTCGCCACAGGACATCCTGTGGAGGATAATCTCCATGCCCTCTGTTCCTTTTGGGTTCAGATTCAATAGTCTTTACGGGTCTCTGCATAGCGTCAGAAGCTCCAGGCAGACCGGAGACATTTATCTGCTCCTTCATACCAAGTCGGGGAGAGGGCGTGGTTGTCGACCCATAATCTCAACCTCAGGGTGCCTTTTCGCATCCTCCGTAAGGTGAACAAGGCGGCCCATGCCCTTGGTCTTTCCCCTGGCATGCGTATCTCCAATGTCTTTCACGTGTCACTTTTGAAACCACTGGTTTGCAATCACTATACTTCTTCACTTCCTCACCCTCATCCCATTACTGTGGGCAATCATTAGGAGTATAAGGTTAGCAGCATCTTGGATTCTCGTCTGTTCCGAGGTCAGGTTCAATACCTGGTGCACTGGAAGGGTTATGGTCCTGAGGAGTGCTCCTGGGTTCCCTCTGCTGATGTTCACGCTCCCGCCCTTCTCCGTGTTTTTCATGCTTGTTTTCCTCAGAAACCGCTTTTTGCTCCGCGAAGGGGGGGCCGTTGAGGGGAGGGTACTGTCAAGGTCTTACCTTGCCCTCTTGTTGGCAGCCATCTTGGACATGTACAGACTGCTGCCTCTTTTAAACTCTAATTGCATAATCACTTGCCTGCTGCCTGGGTGTCGCACAATGATGATGCTGCACACTGGACTATATCTATCACCTGATGGGTTTCAGTCCTTGCCCTTGCATTTGTGCTGCAAGGTGCATCTCTGATAGCAGTATTCTGTTTTCTGTGTTCCTCCGTGTATGATCTGGCTTTGCTGAAGACTCTCCTGGCTCTCAACCCCACATCGGCAGACGACCCCACATCAGTAGACCATCCACTTCTGGACTCGACCACTGCTTGGTGGACTACCCGCTACTGAACTCGAACGTGGTTTGGATGACTACCCGCTTTTGGACTTGACCCTGGCTTGTTCCTGCTCTCATTTCTTCACTCTTGCTGTGTGTTAATTGTTGTTTGCTCCAATAAAATGCTTTATTTTACCTGCATCCCCGTTTGGTCTGGTTTCCTAGCACCCTGACACCCCCTCTCTCCCTCCTCTAACTAATAACTGGTATTAAAAAAAGATAAAATTCCAAGTGATGATCCTCCTCCCTCCTTACCTCCTTACCTCCTAGGGTCCTTTTTCAGGTATCTACATCACTGCCTGCATGATGTGCACATCTTATCTTGGTGGAGGTGACACTTGCAGCTGTCGGGTCTTTTCCCATAAGATTCAGAGGCAGGAGAACCCAAAGAAGGGGACCAGTGCCTAAGAAGAAGATGAGCGGGGAAAAATGCCCGGTCCCCAGGCTAGGAATCTAACACGGCTCATAGAGAAACCTTTGATCTATTACACTGCTCGATAGCTTAGAAAGAGTTGTCTGGAATCAAGACTGAGTGAGGGAATTGAGGTCCAATGCACCATTTACATTTTAGTTTTGCCTGAAGTTGAACATTAAAAAGCTTATAGATATAAAATGCATGTTTTTTTATCTACCTTTTCATACAAGGGTTCTTTCAAATGTTGCTAGGGGTTCCTTGTGCAGTAGTGTTGAAGTGATCATATGCCACCTTAACTGAGTCGGTAAAGCTATGGCACCAATGTCACTATAAATTTTAAAACAACAATAAGCTGCGCTAGATTTATATGGAACATTTATATAATGTAATAGCAGCTCACACAAAATTGCTGGACAAACAATTTAAAACAATATAAAACTTTAGGTGTTAGCACTGCACCTATAGTTTTATACCAATGTCATTATGCAAAGCTGGCAGCTTGCGACCAATGGACTATCTTCATTTGTCTCTTAAGTAATGGACCACTGACTCCAATGATTTTTATCTGTCCCACTGACCACCAATGTAAGATGACATTTCTCTGCTGACCCCAATGTATAGGGACAATACAGTTGTCATTGCCTATGTTTCTTTTCTTTTTGTTAATTATTTTGTTGTATAGAGGAGATGGGTGTTTAAAAAATGATTCTGCTGTCAAATAACCACATGCTTTATTATTTTAATTATCTGTATATCTACAACTCACCGATCATGCTAATGTACTTTGAGCTGTAGATATAAAACATTTTAGAGGATTCCACGTGACTTAAAATTATTTTAAGGGCTCCTTTATGGTAAACAGGTTGAGACAGGCTAATCTAGATTATCAGTCCAGTCCTGCTATATATCACAGCTTAATAAAATGCTCTTCATGAAACTACTATGGCTATGATTAACAGCCATGTTGTGGGCTCATTGCGTTTAGCTACCACATTTTCTTATCTTCTTCCTAAATGGTGTGACTGTTTCTATTTGTAAGTCATTACACCTCTCCAGAAATGTACAGCATGCTCCTGGGACTGATCTGCATTATGCCTGTGCTATTCAGCTAGGTGCAGTCAAGCATGCCCTGACATTGCCATATAAAGGCGAACAAGAATGACTAATGTATTATTTATTTCTTTGCTTTATATTTTTTGTCACTTCAATCCTTCCTCTTGTAACAAACTATTTTCCTTATCTTCTACCCCAGGCAACACTCGAACTCAAGCCCTAGTGTCCGCATGCTAATTTTATTTACAAAGGTAACATGGCACACATTAGCCTTGTTGACAATATACTGTGCGCATCTACTGTAATCAATTTTGTAAAGTCACTAAGTCGGGGAGTCATATGTCATTTGTAACTGGCCTTCAAAATTCTAAATTATATTTAGATGATATTCACAATGACAAACCCAAAGTAAGATAACGTATTGATTTTTTTTTTAATATTCTGAAAAAATAACAGGTGAGAAAATAAACTGAATAAAATCACAGACACAGTTTTCAGGCAATTTTAAACACTTTCAATCATTAACTTTTTAAATAATAAAAAAGTGACTTAATGTATAAAAGCTACCTAACATTCGGTTGCACCCAAAACAGAACTGTTGGTGGTGGGTTAACTATGGTGGTGGGTTGAAATATATCAATAAATTCACAACTCCTAACACATTATCAGAAAGAATGTGCTGTATAATTTACATTTACCCCTAAGTAGTTTGATTTATGGAAATGTACATATTTATTCTTGGTATGAAGATTTAAAAATAAGCAGCATAGTCTTTTGTTCAGACTGTATTTAACTGCAAACTCTATACAGAAATAAGATTTCCAGAAGCCTAAAAAGGCTTTAGGGGGTTTGGTCTGGACATGGTCGAGTAGAGACGCATAGTACTTGAGCTCCCGGCTCTTCACCAGCCTTTTGAACCTTTTCACCACCTATTCTCAGAGGCATGCTTTCTGCTAAGAAGTGTATGACCAAGACCCCTCACAAGCTACCAAAAAAAAGTGGTTCTAGAGCGGAGATTAAGCACTTTTCCCGGGTACTCACAAGCCTAGTCCCAGCACCAAGATTGCGGAAGCACGAGGCCGTTCTACCAAGGTCTCCTCTTCTCAAGCACCTCCAACTTCTCCTGCTTCTTTCATGGGATTGGACACCTTCTCTGACATCCTGATGGTTCTAGCTTCAGGTCTGCCAACCTCCACACCACACTCTGGATCTCTATCCACCCGACCTGCAGAGGAAGATCTTTGGGCCCTCATACAAGCCCTTCCTACTAAGGCAGACATAGAGTCTTTCATCCTGAGGCTGGAGGATACCCACCAAAGAGAGCTTCAGTCCGTCTGGACAGAGGTACAGGCACTAGCAGATCACCTCACAATGGGTGGGTCCTCAACGTCTGCCTTGGAGCAGCGGGTAGTCGATTTGGCTCAGGACTCCCAGGTAGAGGAAGCTGAGGTCCAACTCCAACTCCATCTGGAGGACCTAAAGGACCGGAGCTGCCAGAATAATATGCGGTTTAGCGGCCGCCCTGAAGCGACGGGCTCGGAGAATGTACAGGAGACGGTCACTGGCTCCTCAATATTTTATATTTATCTGGAGCCAAGTTTCAGCTCCAGAATACTGATATATAAATTTCTGTATATAATGTTTCTGTCAATGTTTTAGTTCCATGTGTGATAATATGCCCTGATGTATATGGATTTTGGCCACTGAATGGATTTCTACCTTTCCCCTCCTAGGGACGGGGGGCTCTTCCACTAGGGAGACTAGTCTTCCCTTCTTGGGACGTTCAGCACCTCATGGTCCCAAGTTTTTCTGTGGCCCTGATGGCTCTTCAGGGTGGTGGCGGTGCTATTTTCTCCATAGAGAGGGGGAGTGTCCTTCTCTTGGGGCCCATCGCTACATAGCCTAGTGTATAGCTGACTTTTAGCTGGTGCCCCCTCCTCTGATAATCCCACCCAGAGCGTTTCCCCTCTGGTAGGCAGAGGCAGGGGATCGGGTGACATGTCGGAGTGGCTGGGTGTGAGGACCCGGACAGAGAAAGTTTCAAAAAACATATGTGAGGGTACCCCGCGCTATGGACCAACCTGTGTGGCAAGTGATAAATACAAATGAATAAATAAATTGAAATAAGGCTGCTGCCTGCACTCTAGATAACCGCTAAAAAGTGGTATCCATAAAATGAAAAAAGTGCTATAGTGCGAGTGCAAAATGGCGCTGCCTAATGATATAAAGTGTCAATGTGCTTGAAATAATACTGTGACAACCCAGATGTTACTCCTGGGGGTGAGTGACCTGGTTACTAAGACTATAGATGTGTGTGTAGCATAAATTTAAAAAAAAATGTATTTATAACGGTGTGAACATGACATATATCCTATAAGGTTAATCGATGCTGCTAAACACACAATATAACCTTTATATAAAAGTGCTTGTGCTTTAAAACATAGCAGTGCAATAGTGCACATAGTAGTGCAAACCTGTGCAAACTTCAAAAGTGCATAAGTGAAAATATATGTGCAAACAGTCAGAAGTGCAAATGCATACGGCCACTCCCTAGTCGCCAATAGATGATAGTCCAGGGGGAATCTCTAATGGCCATATGCTAAGAATAGTGCAGATAATATCAATCTATTGGTTAGTGCCTTAGGTCAGGTAAGTGCAATCGGTGCTGTTGAGGAACACTTGGTAAACCCACAGTTCCGTAACTCAGCACCTAATGTGTGGCAGTGCAGTGGTGTCTCCCCCCAAAAGATGGACACTCACCAGAGGTAGATCCCCTAAATAGGGGTAAGTGGCCTCAATTGCAGGTAATAACCCGTGGACTGTTCCCTCTCCGTGGCCGGTCCAGATGGTGGTTCCTCAGGGGTATGAAAGTATACTGCCCATAGCGTAATATGTTTTAAAAGAGTATTCCTTTATTACACAAATATCTCACTTACATTTGAACAGGTAAAACCAGCATAGTAATTTTCCTCGTAGTATCCAGGAAGTGACATAATGGCGCTTGGCTCAGCCCTACGCGTTTCGTCACACTTGCAGATCTTGATGGACATTGCTGGCCCCTTCGATTTAGACTTCTGGAGAGCTGTACAAGTTCCCCATTTCTTACATTCACTGCCCACCCCCAGCAATTTTAACCATCGTCTGTCTATGCTTGAAGAATACTGTACTGATCAAGGTCCATTACCCCACACCCTCTTAACGATGTAATCTCTGCTCTCTTGGATTTGGGTCCCCCTGGAGATGACCTATTCCATCCTCTGTGGCCCTACAAACCCCCCCTCCCCCTTCTATTTTCTCCCACCCTTTCTTTCTATCTGTAACGCTCCTGCGTTTTATGTATGATGTGGATTTACAGCTGCAGAAATATTCCACTTCAGTAGTCATGTAGAGAAACGCTGAGACACCAATCCCAACTCCCAAAGACTCATCATGTGTGGATGATCTCAATTCAGCAAGTAAATACACACACTCAATAAGAAGTTCCTGGAGTGATCTATGTATATAGTAGTATAGAGGTGATAGGCTGAAGAGACAGGTTGAGTTGAGACGATAGGTGACAGACACTTGAGAGGAATGTTCTTGAGAATGAGATAGTAACAGGTGGGATGCAGATAGGTTAGCAATTATGTATGGTAGTAGATGATAGGATAGCAGATGACATACAGGAGAGACTAACCCAGTGCAAGAGCAGATGATAGTAGGCTCAAGAGCTAGCAATCTAGATAGTGCAGATGTAGTAACAGTCCTTAGTATGCAGAGCTAGACAGTGTAAGCTTTAGTATGAAGGTTATTGAGGTTTCCCCTGTGGGGTACTTATCACTAGTAGCAATGTAGCAGAGGAGAGGTTCGACAAGAGCGGATGATCCGGTAGCGGGATACAAGGATCAGCGCAGCGTGGTTCCGACAGCGAGGTATGCTTGCAAGCATGAGAGCTTCAAGACAGGTTAGCATCAAGGCACATCTAGGCACACAGCAGGTTGAACGAACACATGTGAGTGAGAGCTGGTGATTTAAATAGCTGTTCAGTCTGTGTAACGCTCCTGCGTTTTACGTATGATGTGGATTTTCAGCTGCAGAAATATTCCACTTCAGTAGTCATGTAGAGAAACGCTGAGACACCATTCCCAACTCTCAATGACTCATCATGTGTGGATGATCTCAATTCAGCAAGTAAATACACACACTCAATAAGATGTTTCCTAGAGTGACTTATGTATATAGTAACACAGTGATGATAGGCTGAAGAGACAGGTTGGGTAGAGATGGTAGTTGACAGACACTTGAAAGGAAATGTTCTTGAAAGTAAGATAATAGCAGATGGGATGCAGATAGGTTTAGCAATCATGTATGGTAGTAGATGACAGAGTAGCAGGTGGACATACAAGAGAGATCAACCCAGTGCAAGAACAGGTGGTAGTAGGCTCAAGAGCTAGCAATCTTAGATAATGCAGATGTAGTAATAGTCCTTAGTATGCAGAGCTAGATAGTGTAAGCTTTAGTATAAAGGTTATAGAGGTTTCCCCTGTGGGGTACTTATCACTAATAGCAATGTAGCAGAGGAGAGGTTCGGCAAGAGCGGATGATCCGGTAGCGGGATACAGGGATCAGCGCAGCGTGGTTCCGACAGCGAGGTATGCTTGCAAGCATGTGAGCTTCAAGACAGGTTAGCATCAAGGCACAAAGCAGTTTGAACGAACACATGTGAGTGAGAGCCGGCGATCTAAATAGCCATCCAGTCCGGCGCTCAGTGATGACAGCATCAGTCTTAAAGGTGTATGCGCACCTTACCAAAAGAGAATGGTGGGGCGCATACACTTATGAAAGAGTAATTAGGGTACCCAAAGGTACCAGAACATTACAGTACCCCCCCCTTAAGGCCGGCTCCTGAAGGCCTCTGGAGCTGGTTTGTCTGGGTACTTTGCATGAAAATTGCGGATTAATCTAGAGGCATGTATGTCAGGGGTGTTTAGCCAGGTGTCGTCTTGGGGCCCATAGTTCTTCCATCGAACCAAGTACTGAAGTCTTCCTCTGTGGATACGAGAATCCAGAATCTCTTTTATCTCATATTCTTCTCCACCTTCAACTTGTACAGGAGGAGGAGGAGGAGGAGGGATAGTAGGCCTTATTCCTTGGTCAGGAACATGGGGCTTCAGTAGCGACACATGGAAAATGGGATGTATTTTGAGGTCTATTGGCAATGTAAGCTGTACTGCAGCTTTTCCAATAAGTTTCTTGATTGGGAAAGGTCCCAAGAACAGAGGTCCAAGCTTTTTGCTAGGGATTTTTAGTCTTAAATTTTTTGTTGAGAGCCAAACGAGGTCCCCGATAGCGTACTGAGGAGAAGGTCTTCTGCGAAGATCATAGTACTTCTTTTGTTGACTATGAGCGTGTGCAATGGTAGTATTAAGCAAACCCAGAGAGTCCTTTATTTGGGTAAGATAGTCTGAAGCTACTGGGTTATTTGAAGGAAGGATGCGTGGTGGAAGAATAGAGGGATGAAACCCATAGTTCAAGTAGAACGGACTCTGCTTGGTCGTACTGTGGGTTGCGTTGTTGTAGGCAAATTCTGCCAGAGGGAGAAGATCCACCCAATCATCCTGTTGGAAAGAAGTGTAACAACGTAAATATTGCTTGATGCATTGGTTGACTCTTTCAGTCTGTCCGTTGGTCTGCGGATGGTAAGGAGAAATGAGCTTCCGCTCGATCCGTAGTATGTGACATAGTTCTTGCCATAACTTGGAAATAAATTGTGATCCACGGTCAGACAGAAGAGTTTTTGGGATACCATGTAACTTAAAGACATGTTTCATCAGGAGTTCTGCCATTTGTTTGGACAAAGGTAGTCTGCGAATAGCAATGAAATGTGCCATTTTTGTCAGATGGTCCACTGACACTAAGATGGTATTAAATCCTTTGGAAGGAGGCAATTCCACTATAAAATCCAAGGACACAACCAGGGCCGATCCTAGGGTAATAGACGCCTGGGTGCAGAAATATTTATGGCGCCCCCTGTGTGGGCGTGGTCATCTTACTAACTCCTCCCCTTTCCTAATGGGACCTGGAGGGGGTCTCTCCAAGGAACACAGAGAGGGCCTCTGTTAGAGAGTCTGTTAGAAAGAGCCTCCACCAGGCCCCATTAGAGACTACAATGGGGTTGTATCATGGGACCTGGAGGGGGGTCTTTCGAACAGAGGTCATCTTTGTGTGCATTTTAAAGTCTATGTTAGAAAGACCCCCCACCAGGCCCCATTAGAGACTACAACGGAGTCTAATGGGACCTGGAGGGGGGTTTATCTTACAGAAGCCCTCTCTGTGCCTATTGGAGAGTCTCTGATAGAAAGAGTCCCCTCCATCCCCGATGAGAGACTACATTAGAGTGTCACCGAACAATAGAAAAATAAACAATATTATATTTAATAGCACTTTGATGCCCAGGCCCAAGGCTAGAAGACTTCACTTATCTTAAATAATGGGTACTGGGGCTGGCTGCTGGTCCTGGGGCCTGGCTTCTGGGGCTTTGCTGCTGGTCCTAAGGTCTGGCTGCTGGGGCTGGCCTGCTGGTCCTGGGGTCTGGCTGCTGGTCCTCTTGATTCCTGGCTGCTGGTCCTGGGGTCTGGCTGCTGGTCCTGGGGCCTGGCTGCTGGGGCTTTGCTGCTGGTCCTAAGGTCTGGCTGCTGGGGCTGGCCTGCTGGTCCTGGGGTCTGGCTGCTGGTCCTCTTGATTCCTGGCTGCTGGTCCTGGGGTCTGGCTGCTGGTCCTCCTGATTCCTGGCTGCTGGTCCTGGTTTTTGGGGCTAGGCTGCTGGTCCTGTATTCCGGCTGCTGGGGCCTTGGGGCTGGCTTCTGGTCCTGATTCTTGGCTGCTGGTCCTGGGGTCTGGCTGCTGGTCCTGATTCTTGGCTCCTCTGTGGTGTGCCGGGCTCTGTGGTGTAAAGCTCTTGTGTGACATCTCAGCGGGGCTGCGGATGTCACTGTGAGAACGGCGCCTCCATAGTCCTGGCTCACAGGCGGAGTGACATCAAATGCACTCCGCCTGTGAGAGGAGGAGCCGTACAGAGAAAGTAGGCGGCTGCTGTAGAGAGCAAAGCCATTGCTTCCTCTGTATGGCTCCTCCTCTCCAGGGCTGGTGCAAGGATTTTTGGCCCCTAGGCAAAATAAAAATTGCTGCCCCCCCATATGCTCGTGAATGTGCGGTACAATGCGCATTATTAGTACACATACACTTCCATAAGCCTAAAACGTTTTACTATGCATTAAACTTCAGTCTAAGTTACAGTCAGAGCATGTAATGTACACTACACATACACTTCCATAATGGTAATGTGACATCACCGTCATGTTATAGAAGTGTATGTGTAGTGTACATTACATGGTCTGACTGTAACTTATCAAACCCAGTGATCACACTGTGATCAGCCCATACACAGGCAGGCACTTTAATTCATCTGTCAGTGTGGGACTGAGATTTGTCCCCTGGTAAAGTCTGCCTCCCTCCCAGGCTCTGCTAATCAGTGTCACAAACTGCCAGCATACACTAAAACTTCAGCAGGCTCAGGCTGTGGGATCGCATGGCCGAGTCACACTCACACACACGCCATGAGACTTCTTCCTCCTCAGCTCCGCATGGGAAAAAGGGGCTGGACTGGAACTCTCTGAGCAGCCCCCAGCCTGCTTGCAGTAACAGACAGAGGAAGATTGTAAGGAGAGGCAGCTGCTATACTACACTCAGCGATCCATCCGATCAATGTTTACACCTCCCACCTCACCTGATCATCTGTCATTGTCATGTGCTTGCCTTTTTAAAGCTGGAACTCTCACCTGGCATCTCCCTCTGTCCTGTCTTCCTCCCCCACTGTCGCCCCTTCCCTCAGCTCACAACTACAAACATAGGCGTGCGCAGCCTATGGCATTAGGGTGTGCACCTCAAACCAAAGCTCAAACACACACAGTGTATACACACACAGTACACAAACACAGTATATACACGTATACACACAGTATATACACGCACACACAGTATACACATACAGTACACACACACACACACACACACACGCACACACACAGTATACACAGTATACACACACACACACACAGTATATACACACACACAGTATATACACACACACAGTATATACACGCACACACACACAGTATACACATACAGTATACACACACACAGTATACACATACAGTACACACACACACACACAGTATACACAGTATACACACACACAGTATATACACGCACACACAGTATACACATACAGTACACACACACACACACACACACACACAGTATACACAGTATACACACACACACACAGTATATACACACACACAGTATATACACGCACACACACACAGTATACACATACAGTATACACACACACAGTATACACATACAGTATACACACACACACAGTATACACACAGTATACACACACACACACACAGTATACACACTGTATATACACAGTATACACACACACACACACAGTATATACACAGTATACACACACTATATACACAGTATACACACACACACAGTATATACACAGTATACACACAGTATACACACACACACAGTATACACACACACACATACACACAGTATACATACACAAAGTATACACACACACACACAGTATATACACACAGTATACATACACACAGTATACACACAGTATACATACACACACATACACACAGTATATACACACACTATACACACACAGTATACATACACACAGTATACATACACACACACTATACACACAGTATATACACACACACACACACACACACACACACACACACAGTATACATACACACAGTATACACACAGTATATACACACACACACACACACACACACACACACACACACACACACACACACACACACACACACACACACAGTATACACACACACAGTATACATACACACAGTATATACACACACACACTATACACAGTATACACACACACACACAGTATATACACAGTATACACACAGTATACACACACACAGTATACACACAGTATACACACACACACACAGTATATACACAGTATACACACACACAGTATACACACAGTATACACACACACAGTATACACACACACACACACACACACACACACAGTATATACACACACACATACACACAGTATACATACACACACAGTATACACACAGTATATACACACACAGTATACACACAGTATATACACACACAGTATATACACACACACACACAGTATATACACACACATACACACAGTATATACACAGTATATACACACAGTATACATACACACAGTATACACACAGTATATACACACACACAGTATACACACAGTATATACACACAGTATACATACACACAGTATACACACACACAGTATACACACACACACACACACACACACAGTATACATACACACAGTATACATACACACAGTATACATACACACACACACTATACACAGTATACACACACATACACACAGTATACACACACACAGTATACACACACACACACAGTATACACACACACACTATACACAGTATACACACACACACACACACATACACACAGTATACACACAGTATACACACAGTATATACACACACAGTATACACACACACACACACACACACACAGTATACACACGGTATATACACACACATACACACAGTATACACACACACATACACACAGTATACATACACAAAGTATACACACAATATATACACACAGTATACATACACACACACAGTATATACACACACAGTATACACACATACACACAGTATATACACACAGTATACATACACACAGTATATACACACAGTATACATACACACAGTATACACACAGTATACATACACACACACACACACACACACACACACACACACACACACACACACAGTATATACACACACATACACACAGTATACATACACACAGTATACATACACACAGTATATACACACAGTATACATACACACACAGTATACACACAGTATATACACACACACACACACTATACACAGTATACACACACACACACACACACACATACACACAGTATACACACAGTATATACACACACATACACACAGTATACATACACAAAGTATACACACAATATATACACACAGTATACATACACACACACAGTATATACACACACAGTATATACACACACAGTATACACACAGTATTTACACACACAGTATACACACACATACACACAGTATATACACACAGTATACACACAGTATATACACACACACACAGTATACATACACACAGTATATACACACACAGTATATACACACACACACACACACAGTATATACACACACAGTATATATACACACATACACACAGTATACATACACACAGTATACACACACACACACACACACACACACACACACTATACACAGTATACACACAGTATACATACACACAGTATACACACACACAGTATACACACACACACAGTATACACACACACACTATACACAGTATACACACACACACACACACATACACACAGTATACACACAGTATATACACACACACACACACAGTATACACACGCACACACACAGTATATACACACACATACACACAGTATACATACACAAAGTATACACACAATATATACACATAGTATACATACACACACACAGTATATACACACACAGTATACACACAGTATATACACAGTATATACACACAGTATACACACAGTATATACACACACACAGTATACACACAGTATATACACACAGTATACATACACACACACAGTATACACACAGTATACATACACACACACACACACACACACACACACACACACACACAGTATATACACACACATACACACAGTATACATACACACAGTATATATACACACACATACACACAGTATACATACACACAGTATACACACACACACACACACACACACACACACACACACACACACTATACACAGTATACACACAGTATACACACACATACACACAGTATACATACACACAGTATACACACACACACTATACACAGTATACACACACACACACATACACACAGTATACACACAGTATACACACAGTATATACACACACAGTATACACACACACACACAGTATACACACGCACACACACAGTATATACACACAGTATACATACACAAAGTATACACACAATATATACACACAGTATACATACACACACACAGTATATACACACACAGTATACATACACACAGTATACACACAGTATATACACACACACAGTATACACACAGTATATACACACAGTATACATACACACACACAGTATACATACACACACACACACAGTATACACACACACACACACACACACACACACACAGTATATACACACACATACACACAGTATACATACACACAGTATACATACACACAGTATATACACACAGTATACACACAGTATATACACACATACACACACATACACACAGTATACATACACACAGTATACACACACACACATACACACAGTATACACACAGTATATACACACACATACACACAGTATACATACACAAAGTATACACACAATATATACACACAGTATACATACACACACAGTATACACACACACAGTATATACACACACACATACACACAGTATATACACAGTATATACACACAGTATACATACACACACAGTATACACACAGTATATACACACAGTATACATACACACAGTATACACACACACACACACTATACACAGTATACACACAGTATACACACAGTATATACACACATACACACAGTATACATACACACAGTATACACACACACACACACTATACACAGTATACACACACACACACACTATACACAGTATACACACAGTATATACACACATACACACAGTATACATACACACAGTATACACACACACACACACACACTATACACAGTATACACACACACACACATACACACAGTATACACACAGTATATACACACATACACACAGTATACACACAGTATATACACACACACACACACAGTATACACACAGTATACACACAGTATACACACAGTATATACACAAACACACACACAGTATACACACAGTATACACACAGTATACACACAGTATACACACATACACACAGTATACACACAGTATACACACAGTATACACACAGTATATACACACATACACACAGTATACACACAGTATATACACACACACACACACAGTATACACACAGTATACACACATACACACAGTATACACACAGTATACACACACACACACAGTATACACACAGTATACACACAGTATACACACACACACCAGCACTTTCCATCTAAATATCAGCCTGCCTGGTTGAACACACTGCTGCTGCCTCCATTTCCTGGCATGCTGGTATTTGTAGTGCTCCAGCAGTTCACAGACATTGCATGTGGTAATGCAGAAGAGAGGGAGGTGGTCAGGTATGGAGTAGTGAGGTGTAGCAGAGATTGGAGGAGAAAGTTAGAGCATATCCTCCCTCCAGAAGCAGTGCACTGCTACTCACGCAGAAAAAACAACAGACTCAGAGACAGGAAGAGAAAGCACAGCCCTCCCCCCTCCTCAGCAGGGGAAGCACTGACAAGAATACATTTAGTTTATTTTCCCTAGCTCACCTTCTTCTATAAAGGCTGCAGCCCGTCCCACACTGCAGGCTGTGTACTCTCCTCTCCTCTCTTCTCCAGGTCGGCATCTCCTGCTGAGATATCAAACAAGGCGCGCTGGGGAAGGGGGCGTGTCCACTGTGTTCCCATTGGCTGAGGAGGCAGCAGAGAGGCGGAGCAGCTATAACCAATGTATTTTTTCAGTGAAAGGCGAGGCTGCAGTGAGAGACTTGCAGCCGGGAGAGGATAGTGCGCCCCCCACCTTGCGGCGCCTGGGCGCACTGCACCCTAAGCACCCGCCTCGGACCGGCCCTGGACACAACTTCCCATGGAGTTTGGGGTATTGGTAGACTGCATAGTAGACCGGATGGTCTCGTAGTGTCAATTTTGGACCTGGCACAGACATTGCATGAAGAGACGAATTTTTGTATAGATGTTTTCATGTCAGGCCACCAGAATTGCCTGGTAATCAGATTAAGAGTCTTTGTCATACCCATATGTCCTGCCATAGGCACATCATGCGATAATTCCAAGATCTTGGTGCGTATGCTAGGTGGTATGTAAAGTTTGTCGTTGTAGTAGAGGAAGCCTTCTGCATCAGTATTTAGTTGTGGTGGGGGTGAATCCAAACTTATACCATGCAAAACCTCTTCCTTCAAGGAACGGACAACTCCAATAATGCGTTTGTGAGGTACTATAGGAACGGAAGGGATTTCGAAGTAGTTTTCTTCAGTTAGTCGTTATAGTGCATCTGCCTTTTTGTTCTTATCTGCAGGTGTGTAGGTCACTAGGAAGTTAAACCTTAGAAAGAATAGTGACCATCGTACCTGTCGGTGCGAGAGAGTTTTGTTAGTCTGAAGATATTGGAGATTTTTATGGTCCGTGTATATAAGTATTGGTAATTGGGTGCCTTCGAGAAGATGTCGCCAATTCTCCAGAGCCAATTTTATAGCAAGCAGTTCCTTTTCACCCACGGGGTAATTTATCTCTGGACTGCTTAGGGATTTAGAAAAAAAGGTGACTGGATGAAGTGGTGAAGTGTGAGTTGGTCGTTGGGAGAGTATTGCTCCTACTGCCATGTTTGACGCATCTACTTCCAGAATGTATTGGAGGGATGGGTCTGAATGGCGTAGTATGGGAGCAGAAGTAAACCTTGTCTTTAACAGGTGAAAAGCTTTATTTGCTTCATCTGACCATTTGAATGTTTTTTTAATGCTAGTGAGCTGTGTGAGGGGTCTCACAATGGCAGAGAAGTTTCTAATGAACTTCCTGTAGAAATTCGAAAATCCAAGGAATCGCTGTAGCGCCTTGCGTGTGGTTGGTGTAGGTCAATCCCGAATGCAGGATATCTTACTCATGTCCATCTCGATTCCTGTTTTGAATATGATGTAGCCTAGAAACAGTACCTCTTCTTTATGAAACAAGCATTTTTTCAGTTTCACATAAAGGTTGTGTGCAAGCAATCTCGATAATACTAGTCTTACATGTCTTATGTGTTCAGACAGGATCGTGAATATATAAGTATATCGTCCAGATATACCACAACACAGATATCTAGTAAGTCTCTGAAAATATCGTTTCTAAATCGTTGAAAAACTGCAGGGGCGTTGCATAGCCCGAATGGCATTACAAGATATTCGAACAATCCGTATCTGGTTCTGAATGCAGTCTTCCACTCGTGTCCATCACGGATTCGAATGAGATTGTATGCTCCCTTTCAGGTCCAATTTTGAAAAATAGGTAGCTCCACGCACCTGCTCAATGAGCTCAGGGATAAGCGGTAGAGGATAGCGATCTTTTATTGTAATAGCATTCAATTGCCTATAGTCGTTGATAGGCCTGAGACTTGAGTCCTTATTGCGGACAAAAAAGAGTCCTGCTGCTGTGGAAGAAGTGGAAGGTCTAATAAAACCTTTTTCCAAATTCTCATCCAAATAGTCTTTGAGATGGGAAAGTTCATCCTGTGAAAGAGGATAAACATGACCGAACGGCAATTTGCTATTTGGGAGTAGATCAATGCTACAATCATAGTCTCGATGGGGAGGTAGTGCTTGAGCATTTTTCTCAAGAAAAACCTCAGAGAGATCCTGATAACATAGTGGTGCAATCTCATCTGTCACCACAGACAGGATCTTCCCGAAAGACGGGAGGTTACACATACCCTCGCAATAGCAAGAGAGGAAGGTCAGGGTCCGTTCCTTCCAATCTATGGTTGGTTGATGTGTGTGCAACCAGGGAAGTCCCAAAACAATGGGAAAGTGGGGTGAAGGTATTAGATCGAAGGTAGTGGTCTCCATATGAGACCCGTTAGTAGTGACTAGGAGTGCCTGTGTCTGATCAGTGATCGGACCAGAGGATAAAGGAACACCGTTAATAAGACTCACTGAGACAGGTTTAAGTTTAGAAATAATAGGAACTTTATTTATTTAAAGCAGCAAAACGTATGTCAATATAATTTCCACAAGATCCTGTGTCAATCATGGCCTTAGTAGTAATCCTGTTCTGGTCCCACTGTAATGTTAAGCAAACAGAAAGGTAAGGGTTAGTGATTGAAGTTGTCAATCCCCCTAGGAGGACATGTGAACACTCACCCTTCTTTTTGTAGACTAGGGGACAGACGCTTATCTTGTGATCCGGGGATGCACAGTACAAGCAGAGATTACCAGATCGTCTTCTGGCTCTTTCCATAGTTGATAGAGGTGGGCGTATGGTTCCTACCTCCATAGGAACGGGGTCAACGGCCGAAATCCGAGAACTGGATAATGGCATTCCCATTTTCTCAGCCTTTCTTTCTCGTAGTCTTCTATCTATGGTGATACTGAGTTGTATCAATGCATCCAGGGTTTTTGGCAGATCCGCTTGGGCGAGCTCGTCTTTAACGGCCTCTGATAGGCCAAGCCTAAATTGGGATCAATTCCATTGCATCAAATTGCATCATTCCATTCTGAATCAAGGGTCCATCTCTTGAATTCTGCGACAAAGTCTTCTACAGGTCTCCCACCTTGTTTCAAGGATCTTAATTGAAGATCGGCAGTACTCTGCCTATTGGGATCATCATATAGGCTAGTGAGTTCTGCTAGGAACAAGGCATAGGAGTTGAGAAGCTGGTCGCTTTTCTCAAAAAGAGAGTCTGCCCAGGCCCGAGGATCGCCTGTTAGGTAAGAAATAATAGTACAAACCTTAATGTGATCAGTAAGGTAGGTACGGGGTTTTAGCAAGAAAAGTAACTCACATGCGTTTTTAAATTCACGAAATTTTTTGCGATCGCCTGTAAATACCAAAGGAGGATTTATTTTGGGTTCAGGGGACTGAGCAGTGGTAAGTTGTGTCAGTCTAATTACCTGCTGCGACAGAGCCTGATTGTCTTCTTTTAATTCAGCAAGTGCGTGTATTAACGCAGGTACTTGCTGTTTTAATTGTGTCATCTGAGTGGTTATTTCTGCTGAATCCATTTGTGGTTCGTTCAATCTGTAACGCTCCTGCGTTTTACGTATGATGTGGATTTTCAGCTGCAGAAATATTCCACTTCAGTAGTCATGTAGAGAAACGCTGAGACACCATTCCCAACACTCAATGACTCATCATGTGTGGATGATCTCAATTCAGCAAGTAAATACACACACTCAATAAGATGTTTCCTAGAGTGACTTATGTATATAGTAACACAGTGATGATAGGCTGAAGAGACAGGTTAGGTAGAGATGGTAGTTGACAGACACTTGAAAGGAAATGTTCTTGAAAGTAAGATAATAGCAGATGGGATGCAGATAGGTTTAGCAATCATGTATGGTAGTAGATGACAGAGTAGCAGGTGGACATACAAGAGAGATCAACCCAGTGCAAGAACAGGTGGTAGTAGGCTCAAGAGCTAGCAATCTTAGATAATGCAGATGTAGTAATAGTCCTTAGTATGCAGAGCTAGATAGTGTAAGCTTTAGTATAAAGGTTATAGAGGTTTCCCCTGTGGGGTACTTATCACTAATAGCAATGTAGCAGAGGAGAGGTTCGGCAAGAGCGGATGATCCGGTAGCGGGATACAGGGATCAGCGCAGCGTGGTTCCGACAGCGAGGTATGCTTGCAAGCATGTGAGCTTCAAGACAGGTTAGCATCAAGGCACAAAGCAGTTTGAACGAACACATGTGAGTGAGAGCCGGCGATCTAAATAGCCATCCAGTCCGGCGCTCAGTGATGACAGCATCAGTCTTAAAGGTGTATGCGCACCTTACCAAAAGAGAATGGTGGGGCGCATACACTTATGAAAGAGTAATTAGGGTACCCAAAGGTACCAGAACATTACAGTCCGGCGCTCAGTGATGATGTCAGCACTCTTAAAGGGAAACACACCTATATGTGCTTCATCTATCTAGGTAGATGGAAAGCACCCGGAAATGATGTGATAGGAGGCACTGAGAGTGCCAGAACCTTACACTATCTGCCCTTTCTCTTTCTTTAGCTTTTCTTCTCTTTCCCTTATTGTCTTCTGCCTACATTAAAAAATTAGACAGTTTTCTGATGCGCAGTGGGTTCACTGCGGGCATGCTCCCCCGGCAGAGACACCATGCTGGGATTCCTATTTGGGGCTTCTTTTTGGCAAGACAGGTTGATGCCTGACTGGTTATGTTCCTCCTGTTTCCTTTTCAGGCCAGGATAAAATCATTGTTGACTATTTATGTCTCTGTCCTTTTTTATTTTGACTGATCATATTGGTTTATTCATTACACTTCTCTGTACTTTGTTACTGAACTGGAATTTAGATCCTGATAGATCTTTTTTTCAACTTCCATTATAATATGTATGGACTCTTGTATAATTTGGAAATTGCCTTCTACTCTTAAATAAAAATGTGAAAAAAAAGGCTTTAGGCCAACTTTAAATAATAGCATTTAATGTCTCCAAATTTAAAGTGATCATAAACCCTCACAGTGAAGTGACTGGCCTTAGGTAATACACAGAGATTAATCAAATCCACCTACGTAAGTTGTACCGGTATATTTGCAGCCCCCTCTCCTCTACAGCCATTCAAATCGCAAATTTTTTAAGGCTTGTCTGAGCTTCTAGAGAGTAGGGGTCATTGAGCTCAAATTACATTCTGCAGGGCTTAGTGAGAAGAGTCCTGAGAGCTAATTGGAGGGAAGGGACACACTCCCTTTGCACAGCACACAGGAATAGAACTGAGGCTGTCAATCACAGACTGTGCACTGGAGATTGTTTCCCTGTCATTTTTTTATCTTAGTGTTAGGAAAAAGTTACTCATGCAGAGTGAGGAAGCAGACAGAAATGACACTTAGGGGTTGATTTACTAAAGGCAAATAGACTGTGCAATTTTGCAAGTGCAATTACACTCTGCAAGAGTAGTTGCTGCAGAGCTTAGTAAATGAGGGGGAGCTCTGCTGAGTTCTAATCATGTTCAAGCAAAAATGCTTTTTTTTCTAATTTTACTTTTATGTGATTGGCTGTTCTTTATAAAGTGAAGCTTTAACTAATTTCCTAAGCTCTGGAGCCATTGCACTTGCATATTACACTTACACTCTATTTGCCTTTAGTAAACCCACCCCTTAGTGTTCTGGATTGAGACCAGTACACACTATAGAAGTATATAATTTGTTTCATATATGCATATTTCATGTCTGAGGTTAACAACTACTTTAATATTTCAGTTTTCATTGCCGACACTGTGTAGCATGCTCCAAAATCACAATGCAATTCAATATGACTGGAGTTCTGGCATCTTGAAGTGTCTATTTGCTGTGCTAGAATAAGAGTGTCTGAAAAAAGTGTGTTCTTTACATTTCAACATTTTATATGACAGTTTTCATATCTGTGCTGTAAATATTATACCAAGTAAATATCATCCTGGCATTACCCAGGGCTCTGTAACACGTTCACAAAGGATATATTGTAAATAATAGAGCAGTAAAGAAAATCATAAAGCAGACATTTTATAATGGCAAATAAAGCTACCTGTGTAATTCCCTAACACTGTATTTCATGCAGCTGTGCAAATCTATTTTAAATAGCAAAGCACAAAATCTTTAACATTTTCCAGTGTAGATGTGCGAACTGTTCCAATAAAAAGAATGGCTCCTAAAATACAGATTGTGGATTTAAACTAAGACACAATAACAGGCAAGCACAATCTGTTTAGATTTATACACAATTTTACTTTTTCTGTTTTTATTGAATGTGTTGTTTAAACATTCACAGTGCAGGCTGGAAAAAGGTATCTACACTCTTTTGTTTAGTAACTGGTAGAACTCCTTTAGCAGCAATAACTTTTAGAGAACACTCTGAATTTGCTGATCAGTTTCTTCTAACAACATGGAGGGAAGAAGGTTCTCATCCAAGATTTTACAATACATGGCCCCATCAATTGGCCCCTCAATGTGGCAAAGTCAGCCTGTACCTTTAGCAGAGAAACAGCCTCAAAGCATCATCTTTCCACCACCGTGCTTGACTGTAGGAATGGTGTTAAGGTAATTTCTTCCTCCAAACATGGCAAGTCAAGGTAATGACAAAGAGCTAAATTTTGGTCTCATCTGACCACAGCACTTTCTCCAAATCCTTCTATGAATCATTTAGATGTTAATTGGCATGACTGTACATGTGCCTTATTGTGTAGGGGGGCTAGCCATGTTTCGAGGAAGAAAAATGCTGGCTATAACCCTAAGAACACCATCCCTACAGTCAAGCACGGAGGTGGAAACATTTTGCTTTGGGGCTGTTTCTCTGCTAAAGGTACAGATGGACTTTACCGCATTGAGGAGTCAATGGATAGGGCCATGTCTTGTAAAATCTTGGATGAGAACATTCTTCAGTCAGCCAGAACACTGAAGATGGGTCATGGATGGGTCTTTCAGCATGACAATGATTTAAAACATACTGCCAAAGCAACAAAGGATTGGCTCAAGAAGAAGCACATTAAGGTCATGGAGTGGCCTTAACCCTATAGAAAATGTATGGAGGGAGCTGAAACTTCAAGTTGCCAAGCGACAGCCAAAAAAACCTTAAGGATTTAAAGAAGATCTGAAAAGAGTGGCCCAAAATCCCTCCTGAGATGTGTACAAACCTGGTAACCAACTACATGAAACTTCTTACCTCTGTGCTTATCAACAAGGGTTTCTCCATCAAGTACTAAGTCATGTTTTGCTTGGGGATTACTTATTTTACTCACTGAACTGCAAATCAATTTATAACATTTGTAGCATGTGTTTTTTCTGGATTTTTGGTTGATATTCTGTCTCCATCATTTAAAATACACCTATGATAAATTGGACAGAACGAGTGGCACAAATAATCAAACATAAAATAAGTTCTGGACCTTGGCATGGCCATTCCAGAACAGAAAACATCATATATGTAAGCATCATAATGTTGATTTATTCAAGCAATTTGTGTCTTGTTGCATCACCTAACTTCTATTTAGTTTCAGACGACAGAATGCTACTCTGCTGTTCTTCAGTTTTGAGTTGAGCAGCTCCAAATTAGGTATGCTTTCTTCACCATGTCTCACAGTTGGGTTGAGGATTGGTGTGGAAACATGGTTCTTTCTTTGCATAGCATTGCATTTTTTTTTTTAATTTTTACAGTTTTTTCAAACTGTGCACTTTGCAAGTGCAGTTGCTCTTGGGAAAGTTAGTTCAACTGCATCTGCAAAGTGCACAGTCTTTTTGCCTTTAGTGAATCGCCCTGTTGGCCTACTGGGCAAAGGTTTTCAGCGAATAAGTAGACTAATGAATATCAAGGATGTAGTGCTGCTTTTGTAGCAGTTTTCAGCTTTATGCAATTTCTTTTATTCAAGGCACAGTTCAGGTGAACAGAGTGGGAGACACTGTTGGTAAACCAACACTATGTGCATTTCAAAAAGACAAGGCATTTTCAGACCACACCTCTATTTTAGTCTTTTTGATTAGAATTAGTGTTGAGCGAACACGGACTGTATTATTCGTGTTCGTACCGAATAATTGGATTTTTTGTACCCGAACACGGACACGGACACTTTACTGTATGTTCGGGTAAAAATCCGTGTTCGGTCGTTTTATTTCCGGGTTTTGCATGCTTTGGCGCTCTTTTCATGGCGGGCTTTCAACAGCCAATCAACAATCGTTTAACTGGTGTGCCTTAAGCCATCCCAGCCATGCCTGCAAATGTCTCAGTAGCTGTGATTGGCCGTCTGAAGCATGTGACCAAGTCTTTATAAGTTCGAGGCAGCCGCAGCGGCGTCATTATGCTGCTTAGATTCAGGGACAGAGCACACATCAACGTGCTGGCTGCTGATTAGGGAAAGATAGGCAGGAAAAAACCATTTGTGTCCGGATAGAATTGAGGGACAGGTCGGAGTGTTTAGGCAGGGCGAGTTGTAGGCATTTTAGGGATAGAGTCTGCTGAATTATATAGGGTCAGTGTCTTCTACAAACTACAATCGATATTGCTGTGTGGGGGGTGGGGTGAATCTGCACTCAATCCTGATCTACGATCTCTTCTCAATCCTGTTAGGGACAGAGTCTGCTGAATTTTAGGGAAACTGTGTTCTACAAACTACAATCGATATTGCTGTGTGGGGGGTGGGGTGAATCTGCACTCAATCCTGATCTACGATCTCTTCTCAATCCTGTTAGGGACAGAGTCTGCTGAATTTTAGGGAAACTGTGTTCTACAAACTACAATCGATATTGCTGTGTGGGGGGTGGGGTGAATCTGCACTCAATCCTGATCTACGATCTCTTCTCAATCCTGTTAGGGACAGAGTCTGCTGAATTTTAGGGAAACTGTGTTCTACAAACTACAATCGATATTGCTGTGTGGTGTGGGATTGGAGATAGGCAGGTGTCAGTGATCCACATCCATTTTTCTGTGTGTGAGCTGCAGTGAACACAATCTTTTTGGGCTGCAGTGAACACAATCTTTTTGGGCTGCAGTGAACACAATCTTTTTGGGCTGCAGTGAACACAATCTTTTTGGGCTGCAGTGAACACAATCTTTTTGGGGTGCAGTGAACAAAATCTTTTTGGGGTGCAGTGAACACAATCCTTTTTGGTGTGCAGTGAACACAATCTTTGTGGGGTGCAGTGAACAAAATCCTTTGTGGGGTGCAGTGAACACAATCTTTTTGGGGTGCAGTGAACAAAATCCTTTTTGGGGTGCAGTGAACAACATCCTTTTTGGGGTGCAGTGAACACAATCTTTTTGGGGTGCAGTGAACAAAATCCTTTGTGGGGTGCAGTGAACACAATCTTTTTGGGGTGCAGTGAACACAATCTTTTTGGGGTGGAGTGAACAACATCCTTTTTGGGGTGCAGTGAACAAAATCCTTTTTGGGGTGCAGTGAACAAAATCATTTTTGGGGTGCAGTGAACACAATCTTTTTGGGGTGCAGTGAACACAATCTTTGTGGGGTGCAGTGAACACAATCTTTTTGGGGTGGAGTGAACAACATCCTTTTTGGGGTGCAGTGAACAACATCCTTTTTGGGGTGCAGTGAACACAATCTTTTTGGGGTGCAGTGAACACAATCTTTGTGGGGTACAGTGAACAGAATCTTTGTGGGGTGCAGTGAACACAATCTTTGGGGGGTACAGTGAACACAATCTTTGTGAGGTGCAGTGAACACAATCTTTGTGGGGTGCAGTGAACACAATCATTGTGGGGTGCAGTGAACTCAATCTTTGTGGGGTACAGTGAACACAATCTCATACTGAAGGTTTGAGGGTGCTGCCTGTTCCATACTCCCCCTACTCCTCATCTAGCCTTTTAGGGGTACAAACAATAGTAATTGGGGCCTAGTGTGGTTGTGTACGTGTGATATACATACACTTTTTTGGGATCATATTTTCTATTCCGCTATTTAATCAAAAACCTTTGGGGATCAGTTAAATTGGGGGATAGTCTGTGTTGGTACGTGTGAGAGAGATCCACCTTTCCAAGTTGTTGGGGTTCATCTCATACTTCTGAAGGTTTGAGGGTGCTGCCTGTTCCATACTCCCCCTACTCCTAGCCTTTTAGGGGTACAAACAATAGTAATTGGGGCCTAGTGTGGTTGTGTACGTGTGATATACATACACTTTTTTGGGATCATATTTTCTATTCCGCTATTTAATCAAAAACCTTTGGGGATCAGTTAAATTGGGGGATAGTCTGTGTTGGTACGTGTGAGAGAGATCCACCTTTCCAAGTTGTTGGGGTTCATCTCATACTTCTGAAGGTTTGAGGGTGCTGCCTGTTCCATACTCCCCCTACTCCTAGCCTTTTAGGGGTACAAACAATAGTAATTGGGGCCTAGTGTGGTTGTGTACGTGTGATATACATACACTTTTTTGGGATCATATTTTCTATTCCGCTATTTAATCAAAAACCTTTGGGGATCAGTTAAATTGGGGGATAGTCTGTGTTGGTACGTGTGAGAGAGATCCACCTTTCCAAGTTGTTGGGGTTCATCTCATACTTCTGAAGGTTTGAGGGTGCTGCCTGTTCCATACTCCCCCTACTCCTAGCCTTTTAGGGGTACAAACAATAGTAATTGGGGCCTAGTGTGGTTGTGTACGTGTGATATACATACACTTTTTTGGGATCATATTTTCTATTCCGCTATTTAATCAAAAACCTTTGGGGATCAGTTAAATTGGGGGATAGTCTGTGTTGGTACGTGTGAGAGAGATCCACCTTTCCAAGTTGTTGGGGTTAATCTCATACTTCTGAAGGTTTGAGGGTGCTGCCTGTTCCATACTCCCCCTACTCCTAGCCTTTTAGGGGTACAAACAATAGTAATTGGGGCCTAGTGTGGTTGTGTACGTGTGATATACATACACTTTTTTGGGATCATATTTTCTATTCCGCTATTTAATCAAAAACCTTTGGGGATCAGTTAAATTGGGGGATAGTCTGTGTTGGTACGTGTGAGAGAGATCCACCTTTCCAAGTTGTTGGGGTTCATCTCATACTTCTGAAGGTTTGAGGGTGCTGCCTGTTCCATACTCCCCCTACTCCTAGCCTTTTAGGGGTACAAACAATAGTAATTGGGGCCTAGTGTGGTTGTGTACGTGTGATATACATACACTTTTTTGGGATCATATTTTCTATTCCGCTATTTAATCAAAAACCTCTGGGGATCAGTTAAATTGGGGGATAGTCTGTGTTGGTACGTGTGAGAGAGATCCACCTTTCCAAGTTGTTGGGGTTCATCTCATACTTCTGAAGGTTTGAGGGTGCTGCCTGTTCCATACTCCCCCTACTCCTAGCCTTTTAGGGGTACAAACAATAGTAATTGGGGCCTAGTGTGGTTGTGTACGTGTGATATACATACACTTTTTTGGGATCATATTTTCTATTCCGCTATTTAATCAAAAACCTCTGGGGATCAGTTAAATTGGGGGATAGTCTGTGTTGGTACGTGTGAGAGAGATCCACCTTTCCAAGTTGTTGGGGTTCATCTCATACTTCTGAAGGTTTGAGGGTGCTGCCTGTTCCATACTCCCCCTACTCCTAGCCTTTTAGGGGTACAAACAATAGTAATTGGGGCCTAGTGTGGTTGTGTACGTGTGATATACATACACTTTTTTGGGATCATATTTTCTATTCCGCTATTTAATCAAAAACCTCTGGGGATCAGTTAAATTGGGGGATAGTCTGTGTTGGTACGTGTGAGAGAGATCCACCTTTCCAAGTTGTTGGGGTTCATCTCATACTTCTGAAGGTTTGAGGGTGCTGCCTGTTCCATACTCCCCCTACTCCTAGCCTTTTAGGGGTACAAACAATAGTAATTGGGGCCTAGTGTGGTTGTGTACGTGTGATATACATACACTTTTTTGGGATCATATTTTCTATTCCGCTATTTAATCAAAAACCTTTGGGGATCAGTTAAATTGGGGGATAGTCTGTGTTGGTACGTGTGAGAGAGATCCACCTTTCCAAGTTGTTGGGGTTCATCTCATACTTCTGAAGGTTTGAGGGTGCTGCCTGTTCCATACTCCCCCTACTCCTAGCCTTTTAGGGGTACAAACAATAGTAATTGGGGCCTAGTGTGGTTGTGTACGTGTGATATACATACACTTTTTTGGGATCATATTTTCTATTCCGCTATTTAATCAAAAACCTCTGGGGATCAGTTAAATTGGGGGATAGTCTGTGTTGGTACGTGTGAGAGAGATCCACCTTTCCAAGTTGTTGGGGTTCATCTCATACTTCTGAAGGTTTGAGGGTGCTGCCTGTTCCATACTCCCCCTACTCCTAGCCTTTTAGGGGTACAAACAATAGTAATTGGGGCCTAGTGTGGTTGTGTACGTGTGATATACATACACTTTTTTGGGATCATATTTTCTATTCCGCTATTTAATCAAAAACCTCTGGGGATCAGTTAAATTGGGGGATAGTCTGTGTTGGTACGTGTGAGAGAGATCCACCTTTCCAAGTTGTTGGGGTTCATCTCATACTTCTGAAGGTTTGAGGGTGCTGCCTGTTCCATACTCCCCCTACTCCTAGCCTTTTAGGGGTACAAACAATAGTAATTGGGGCCTAGTGTGGTTGTGTACGTGTGATATACATACACTTTTTTGGGATCATATTTTCTATTCCGCTATTTAATCAAAAACCTTTGGGGATCAGTTAAATTGGGGGATAGTCTGTGTTGGTACGTGTGAGAGAGATCCACCTTTCCAAGTTGTTGGGGTTCATCTCATACTTCTGAAGGTTTGAGGGTGCTGCCTGTTCCATACTCCCCCTACTCCTAGCCTTTTAGGGGTACAAACAATAGTAATTGGGGCCTAGTGTGGTTGTGTACGTGTGATATACATACACTTTTTTGGGATCATATTTTCTATTCCGCTATTTAATCAAAAACCTCTGGGGATCAGTTAAATTGGGGGATAGTCTGTGTTGGTACGTGTGAGAGAGATCCACCTTTCCAAGTTGTTGGGGTTCATCTCATACTTCTGAAGGTTTGAGGGTGCTGCCTGTTCCATACTCCCCCTACTCCTAGCCTTTTAGGGGTACAAACAATAGTAATTGGGGCCTAGTGTGGTTGTGTACGTGTGATATACATACACTTTTTTGGGATCATATTTTCTATTCCGCTATTTAATCAAAAACCTTTGGGGATCAGTTAAATTGGGGGATAGTCTGTGTTGGTACGTGTGAGAGAGATCCACCTTTCCAAGTTGTTGGGGTTCATCTCATACTTCTGAAGGTTTGAGGGTGCTGCCTGTTCCATACCCCCCCTACTCCTCATCTAGCCTTTTAGGGGTACAAACAATAGTAATTGGGGCCTAGTGTGGTTGTGTACGTGCGAGATACATACACTTTTTTTGATCATATTTCCTATTCCGCTATTCAATAAAAACCTTTGAGGATCAATTGAATTGCGGGATAGTCTGTGTCGGTACGTGTGAGAGAGATCCACCTTTCCAAGTTGTTGGGGTTCATCTCATACTTCTGAAGGTTTGAGGGTGCTGCCTGTTCCATACCCCCCCTACTCCTCATCTAGCCTTTTAGGGGTACAAACAATAGTAATTGGGGCCTAGTGTGGTTGTGTACGTGCGAGATACATACACTTTTTTTGATCATATTTCCTATTCCGCTATTCAATAAAAACCTTTGAGGATCAATTGAATTGCGGGATAGTCTGTGTCGGTACGTGTGAGAGAGATCCACCTTTCCAAGTTGTTGGGGTTCATCTCATACTTCTGAAGGTTTGAGGGTGCTGCCTGTTCCATACCCCCCCTACTCCTCATCTAGCCTTTTAGGGGTACAAACAATAGTAATTGGGGCCTAGTGTGGTTGTGTACGTGCGAGATACATACACTTTTTTTGATCATATTTCCTATTCCGCTATTCAATAAAAACCTTTGAGGATCAATTGAATTGCGGGATAGTCTGTGTCGGTACGTGTGAGAGAGATCCACCTTTCCAAGTTGTTGGGGTTCATCTCATACTTCTGAAGGTTTGAGGGTGCTGCCTGTTCCATACCCCCCCTACTCCTCATCTAGCCTTTTAGGGGTACAAACAATAGTAATTGGGGCCTAGTGTGGTTGTGTACGTGCAAGATACATACACTTTTTTTGATCATATTTCCTATTCCGCTATTCAATAAAAACCTTTGAGGATCAATTGAATTGCGGGATAGTCTGTGTCGGTACGTGTGAGAGAGATCCACCTTTCCAAGTTGTTGGGGTTCATCTCATACTTCTGAAGGTTTGAGGGTGCTGCCTGTTCCATACCCCCCCTACTCCTCATCTAGCCTTTTAGGGGTACAAACAATAGTAATTGGGGCCTAGTGTGGTTGTGTACGTGCGAGATACATACACTTTTTTTGATCATATTTCCTATTCCGCTATTCAATAAAAACCTTTGAGGATCAATTGAATTGCGGGATAGTCTGTGTCGGTACGTGTGAGAGAGATCCACCTTTCCAAGTTGTTGGGGTTCATCTCATACTTCTGAAGGTTTGAGGGTGCTGCCTGTTCCATACCCCCCCTACTCCTCATCTAGCCTTTTAGGGGTACAAACAATAGTAATTGGGGCCTAGTGTGGTTGTGTACGTGCGAGATACATACACTTTTTTTGATCATATTTCCTATTCCGCTATTCAATAAAAACCTTTGAGGATCAATTGAATTGCGGGATAGTCTGTGTCGGTACGTGTGAGAGAGATCCACCTTTCCAAGTTGTTGGGGTTCATCTCATACTTCTGAAGGTTTGAGGGTGCTGCCTGTTCCATACCCCCCCTACTCCTCATCTAGCCTTTTAGGGGTACAAACAATAGTAATTGGGGCCTAGTGTGGTTGTGTACGTGCGAGATACATACACTTTTTTTGATCATATTTCCTATTCCGCTATTCAATAAAAACCTTTGAGGATCAATTGAATTGCGGGATAGTCTGTGTCGGTACGTGTGAGAGAGATCCACCTTTCCAAGTTGTTGGGGTTCATCTCATACTTCTGAAGGTTTGAGGGTGCTGCCTGTTCCATACCCCCCCTACTCCTCATCTAGCCTTTTAGGGGTACAAACAATAGTAATTGGGGCCTAGTGTGGTTGTGTACGTGCGAGATACATACACTTTTTTTGATCATATTTCCTATTCCGCTATTCAATAAAAACCTTTGAGGATCAATTGAATTGCGGGATAGTCTGTGTCGGTACGTGTGAGAGAGATCCACCTTTCCAAGTTGTTGGGGTTCATCTCATACTTCTGAAGGTTTGAGGGTGCTGCCTGTTCCATACCCCCCCTACTCCTCATCTAGCCTTTTAGGGGTACAAACAATAGTAATTGGGGCCTAGTGTGGTTGTGTACGTGCGAGATACATACACTTTTTTTGATCATATTTCCTATTCCGCTATTCAATAAAAACCTTTGAGGATCAATTGAATTGCGGGATAGTCTGTGTCGGTACGTGTGAGAGAGATCCACCTTTCCAAGTTGTTGGGGTTCATCTCATACTTCTGAAGGTTTGAGGGTGCTGCCTGTTCCATACCCCCCCTACTCCTCATCTAGCCTTTTAGGGGTACAAACAATAGTAATTGGGGCCTAGTGTGGTTGTGTACGTGCGAGATACATACACTTTTTTTGATCATATTTCCTATTCCGCTATTCAATAAAAACCTTTGAGGATCAATTGAATTGCGGGATAGTCTGTGTCGGTACGTGTGAGAGAGATCCACCTTTCCAAGTTGTTGGGGTTCATCTCATACTTCTGAAGGTTTGAGGGTGCTGCCTGTTCCATACCCCCCCTACTCCTCATCTAGCCTTTTAGGGGTACAAACAATAGTAATTGGGGCCTAGTGTGGTTGTGTACGTGCGAGATACATACACTTTTTTTGATCATATTTCCTATTCCGCTATTCAATAAAAACCTTTGAGGATCAATTGAATTGCGGGATAGTCTGTGTCGGTACGTGTGAGAGAGATCCACCTTTCCAAGTTGTTGGGGTTCATCTCATACTTCTGAAGGTTTGAGGGTGCTGCCTGTTCCATACCCCCCCTACTCCTCATCTAGCCTTTTAGGGGTACAAACAATAGTAATTGGGGCCTAGTGTGGTTGTGTACGTGCGAGATACATACACTTTTTTTGATCATATTTCCTATTCCGCTATTCAATAAAAACCTTTGAGGATCAATTGAATTGCGGGATAGTCTGTGTCGGTACGTGTGAGAGAGATCCACCTTTCCAAGTTGTTGGGGTTCATCTCATACTTCTGAAGGTTTGAGGGTGCTGCCTGTTCCATACCCCCCCTACTCCTCATCTAGCCTTTTAGGGGTACAAACAATAGTAATTGGGGCCTAGTGTGGTTGTGTACGTGCGAGATACATACACTTTTTTTGATCATATTTCCTATTCCGCTATTCAATAAAAACCTTTGAGGATCAATTGAATTGCGGGATAGTCTGTGTCGGTACGTGTGAGAGAGATCCACCTTTCCAAGTTGTTGGGGTTCATCTCATACTTCTGAAGGTTTGAGGGTGCTGCCTGTTCCATACCCCCCCTACTCCTCATCTAGCCTTTTAGGGGTACAAACAATAGTAATTGGGGCCTAGTGTGGTTGTGTACGTGCGAGATACATACACTTTTTTTGATCATATTTCCTATTCCGCTATTCAATAAAAACCTTTGAGGATCAATTGAATTGCGGGATAGTCTGTGTCGGTACGTGTGAGAGAGATCCACCTTTCCAAGTTGTTGGGGTTCATCTCATACTTCTGAAGGTTTGAGGGTGCTGCCTGTTCCATACCCCCCCTACTCCTCATCTAGCCTTTTAGGGGTACAAACAATAGTAATTGGGGCCTAGTGTGGTTGTGTACGTGCGAGATACATACACTTTTTTTGATCATATTTCCTATTCCGCTATTCAATAAAAACCTTTGAGGATCAATTGAATTGCGGGATAGTCTGTGTCGGTACGTGTGAGAGAGATCCACCTTTCCAAGTTGTTGGGGTTCATCTCATACTTCTGAAGGTTTGAGGGTGCTGCCTGTTCCATACCCCCCCTACTCCTCATCTAGCCTTTTAGGGGTACAAACAATAGTAATTGGGGCCTAGTGTGGTTGTGTACGTGCGAGATACATACACTTTTTTTGATCATATTTCCTATTCCGCTATTCAATAAAAACCTTTGAGGATCAATTGAATTGCGGGATAGTCTGTGTCGGTACGTGTGAGAGAGATCCACCTTTCCAAGTTGTTGGGGTTCATCTCATACTTCTGAAGGTTTGAGGGTGCTGCCTGTTCCATACCCCCCCTACTCCTCATCTAGCCTTTTAGGGGTACAAACAATAGTAATTGGGGCCTAGTGTGGTTGTGTACGTGCGAGATACATACACTTTTTTTGATCATATTTCCTATTCCGCTATTCAATAAAAACCTTTGAGGATCAATTGAATTGCGGGATAGTCTGTGTCGGTACGTGTGAGAGAGATCCACCTTTCCAAGTTGTTGGGGTTCATCTCATACTTCTGAAGGTTTGAGGGTGCTGCCTGTTCCATACCCCCCCTACTCCTCATCTAGCCTTTTAGGGGTACAAACAATAGTAATTGGGGCCTAGTGTGGTTGTGTACGTGCGAGATACATACACTTTTTTTGATCATATTTCCTATTCCGCTATTCAATAAAAACCTTTGAGGATCAATTGAATTGCGGGATAGTCTGTGTCGGTACGTGTGAGAGAGATCCACCTTTCCAAGTTGTTGGGGTTCATCTCATACTTCTGATGGTTTGAGGGTGCTGCCTGTTCCATACTCCCCCTACTCCTCATCTAGCCTTTTAGGGGTACAAACAATAGTAATTGGGGCCTAGTGTGGTTGTGTACGTGTGATATACATACACTTTTTTTGGATCATATTTTCTATTCCGCTATTCAATAAAAACCTTTCTAGGGCAAGATCTTAAATTACAGAAATATGAGGAGACCGTCAAATAAGGGCCGTGGCCTGGGTCGTGGTGCTGCTGGTAGAGCTCCTGTTGCAAGGAGAGGACATGGTCGATCTGTGCCAGCTACACGCACAAGTGAAACACCTTCCTCAAGTGTGAGTAGGCGACAGAACCTGCATCAGTATTTGGTAGGGCATCAAACGCCCCTAGAAGTGATGAGGCCAGAACAAGTTGAGGCGATAGTAGATTGGTTTGCTGCTGACAGTGCCTCCAGTTCCTTCACATTGTCTCCCACCCAGTCTACTGCAGAAAGGTCAGAGTTGGCACCTGCAGCCAATGTCCAACCGTCTTTCACCTCACCCCCTTGCAAATCAGGCCAGCAGTCTGAGCCCCAAGCCATACAGCAGTCTCTTATTCTTTTTGAGGACTCTGTCAGCAGGGTTTCCCAGGGCCATCCACCTAGCCCTGCCCCAGAAGTGGAAGAGATTGAGTGCAGCGATGCCCAACCACTTATTCCTCAAGATGAGTACATGCAAGGATCATCGCAGCACGTCTCCGATGATGACGAAACGCAGGTGCCAACTGCTGCGGCGTTCAGCATTGTGGAGACCGACAAGGAGGGCAGGGGTGAAGACTGGGTGGAAGATGATGTGGAGGACGATGAGGTCCTCGACCCCACATGGAATGAACGTCATGCAGGTGAACTGAGTAGTTTGGAGGAAGAGGCGGTGGTCGCACAGAGCCACCAGCACAGCAGAAGAGGGAGCAGGGTGCAGAAGCGGAGCGGCCGTGCCCTAGACACTACGCCCGCTACTGCCCAACGCAGCAAGGGAACGAGCGCACCAAAGTCAGCTCAAAGGAGTTCTCTAGCGTGGAAGTTCTTTAGAAAATGTGCTGATGACAGGACACGAGTGGTTTGCACCCTGTGCAATCAGAGCTTGAAGCGAGGCATGAACCTTCTCAACCTGAGCACAACCTGCATGATCAGGCATCTAAGTGCAAAGCACGAGCTGCAGTGGAGTACACACCTTCAAAACCAAGAAACGTCTCTGGCTCATCCTGCTTCCTCTTCTGCTGCAGTCTCGGCCGCTCCAGCCACATCTGTAGTGATACCGGCACCTGCCACCCCGCAAACAGACGATCTGTCAGCAACACCACCACCTGGGTCACCAACAACCATCTCCACAATGTCCCGTGGAAGCGTTCAGCTTTCCATCTCCCAAACACTTGAGAGGAAGAGGAAGTACCCCCCTACCCACCCGCGATCCCTGGCCCTGAATGCCAGCATTTCAAAATTATTGGCCTTTGAAATGCTGTCATTCCGTCTGGTGGAGACGCACAGTTTTAAAAACCTTATGTCGGTGGCTGTCCCACAGTACGTCGTGCCCAGCCGCCACTACTTTTCCAGGCAAGCCATCCCTTCCCTGCACAACCAAGTGGGGGAAAAAATCAGGTGTGCACTGCGCAACGCCATCTGTGCCAAGGTCCACCTAACTACGGATACGTGGACCAGTAAGCACGGTCAGGGGCGTTATATCTCCCTAACGGCACACTGGGTAAATGCAGTGGCGGATGGGCCTGAGGCGGATAGCAATTTGGCGCATGTCCTTCCACCACCGAGGATTGCAGGGCGCTTCAGTTTGCCTCCTGTTCCTAACTCCTCCTACTCCGCTTCCTCATCCTCTACCGCCTCCTCATCCGGACAGCGTAACACCTTCACCACCAACTTCAGCACGGCCAGGGGTAAACGACAGCAGGCAGTTTTACAACTTGCCTGTTTGGGGGACAAACCACACACCGCGCAGGAGTTGTGGAGGAGCATGGAACAGCAGACAAATGAGTGGTTGCTGCCAGCGAGCCTCAAGCCCGGCCTGGTGGTGTGCGATAACGGGCGAAATCTCATAGCAGCTCTGGGCCTAGCCGGTTTGACGCACATCCCTTGCCTGGCGCATGTGCTGAATTTGGTGGTGCAGAGGTTCCTTAAAAACTACCCCGATATGTCAGAGCTGCTGCAGAAAGTGCGGGCCGTTTGTGCGCACTTTCGGCGTTCTCACCCTGCTGCTGCTCGCCTGGCAGCGCTGCAGCGTAACTTCGGCCTTCCCGCTCACCGCCTCATATGTGACGTGCCCACAAGGTGGAACTCCACCTTGCACATGCTGGAAAGACTGTGCGAGCAGCAGCAGGCCATAGTGGAGTTTCAGCTGCAGCACGCACGCGTGAGTCGCTCTGCGGAACAGCACCACTTCACCACCAATAACTGGGCCTCCATGCGAGACCTGTGTGCCTTGTTGCGCTGTTTTGAGTACTCCACCAACATGGCCAGTGGCAATGACGCCGTTCTCAGCTTAACTATCCCACTTCTATGCCTCCTTGAAAAAACAATTCGGGCGATGATGGAAGAGGATGTGGCACAGGATGAGGAGGAGGAGGAGGATGAAGAGGTAACATTTCCAAGGCTTTCAGGGCAGTCATTCGCAAGGGGCTCCGAGGGTGGGTTCCTGCACACGCAAACGCCAGGGACGCAATTGTCCAGCAGGGGCACAGTTCTGGAGGATGAGGAGGATGAGGAGGAGGAGGAGCTGGAGGAGGAGATGGAACCATGTTCACAGCAGGGTGGCACCCAGGCCAGCTCATGGCCATCACTGGTGCGTGGCTGGGGGGATACAGAGGACACGGACCATACACCTCCCACAGAGGACAGCCTTTCGTTGCCTCTGGGCAGCCTGGCACACATGAGCGATTACATGCTGCAGTGTCTCCACAACGACCGCCGAGTTGCCCACATTCTAACTTGTGCTGATTACTGGGTGGCCACGCTGCTGGATCCCCGTTACAAGGACAACGTACCGTCCTTAATTCACTCACTGGAGCGCGATCGCAAGATGCGCGAGTACAAGCGCACGCTGGTAGACGCCATGCTGCTGGCATTCCCATCTGACAGCGGGGCCACAGTGGAAGCACAAGGCAGAGGAGGAGGAGGAGGAGGTCGCCAACGCAACCAGGGCACCGCCAGCACCTCAGAAGGCAGGGTTAGCATGGCCGAAATGTGGAAAAGCTTTGTCAGCACGCCACAACAAACAGCAGCACCAGCAGCTCAGATGGAACGTCTTAGCAGGAGGCAGCATTTTACCAACATGGTGGAGCAGTATGTGTGCACACGCCTACATGTAGTGAATGACGGGTCTGCCCCCTTCAACTTCTGGGTCTCCAAATTGGGCACATGGCCTGAGCTTGCCCTTTACGCCTTGGAGGTGCTGGCGTGCCCTGCAGCCAGTGTATTATCTGAACGGGTATTTAGCACGGCTGGGGGCGTTATAACAGACAAGCGCAGCCGCCTGTCCAGAGACAATGTGGACAAGCTCACGTTCATTAAAATGAACCAGGCATGGATCCCACGGGACTTTTCCGTACCTTATGCAGAATAGCAATGGATACCGACCTTACCCACCCATTGTTCCATTTTTGCTCTTTCTCACTCTTTTGGGGTGTACCCTCATTTAAAATTTGTGAAAAGAAGCAGTGTTGGCTACCTCGTCCTCCTCCTCAGGGCCAGATTAATGTAGGGTCTATTGGAGCTGCAGCTCCAGGCCCCTACCTTTTATATAGGCCCCGGGTTGGCCATATTCACTGTTACCGCTCTTCTGTCACTTGTAAACACAGAAGTCTGGCTTCTATGCTCGCTTCCCCAGGCAGCACCCTCAGAACCTCCCCACACAGCGTGAAGGCCGGACAAGGAGGGACAGTTGGCGATGCATGGATGTGTTTATGGGCTTCAGAGACAGCATCCCATGTTGAATTAGGCATGCATGGCTGCACCCTTCCTCCTCTGGGTGCATGGCAAGGCACGGCCCTAAGGCCCTTCAAAATCCTCAGCACCAAGCCCATGATGCTGTTAATCCGGCCCTGGTCCTCCTCCACCGCCGCTTCCACCTACACCGCCATTAGGTGTGCGCAGCCTATTGCATTAAGGTGTGCACCCCAAAGTTGAAATACACATGCATGTGTTTGCCAGCAGGGAGAGTAATGTATCGGGGCCATGTACCTGTAGGCAAGGAGAAATAGAGCAGAGCAGGTCCCAGGGAGATCTTTCCCATCTCCTCACTGGCAATGCTATGTGCCCTAGGTGATTAGGGTGTGCCCAGGCACACCCAGCACACCCTGTGCGCACGCCTATGTCACCGCCACATCCACCACCACCTCAACCTCCCTCCTACTCCATATGGGCCTCGTCCTTCAGAGATGAAGAAGAACATTGTTTTATTTTTCTGTTTTTTTTTGTTGTTTTAAGTTATTTCCCTATCCACATTTGTTTGCAGAGCACTTGCCATGCTCTTAATTACGTTTTGCTGCCATTTGCAGCACTCTAGCCCTTTCCTTTGGTGTTTTAGAGCCATTTTAGTGCCTTAAAGTTCGGGTCCCCATTGACTTCAATGGGGTTCGGTGTCCGGGAAAAGTTCGGTAAAAGTCCGGGACACGGACCCGGACTTTTTTTTAAAGTTCGGCCGAACCCGTCGAACACGGACATCTAGGTGTTCGCTCAACCCTAATTAGAATAACTGAGTCATGTTATCCTGTTTTCAGGACATCATTCCCCTTGAGCTTCACATACTTTTTATCCCAGAAATCTTCATTGTTTGAAAAATGTATTTAGGAATGGTATGACACTACAAAGTGTGGCATTTGTCAGTAGGTAAACACGATTAGTTATTACTGTAACATAGATGAAGATCAGACCACATTCAGCCTTTCATGTAAAAATCCAGGTATTCATTAGAGTTCACAAAATTTCTCTTGCAGCTATTTTTTGAAGACATAATTTTCTATACTTGGCTGTTATAACTACCAGTATAAAGTAACTATATTCTATAGGATCTGTTCCAGATAGTTTTTTCACAAGTGCTTTTTCTTTGTTTAGCATGTTCAGCATTTGGCATGCTGCAGTGTTGCATACATATTTGGCAGATACGGCTCATCATACTTAATTTGATTTACAATTCACAGACTCAAGATTAATCTTTTCTTTGCTGTTAAAGAGAAGTATTAAAGGTCAGTCCATATAAAAATAACATTTCAGGTTTTGCTAGGTCTTTAGAGAGGTAAATCACTTCATGATATCTTATATATTTTGAAGACTATTTTTTTTCCAATTTAAATTCTTTTTTTTTACACTTTACATGTAAACCTTTTTTAATTTGTGTGTATTTTATTTGTTTGTTTCTGTACTGTTGCATTAAAAAAATGTGCAGACATTTTAAAAAACACCTTTTTTTACTTTTGGTAAATTAATTAAAAAATCTAACAGGCTTATCCATCCACACAAATGGGATTAATGGGATGGGAGGAATGCCCCCTGCCAGGACATTGTATTCTGACAACAGCACCCAGTGCTGCTGCTATTTGAATAAGGTTTTCCAACTTTATTCCAAGACCTACACGCTGATCAAAATTCCTAGGCTAAACTGGCTGAGATCAATGCCCAGTGCTGCTGCTATTTGAATAAAATTTTCCAACTTTATTCCAACACCTACACGCTGATCAATATGTGGAGGCTCCCTGCCTAACTGGCTGAGATCAATGTATGGCCAGCTATACTCTCCTTTGTTTGCTTATGCTGGGCTGAACACCCACCAGTTCAATTTGCGTCAGAACTCTCAAACATCAAAAAAGTTTGGACCCGAAAGGAAAACCCATTGAAGTCTATAGGACCCGAATTTGAAAAATCAAAAGCTCCCATTTTGAAAGCTAATATGCACATTATTGGCCATAAAAAGGGTAGGCGGCCTGGGTACTTCCCTGAAGGACATGCACCAATGCAAAAAACTTTTTTAAAGGAGCAGTGATTTTAATAATGCTTAAAGTGGAGCAATAAAAATGAAAAATTCCTTTAAATATAGTGCTTGAGGGGTCCCCTTAGTCTGCCTATAAAGTGGCGCATCTGTACTGTGTATAGAGCCCGCTGCAGCAAAATTGACATTTATAAAGAAAAAAAATTACGTATGAATTGATTTTCCCTGCAAGCTTTCTTTATTTTGTAAACAACGGCTTGGGGAGCCAGTCTGTATGATAAAGCCACAATTTAGTGCACTGGGAACAAGATTAGAGATTTTTTTGATAAATTCTGGTGTCTCTTTGGCAGACTTTGGATGGAAATAACAAAGTTTTGCACCGCAGTGAGCAAGCTGTATGTGAAAAAGCCAAATTATAATACACTCGAGCCAAAATTAACAACTTTTTTTAGATTAAAAGTCTGGTGTCTCTCTTGCACACTTTGGATAAAAGTAACAGATATGGAAAAATTAGGCTAAAGGTGTTGGTGGTGCCTTCACACGGTAACCATTTAGAGGTACTCTTGATGAAAGCAAGAATTAACCTTGCTGTAAAAAAACAGAAACGTTATGCCCCGTCACACAGTTGCGGAAAAATTGGTATTAGAGTGTTGGAGGTTTCTTCACCCCATAACCTTCTAAAGGTACTCTTGATGAAAGCAAGAATTGACCTTGCTGTAAAACATTTTTTACATTTGATGCTTCTGTCATACAGTTGTGGAAAAAATTAATATTTGGGTGTTGGTGGTGCATTCACCCATAACCTTCTAGAGGTACTCTTGATGAAAGCAAGAATTTGCCTTCCTGTAAAAAAATTATATTTGAGGCCCCTTTCAAACAGTTGCAGAAAAATTGGGCTTTGGGTGTTAATGGGGCCTTTACCCTGTAAACTTCTAGAGGTACTCTTGATGGAAGCAAAAAAAAAAGTTGGCATTGCTGTAAAAAATGAAACTTGATTCCCCTGTCACACAGTTGAGGAAAAATTGGTATTTGGGTGTTGGTGCTGCCTTCACCCCGTAACCTTCTACAGGTACTCTTGATGAAAGCAAGAATTTGCCTTGCTGTAAAAAATTTAAATTTGATGCCCCTGTCAAACAGTTGCAGAAAAATTGGGCTTTGGATGTGGATGGGGCCTTAACCCCGTAACCTTCTAGAGGTACTTTCGATGAAAGCAAGAATTGACCTTGCTGTAAAAATGTGATTTCATACCCCTGTCACACAGTTGCGGAAAAATTGTTTTTTGGTCGTTGGCAGTGCCTTCACCTCGTAACCTTCTAGAGGAACCCTTGATAAAAGCAAGAACTAGCCTTGCTGTAGAAAAAAAATTAAATTTGATGCCCCTGTCAAACATTTGCAGAAAAATTTGGCTTGATGGGGCCTTCACCATATAACCTTCTAGAGGTACTCCTGAAGAAAGCAAGAATTAGACTTGCTATCAAAAAGTTGCAGAAAAATTGGTATTTGGGTGTTGGTGGAGACTTCACCCTGTACCTTCTAGAGCCTCAAAACTAGATTTTCCATGAGACTGTAACCTACCAGAGTTTGGAAAGGTGTTACATAAACTCCTCTTTGAGGTGTCCTATAGATATTTCATACTATACTCCCTCTGCAAGGGCAGGATGAGTTCAGAGACTTTCCCCTTGTAACGGTGGTCGAGTAGAGTTGCCAACCAATAATGATCTTCTCCTTGATGCAACGAATTCTCTGGTCCTTTAGCAGGCTTTGAAGAATAAGGAAGCCCATGCATCGCAAGTTTGTGGAGACATGAAAAGCATCCCCGGGGTCACAGAGGATTACATCATCTGGAACTGCTTCCTCCCAGCCACATATATTATTATTATTATTATACAGGATTTATATAGCGCCAACAGTTTGCGCAGCGCTTAACAAAATGAAGGCAGACATTACAGTTACACTACAATTTGGAACAAAAGGAATCAGAAGGCCCTGCTCGTTAGAGCTTACAATCTAAAAGGGAGGGTCAATTGATACAAAAGGCAATCGCTGTGGGGGATGAGCTGATGGAGCAAGTGAAACAGTGTTATTAGTTAGCAGCCGGGTAGGCTTCTTTAAAGAGAAGGGTTTTCAGGGATCGTCTAAAGATGGATAGATTAGGGGACAGTCGGACAGATTGGGGTAGAGAGTTCCAAAGAATGGGAGAAGCTCTGGAGAAATCCTGGAGGCGAGCATGGGAAGAGGTGACAAGGGAGCTAGAGAGCAGGAGGTCTTGGGAGGACCGAAGAGAGCGGCTTGGTTGATATTTTGAGATCAGGTTAGTGATGTAGCTGGGGGCAGAGTTGTGGATGGCTTTGTAAACTATTGTTAGCACTTTGAATTTTATTCGTTGGGTGAGTGGAAGACAGTGAAGGGATTGGTAGAGAGGGGTGGAGGACACTGAACGGTTGGTAAGGTGGGTAAGTCTTGCAGCAGCATTCATTATGGATTGAAGGGAGGATAATCTATGTAAGGGTAATCCAATGAGGAGGGAGTTGCAATAGTCGAGGTGAGAGATAACCAGGACGTGAATTAAAAGCTTGGTGGTGCCATTGGTTAAAAAGGGCCGTATTCTAGCGATGTTGCAGGGGTTAAGGCGGCATGATTTGGACAGGGATTGGATGTGAGTCTGAAAGGACAGTGCAGAGTCCAGGGTTACCCCTAGCACCCTGGCATGTGTGGAAGGACTAATAGTTGTTCCATTGATCTTGACAGAGAATTCCGGGGAAGGGGCACGTGGAGGAGGAAATATTATGAGCTCGGTTTTAGATAGATTCAGTTTGAGGAAGTGGTGAGACATCCAGGCTGATATGTCTGTTAGTAGATCAGTGATGCAGGAGGAGACTGATGGGGTGAGCTGAGGGGTAGAGAGGTAGATTTGGGTGTCATCAGCATAGAAATGGTAGTGGAAGCCATGGGAGGCTATTAGCTGACCCAGGGAGGAGATATAGATTGAGAATAGTAGCGGTCCAAGGACAGAACCTTGGGGGACCCCAACAGTAAGAGGAGTTGCAGGGGAGTAAGTGGAATTGTAAGTGACACTGAAGGTGCGGTGAGATAGGTAAGATTCGAACCAATGGAGAGCACAGCCACGGAGACCGAGCAAACTCAGTTTTTTGAGAAGGAGGGGGTGGTCAACATTGTCAAAGGCAGCAGAGAGGTCCAAGAGTAAGAGTATTGAGTAGTGACCATTGGTTTTTGCTGTTAGTAAGTCATTTGTAAGTTTTAGGAGAGAAGTTTCTGTGGAGTGTTGCCGGCGAAATCCAGACTGAAGGGGATCAAGGAGGTTATTCTCAATGAGGTGCTTGCTCAGGAGGTTGTAGACTAAACGTTCAAGGAGTTTGGAAGCAAAAGGGAGTAAGGAGATGGGTCTTAAGTTATTAAGATTGGTGGGGTCTAGTGAGGCTTTCTTTGGCATGGGAGTTACTAGCGCATGTTTTAGAGAGTTGGGGAAGATGCCAGTGGAGAGGGAGAGGTTGAAGATATGAGTTAAAGAGTGTAGGATAGAGTCAGAGGGTGACCGTAGTATTTGAGAAGGAACAGGGTCCAGGGGGCAGGAAGTTAGGTGGGCATTAGAAAAGATTTTAGTGACTTCCTCTACGGTAGTTGGGTTAAACAAGGGAAGTATTGATTGTGCAGGAGGACAAGGTGTGTAAGGTGAGGGAGATATCTGTAGTGTAAAGATCTCTTCACGAATTGTATAAATCTTATTTTTGAAGTGATTGGCAATCTCTTGGGCAGTGAGTAAGTTAGTGGGTGGAAGCAATGGAGGACGAAGTAGAGCATTGAAGGTAGAAAAGAGTTGACGGGGACTGTGTGAGAAGGTGTTAATGAGAGTGATAAAGTAGGTCTGTTTGGCAGTGTGGAGGCAGGAACTGTATTTTTGGAGGGCAGATTTATATTGGCTGAAATCTTGCTGTGACTTGGTCTTACGCCACAGTCGCTCAAGAGCGCGACTACGTTTTTTGAGGCTTCTGGTATTGTCTGTCTGCCAGGGTTGTAGCGGTCGGGGCCTTATTCTGTGTGTAGTGAGGGGGGCCAAAGCATCTAGGGTAGATGACAGTGAACTATTGTAGACAGA
Organism: Pelophylax lessonae; assembly: GCF_965119305.1. Lineage (NCBI taxonomy): Eukaryota > Metazoa > Chordata > Amphibia > Anura > Ranidae > Pelophylax > Pelophylax lessonae. The sequence continues at coordinate 237,618,884 of NC_138773.1, forward strand.
AGTGGCCATGTTGGGGCAGGAGAGGGATGAGATTGTGTTGAAGAGACCATCTGTAGCAGAAAAAAGAAGTGAAGGGTTAAGATGGCGAAGGTTTCTACGGGTAATTGTTCGGTAGTTGGAAGGTAAGGAGGAGGACACATATAGATCTCACATTATCACTACAAGCTGTAAGGAGACGTGGCAGCAAAACAAGTTCCAGCACTGAGCCCTGTCTTGCATCCTTCCTAGTTGCAAGCAGAGTTATTCAGTGTGTTCTAAATTATATATATCGTCCCTGACCATGCTTGCTGGACCACATGTCAGCAGTAATGTGAACCTTGCTGGGCTGGGCTGCCTTGCCCAACAATATCAAAACATTGCCTTCCACATAAAGGTACAGAGCTGAAATGGCCTTACGTGAAAAGAAATAGTGAATGGGAACCTGCCATTGTGGCTACAGCACATTTTTCAAATTCACGGAAGGGGACAGAATTCAGCAGACGAAAATGCAGAGTTGTAAAGTCAGCAATTTGGACAAGCTGAAAGTTAGATGAGGGGCATGTGGGTGGAAGGGAGTGTATTTTTTTTTTCAATGCAGCAGCTGGGGCAGAGTAATTTGCCTGTTATACTCTACAGCTGGTGATGTGCTGCTGGCAGATGTGTTGCAAATGTGACACCATTTGCTATACCATCATTCTTGTCAGTGGAGGCTCCTAAGAGGTCATGAGATATAGCAGGGGGGGGCGGGGTTAGACATGAAAGGTGAGGATTGAGGAGGAGAAGAATTGTGTCCCTTGTGTGCCTTTCAGGTGCTCTTGCCAATGGGCTGAGTGGTGGGAGGTTAAATGCCTTGTCAAGCATGTGGTACCCAAATGGCTGGTGTTTTTGCCACGTTTGATCTGCTTGTGCAGAGATTGCCAATTGCAACCGTGCAATGTACATAAAGCAGCAAGCAAAAGGCGTGATATACAAAGTCCTTAAACTAAGTAAGAAACAAATTGCAGTACTGTAAAATCAAATATATATTCCAGTCAGATACCATTGGTATATCTCTGAAGGTGTGAGGTCTTACCATCTGTTGAGTGAGCATATTGACATCTTGGTGATGTTTTATCACACATTATTGATTTGCCTGCACTGGCTGTCTTTGGAACTCTTCCCCCTATAAATTATATCTGACGTAGAATATATATTTTATTTTGCATCACTGTAATTTATTTCCAGCAGTGTACTAAACTCTTGATGTCTTAAGCACGTGAAACATTTTGTTTAGTTATATTAACAAAATAATATAATTCCAGTTTGACCATGTGGACTTCAGAGTGCTATGTTTGTACTGAGAATAACACAAGAAAGGGTGGGTTTATTGTACTAACTGATGTTATTACTTATCATCCTTCTTTTTTTTGGATCCAATTCCTGTACACAACACAGAAAATCTGAATGTTTTTCTCAACTGAGCATAAAGCTTGGATTGCTGCCACATTTTTGCTTTAATCAAAAACTCAAACAGCTGTAATCTATGGATTACTGAAAATACACAAAAGTATTCTGAAACCTCCCCATAGACTGACTGTGGCTGCTACAAAATCTGTTTTTAGCTTCCCCTTGTCTATCACTTACAAGCAATTACAGATGATTTGTCTATCAACGAAATACTGAAGACAACGATACATTCCTTTATCAGAGGAGAATTAAAGATAAAAAAAAATACAATTCGCATATACTGTAGCTTTCCAATAGGAATATTATTTTACATATTTATCTACTAAAGAATTTATAAAATTGTAGAAATTGTAATACACATCAGAATACTATTTAGGAGTCTGGCTAATGCACTGCTGTGTTACTGTATATAAGAAAAATAAGAAAAAGCATTAGGAGAATGAAATGGTGATGAAAGCAACTGGACAAACTGTTATAGTGTGAATAAGAGTGCCAAATAGGAGCAACAATTTAAACGGTGTAGATGAAAGCATGGGATACACGTATTCAAGGTGAGAGTGCAGGTCCAATATAAGTTATGGGATGCTGAATCTTTAAAGGTGATGCAAGTATGTGGAAAAAGGAAAGCCCCAGTATTCTGTGACTTAAGGTTCCTTTGCTGTATAAATAGCAAAGTGATCTATTTAAGTGCCTTGAAATAGCTTAGACTCCAAACTGTCATCTTGTTGTCACAAAATAGGATTTTGTTCAGACTATAGAAAACCACACCAGCAGCATGACATGCTGGCCATAAAGATGAGATGGGCCTTGCCTATATTAGGCCATTAAGGTTGACTGGAGAGACAGGTTTGTGTACAATAAATAAGGATGATCAAACTTTTGAAAAGTTCGGTTCGACCAGAACACCCGAATTTCCCAAAAGTTCGGTTCGGATTTCAGAACCCCATTGAAATCAATGGGACCCGAACTTCGGTAATCAAAAAACACAATTTTTAAGCCCTAAAACCCAATAAATGCCCCTAAAAAGTGCCTAGGGTTCTGGGTCATGCCCCATTAACTATTAATCACACAAAAAAAGTTCTTAAAAATTGTCATTTTTGATAAAAAAGCCAATTATTGAAAAAAAAAAAGAGAGATTTTTTGATTTTGACTTTGGATGTAGTATCTGGGGGGTCTAAAAAGTGTACATGTGAAGTTTCAGCCCTGTAGCATGTCCAGAACCATGAAAAAAAAAAGATAATTTTTCAGTAGAACAGGGATGTGGGACCCTCCTTTAACACCTATATGATCTTTTTTTCTGGTTCTGGACATGCTACAGAGCTGAAACTTCACAGGTACACCTTTTAGACCCCCCCCAGACACAAAATCACACAAAAAAAAAGTTCTTAAAAATGGTCATTTTTGATAAAAAAGCCAATTATTGAAAAATTAAAAAAAAAAAAGAGATTTTTTGATTTTTATTTATTAGTGCGAGGAAAGGGATATCTAGTGTAGTTAGAGTGCTCCTTTACACTTAAGTTAGCTTCAAAAATGTAGTTTCTGTAGGGAAAGTGTTAAGTGTAAGGGGACCGTAGTGTAGTGTAGGGTTAACTGGCAGTGACTGCTATGGCAGGGTGACAAAACCCTTCCATAGCAGGGTGACCGCTATAGAGAAATGATCATTTCTCTGAATTGCTTCGGCACACCCATATGGCTTCTCACCAGCCAAGCATTTTTTATGCTGCAGGGGCTGCCACTGCCAGTGCTTTTTTGAGGACACGTTTGATGTCAGACATGGCATCTGTACATGTGTATAGGGGGTATATATAGACATATATGTCTGAATATATACCCCTAGACATATATAGGTGTGATAGTAGCTGAAATATATGCTTGCGCTAATGAAATCATTTACAGTAATATATTTCTGCTACTATCACACCTATATATGTCTAGAGATATATATTCAGACATATATGTGTATATATACCCCCTATACACATGTTCAGATGTTTTGCCTGCCTCAAAAGAACCCAAAAAAATGCCAAAAAAACGCTAGCGTCAAAAAAAAAAAAAAGCCCAGGTGTGTTTTTGCTGGCATTTTTTGGGGGGTTTTGGAGGCAGGCAAAACATCTGAACTTGTGTATAGTGGTGTATATACACACATACATATATTTATATACACACCTAGACATATATAGGTGTGATAGTAGCAGAAATATATGCTTGCGCTAATGAAATCATTTACAGTAATATATTTCTGCTACTATCACACCTATATATGTCTAGGTGTGTATATAAATATATGTATGTGTGTATATATACCACTATACACAAGTTCAGATGTTTGGCCTGCCTCAAAAGAACCCAAAAAAATGCCTGCTTTGAAACCGGCAAGGTGTGAAAACCGAGGAGAGAAGCTAACCCCCTGAGCTGAAAGTTTTCTAATACATACAATCCTTTTTTTTCTGGTTCTGGACATGCTACAGAGCTGAAACTTCACAGGTACACCTTTTAGACCCCCCAGACACAAAATCACATAAAAAAGGTTCTTAAAAATTTTCATTTTTAAAAAAAAAAAAGCCAATTATTGAAAAAATTTAAAAAAAAAAGAGATTTTTTGATTTTTACTTTGGATTTCAGATCTGGGGGGTCTAAAAAGTGTACATGTGAAGTTTCAGCTCTGTAGCATGTCCAGAACCATAAAAAAAAAGATCGTTTGTATTAGAATACTTTCAGCACAGGAGGTTGGCTCCGCTGCTGTAACACCTTGCCGGTTTAATAGAAGGCATTTTTTTGGGTTCTTTGCAGTCAGGAAAAACATCTGAACTTGTGTATAGTGGTACTGTGCACAAGTTCTGATGTTTTGCCTGCCTCCAAAACCCCCCAAAAAATGCCAGCAAAAACACACCTGGGCATTTTTTTTTTTGACGCTAGCGTTTTTTTTGGCATTTTTTTGGGTTCTTTTGAGGCAGGCAAAACATCTGAACTTGTGTATAGTGGTATATATACAAACATAATTATATGTATATAGACACCTAGCCATATATAGGTGTGATAGTAGCAGAAATATATTACTGTAAATGATTTCATTAGCGCAAGCATATATTTCTGCTACTATCACACCTATATATGTCTAGGTGTGTATATAAATATATGGATGTGTGTATATACACCACTATACACAAGTTCAGATGTTTTGCCTGCCTCCAAAACCCCCCCAAAAATGCCAGCAAAAACACACCTGGGCATTTTTTTTTTGACGCTAGCGTTTTTTTGGGATTTTTTTGGGTTCTTTTGAGGCAGGCAAAACATCTGAACTTGTGTATAGTGGTATATATACACACATACATATATTTATATACACACCTAGACATATATAGGTGTGATAGTAGCAGAAATATATTACTGTAAATGATTTCATTAGCGCAAGCATATGTTTCTGCTACTATCACACCTATATATGTCTAGGTGTGTATATAAATATATGGATGTGTGTATATACACCACTATACACAAGTTCAGATGTTTTGCCTGCCTCCAAAACCCCCCAAAAAATGCCAGCAAAAACACACCTGGGCATTTTTTTTTTTTGACGCTAGCGTTTTTTTGGCATTTTTTTGGGTTCTTTTGAGGCAGGCAAAACATCTGAACATGTGTATAGGGGGTATATATAGACATATATGTCTGAATATATACCCCTAGACATATATAGGTGTGACAGAAATATATTACTGTAAATGATTTCATTAGGGCAAGCATATATTTCAGCTACTATCACACCTATATATGTCTAGGGGTATATATTCAGACATATATGTCTATATATACCCCCTATACACATGTTCAGATGTCATGTCTGACATCAAACATGTCCTCAAAAAAGCACTGGCAGTGGCAGCCCCTGCAGCATAAAAAATGCTTGGCTGGTGAGAAGCCATATGGGTGTGCCGAAGCAATTCAGAGAAATGATCATTTCTCTATAGCGGTCACCCTGCTATGGAAGGGTTTTGTCACCCTGCCATAGCAGTCACTGCCAGTTAACCCTACACTACGGTCCCCTTACACTTAACACTTTCCCTACAGAAACTAAATTTTTGAAGCTAACTTAAGTGTAAAGGAGCACTCTAACTACACTAGATATCCCTTTCCTCACACTAAAAATAGCTAAATGACACTTTTAAAGTAAAATTAACAGAACTGCTTCCACTCTCTTCCATGTCCTGTATAACAATGCTAGGAATATGGCGGGGGCGATCTTATATACTGGGGGGCGTATTCACGAATGATTGGTCTAGGGACCCCCTAGTCACTCCAATCACATTCCCAGAATTCTCCTGCCCCCTCAATTGGCTTTTGCTAATGGTTCTGGTCCAATCACGGGCTTTTAAAGCCCATTTCCTGAAGCATTGCATTTTGGGCGGTTCTGGTTGCCGAATTCTGAACTTTTTGGGCAAAAAGTTCTAAATTCTGCCGAACCTCGAACACCCAATGTTCGGGCCGAACCGATGGTCGACCCGAACCGTTCGATCATCCCTATGTAACGCTACTGCGTTTTATGTATGATGTGGATTTACAGCTGCAGAAATATTCCACTTCAGTAGTCATGTAGAGAAACGCTGAGATACCAATCCCAACTCCCAAAGACTCATCATGTGTGGATGATCTCAATTCAGCAAGTAAATACACACACTCAATAAGATGTTCCTAGAGTGACTTATGTATATAGTAACACAGTGATGATAGGCTGAAGAGACAGGTTGGGTAGAGATGGTAGATGACAGACACTTGAAAGGAAATGTTCTTGAGAGTAAGATAGTAGCAGATGGAATGCAGATAGGTTAGCAATCATGTATGGTAGCAGATGATAGAGTAGCAGGTGAACATACAGGAGAGACCAACCCAGTGCAAGAGCAGATGGTAGTAGGCTCAAGAGCTAGCAATCTTAGATAATTCAGATGTAATAATAGTCCTTAGTATGCAGAGCTAGATAGTGTAAGCTTTAGTATGAAGGTTATAGAGGTTTCCCCTGTGGGGTACTTATCACTAGTAGCAATGTAGCAGAGGAGAGGTTCGGCAACAGCGGATGATCCGGTAGCGGGATACAGGGATCAGCGCAGCGTGGTTCCGACAGCGAGGTATGCTTGCAAGCATGAAAGCTTCAAGACAGGTTAGCATCAAGGCACAAAGCAGGTTGAACGAACACATGTGAGTGAGAGCTGGTGATTTAAATAGCTGTTCAGTCCGGCGCTCAGTGATGACAGCATCAGTCTTAAAGGTGTATGCGCACCTTACCAAAAGAGAATGGTGGGGCGCATACACTTAGGAAAAGAGTAATTAGGGTACCCAAAGGTACCAGAACATTACACCCTAACAATAAACAGTATGGCACATGGGTGTCTGCCAGCCATCCTTCTGAAAGCTAAAAATGGATGCCTTACATTTTTTTTTTAGCATGTCAAATATATTGGATTTTCATCACAGAATTTGCATTTCTTTACCAATCATGAAGATATTATGTAGTGTAGTGGGTGTAATCAGCTTTTCTATATCTTACAGGACCCATCCAAACCCATAAGTTTCCAAACTCACACACAACATACTATTGGATTTTACTGCTTCCTCTAATGAAGGGGTTTTCATCCCTCTACTACATTTCGCACATTAGAAAATAAATGGCAAAGGAAATTGTAACTCCTTAGTAGAGTAGCAGTAGAGTAGCAGCAGTAGAGTAGCAGAGGAAAGAAAAAAAAAAGCAACCATTGCAAGCACACAGAAAGGATATGGTAGAAAAGCGAGCATTATCGTTAATAGGAAAATAGGGTTTTACTAAAAAACATGTGAACATCATAATTCACCATAATTAAAATTCCTTAGTACACACTACAACATAACGCATAACATATTGAAATAACTAATCATTCACATGGAATTATGTGAAGCCTAATATTACTTGAGTCTTTTTATATAAAGAAGAAACATTATTGTTAAAGTTGGGCAGAATACCCCTTGTTCAGTTGGCACCAGAACTCCCGAACATGTAAAAAGTTCGGACCCGAGCAGCAAACTCTATTAAAGTCCATAGGATGCGAACTTTAAAAATTACGAGTCCCCATTTTGAAGGCTTATATGCAATTTATTGGCCATTAAAAGGGTATGGGGTCCTGGTTACTGCCCTGGGAGACATGTATCCATGCAAATTAAAAAAAAAAAATGAAAATTTCCTATCAAATGCTTACTGTAATTTTCCTTTCCTGAGGGACTCCATGGCAGCATATGTATGTGTTAACCCCGTCTCCACTCCTCCCCTATAGGACTTACTCTCATAAATCTTAGCTCTGAGCCAGAGGCCACGTTCCGTAACTAGCCTACTCATGACTCTGGGTGGGAACTCTACTGCCATGGAGTCCATCAGGAAAGGAAAGCATTTGATAGGAAATTTTCCATTTTCCTGACAGACTCCATGGCAGCACACGTATGGGAAATAATTAGCCATACACACCTGGGCGGGCAATTGCAGAACAAAAGAAAAGAGTTTAACTGACACCGTCAACAGACAGGATTTGTAAATCAAATATGAACAGAAGATAAAGAGGCCAGCTCTGTACAATAATGAGCCATAAATATATTGATTGGGGACCTCAAAGCCACCCTATCAATTTCATTGGGAACCACGTGCTGCTAAGCTGCCTAGGATGTAGACACACTCCTTGTCGAGTGATCAGTCACCATCCCCAAAGGAGCCAAGTCCTCTCTCTGTGAGCCAGTCAGATGGCCCAGACAATCCTTGCCACAATCGTCCTATATGAGGCATGTTTCCCTTTGTCCTTTCCGGGAAAAAAGAATATACAGGCATTCTGAAGCCTGAAGGAAGCTGTAGCTTGTAGATATAACTTCACAATATCTGAGAGATTCCTAGAATCAAAGGAAGGCACTGCAGAGAGTCAAACTCAGAATTTCCTGTTTATTAGAAATGCACTTTAACCAACTAAGCCACATCGCGACCTCTCCCTCGTCTAAAAGGCGCAAGTTAGTACTCCAAAGGTTGGTAGAACAATTACTTGGTTCCCATGAAAGACCAATGTACCCTTGGGAATTGAGTCAAGCATAGGTAAAAGCACTGCTCGAACTGGAAGAATGTTAAAAAAAATTCACAATGAACAGTGAATCAATCTCTGAGGCTTTTATGCCAACGTGAAAGCCAGGAGAAAGGCGAACATGACAGAGAGTCCTATAACGGAGACAGCCCTACAACACTCGAGAAGGAGTTGAGAACAAGTGGAAGACTCCATTTGGAAAGCTTCTGCTTACTCAGATGTCTGAGCCTAGTTGCCCCCTTGAAGAATTGTTGCACAGGAAAATATGCCTAGACCTGGAAACACCTGTGAAGGCTGATAAAGCTGACACTGAGGGAGCTGATCGATAGAGCCAGATCTAAATCACACTGGAGGAAGCCCATAATATTTTGAACTTTTAGATCAGTACATGATCTGTCAGCAGCAGACATGTATTGCACAGACTTTGACCAGATTCTCCCATAAACTTTGTTTGTGTTCACTCTCCTAGCATTCAAGAGAGAGGAGATGACTGGAGGAACAGCCGAGGACCTCAAAATTCAAGAACCAGACTGTCAGACGTAACTGTGCTGGACATGGATGTAGAAAAGCACCCAGTGACAGAAGGTCAGGCCTGATGAGAAGGGGCACTGGGTTCCAGTAGCTAAACAGTGCTAGCAAGGGGAACCATGGCTTAATTGGCCAACAATGAATCACTGCCACTACCTCCACAACTTCTGTTCAGGGTTTTTGTAGAGACCCTGAGGATGACCAGGACTGCACAGGACCCAATGCATTTCCAATGATCCATCAGGGCATCTGCACCTAAAAAACCTCCATATGTAGAGACCATTCATTGTCCAACTGGACTCTGGAAAGAAAGTCTGTTAGAAATATTCTGGACTCTGGGGACATAAGCCTCTAAGATATAGGCTAAATTTTTCTGAGCCCAAGACATAATTGGCTCCACTTCCTGTAATAGAAAACAGGCTATGAGTCCCCCTTGTCTTTTAACATAGGAGACTTCCGTAGTGTTGACTAGCCTAAGAGCACTGACGTTCCCTTCGTTATATGGTGAAAGACCTGTAGGGTGCTGAAGGCTGCCCGTAGTTTCAGAATGTTCAACACAAGCTTGTGAATTTGACATTCCCATCTGCCTTGAGCTATCCCCGACAGGCAGCAAGCCCTATAATCCCGTGTTGGTGGTATGAGATGTGATTGTGAACCAGAAAATGGGGCAATGAAATGGCAAATGATCAAGTTTCTCCAATGCACCCACCAGGGGACTCACTCTCATGACTGAGGTTTTGTGGATAACCTGAATTCTGCTTCCTGGCTCCCACTGCTGGAGAAACCCCTTCCAGAAGGGCTGCCTTCTCTGGAGCGCCCACTTGACCATCAGATCCGAAGACACCATAGTGTCGATCATTTTAGACACTGAAAGACGCGCAAGTGGGAAGAAGACAGGGCCAGGAGTACTCTGTTCCAGAACATCGGGATCCAGCAACAAAGCAATGGTCCTCTTGATTATATCAAACAGGGCCCCTGAGACACACAAGAGACTGATTGTCTCTTTTTCAGAATTAGCCACCAGCCGAACTTGAGGAGCATTGAAAAGACCTGAGCTCTGGGCTCCAGCAGCTGCCCTCTGTCGTGGGACAGTAGGAGAAGGACATCCAAGTAATTATGCAGGTGTATGCTCCTTGCTTTGACAAAGACCTTAACAACCAATAAAATCCTGAAAACACACAAGGGTGATGTTGAAAGCCCGAATGGTGTACAAGCAAGCTGGAGATGGTCTTGACCTATGGCGAACCAAAAGGGACTTTCGAAAGTCTTCTACCATGGGCATATTTTTAGGTCTATTGGAAACCAACCAGTCACCTGGCTCGACCCGCTATGAACCATTTCCATTGTTTTCATCTTGAGCTTCTCCTTTTGATGGAAATAGTTTCAGGTCTAAAATCAGCCTCTGCAAGCTGCTCCTGTTCATGACCATAAAGAGGAACATGCCCTTAAATCTCTTGCATTCTGAGACTGGCACAGCAGCACTTTGCGACACCATTGACATTAAGTAATACTAGAGTATATGCTTCATTTTACCTCAGAGTCAGACAAAATCTGTGGAAACGAATCCGAGAGGAGGAGGACGGACTTCTGATGGACCATGCGTGTCATGAAAAGACCGCTTTAATATTCCAATAGTCTGAGGCTCAGACACAGTAGCTTCTTGGATACCCGAGGTCAAGCTTTTAGCATACTTCTGAGGGGATATCTGGCCTCTTCACCAGCTCTTCTTAAAATCCAGACCTGGTCTGTAAAAACGTGCTACCCTCACACGCTCTGAACTTTGTCCTCTAAACTGTGTCATCTTCTGGCCTAGCAGGCGCTGGTCCTGAGTCAAGACCTATCTTGCCAACTGTGGCCTGGGTTACGGTGCTATCCAGCTTGCCAAAAGATGAAGCCCCTCAAAGGGATCTTACACTAGGCCTGTTAGATGCAGGATCAGCAAGCCCAGGCCCCAGCCATAGCACTCACTTTGCCGTAACAATGATGGGAGTATAACCCATGCCACTGTGCAGAGGTTGTTAATTGGAGCCTTGCCATTGAAACCGACACCAGCTCGAACTCCTAAACTACCTGGTTACTGAAAACCCTCTTGAATACTGCGTCCACATTCTCCTTACATGTTTCCATCACTTTAAAGCCAGGCTGACTTTCAGGCCATTCACTGCATCTTCCAAGGGAAAGTGACATGTTTGCTTGCCTCATCAAGGCCTCAACAACTAGAGAGGTATGAGATGCCTCAAAACCTTATCTCTAAATGGATAGAGCTTGGCCATCTTGCTCAGAAGGGAGGTATATATCGCGACCCTGTTCCACTCATCCAAAATATATTCCTAATTTCCCTTAGGAATGGGAAATTAGAACGCTCTCTCTAGAGGTGTTTAAAGAACTGCCTCTTGATTTTCAAGAGACTTTACAGGTTCTACTCATGTAAATGCCCTCTTCATTGCCTTGACCAAAGGCATCACAAAGCCAAAGGGACTCATCTTGCTCTACATCACTGTCTAAGGTCTTCATAGATGGATGGCTTGGTTAGTAGGGTTCCAGTTCTTCCTGGCCATCCCTAGTGGGAGAAAATGCCATAAAGGCTATTGGACTTTGCACGAGGCTTGTACCTCACTTTTCAAGGGATTCTTGCACTACGTGCCTCACCAAGGATTCCATTTGCTGGAAATCACCATCTCCTTTTCCAACCGCCTGGGCTTAGCATGGCTCACACAGAGACTTGCCCTCTGGGGCCTAAATCCTGCATCCCTAGCAGGCTCCTTCCTTGGAGCGAATGACATGGCGGTCGATGTGGTGCCTAAAGGAGGATTCAGAGCTTCTGCTATGAAGGCTGGACCTTGACAGTGACCAATAGTGACAAAATCTGGAAGAAGAATGTTGATGTAGTGACCTAATGAGGTCTTTATCATCTCATGCAGTGTATTGTCAATCTGACCCAGAAGGACTAAAAAAACCTAAAAAGAAAACAAAATAGGGTCGAAAGGAAAGGGTTAAAAAACCAAAAGGAGTGCCCAGGCAAGCAAGGAAAGGAAAGGGTTAAATACACCCTCTCATACCTGCTAGACAAGGGCTGGCCCCAAGGGGGGGGGGGGGGGGCAGTGATATATCCGTAGTGTGGAAATTGCTCAGACAGCCAACCTGCATGGATGATAGAACCATTAGGATCACACACACACACACACACACACACACACACACACACAGGCAGCACACAAGGGTGTTATTGCAGAGCATATACCTGTGATGATTGCACACTGCATTTAGGGAAACTGCTGCAAGCTGCCCACAGAGAAATCCCACTAACAACGGTACTGACCGCTGATTGAATTTCTCCACTGTAGTGACGCTACCGCTCCCCACAGTGCTGAGTCCCTGGGCAGGAGTAACGCAGAGATGCCAGAGTGGAAGAGAGAATGGCGGCTTGGAATGCAAATGCGCTCCAGCCGCTATAGGCTGGAATACACTAGAGCCAGGGTAGCAAAACAGACAAACACACACAACTGCTGCCACTGAATATGCAATATAAAAGTATACATCACCTCACATGGGATCTCCAACGACCATGTCTGGATCCAGAAGACACTGCTACACGGGCCCTTGGTGTTTATGGCCACCTTTCAATAGCTAGGCTCTTAGCCGCTTTGTCTACCAATGGCCAAGCCTAAGCCCTTCATGACACCGCATCCATCATCCTTCTTCACCCCTCTAATAGCTGAGGACTGCTGGAGACTCCCTATGGCACCGAATCCATCGCCCTTCTCCACCCCGCTAATAGCTGGGGACTTCTGGACACTCCTGGGCACAGCTTGCCGAACAACCAGGCGTCGATCGTGATCACTTTATACAAGGTAAGACTTCAACCATTCTGTTACTTAGGATGAGGAAAAAAAGGAACGTGGGCTCTGGCTCAGAGCAAAGATTTATAGGAGGGGGGTCCTATATAGGAGAAGTGGAGGCAAGGTTAACCCATATGTATGCTGCCATGAATTCTGTCAGGAAAGATCATTTTAAATGAGCATTGATTTTATGGATGCTTAAAGTGAAACAATAAAATAAAAAATTCCTTTAAATATAGTGCCTGGGGGGGTTCCCTTAGTATCTGAGCATGTGTCCTGGTATGGTTCAATAAGCGTATTTTGATTGGTTTGCGCAAAAGTTATCGCGTCTACTAACTACAGGAAAGATTTATGTCATTTTTATTGTTTTTTTTTACTAGTAATGGCGGCGATCTGCGATTTTTTTGCAGGACTGCGACATTGCGGCAGACAGATCGGACCCCTAACTGACATTGTTGACACTTTTGGGGGTACCAGTGACATTACTACAGTAATCAGTGCAAAAAAAAAATATGCACTGTTACTGTAAAAATTACACTGGCAGGGAAGGGGTTAACATTACTGGTGATCAAGGGGTTAGGTGTGACTCTAGGGGCGTGATTCTAACTTTCAGGGGGCGTGGCTTGTGAGATCATCACAGAGACATGCGATCCTATATAGCAGGATCACATAGCCTCTGTGATAATCTAAGGGAGAATGACAGACGGCTGTGTTTACTTTCTCTCTTTCTCTCTCAGCTGCGGGAGATCGCGAGTGGCCTAGAGTCTCCTGAGCGAGCGACGTAGTACTACGTAACTTTGCCCAGGAGCGGCCGCCTGCCGCAGTAAAACTGCGGTGGGTGGTGGGTATGTGGTTAAAATTTAACTTCACTCTCTCAATCAACATTGACTATGCTGCTAGCATTAGTAAATAGATAGGAAGGTGTATCATATACTATATAATACATCCCAGGAGCCTTCTGGAGTGAAGGAGGGATTTTTTTTCAGTGAAGCACGCACTCCTTCCTGCCTGGCCTATGGGCAGGTGGATTCCAGGAAGTAAATGCTACACAAATTATCTGCCCTTACTCAAGATGACTCACGGCCAAAATTGCTAGGGGTGATTTCTCATAAAATAAAATCATAGAGACATGGATAGATGGGGAGGTTTGCTTTATATATTAAAAAAGAATTAAATAGCATTTTTGATTTGGGGTGCTAAGGTGGGTTGCATTCTTGATGATGTCCTTCCCATGCTCCTGGTCTGTAATATTCAATAGTATCAGGAAACAAGCTCATCCTTTATTACCTACCCAACTGCCACTTAGATATGGGATTTAGTGCCTCTCCTATTTCCTCATGAAACTATGTGGTCTGTAAGTGGAATGGCTCTTTGATGTCTGACCCCAGCTACATATTTCATAACATGACTTTGCCTAGACTGTGATGATGTCATCAGTCAGGCAGGAAGAATCATTTTACCAGTCTCCTGTTTCCAGTGTACTGTACAGTCTACAACATTGTAACCCTGTAGCAAGTCACAAGGTGGAAGGCTGCAGCATCTCAGTCAGTCCAGGATGTAGATCATAGATGTCGATCCTGAATGATGCTTGAACAAAGAAAATTCCATACATCTAGTGAGAAAGTGGATTGTAAGTAGAGCTTAGATATGTATATATATATATATATATATATATATATATATATATATATATATATATATATATATTGTGACAGGAAGTCAGGTAAATCTGTGGATGTAGTCACAGACGGGAGATACATTTCCACCTGGTTTAGAAAATTCACCAATTACTATAGGGTGTCGGCTGCAGAGATAGCCAGCAGGAAGTTGAAAACCATTCAGCTGTTCAGAATGAGGAAATGAAGGCCTCTATAATTTGTCCAAAGGAAGTCTAAGGATTGCTGCCTCCTGACGCCGTGTGGGTAGAGGAGGACAGTCAGATGTGTGCCCCCTGAAAGCTGTGTGAGCATGGGGAAGACCTCCTGAAGCGATGTGCGCTGAGGAGGGTAACAAGCGTGATGTGAAAAGAAACCAGTGGACATTTCCTGTGTGAAGGGGAAATTAATTAAGACTGAAGACTACTCAAGGTGAGGTCTTGGACTATTTCTATGTGGAAAGAAATAAATGCACTGTTTGCTATGTGAAGAGACAAACAAAGGAATGTGTTCTATATGAAGAGAAAAGCAAAGGGACATGTTCAATGTGAAGAGGAAAAGGGACATGATCAATGGACATTTGTTGTGTGAAGAAAAATCATGGACTATTGAGTGTCTGCTGTAGGATCAGCAAAGTTTGCCCAACAGTAGGTTGGAGACAGACTCCGTAGGTAGGTTCCTGTATGTGAGAAGGTAGCCGCCCACCGTGGCAAGGATTTATTTTGTATTTTATTTTTTTTTTATGTTTTTGAGGCTTGCGCTTGTGTGAAGTAAATTGCAAGAATAAACCAAACTGTTTGCAACCACTTCTTGGCTATCTCCCTGTGTAACAAACCCCCTCAAGGGGTCATCCATACCCGCCACCGAGCTAATCAATCTCACATATGGTGGAAGTATGCATTGGGAAGAAGCAGAGATCCCTGCAAAGAAGTGCATATGTTCTATGAACTTTGTCTGGTGCATGAGATTGCACAATCTATGTGTGCAGGAGAGGAGATCCTGAAAGAGAGAAAAAAAAAAACTACTTGTTTTAAAGAGACAGTGGTCTCAAAATTTTTGATGGACTTTGTTGTGTCTGGTGCCTGAGACTGCACAAACTGTGTCTGCAGGAAAGGAGATCCCGCAAGAGAGAGAAAAACTACTAGTTTTAAAGAGACAGTGGTCTCAAAATTTTTGCTGGACTATGAAAAATTTATTGTGGAGTTATTGAAGATGGGGCAATCAAAGCGCCTGAAAGATGCAAAGATAGCTGAAATGAGAGACCGAATTCTATGGATGGAGGGGATGTTACCGCCTGAACGAGCCCCATCCATGCCTGAACGGAGTCTGCTAAAAAGAGAGGTTGTTGTCCCTAGCAACACTGGGGCAAATGTGGATTTTCAGCTGAGCTTTGCAGCTCAACAGGCTCACCAAGGGAGCATGGCAGTTCACCAAGAGAGCATGGCAGGCTGGAAATGATGCCAGCAGCAAATGGAGGCCATCAATTTTTGAGGAAACCGAGTATGTGTGCAGGGCTGAGCTGGATGCCTTGCAATGGAAAATGGAAGAAAAGGAACACGCCCTGGAGTTGCTTAGGATGGAGCATAGAAACTTGCAGGCTCAGGTGTTACAGTGGGAAGAATCCACTGCTCTTCTTTTTTCCGAGTTACAAAAACGTGGAGAGACTATAATGGAGAAAGATACCATCCTCATGGAAAAGGAAATTGAAATTCAGACTTTGCAGAAGCAAAGTATGTGTGATATGTTGGAGTTGCGTAATCAGCTGGAAAAAAGTCTTCAGTCTTTGGAAGCTACAAAAATAGACCTGCAGGAGGCGCAGGAACAGAATGTCGCTCTGAAAACGACATTGTCTCTCAGCGACAAGGAGAAAAGTGAGAAAGAGGCTAAATTACTGAGTACTGTGTATGAGCTCACCACTTTGAGCAATGTGGTAGATGAATTGCGTACGGACTGTGAAAGTTGGAAAGATGAAGCCCAACGTTTACAGCAGCAGCTAAAGAAGAAAGAAGCCTGTGTGGCAGAATTACAGTCTCATTCCCAGAAGCTAGCCAATGAGGTGAAAGCTCTTATGCAGGGAAAAGGAGATTCTGAACACAAGAGGAAAAAAGTAGAGGCACAGCTGCAGGAATCGCAAGTCAAGGTGTCAGAAGGTGACCGATTGTGTGCTAAGCTGTCAGAGAAGGCAAACCGACTGCAGGTTGAGTTGGACAATGTCACAAATCAGCTTTCTCAAGCAGACAGCAAATCTAGAGAAATTGCCAAAGATTTCTCTATCTTAAAATCGCAGCTGCAAGACACTCAGGAACTCTTACAGGAAGAGAGGTGTCAAAGGCTGAGTTTTAGCACAAAGCTCAAACAAATGGAAGATGAGAAAAATGGCTTCCTGGAACAATTAAAAGAGGAGGAGGAAGCAAAGAAAAACCTATCAGAGCAAGTCGCAACATTGCAAGCTCAGATAGCGGATATGAAAAAACGCATGGAAGAAAGCGTTGGTTCATTAGAAAATGTTGAAAATGTGAAAAAGAAGTTGGATCAGATGCTTGGTGAGGAGAAGACTGTGTCTGCAAAATATGCAGAAGAACGCGACCGTGCAGAAGCGGTGGCGCGTGATAACGAGAGCAAAGCCCTGTTCTTGGCTCGCTCCTTGGAGGAAGCTCTAGAGTGTAAGGTTGAACTAGAAAGAGTTAACAAACAGCTGCGTACAGAAATGGAAGATTTGGTCAGCTCCAAGGATGATGTTGGGAAAAGCGTTCAGGAGCTAGAAAAGTCTAAGCAAGCCTTAGAACAGCAAGTAGAAGAGATGAAGATTCCGTTGCAGGAACTTGAAGAGGAATTACAGGCAACAGAGGATCTGTCCCAAAGAGGGGAGAGTGTGCCTGATGCAGTTTTTAAAAGGATCGGTGTTTTGGGGTCTGTCCTGAGTGAGCATCAGAAATTTGATGACATGTTGCTTGAATCACCCAACAGTTCCTTCAAAAACTTCAAGCACTGGAAAATGTATCATTAAAACTTCAGCAAAGAAAGGAGCTGTGTAAGAAATGTGGTGATTTCTCAGTTCAGGCTGAAAACCTAGTGGAGAAAACTAAAGCGGAGAAAACTAAAGCAAGTGATATAAAGCTGGGAGAAAAAAGCAAACACCACCTAGTGGAGAAAACTAAGGCTGTTGGTGAAAACGTGAAGCAAATGAATTTCAAGTGCCTTTCAGGGAATATTTCCAAAATGGAACTGGTGAAAGACAAGTGGCAGAAGTTTGATTGTGATCTTGAGATACATTCCATGTGGAGTTCAGATAAAGAAAAGGAACCAGGTGACCTTGAGCGGTCAAATAGTTCAGCAGAGAGCGCATTGAAGAAACCTGTAATAGACTGTGTTGTTGCTTTTGACCCATATGTTGGTGGAAGGAAAGTTGATGATGTCGCTGGAAAAATGAACAGGGGTCACTTTGAAGAAATGTGTGACAGCCTGTTGTCACAAATGGAAGGCCTTCTGCACAGCATATTAAAAAAGAATAGCGCGCAAATGCAAAAGAAATTACTACCAAATCTGAAGAGAGTCCATAAATAAAAATGGGGGTTTGGTCCCACCATATGGCCATATCGTGCTCAAGCCCACTACTGCATCAAAGTACCCCATTATCAGTGGGTCCTACACTATCCATGAAAAAGAGATGAATCCAGCCTTTCTAACCCTTGGAGATAACACTCCTTGCTGGGAAAGATGTGCAAATGCCCTTTCTCCAAGGGTTAGAAAGGCTGGATTCATCTCTTTTTCATGGATAGTGTAGGACCCACTGATAATGGGGTACTTTGACGCAGTAGTGGGCTTGAGCACGATATGGCCATATGGTGGGACCAAACCCCCATTTTTATTTATGGACTCTCTTCAGATTTGGTAGTAATTTCTTTTGCATTTGCGCGCTATTCTTTTTTAATATACATGTCTTTTGGTTCATAGCTGCAGCAGCTTTGGAAATACATGGGTATGCTCCCCCAAATTTTTTGCCTTCTGCACAGCATCTTAGAGCAAGCTAAGCTCAAGAAATAGTCAATGATTGTGTACAGCTGTATGGAAAGGCAACTCAAGTCACAGAAGGACGTCAAGAGTCCCTACTTGGAACAAAGCTAAGTGAAGCAGAGGTTCTCAAAGTTTTGTGGAAATCATTTATTGATTGCAGAGAGAGGCGGCTCAAGAATGTTGAAGACTTTAAGACTAGCACAATTGAGTTGCCTATGGATCACGGTCCTCCATGGCGGATAGAACAGACGGTTATGCAGGACAAACTTGAGAAGGAGCGAAATTATGCCAAAAATGCAGTTGAAGAATGTGTACATGAGATGAGAGACAAACTGTGTGGCATTTATGAGAAATCTGTCAATGAAGATGACAGAAACAGTTTCATCCTGAAGCTTGAAGATATTAGGAGGCTTATCAGTGGGAGTCAAAAGCAGTGCCTGACACATGCGTGCCTGGAAAACTGTGTCCCAACCCTAGGGTTGAAACAAGAGGGGGGGGGGGTATGTGACAGGAAGTCAGGTAAATCTGTGGATGTAGTCACAGACAGGAGATACATTTCCACCTGGTTTAGAAAATTCACCAATTACTATAGGGTGTCGGCTGCAGAGATAGCCAGCAGGAAGTTGAAAACCACTCAACTGTTCAGAATGAGGAAATGAAGGCCTCTATAATTTGTCCAAAGGAAGTCTAAGGATTGCTGCCTCCTGACGCCGTGTGGGTAGAGGGGGACAGTCAGATGTGTGCCCCCTGAAAGCTGTAGGAGCATGGGGAAGACCTCCTGAAGCGATGTGCGCTGAGGAGGGTAACAAGCGTGATGTGAAAAGAAACCAGTGGACATTTCCTGTGTGAAGGGGAAATTAATTAAGACTGAAGACTACTCAAGGTGAGGTCTTGGACTATTTCTATGTGGAAAGAAATAAATGCACTGTTTGCTATGTGAAGAGACAAACAAAGGAATGTGTTCTATGTGAAGAGAAAAGCAAAGGGACATGTTCAATGTGAAGAGGAAAAGGGACATGATCAATTGACATTTGTTGTGTGAAGAAAAAACATGGACTATTGAGTGTCTGCTGTAGGATCAGCAAAGTTTGCCCAACAGTAGGTTGGAGACAGACTCCGTAGGTAGGTTCCTGTATGTGAGAAGGTAGCCGCCCACCGTGGCAAGGATTTATTTTGTGTTTTATTTCTGTTTTGGCTGTTTTTGAGGCTTGCACTTGTGTGAAGTAAATTGCAAGAATAAACCAAGCTGTTTGCAACCACTTCTCGGCTATCTCCCTGTGTAACAAACCCCCTCAAGGGGTCATCCATACCCGCCACCGAGATAATCTCCCACAATATATATATATATATATATACACATACATATATATATATATATATATATATATATATATATATATATATATATACAGTATATAGAGAGAGAAAGAGATAGCGAATCAGATCTCGGATAGAGAAAGTAGTTCAGGTGTATCTACAGAAAGAAGCTACAGCCTCTGGTTGTGTAGCACCTGGGGGAGTTACCTAAGCACAAAACATGTGACCTCCTATTGTGAGGTATTCTCCACCTGGGGAATACCTAAATAGGTGGTACTGTCCCTGGCAGCAGTAGGGGTAGTGAAGGATCTTTTCTGCTAAAGCGGCGCTCAAGGACTGTGATGTTTAAATTGAATTGTACTGAAGTCTGTGTATTCTACTAATTGCACTTAAGTCTGTCCATCCAATTTATCAAACTGTTCTATGTGACTTCCAAGAAGTTTAGTTAAAGTTCAAAACCATGGGGGGCGTGTTGATGGGAATTGCCGCATTCTAAGCTAGCTCCAGACTCCAGCAGCGAACCAGGGCTCCAAGCATAGACACCCAGCCAGCAACAGCGGCGATTTCCTCCTCAAGAGGCATTAGAGACCTGGCGGCATGTCCAAAAGAAGAAAGGAGCCCTCGGCTCCCAAAAAGATGATGGAATACTTTCCCCCGCCATTCAGGCCGCTCTTTCAAGATGACACCGGGCACACATGCTCTATGCTTGAGCTAGAGGAGGATTCCAAGCTCTGCACCAGCCTGGCAACAATAATCCGGCCTCCTCACCCTCAGCTAGCCCTGCAAAATCCAGATCCAGGCTGATGCACATTGGGAGTCAAGAATCAGAGGTGAGCCTTTCCTTATCACAAAACTGTGAAAATGCAGCATTACACAACACAATAGCAGCCTTCTCAACCTCCAATCAACCAGAATTAGATACTACATCGAGAGACATGCTGCTGACATTACAAGGCTCCATTCACTCTGAAATAGCAACCATGATAATTCATTTTACCTCTGAAATCTCTTACATGGGGGAGAGAGTTGCTAATGTTGAAACTAAAATGGGGAATTTACTGAATCTTTCAATGATCTACAGTAGTAGATGCCCATGGTGAAAAAGTTGAGGATATTGAGTGAAAGAAAGCAAAATTGGCAGATTTAGAGGACTGTTCCAGAAGGAACAAGTATGAAAATCAGTGGCATCCCAGAGTCTGTTCAGCAAAATGCCTTAAGAGAATATTTCACACAATTAATGGTCACATTCCTCCCTGAAACCACCCCAGGGGAGCTAGTCATAGACTGTATACAGTGGCTACCCAGGCCTTCATATCTTCCAGAAATCACACCATAGCTCGCATACATTTTACCATGTGAAGGAGAAACTCATGCGAGTCACTAGGAATACAGCAACTTACCCGCAGCCTTATGCCAACTTTTCTTTCTACGCGGACCTGTCACAATACACTGCTTCAATACAAAAGTCTCTCTACAATTACCCTCCAAAAACCAACAAATACCCTACAAATGGGGGTGACCCAGTAAAGCTAGTAGTAATGAAAGGAAACAATTCTTTCACCATCTGCACCTTGGCTGAAGGTCTCTCACTGCTGAAATCTTAAAATCTCGAAAACAGCGTCCAGATAGAGGACATCAACGCTCTCGTAGCACAGACCAATGGGATGATCTAGAACCCCCAGATGAAATGACCACATAAATACACCGCTCTCATTCAGTCTACTACAGCCCTGGATGAGCTGCAGGATACCGTCACAACGTCATTACACCCCAGTTATTAGTCGTGGATAAATCCGCTTGTGCTGCCTTTTTTTACAGTTGTTTCCTTGTTTTGTTTCTCAGTTGTTTTTCTTCCTGCATTCTCAGCTCTAGGTTTTACACAACTACCCTCACCGGATACAACCTACCTTCAAAGTTATACCTATAAAGGCGACCTCCTAAGAAAACGCAGACCTAGTTGCCTCGAACTCCGGTTTTCCCCAGGAGACTGTGGAAATCAAGACTTTGCAACAGTAAGTCATCTACCACTGCACAGCTCATTGCCACAACACCCTCATAAAAAGCTTCTCAGCAGTAGGGATGATCGAACGGTTTGGGTCGACCATCGGTTCGGCCCGAACATTGGGTGTTCGAGGTTCGGCCGAATTTAGAACTTTTTGCCAAAAAAGTTCAGAATTCGGCAACCAGAACCGACCAAAATGAAATGCTTCAGGAAATGGGCTTTAAAAGCCCGTGATTGGACCAGAACCATTAGCAAAAGCCAATTGAGGGGGCAGGAGAATGCTAGGAATGTGATTGGAGTGACTAGGGGGTCCCTAGACCAATCATTAGTGAATACGCCCCCCAGTATATAAGATCACCCCCGCCAAATTCCTAGCATTCTTGTACGGGACATGGAAGAGAGTGGAATGCTGTTCTGTTCTAATGTGTTACAAAGTGTCATTTAGCTATTTTTAGTGTGAGGAAAGGGATATCTAGTGTAGTTAGAGTGCTCCTTTACACTTAAGTTAGCTTCAAAAATTTAGTTTCTGTAGGGAAAGTGTTAAGTGTAAGGGGACCATAGTGTAGTGTAGGGTTAACTGACAGTGACTGCTATGGAAGGGTAACAAAACCCTTCCATAGCAGGGTGACCGCTATAGAGAAATGATCATTTCTCTGAGTTGCTTCGGGACAGGAATATGGCTTCTCACCAGCCAAGCATTTTTAATGCTGCAGGGGCTGCCACTGCCAGTGCTTTTTGAGGACATGTTTGATGTCAGACATGACATCTGAACATGTGTATAGGGGGTATATATACACATATATGTCTGTATATATACCCCTAGACATATATAGGTGTGATAGTAGCAGAAATATATGCTTGCGCTAATGAAATCATTTACAGTAATATATTTCTGCTACTATCACAGCTTTATATGGCTAGGTGTCTATATACATATAATTATGTGTGTATATATACCACTATACACAAGTTCAGATGTTTTGCCTGCCTCAAAAGAACCCAAAAAAATGCCAAAAAAACGCTAGCGTAAAAAAAAAAAAAATGCCCAGGTGTGTTTTTGCTGGCATT
Source organism: Pelophylax lessonae (assembly GCF_965119305.1). Taxonomy (NCBI): domain Eukaryota; kingdom Metazoa; phylum Chordata; class Amphibia; order Anura; family Ranidae; genus Pelophylax; species Pelophylax lessonae. The sequence continues at coordinate 237,641,808 of NC_138773.1, forward strand.
TTTTGGGGGGTTTTGGAGGCAGGCAAAACATCTGAACTTGTGTATAGTGGTGTATATACACACATACATATATTTATATACACACCTAGACATATATAGGTGTGATAGTAGCAGAAATATATGCTTGCGCTAATGAAATCATTTACAGTAATATATTTCTGCTTCTATCACACCTATATATGGCTAGGTGTCTATATACATATAATTATGTGTGTATATATACCACTATACACAAGTTCAGATGTTTTGCCTGCCTCAAAAGAACCCCAAAAAATGCCAAAAAAAACGCTAGCGTCAAAAAAAAAAATGCCCAGGTGTGTTTTTGCTGGCATTTTTTGGGGGTTTTTGGAGGCAGGCAAAACATCTGAACTTGTGCACAGTACCACTATACACAAGTTCAGATGTTTTTCCTGACTGCAAAGAACCCAAAAAAATGCCTTCTATTAAACCGACAAGGTGTGAAAACCGAGAAGAGAAGCCAACCACCTGAGCTGAAAGTGTTCTAATACAAACAATCCTTTTTTTTTATGGTTCTGGACATGCTACAGAGCTGAAACTTTTTTCAATAATTGGCTTTTTTCTCAAAAATGACAATTTTTAAGAACTTTTTTTGTGTGATTAATAGTTAATGGGGCATGACCCAGAACCCTAGGGACTTTTTAGGGGCATTTATTGGGTTTTAGGGCTTAAAAATTGTGTTTTTTGATTACCGAAGTTCGGGTCCCATTGATTTCAATGGGGTTCTGAAATCCGGGCAGAACTTTCGGGAAGTTCGGATGTTCTGGCCGAACCGAACTTTTCAAAAGTTCGATCATCCCTACTCAGCAGCCTTGGTCCTACATTCAATACCCAACCAACAATCACACTATCTTATCGCACGCTCAACACCATGCCCCCCCATCAACACCATGCCCTTCAAAATATCCTCGCTTAATGTCAAAGGGTTAAATCACCCAGGCAAGAGATACTTATTATAGTCTGAAGCAGGCAAACTTAATTGTGATGTTTTATGCCTCCAGGAAAGGCACTTTAGCCAAGATAATGCTCCAAACATGTCCCACAAAAACTTCCATCTCATCTTCTTTGCATACGCAACCAATAAAACAAAAGGAGTGCTAACTGCTATTAAGGATACTGTGGCCTTCAAGCTATTCCACAATATCAGCAACTCGCAAGGGAGATTCCTAATCCTAATCGGTGAAATCAACAACGCATTATACACCATAGTGAACACCTATGCACCCAACACGCGCCAATTATTTTTCCTTCGTAAATTATGGAATAGAGTTAATAAACACATACAAGGAAGAATCATCCTCTGCGGAGACTTCAACACCATCCCAGACACCTCCATCGGTATTTAAGGCCCAGCATCAAAAAAGCCTCGCTCGCCTAACCTGTCATCCCTTTTACAAGCTAACAACTTATTTGATATATGGAGATGCCAACACTCCCTAGAAAGAGACTTCACCATTCTTCTCAAAACCGCACTGTACGTACTCAAGGATAGACTTATTCATAGGAGAAATGCGGACATTCCAGGATACATTTTCCTTCTTACAATCACTTGGTTCAACCACGCACCCATATCAATAGTGGTGGGTGAAAAAATGGACACACCCCCTCTATTCAGCTGGTGAAACGATCTGATGGCAAACTCCTCCAATACCTCCACAATTCGTAAACATTTGGAAGACTTTTTTGAAATGAATGTCCCCAGGGCCTCCAACTCTTTCCTCACCTGGTCCGCACACAAGGCCTAAATCCGCAAAATTCTCATTAAAATAAGCTCACGGCCAAAACGCCAAAGGACACAGCAGCTAACAGAATTACTTGACGCTATACACAAGTTAGAAATATCTAACAAATCCAATCCTTCCCTAGCCACTAGTGAGAAGATTTTCCAAGCAAGGAATGACCTCAGATCTCTCCTTAGCACAAAACATGCCAAAAACCTTGGGAGCTAATTTCTACTCATCGGGTAACAAAGCATGCAAACTTCTTGCAAACAAAATCAACCAACGTAGGGTCAAATAAAAAATCCCTCATATTCTAGACCCCTTAACAAACTATGAAATATCGCACCCAAAAGAGATTGCAAATGCTTTTAAAGCACACTACAGAGCCCTGTACAATTTACGAGAGGACCCTGCAATGACGCAACCTTCAGATCTAGTTATATCAGGCTTCTTGGAGCACTTAAAACTACCTCAACTAACCAAACATCATTTAACAGCCCTCAATACCCCATTCACCTCTAATGAGATCATCAAAGCTATCTCTACACTCCCTACTGGTAAAGCTCCAGGCCCTGATGGATTCCCTGCCGAATATTATAAAATCTTCTATAACACCCTGGCTCCACAAATGTGTCGGGGAATCACCACTGCTGTGTCCTCTGGTACTCTGGTACATTCCCAGATGAAATTCTATATGCTAACATTGTGAATCTTCCTAAAATTGGGAAGGAGCCGGTCATTCCCCAAAATCTTCGCCCCATCTCACTGCTGAACACAGACTTTAAGCTTTATGCAAAATTAGTGGCACAGAGAATAGCTCCCATAATGCCACAACTCATACACCATGATCAGGTCGGGTTCACCTTAGGCACCAGACAAATAACATCCAGTCAATCTTTGTAACACTAGATGCTGAAAAAGTGTTTGATAGGATACATTGGGAATATTTAAAGCACACTCTGTTAAAATTTGGCTTTCAGGGTAACATACTGTCAGCAATTCTGGCCCTATACTCAAAACTCACACCTTGAGTTTTCTCAGATGGAATTATGTCTGACCCATTCACCATCACTAATGGTACCCCCTCTCCCCAATAATCTTCACACTCATGATGGAACCACTTGCTCAACACATACGGGAGCAAGGTAATATATCAGGTATCCCTTTGATCTAAATTCCCCTTTCAATGGGTTCACACCTCCATGCCTCAACACCTGCAAACAAGACCTCCAAAAAATAAGCAAGCAATACCTCTCATGAGCAGGCAGGGCAGCCGCGTTTAAAATGATAACACTCCTGAAGCTCCTATACCTCTACAGGTCCTTACCCATATTAGTTCCAACCTCTTTCTTTAGTTCCCTTAAACAAATTGTAAGCTCTTTTGTTTGGTTAAACAGGAAATCACGTTGTCTATATGCCACAATTATCAGACATAAAATAGCTAGAGGAATGTGCTTCTCTGAGGTAAGACATTACTATTTGGCAGTGATATTTGACCAGATTAGACACTGGCTCTCCCCCACCTTTAACAAGCAATGGAGTCACATAGAACAAGCCTTCATCCCTAAAGAAGACTTAAGTACCCTTCTATTAGCCCATTCAGTGGCAAACATAACACAAAAAATAGATCACCCAACAATAGGGGCTGCTCTGTCAACATGGAAGCTATTCTTTGGAGAAACTCCAAAAAATCTTCACATTTCTGATACCTGACCTGTCCCTTAAGCATTCCCCGAGACAAAGGCAATTGTCAATGTTAATCTAGAATGATAAACATCTCCCATTCTCCACTCTTCAAACAAATTACAACATACCACCCCAAGGCATATTTACCTAAAGACAAATGGCTTCATACCTCTTTAAAAACTCCATTCCACAAATCAGTGCACCAAAGAAGGCGTGGACCTTTTGGTCTTCGAACTCCTTACAAATGAAGTGCATTACACTCTTTTACGACCTCCTACAAGCTAAAGGCACATTTGTTAAAACTGCAGCTCGCAATCGATGGGAATGAGACCAAAACGTCTCGCTCTCCGACTTCCAATGGAAACAAGCCATTCACCACAATCTTAGTTCCTCTAAATGTGTCAATTAATGGGAGATATTCCAAAAACTCCACCGTAGATGGTACCTAACCCCAGTACAAATGTACAAATTCACTGACCTAGATGACGATAACTGTTGGGGAGGATGTTCCCAAACAGGGTCCTTAACCCACATTTTGTGGGAATGCCCACATATTTTCCCTTTTGGAAAAAAGTATTTACCATAATCTCTGAAGTGACAGGTATTAGTACAAATCCCTCTCCCTCCCTAGCTATCCTAAGTATTGGAATTGACAACTTCCCACCCAACTTCAGATCTCTGGTTATGCACATTTTGTTTACAGCTAGACTGCTTATACTGCTTATAATGCGCTCCCTGGTCCCTAATCTCTCTGACGTGATACTCCAAATTAATCTCACAAAAGATCTTAAGTTATTTTCTGCATTGCAATCTAGCGCGCTTACAAAATCTAAAAATACATGGGACACATGACAATCTTTCCAAAGAGGCAACGAGTAAACTAATTAAAAATACTTAGAATCTCTCCTATCCACTCCTCAGTTCTTACTTCAAAGTTCCACAGTCCTAGCTAGATATTGAATATCCTTGTTGTGATGTTTATGTTATCATCTGCTTACACTAGATTGCTTGATTGTACTGTTTAATTCTCTCTGTAAAATCTATTTTACTGTATCTGAGATGATGTTCATGAAAACCCCAAAAAATTAATAAAAAAAAAATAAAGTTCAAAACCACAACCGATTTGTGTTTAATTGTCCCCAAGCTATTCAGAGGGAGTGTGACAGCCGTAAGTTGAAGAAGGGATTCACATAGACAGGGGGACCAGATTTGAGTCTATCTATGGTGCCCATGAAGTCATGCTGAACCCATGGAGGATTCCACCTGTCAACAGCATAATAGGTAGAGGCATTGGGTGATGTTCCCTATAGTCTGTTTTTGAAAAGACGTGGTCAAGCTGGGCTTTTGGTCTTCCGGCATACACCTGTTTTGGAGAGACTTGGTCTTTATATAATGAAACTATACAATATAAACACTGTGTTTAGAAGATGTGAAATGATCTATTTTACCTAATCAGATTTAGTACCATCTAGGAGTTGACATGCATTTTTCTGCATTTTCTGTATTTACATTTTAAGATACTTTTCTTTCTTTTATTTGTATAAAATTATCCTCACTGATATGATGGTCTGTCACCTTAGCTATTATGTGCCCAACAACCGCTGGGTCTTCCTAATAATAGCATTCAGTGTGTTAAATCTTCATTGTAGCTGAATGTGCATCTTTATTCATTTCAGATGTCTGCTAAGCAATCTAAATATTTTGCATGGGTGTTGTAAAGGCATCAAATATCATATACTAAGAATTAAAATGATAGACCTGCATTGCATCATTTCATGCAAAGTTTCATTTATATAGTGTTTAGCAAATATGAAATAAAAGCTGTTTGGTTAACATATTACCTTACCTATACCTATATAACTGTAATATTGGAATATACAGTACAGTATGTGTGTATGCAGAGCACAGAATAGCTGTGATCTATCCAAAGAAAAATCCAAAGCACACACAGCACTAATATGGGGCGATACATTAATATGTGTTGTAGATTAAAGAAGATTAGGCTAGCTAATAATGATGTGTAAAGCACTGTAAACCATTGCAACCATAAGCACCTTTCATCGGTTTAGGGCAGTCAGGACAATGAAAGATGATTTGCTTATTGCTAATTAAATAAGCTTAGTTAGTTCTTAATAAGTGGAGGAAGGATTTATCAATCCCTGAATTTATAGGATCACTGATCATTTGCATTTTGCCTAAAAACTAGGGTGCATATTTTCAGCACAAAGTTATTAGCAGTAGTTTAGACATAAAAAAACACAATTATTTATGGGTATCGATGAGATAGTACAGTAGATATTTGTAGCATTTGCATTAGTTCTTCAGATTTAACATAAATGGTTTTCTAGGTGTGATAAATTGATGCCAAATATGTTTTCTTCAAAAAAACTGCTATAATACTTTGCTGAAAAGAAATTCAGTTGTTTTTATTAGTGTATACATAAGGGTGCCCAGAATCCTTGGTGATACAGGGTATTCTAGGGTGATCTTAGAATTAACACAGCTGCATTACACATAGCAGACAACAGAAAACAGCCAAAATATAGATGTTATTGAAGGGAATAAAAATGGATACCGACATTTATATGCAATAACATCAGGGTAGTTTATCCAGGTAATAACCTGTCTCCAAGGTGAATAGGAAGGAATTATTTTCTCCTGCTGAAGCAAATTAGCTAAATTTGGATTTTTTGCCTTCCTCTGGATCAACTATAGGTAAGGGATTGTGGATATCCTATACCTACAGTTGATCCAGAGGAAGGCAAATAAATCCAAATATAGCATGATTTTTTTTTCTATTGGTTTAACTAGATCAACCTAACTATGTAGACCTGGGGTCGGCAACCCGTCGTTCATGATTTACCTGTCAATTACGGGAAGCCGACAGGTAGATCACGATCAGGTCTGTGCTGAGCCATTCTCCCAGTATCTGCCGGTGCTGCTCTCCCTTTACTCGCAGAGCAGAGTGAGAGGCAAAACAGTGCTGGAGGGTTTCTGCTTTAGTTAACTTTGAAAGTTAACTAGCAGGGTATTGATTGCTAGGTGGTCTGTCCAGCTCTCCTCCAGCTGCCCTCTGTCCAACATTCTGCTGCCTCTCACTCCTCTGTGATGTAAAGCCACTGTAAGGTAGGAGAGAGCTACCTACAGCTGTGTGCTGTGAACACTACTTTGGGGGCGACAGAGGAAACAGTTATAGAGGGGCAGAGGACACTAATGAGGGTAGGGGAAAAAGAAGAGGATAGTGCTATGCAGTCGGGGCAGAGGAGAGGATACTATTTGGGGGGGGGGTTGCAGAGGACACTGGTTTCGGGGGCAGAGGACACTACAGTGGGGGGGTGATTTGGTGCAGAGGACACCGCTATGGGGGGTAGACACTACTACTGGGGGGGGGGGTGGCAGAGGATGCTGCTATGAGTTGGCACAGGGCACTACAGGGGGGGGGCAGAGGACTACTGGGTGGGGAGGTTACAGAGGACACTGCTATGAGGGGCAATACCGGGGGGGGCAGAGGACGCTGCTATGGGGTGGCACAGGGCACTATGGGGGGGCGCAGAGGACTACTGGTTGGGGGGTTGCAGAGGACACTGCTATGAGGGGCACTACAGGCGGGCAGAGGACACTGCTATGGGGGGCAAAGGGCACTGCAGAGGGGGGGCAGAGGACACTACGGTGTGGGATGGGTGCAGAGAACAGTGCTATGGGGGGCAGAGGTTTCTACAGTGGAGGGGGGGGGTGGCTGTGGACACTGCTATGGGGGGCAGGGGGCACTACAGAAGGGTAGCAGAGGACAGTACTGTGTGTTTGGGGGGTGAAGAGGAAAGTGCTATTGGGGGACAAAGGGCACTACAGTTGAAGGGGATGGCAGAGGACACTTCTATTGGGGGGCAGAGGGCACTACAGTGGAGGGGGATGGCAGGGGACACTGCTATGGGGGGCAGAGGGCATTACAGTGGGGTGACCGGGTCAGTTGACACTGCATTAGGGGGGCACAGGACACTACTGTTGCGGGGTCAGAGGACACTACTGTGTTGGGGAGGGGGGGTCAGAGGACACTAGCTTGTGTGTGTGGGGAGGGGGGGCAGAGGACACTACAGTTCCTTAGGGGGGTGATGTGGTGATGTGGGAGGGGGTAGAGGACACTGCTGTGAGGGATGTGTGGCAGAGGATACTACTGTGAGGGGGGGGGGGGAGTGATTTGAAGTGGGGCATAAGACACCACTGTGACACAATATGTGTTTTTTGTGGAGGCTTTATTTTTTATTTTTTCCTGGCCAGCAATGATGACGCCCCACCCCCCCCCCCCCCCCCCAGGGATCTTTGCTTTCCTACATGTTGTCCAGGTAGATCTCAACCTCTGAAATGTTGCCTACTCCTGATGCGGACAGAGTCTTGCCTTGTAAGTCTGTATGCCATTGCCACTCTGCTTATATAGCTGAATAAGCAGGGACACATATAACATATGATTGCAAGTCTAGTATATTGTAAAGGTAAAATTATTTAGTGAGAGGGGAATCAGAGAAGTCTCATATACAAGAGATCTGATAAGGCTCATATGTGGCCTGTATTTCAAGATGGACAATTTATTATCCTGAAGTAACTATACTTCAGATATGTTCATATTTACTGAAATCGTGTTCCAAAAAAAATAATTTATAACTACACGAAATTATGTTTTTCTACTTTCCAATTAATCTAATAATCCTCTTGTCAATAATTAATCAGCCCTTGTAGACACTGCACAATTATTATGGTGTCTCTGTTAATCAACACATACACAAATCCAGCCAATAAATGTAAACACAACTTTAAAATAAATTTTCAGTTAAAGGCAAAGTTAAAGTAGAATTCCAGGCTAAACCTAACTAATCTTAAAAATGCTTCCTCCCCCCTCTTAACATAGGAGCGTATGGGTGATGTCCCTGCTCCCAGGAATTTCAGCTGTTTTTGAGCACTCTCTCCTCTCCCCTGCAGCTGCCATTGTCTGGCACAAGGGATATTACAAGATCAGACTGGGATGGGCTGAAAGTAGGTAAGTATATACATCTTTCTTACATGGGTTAGTCAGCATCAGTGTTTGAATGGGGGAAGGAGCATTTGTAAGATTATTTAGGGTTTTTGCTTGGAATTCCACTTAAGGGGTTTATTTATGATACTTTCCACTTTTATTTAAATTTCTAACAAGGTTAACACTCTTTTCTAATTGGATTTAATTAGAAAAATGTGTGAATCTTACGTAAAAACATAAAAAATGACCTATTCTCACTACTGCAGTGGGATAATACACAGCATAAAACACAAAATTTGCTTATGTGATGTGGGGCCATCAATTCTAAATGGCACCCTAACGCACTCTTACTTATCTTTCTTAATTCATTGTGGTGTGTTAGGCAGCTGATTCAAATGAATGGGCTGCCCTAACACAAGGCATGTAATAATGCATGTTAACACACTGCAATGGTTTAAATGGGTGTTTTTCTATACATTTTTTTTTTACTATGCTTCAGGCTAAAAAGAAGGTTTAAAGACATTTTTCAATATTCATAAAGTCAGGAAAATATTAAATATTTTATATAAATGTGTAATTTATAATAAATGTGTCATACATATGCAGAACTCTAGAATTTCTTCAACCGCTTGCCGCCCGCCCGCCATCATATGACGGCGGAGCGGTGCGACCATTGTTCACTTTAAGCAGGGCAGGCGCGCGATCATGTGCGCGCCGCCCTGCACTGCCGGTGTCGGCGTGTCCCCGGGACACCCCCCGTCACCCCGTGTTTCCCACGAGATCGGCTGTGTTCCAATGACACAGCCGATCACAATGGAGGAGCCCACAAGATGACCGCGCATGCGCGATCGGGAGCGCGCAGCGCGGTCATGTCGGTGGCGCTGTGTTCCGTAGGAACACAGCTGTCACCGGCGGTAGTAAACAGTCACTGACAGTGACTGTTTACTATGTGATCGGCTGTAAACAAAGAGCAGTAACTCACTGTTACTAGCTCTTCTCCCCTCACACAATGTTTCCAGTGTGAGGAGAGCAGAGCTAGAAATAGTGAGTTACTGCTCTGTGTACCTATAAAAGTAAAATCACTCAAATAAACTTGTCCCCACACAGTCCTCAGCCCCCCCCAATTGCACCTGTCACCCAACAGTCACCTCATCAGTGCCCAGAAATTGACACCCATAACGTTCACATGTGAGCGTAGCAATCGCAGGCAGAATCACCGCGATTCTGCCCGCGATCCGGAAATCATTGCAAATTGCGGGATGCCTGTGCATTGCCCGTGATTTGCAATAGCACCCCAAACGCTGTGCGATGTTGCCGTCATTTCCGCCTGCCAAATCGCGGTAACATCGCGCAAACATCGCATGATGCCCAAAAAAGGTACAAGAGTTTCTTTGGGGCGTCATGTGTTGTTTGCGTGATGTTACCCCAATTCGGCAGGCGGAAATCGCTGCAACATCGCACAGCATTTGGGGTGCTATTGCAAATCACGGGCAATGCACACGCGTCCCGCGATTTGCATTGATTTCTGGATCGCGGGCAGAATCGCAGTGATTCTGCCCATGATCGCTACGCTCACATGTGAATGTAGCCTAAAGTTCACCGGTCACCAGAGACTGCCATCAGTACCGCCGTGCACCATCGGCCGTCACCTGTCACCCATCAGTGACCATCGCCCGTCACCTGTCACCCCATTAATCACCGTCACCTGTCACCCCATCAGTCATCATCATCTGTCACCCTATCAATCATCGTCACTTGTCACCCCATCAGTGATCGTCACTTGTCACCCCATCAATCATCGTCACTTGTCACCCCATCAGTGATTGTCATCTGTCACCCCATCAATCATCGTCACTTGTCACCTCATCAATCATCGTCATCTGTCACCTCATCAATCATCGTCACCTGTCACCCCATCAGTCATTGTCACCTGTCACCCCATCAGTCATCGTCACCTGTCACCCCATCAGTCATCATCACCTGTCACCCCATCAGTCATCGTTACCTGTTTGCCATATACATGCAACCACTTAACGACCGCCTAACGACTATATGCATCGGCCATTAAAAGCTAAATACTGGGGTTATGGCAGCAGATAGCTGCCATAATCCCGGTATTTTTTTTAAACGGTGGGCGGTCGGCTTTCAGATAAGGGTGGTGCCAGTGGTGGATTCGCCGCGAAATTACCCTTACGGTGCAGGGGAAGAGGTGCCCCCCCCCTCCCGCCGCATCCCAGACGTTTTCCCAGCTTACCGGACCCGCCGGCAGCGGGGAAAACTATACGGTCCTGAATCCTCAGAGACAGGAAGTCGAGTGAGGGCAAGATGGTCCTCACTCGACTCTATGGTCTTGGAGGACCGGAGCTACGTCAAAAGTCGTTGCCTAGCAACCGGTTTAAAGGGCCAGTTTTTTTTTTTTCTTTCCTTTTTCAACAATTTTTTTTTTCTTTTTTTAGTGTAGTTGTGAGGTGTGAGGTCTTTTTGACCCCAGATCTCACAATAAAGAGGACCTGTCATGCCTATTTCTATTAAAAGGGATGTTTACATTCCTTGTAATAGGAATAAAAATGATCAAAACATTTTTTTTTTAAACTGTGTAAAAATAAAAAAAATAATAAATAAAATAAATAGGAAAAAAAAAAAAATGAAAGCGCCCTGTCCATGTTAGCTCGCGCGCAGAAGCAAACGCATACTCAAGTCCCGCCCACATATGTAAATGGTGTTCAAACCATATGTGAGGTATCTCCGCGATCGTTAGAGCGAGAGCAATAATTTGAGCCCTAGACCTCCTCTGTAACTCTAAGCTGGTAACCTGCAGACATTTTTAAAATGTTGCCTATGGGGATTTTTAAGTACCAATGTTTGGCGTCATTCTGTGAGCATGCGCAATTTTGAAGCATGACATGTTGGGTATCTAATTACTCGGTGTAACATTATCTTTCACATTATGGAAAAGAATTGGGCTAAATTTACTGATTTCTTATTTTTTAGTTCAAAAAAGTGAATTTTTTTCAAAAAAATTGCATTTGGAAGACTGCTGCGCAAATATGGTGTGATAAAAAATATTGCAACGATCTCCATTTTATTCTCTAGGGTCTCTGCTAAAAAAAATATATAATGTTTGGGGGTTCTAAGTAGTTTTCTAGCAAAAAAAATTATTTTAGCTTGTAAACACCAAGTGTCAAAAATAGGCCCAGTCTTAAAGTGGATAAATGGACAACTTTGTGAAAAGTGCTACTTGGATGTTAGGCGTCTGTATGTGGCTAGGCTGTGTAAAAGTGTTACACATGTGGTATCGCCATACTCAGGAGGAATAGCAGAATGTATTTTGGGGTGCAATTTTTGCTATGTACATGCTATGTGTTAGAAATATTGCATAAATTGACAGCTTTGTGTAAAAAAAAATGCGTTTTCGTTTTCTTTCCACAGTTTCCAAAAACTTGTGGAAAAAAATGACAAGTTCAAAAGACTCATTATGCCTCAAAAATTATACGTTGGGCTGTTCGCTTTCCAAAATGGGGTCATTTTATGGGGGTTTCCATTGTCCTGGTGCTCCAGGGCCTTCAAAAGTGCGATAGGTTGTCAGGAAATTATATGTGTAATTTGTGCTCCTAGAATGCCGGACGGTGCTACTTGGATGTTAGGCCTCTGTATGTGGCCAGTCTGTGAAAAAGTCTCACACATGTGGTATCGCCATACTCAGGAGGAGTAGTAGAATGTTTTTTGGGGTGTAGTTGCAAGTATACATATGCTGTGTGAGAGAAATAACCTGTTAATACGTCAATTTGTAAAAAAAAAAAAAAAATCTTCATTTTGCAAAAAGTTGTGGGAAAAAATTACAACTTCAAAAAACTCACCATGCCCCTTATTAAATACCTTGGAATGTCTACTTTCCAAAAAGGGGTCATTAGGGGGGTATTTGTACTTTCCTGACTTTTTAGTGTCTCAAGAAATGAGATAGGCCTTCAGTACATCAGGTGTAATCAAGTGTGATCAATTTTCAATGAATAGCACCATAGCTTGTGGACTCTATAACTTTCACAAAGACCAAATAATATATACTTATTTGGGTTATTTTTACCAAAGATAAGTAGCAGTATAAATTTTGGCCAAAATTTGTGAAGAAAAATTACTCATTTGCTAAATTTTATGACAGAAACAAAGAAAAATGTGTTTTTTTCACAATATTTTCAGTCTTTTTTTTATTTATAGCACATAAAAAAACACAGTAGTGATTAAATACCATCAAAAGAAAGCTCTATTTGTGTGAAAAAAAGGACACAAATTTTTTATGGGTACAGTGTTGCATGACTTAGTAATTGTCATTCAAAGTGCGAGAGCGCTGAAAGCTGAAAATCAGTCTGGGCAGGAAGGGGGTGAAAGTGCACTGTAGGCAAGTGGTTAATATGTTTACCAGTCCAATCTAATCTACTGTTCACAGATTTGTAAAAATGCTGTTCACATATTTGAACCAAGATCATTATTGTTTGCCTTTAAGGCTTTTAATATCTTTAAGGGCTAAAATAACCTATTCATTATCCTCCATTGTTGTTCAGAGCAGTGAAAAAACACTGATGTATATCCACTGTCACCCAGTTAGTGCTGACTTGGGTGGAACTTTTGTCTCAATGTAAAGTAATTGTAAAGTAAAAAAGACATTGTTTATAAATAACAGAACAAGATGTAAAATTTCAGATTATAAACTCGAAACTTGAAAACTAAATTGAAATAAAATTTAACCAACACCATTATACACTGCCCAACTGATATGCACTTTGTGACAAACAGCTATTCATTCAATGCAAACACTCTATGGATAATCGAGAAACTGTATATAAAAGGTACTGTAAATTAATGAATCAGCAGTGTACACATATTGCTTGTATGCTGCATGTTGATGGAGAAATTCTGAATATATATATATACATATATATATATATATATATATATACAGTATACACAGATCAGACATAACATTATGACCACCCACCTAATATTAAGTATGTCCTCCTTTTGCTAAAACAGCCCTGACCCATTGAGGCATAGACGCCAAGGTAACATTAACATGAATGGCAGGACCCAAGGTTTCCCAGCACAACATTGCCCAAAGCATCACACTGCATCTGCTAACTCACCTTCTTATATTACATCCTGGTGCCATCTTTTCCCCAGGTAAATCACGCACCCGGCCATCCACATGATGTAAAAGAAAACGTGATTCATGAGACCAGGCCACCTTCTTCCATTGCTTCATAGTATAGTTCTGACGCTCATGTGACCATTGTAGAAGCTTTTGGCTGTGGACACGGGTCACGATGGGCTTCACAGTCCCATATGCAACAAACTGCCTATTTTTTCTGCTTTCACCACATTAACTTCATGGACAACATGTTCACTTGATGCCTAATATATCCCATCAATTTTCAGATGTCATTGTAACGATATATTCTCTGTACTTGTCAGTTGTTATAATATATATAATATATTAATATTAATATTATATTCATTAATATTATATTAATATATAATATATAATATACCACTATAATAATATATATTATATATATATATATAGATATATATATATATTTTTTTTTTATTTTTTTTTTGATTGATTGATTGATTGATTGATTGCAGCTCAATATCTTGATATATTGCTGCTCAGATTCTCAATCGGCATTTAGTACAGTAACTACATTGTACAACTTAATATGTCCAATAGATCCTTCTTTAGGATCGACAGCATCTAGGAACCAGGAAACACTTACCTTATAATTTTAGTAGGATGAAATACACAAAGGCTTTTGTAAGAATTAAAAATTTGAATGAGAGTCACTCCATAGATTGGTTATGTACTCAGAGTAAATGGAAATTCAACATTTTCCTGTTTTATCCTTAATAATATGTTCAGGGCATCGTATTTTCATACAGTCATGGGAGAGCATACATTATGTCCTTTAGTCATGCCTGGCTTGCTGTAAAAGAGCCGTTTTATTAACACTGCAATTTCTGTTTAGCTTATTCAAAGTTTTTACAATGCATATGTTTTCATTTATTTTATATATGACTTTTCAGTGTCCTATTTGCATCTAGTAATATATACAGGATCTACTTTCAATGCAAAATATGAATTTTATTGCAGCATTTTACTCAGATGTCAAATAAACATTCCTTTTTATTATGTAGACTTTTCCAAGTTAGCGAAAGTTACAATTTATCTTGTACAGCTTTCACAATCTATGTCTAAACTAATGGCTGGACAGATGTTTTCTTAGGGAGAAATACATTACATTAGTATCTGACACATGACCCGTTTAAACTCTCCAATTTGTCTTCACATTGTATGTTGCAAGCTTATATGATACTTTCACTTACATTCCAGTGTTTTCACATTGAAATAATTATGTATTACGATGAGGCAAATACTGTAGCATAACCAAATCTGTTCATATTTTATACGTGGGCAGATGAAGCTCATTTATTCTTTCCCCATTATGTTATTAAATAAATCTCACAACAGCTGTTGGTTTAAGGGGTATAAGGGGAATCCATAGTGTTTTTTTTAATATATTTTTGTTCTTTTTTATGGCTGGGTCCAAATAATTCTATTTTCAAAATAAGTTTTGAGAGAGAGAGAGAGAGAGAGAGAGAGAGAGAGAGAGAGAGAGAGAGAGAGAGAGGAGGGAGGGAGGAGAGAGAGAGAGAGAGAGAGAGAGAGAGAGAGAGAGAGAGAGAGAGAGAGAGAGAGAGAGAGAGAGAGAGAGAGAGAGAGAGAGAGAGAGAGAGAGAGAGAGAGAGAGAGAGAGAGAGAGAGGGAGAGGGAGAGGGAGAGGGAGAGAGAGGGGGGAGAGGGAGAGGAGGAGGGAGGGAGGGAGAGGGAGAGGGAGAGGGAGAGGGAGAGGGAGAGGGAGAGGGAGAGGGAGAGGGAGAGGGAGAGGGAGAGGGAGAGGGAGAGGGAGAGGGAGAGGGAGAGAGAGAGAGAGAGCAATAAGCTACTACTGTGGTGTCTCTTCAAATAAACCCTACATGTTTTGCATCTCTAATCTTGAAGTCATTTCACTTTCAATTTTAGCAATAGTAACTGTGTAATTGTCATTTGCCTGTAAACGCCTACATGCTTTATATATGATTATTTTTTGTATGATTTTGAATAGAGTTGCTATATATTTTGTTAATATTGGAACATCTGAGCCAACACTATGTTACCCTGTTCTCTAAAGAGTACTGAGTCCCACTAAGGCACAGGCATCCCCAACATGGCTGCCTAAGTAGCAAACACTAGGCTCAATTCACAAAGCTTTAGCACCAGAATAAGTACCCTTTTTTGACTTGCGATTGTAATTATCAAATCTCATTGACCTCCTAAACTGAATTATAAAAATTATTAATTTAGGCCAAAGTAAACGGTTCAGCCTTCCCCTTACACTGTTGATGATTGCCTTTCTAAAGCTCCCCTATGACCCCAACAGTTTAAAATACCTAATACAATATCTGATTTCTTTTTATGAGTAGGTGAGCCATGCCTTAGACAAAGGAGTGGCTGTGGACATGCAGAAGTATACTTGGATTTTGCAAAAACTTTTTACACAGTTCCCCACACACGGCTAATGTGTAAGGTAAAGTCTACAGGCTTTGAAAAATCTGTTTGTAAATGGATGGAAAACTGGCTACAAGACCGTATTCAGAGATTGATTCATACTCTGAGTATGAAAGTGTCTCACTCTTACTTTTTAATCACTTGACCTCCAGAAGACCTACCCCCTTTCATGACCAGGCCATTTATTGCGATAAGGCACTGCTTTATTTTTAACTAACAATTGTGTGGTCGTACGACGCTGTACCCCAAAAACAAATGTGTGTCCTTTTTTTCCCCACAAGTAGAGCTTTCTTTTTGTGGTATTTCTCCCCCACAGTTATTTCCCTTTATTTCACTTGACCCTCCCTTGTAGATTGTAAGCTCTGACCAGGGCCCTCTGATTCCTCCTGTATTGAATTGTATTGTAACTGTACTGTACGCCCTCATGTTGTAAAGCGCTGTGGAAACTGTGCTATATAAATCCTGTATTATAATAATAATAATAATACAGTAATCAGTGCTCAAAATATGCACTGTCACTGTAATAATGGCACTGACTAGGAAGGGGTTAAACATCAGGGGCGATCAAAGGGTTAACTGTGTGCCTAGCCAGTGTTTTCAAACTGTGTGGGAGGTGCTTGTACTAGGGCAAGGCATTGATCCATGTTCCTGTTTTGCAGGAACACAAGATCAGTACCTTCCCTACTGACTATGTAAACAAGGCAGATTGCCATTCTGCCTGTACCAGATGATCAGCGGGTTCCGGCTGACATCGAGTCCACAGGACTTGCTGACCAGCCCCAACTGTGTTTATATACTGATATATAATTGCCGATTCTTCCTGCCCCGGGCGTTCAGAGCTGTTTAGAGGGCCACCAGGGTGGGCACGAAGAGATTAAATGAAATTGATTTGGTGTTAATAATATATATATATTTATATATATGTAACCATAAACAGGGTTGCTGTTAGAAATCACGGGGCCCCGTGCAGCCTACCTGACAGGGCCCCCCTGAATATATCAAAACAATATTTTCACTTAAAATACACTAAAAACATTATTAACGTACACAAACATAACAGAGAACTTGTGTGAATTAGTCCTTAATTGTTTTTTACATTCTAAAAAAATATATATACACGTATTTTTAAAAAGAAAATGCTAAAAATGTTTAAAATTATTTTATCTCACAATTTTTTTAGAGGTATTTATTACAATGTTTAATTATTATTTTTTTTTAATTTGTTTTTTTTTTACAGGACAGGGAAGCCTGCAGCACTGCGGGAGAGGGGGGTGGGGATCAGAAGCAGGCAGAACAGGGAGGGGGGGTCGGTGTCGGAGAAGCAATTACAGGAAAGATGCCCTGTGTCTGTGTCTCTCCCCGCAGCAGCTGAAAGCTGGCAAGAGGGGGAGAAATTGGCTTTCAGCTGCTGCAGAGAGCCGCACAGGCTCTCTGTAATTGCCCCTCTGCCCGATGGCACAGATTCCCCGTGCTGGTATGCCCCCCTCTGTGCCAGGGCCCCCTACAGGAGGACTGGTGGTCCTCCCCCTATGAGCGGCCCTGACCATAAAACTAGAGAGTTGTAACATGAAATGAACACAAATTATATATGCAGCTCCTTCACAGCACATTTCCCTTTCATGGCAGCACTTATAATTGCCTTCTGCTATGCTGTCTCCATGTTGAGTTCATTTATCCTGTCAAAAAAGAATTGATTAGCAGTTCATAATGTTTAACCTGTCTGTATTTAGATAGATGTTCCTATGAGTCACTTCCATGTCATTGTGTCTTTATTTTTCTTTTTTATCAAGATGTTTCAGCCCTGAAAGGAAAGGAGGGCAACACATTTCAAGAATATAAATCTAAGGTTGAAAAAAAAAAAATGTGCTAAGAAAAAAGAGCCAGTGGAGAATAGGCCACATAAAGAAGCAGCAGGTAGCATGTGTTATATTCTTTTAGGGAAACAAAGGCTACACGGAGATGATAGGATAACTGGCGATAAGGTGGTGACAGTGACTGAGCAGTAATTACATATATTCACAGTATTTCTGTAAGAGACAGAGCGGGAGAGACGCTTTGCCATCAATTCTATTGCGGTACAGGCCGACATCTACAATCAGAGTGATTATCTCCTCCGACATTAAGACTAGAAAATGAAACAGGGAAAACGAATGACAAAAGTAAAGTGCTTGTAACGTAAAAGTGACAATCAGAAAAATGCCGTAATCGAGTTTGTACAGTAATGATTAGATGCTGCAAAAATAACAGGCGATGCAAAGATGTCAATAAACATTTGCCAACAAACGACACCCAGAAAAATAAGGCTTTGATGTTGAAGCCTAGAGAGAAAATAATATATGGAGGTGGGGGGGGCACGACAATTGTTTGTTGCAGGTCACGCTGGCTTGTAGTACATCCGCAATGAAATGAGGCAGCTGAAATATTGGATTGTAACCAGCAAAAAGAGCACAGGACTGTCCAAGGTAAAGTATGTGTTTGTTACAAAACCCGCGCTTGAGGAAGTCATTCCGGCCTCACGGAAAATCTCTGTAGTGTATCAGCTGCTCTGTGCAGTAAATGGATAAATTAGGACAGCCTCTCCATGTGAACTGTATTCACTGCCATTCTAGAGAGCTAACGGGAATATATAGGACTGAATAGAATAACAGATGGTTCCTGAAGGGATCATAGCAAAAAATAACTAGATCGTAACATGAATAATTTTTTTTGTCACTTGTTCAAAATAGACTGACAGAAAATCATCTAATTCCAGGCACATTTGAGGCTGGCTGTACAGGCTCAGTAATATTTGAAGATATTCTTTATGTACTGTATTAAACGGTGAAAGGGGAAATGCGCGTTATGAAGATTATGAGCTGGAACAAATTGTTGACACATTTACAGTGCCAAATAAAATTGAAGGATTAGAAAGTGATGTAAAAGAAGTGCATTACTGGCAACTGATTTTTTTTATGGCAATGCTTCTTATTTACATAATTTGAGTTATAATGATTTATCTAACTCCTATATCGGAGCATGGGTATCCCTGTAATTCATCCTATTTCAGCACCAACCATGATTATTCTGGAATTGGCAAATGGCATCCAATATCCCAATCAACTACACATGCTCACAAGCTATTTGAATTTGTTATAAATAGACATGTGCATGACGAACAAATTGAGTTATTTCGTTAATTGAGTTATTTCGTTTCGTTCAATTCGGTTGATTTGTTTAATCCATATTCGGGATTCGTATTTGAAATTCATATTCTGAATTCATTTTATGTCTTTTTTTAATTG
Source organism: Pelophylax lessonae (assembly GCF_965119305.1). Lineage (NCBI taxonomy): Eukaryota > Metazoa > Chordata > Amphibia > Anura > Ranidae > Pelophylax > Pelophylax lessonae. Next base: position 237,661,116 of record NC_138773.1, read on the forward strand.
ACTTTGAATTTACTGTTTTTTTTTTTTTTTCTTATTCGAAACTTTAAAACCGATACATTTCTAATCGGTTGAACTGAAAGTTTTAGATTTTTTCGATTTGAGTTTGGCAAAGTGAACGAACAAAAGAAACATCTTCATCAAATGATTACAAGGACTCTTTAAATCATCTTTGGCTTAAAAAAACAGCATTATTTCAAAATGGTTCTCTAATAGTATACACAGTCTTTGATTTCAGAAATATGTTTACAGTTTGAATTTGAATGGAAATGGATGTAAAATTTGATTTGAATTTAAATTTTAATGTTAAAAATTCAGACTAATTTTGTTTCGTTATTCTGAAAATTAGGTAAACTTCATTTATAATGTAATTCAGATATATATGAATCCCAGAATAATGAAAAATTGATCTGAATATTTATTCAGAACTAAACGAACCACACATGTTTGGTTTAAACAGAAAAATTACTAAAGTGGTTGTAAAGGCAGAAGGTTTTTTTATCTTAATGCATATGCATTAAGATAAAAAACCTTCTGTGTGCCGCTGTCCCCATAATACTTACTTGAACCCAATCTTCCTCAAGCAATGTGCACAAGTGCCTTGAACATGTGGGACTTTCCCTCCTGATTGGCTGAGACACAGCAGCAGCACCATTGGCTCCCACTGCTGTCAATCAAAGTCAGTTAGCCAATTAGTAGAGAGAGAGGAGGGGGCGAATCACAGCTCTGTGTCTGAATGGACACACAGAGCTTTGGCTTGGCTTGGGTGCCCCCGTAGCAATCTGTTTGCTGTGGGGGCACTTGACAGGAGGGAGGGGCTAAGAGAGCCAACAAGGGACCCAGGAAGAGGAGGATTGGGGCTGCTATGTGCAAATACACTGTAAAGAGCAGGCATAACAAGTTTGTTATTTTTTAAAGAAAAAAAAAAAAAAAACGAGACTTTACAATTACTTTAAAGAACTGACCAATCATCTTGAAGCCCAATAGCTATTTTAGATGTATTATTCTAAGTATATTCCAGGTGCATCAAAACAAAACAAACAAAAGGGGGTATCTTTTTAAATTTTTTTCCCTGAGACGATGTCTCCTGACATTGGGGTGGGACTAGGGACCTACAGGAGGAGGGGGCAATGAGAAGGGTGGTCCTTCTTTGGGCTGGAACACACCTGTTGTATACTATTTGGACATCTTAGGCTGGCCATACATGATACAATTTTCTTGTACATTTTTCTGTTAGATTTACCAAAATCATATAATATGAGGTCAAACCTAAACACTTTCTGTTTGTATGCAATTAGGCAGGCCCTTACATAGTTGAAGATAAATCTAAAGGAAATTGAATAAGAAAATTGTATAAGTATTTGGAAATTGGTGCCCCTATAGACCATTTAACATCTTCTGCTGCAACTGTTTTGAAGTTAATTTATGCTTTTCTTTTACCCAGGCACCCACTACTGAAGAAATGAACTTATGTTCACAAAACACATTGAGATATGGGATGCATTCTTCTTATCGATCTAATTGTATGGAAACATCTGGGAGGAGTTTTATCAGCTGGAACGGGGGAGGAGCCTTTCAATGGCGCCAACTCCGAGTGCATACTGAGACCCGGTGGAACAACGTCCAATGAGATGACCCGAGGAGCACTCGATCCTCCACCAGCCCTGACCAGCTAAACTCGCCCTCCCGAACCCCCCCCCCCCCCTCCATGAGACCCACCTGAGGAGACATTGGAGTCACGCCGGACACCGCCGATGCGACCAGGACTCGCTGCGGGAAGACTGCGGAGAGGGTGAGCCCTGAGGCTGTGCCACTGGAGCTGTCAGCGGCTGCTGGTGGAGGAAGAGAGGCGGGCGCTAGATATCCCCAGAGGGTGAGACACGCCCGGGTGGCCAGATGCTTACAACGCTTGGCTGAGACTGTGCCTGTCTGGATGTCCTGTGAGAGCTGAAGGAGCCGGCAAGCAGAGAGCAGAAACACAAGTTCCAAGGCGGAGGATACAGGGATCGGTGACCGCAACGGACTGGTGAGAGGGCAAAAGCCCCCCCCCCCTCTATTTTACTGTATTTGAAAGATACACAGCATCAGTCACATCCCTATGAAAAAAGTTTACACCATCCCTCTGTTAACAGACAGACAACAACATATTAATAATGCTGGCGGCAGTCAAGAATATATAACAATAAAGATCAGGTACACCAGTGGAAGACACAGGACTAGCAGGCTGATCAGCAGAAGCAGGCAGAGGGGAAAAAAAAAAAAGCCCTCCTACTACTACAGTCATATACCGAAGGTGTAGATTACTAGCTTTACTCTCAATAATTGTTTCTTTAAAGCGCTGCTTCTGCATGAGAGACTGTAATATAGCAAAGACCACCTTCCAGTCAAGATACCATACACAGATTGTTTGAAAAATTCTCAGGAGCAGACAGCGCCTCTGCATCATTGATTAACCAATTGGACTGCTATAAGTAAATAGATATTGGACAGTGTCTAAAGGAAATTCTCCTGACCCTCCTATTCAACCCCATAGGAAACCACTAGGATAGTCCCTTTTTCCGACTTTTTTTACATATCACTACTTCCTCTCCATTGCTTTGGGTTAGATAAAGAGTTCAAAATAATTATGAAGAACAAACAGACAAAAGAAGGGGACAGGGAAAACAACAAAGGTAACTGCCAGTCCCGGTACAATTAAAATGTACATGACCCCAGATGGAAAAGGGCAAAACCCAACCCCTGAAAAGCAACTGGTGGTAAAACCAAAACAAAATACTGAAGGAAATAAAAAAACAAAAAAACAAAAACTCACAGGAGTCAATGAGGAGAACAGCATGGAACTATTGGGTGAAAACTCACAGTTAATGGGAGATAGTACATTGGGAAGAGAGGAGGAAATGGGGATTAAAGCCCCGTACACACGTACCGAATGTCGGCCGAACGATCGGCCGTCTTTTGTCCGGTGCTGTCCTGTCGGCTGAAAAGTGCTAAAGACTGCACACGAATTTTGTCGGCCAACAACAGCCGACTGCAGAAGTGATGTCATGTGATGGTTAACTTTCCGTGTCTTTTTTCTTTTCTGAGCATGCCCAGTCTTGCTAATCGGCTGTTTGTCGGCCGAATTCTGTACTGACTGGCGAACAATCGGCCGTTCTGGTTTCGGCCAACAAAAATTTTAATGCCTGCACACCAGATTCTGTTCGGCCGAAAAGCCGCTGTCGGTTGTCAGAAGCATCATACTAACAAGCCGACAATCGGCCGATTGTTCGGCGGCAAGAATATTTACGGCCGACAATCGCTACGTGTGTACGGGGCTTAAGGTTCAAACACCCACAAAAAGAGAGATGGTGGAAATGTTTGCTAACTTAGAGAGATCAATCAAGACTGAAATGGCGACTTTCCATAGAGATATGGGACATATTCTGATCAGAGAGGAGGAAACAGAAAAAAGAATAGATGATCATGGAAGAGAGATGAAAGAATTGAAGGAGCAGATGAATAAAATACAATTAGAACAAAGGAATATGATAGATAAAATGGAGGATCAGGAGAATAGAAACAGAAGAAAGAACTTGAGGATCAGAGGGTTGCCGGAGAAAGGAAAAGAGGAAAAGTTAGAGGAAATGCTGGAAAGTGTGTTCAACCCCCTTCTGGGAAAAGCAAGTACAGATAAAATGGAAATCGAAAGAATCCATAGAATACGAAAACCGCAAAATATCCCAAGAGAGAAGACAAGGGACGTCATAGTAAGGTTCCACAAATACGAAACCCATGCTCACATCTGGGAGAAAATGAAAGATAGACCCGTACTAAGATACGAAGGAGCAGAGGTACAGGTATTCCCGGATCTATCAAAGGAAACAATCAATAGAAAACGCATTTTAAGACCAGTAGTGGAAACCTTAAAGAAGCACAATATACAGTACTTTTGGAGTCACCCAGCAGGATTAGGAGTATGGAGAGAGGGGAAGACAGCCATGTTAAGATTTCCAGAGGAGACCCAAGCTTTTTGCGATACCTTAAAAATCCCAGTAATAAAAATACAGCGGTGGACAGATCAAGAAGCCCCAGAAGAGGAAATGGAAGATAAAAACCAGCGGCAAGGATGATCCCAGAAGAGTCCGATATGAAAGCAGGAAAAGAGAAATAAAGGAGAGGACATGGGAGAGATTAAGGGGGGAGGGGGGGAGTAGGGAGGGGTCGGGGAGGGAGGGGGGGAGGAGGCTAAATCAGAAATATTATAGTATGGACGGCTCCATAAGGGCAGACGTGGGCACAAACCTACAACCCAAACATTGGGATGAATGGAGGGGTTGGCGAGCAAAGACAGAGCTGAACCCCAGAGATATGTTGATTAAAGGAGGGAGGAAGTAAATCGACTATCCTAGCTAAGGGAGGGGGTAAAGCTAGGTGCCAATTGGGAGGAGGGAGATGGGGTGGGAGAGGGGAGGAGAGGCTATGTGTGGAGGGGGGGTAAGGGGGGAGGGGGGAGGGATAGGTGAGATGGATAGTAAAAGAATATGCAGTTTTCATATCGACTATAAATCTCTATCCTTCAATCGGGAACCAGTCCTCGGGGGACGCCAGCCTACTAGTCCTATATGTGCCAAAGGGGATAAAACAATGAGTAAAGCTAGGGAAAATAGAGAAAAATTAAAACAAAGAGATGGGAGCGGTAAATTACATGTCTTATAATGTGTGAGGTTTGAACTCGCCAGTTAAGAGACAAAAAATCATGGGGGAAATCACGTTTCTGGACGCTGATGTGGTTTTCCTTCAGGAGACCCACATCACACATGTCTCTAACATCAGACTATACTCCCGAAACCATCCTGTATGATACTATGCAGATACACTCAAGAAAAAAATCAAGTGGGGTAGCAATAGGATTTGCTAGAGGCATGAGATTCGTTCTGGAGGATAGGCTGGTGGACCCAGAGGGTAGATTCCTCTTTTTGAAGGGGAAGCTAAACGAGGAGGAAGTCACATTAGTAAATATTTATAGTCCGAATGAAGGACAGGTAGCTTTCCTGGGGAAGATTCTGGGGAAATTAATACATTTTAAAAAAGGAGGAGTGATCTTGGCAGGGGACCTCAACCTGAGCCTCGATCCAACGATGGATAGTACAACACAGAACCAAAAGTTCTCGAACCACCTGATTAAGGAGGTTAGAAGAAAGTTATATCAAAATCAATTAGCGGATATATGGAGAATACTCCATCCAAAAGAAAGGGACTATACCTGTTACTCAAATGTACATGGGACATATTCAATAATTGACTACCTCTTGGTAGAACATCGCTGGATTGAGAAAGTACTTGAGGCGAGGGTTGGGATTAGGACCATGTCAGATCACTCCCATATTACAGTGAAAATGAAGATGGGCAGAGAACAACCAAAAATGGCTACGTGGAAAATCAATGAAGAATTGATTAAGGATAAAAAATGGGGAAGGGAAATAGAGAAAGAGTTGGAACTCTATTTTCAAAATAGTGACACTGAGGAGACACCTAAAAATATAATATGGGAAGCACAAAAGGCCTATATGCGAGGTATTTTAATCTCAAAAGGAGCACAGAGGAAAAAAGAAAGAACTAATAATAAAACTAGATTAATGAAAGAGATGTACGATCTGGAACAAAAACATAAAAAAAAATAAAGGAAGAACTAACTCTACTATTAGAAAAAAAAAGAGGAATAAAAGGACTTAATGGAACAGGAAACTAGACAGGAATTCAATAGGGTGGCCAGAGAGAAATATGTGGAGGGCAACAAAATTGGGAAAAACTTAGCAAGGATCCTCAAAAAAAAAAAAAGCAATGAACTTTATCGATAAGATTAAAAATAAAAGGGGGGAATTAGTACATTCGACCACTGAAATAGCAAGAGAATTCCAAAATTACTACGGGGATCTTTATGCTGTAAGAGGAGATGGCAAACAAGAAAACAAGGCTGATAGAGGTGAGAGGATTAAAACATATCTGGAAAAGGCTAAAATGAAAAAAATAGAAAAGGAAAAACTAATACTTTTAGAGACGCCAATCACAGAACAGGAGATAATAAGAGCAATAAAGGACACCACTGTAGGAAAAAGCCCAGGCCCGGACGGGTTTACTATTAGTTATTATAAACAATACAAGGATTTACTTGTTCCGAGGCTGAAAGGGTATATGAATGGCCTAGGCACCCAGTTCATCATGAGTAAAGAAGCCCTCTTAGCCACGATTACAGTCATCTTAAAGGAAGAGAAGGATCCAACTCTGTGCTCCAGCTAAAGACCTATTTCTCTTTTAATGCAGACACTAAGTTGTTCACAAAAATCTTAGCAACAAGAATGAAAGGGCTGATGGAGGAGTGGATCCATAACGATCAAGTAGGGTTCATACCAGGAAGGCAAGGGAGAGATAACGGGATTAGAACGATACTCCTGATGAAACAAATGCTTAAAAACAAAACACCAAGTGTGATACTGTCAATTGATGCTGAGAAAGCATTTGACAGAGTCAACTGGGAGTTTATGATAAGAACTCTGGAGGAATTAGGTATAGGACCCAGAATGATGGCCTTGATCAGCACATTGTATAGTCGACCATCAGCAAGAATAAAAATGAATGGGACATTGTCTGAACCATTTGATATGTTCAATGGAACAAGACAGGGATGTCCCTTGTCCCCAATGTTGTTTGACATCTCTTTGGAACCCTTGCTAGCCACAATAAGAGGATGCCCAGATATCAAGGGAGTGGAAGTTGAGGAGGTAGAGCACAAAGTCGCGGCATTTGGCGATGACGTGCTGCTCTACGTCTCCAACCCAAGGATTTCCCTACCCAACATAATTAAAGTCCTAAAGCAATATGGAGAACTCTCAGACCTAAAAAGTAACCAAACGAAATCTGAAATACTAAAGTATTAAAATGAGCATACAAGAGAGTAATAGTCTAAAAAGTGAATTCCCTTTTGTATGGAGGAGAGATGAGTTAAAATACCTAGGAATCAAATTAACATCAACCCCAGAAAGACTATATAAAGCTAACTTCCTTCCACTATTAAACAAAATAAAAATGGAGATTAATAGATTAATAGCAAGGCCTATATCATCGTTGGGAAGAATCAACATTATAAAGATGGCAGTCCTTCCAAAGATATAGTACAAATTCCAAATGATCCCAATACAGATTCCGTATGCCTTCTTTAAGACATTAAGAACACTGGTAACTAAGTTTGTATGGAAAAATAAAAAACCACGGATAAAATATACAACACTAAGTAAAAGTAAAAGTGACGGGGGGGGGGGGTTAGCATTACCAGATTTTAGGAAATATTATCAAGCTTCAATCCTTACACGGGTGATGGAATGGGGGAAAAAAGTGAGAGGGAAAAATTGGGTTAAAATAGAAAATGCAATGAGCGACACAGATTTAGGTAAAATTATTTGGATTCCACCAAAGTATCGAAAATTGAATAGTAATACACATATAATCACACGACAAGCACTAAAAACCTGGGACATGGTATACACCAGAGAAAAATGGGAATGCAATTCACCACTCATACCACTACAGGATACAAAATTTTTCGCACCAGGGCAGGGGAGGGAATATGGTAAATGGATGGGAGAAGAGGATGTTAGATTAAAAGATATAATGGAGAAGGGAAAAATTATTAAGTTACTAGATCTAAAAGAAAAGAGGGTAAACTGGGACCTAACTGAGTGGAGGTACTGTCAGCTGAGACATTTTGTTGCTTCGTTGCCCCAGCCAATAAAAGAGGCGAACTATTTATCTCCTTATGAGCAGATGTGTGTATCTGAGAAAATAAAAAATAATATCTCAAGTATTTACAAAATATTGAATATAGGGGAGAAGTTGACAGTCCCCCCACTCTTAGAAAAATGGGAAAATGAACTGGGTGCCCGATCTGAGGAATTTCAATGGGAAAAAAGAATAAATTTAGTACATAATTCAGCGATAGATACGAGTACGGCAGAAATGAACTATAAATTCATTTCCAGATGGTATAATACGCCAGACAAAGTGGGGAGATACCTCCCGGGAAGTTTGGTTTATTGCTGGAGGGGGTGTCAGGTTACGGGTACAGTAGCACATATCTGGTGGGACTGCCCTAAAATCAAAAAATACTGGAAGGAAGTTTTATCCTTAATTAAAAAGATTACTAACATAGATATTAATGAAGACCCATGGTTATGTTTATTCCACGGGACAAAAATGTCGATAAAACAATATAAAAAAACATTGATCCCCCATCTTCTAAATTCAGCAAAAAGTTGAATCCCCTTAAATTGTAAAAAAATAGAACCCCCATCACTAAAAGAATGGCTATCACGGCTAGAAAAAACAAGAAAGTTAGAATATTTAAGAATGTGGGGAGAAGAGGAATACGAGAATAGGATTGAGATATGGGAGAAATGGCAAGATTTTAAGAAAACAAGTGAGTATCTAAAGATCCAAGGGAGGGGGGAGGAGGGGGGAGGGGGGTATAGGGGGGGACGGGAGGGAAGAAGGGATTGAGTGGATACTGGATAAAGAGTTCTTTTTTCTTTATTTTTCCTTTCCATTTCTTTCTGTGCCTATAAGGATATGGTATGTATTACATTTTTGTATGTTAAAAATTTTCAATAAAGAAATATAAAAAAAAAAAAATGGAAACATCTGGGAGAAAACTTTGATGAAACTGATATTCAAATATACTGTATACCTTGCATAGATACATACTGGAATATAGTAAATCAGCTTTCTTTTTTTTTATTCAATATTTTATGAATGTTTTAAATTGTTATGTATAGATCGATAATGCAATATTTTATGTCTAATTCATACTGTATGTATGTTGGTGACCTGCCTTATTTAAAGTCCCATGGGCAAACAAACAATGCTGTAAAACTTTTTCAAAGTCTTATATTTTTTTTTGTCCCCATCAGCATTCTGTAGAGATGGACCTGTGCTCTCCGTGTGAAAGCAATGGTCTTACATGCTCCCTGCTGAATCAGTCTTATAGCTCTGCAATCGGGAAAGCTCATTCTCCCTGCTGATTGTCAGCTGTAACTTTGACTTAACTAGGGGCATGTTTGACCTCTGCAGAGAAACCACTGCTTCCAAATAGTGAGCAAAGGTCCTCCTGTGCAGTATGCAGCATGCTGGCAGGACACAGGCTTTTCTAGTTAGCCTGTGTCTGCTTTCTAAGTAGAATTAACTACAAGCCTTTGCACGTCTTTTGCTTTGATGCACTTTGTATGTATTTAGCTGATTTAAATGGCAAGTTCAGTTGAAACTGAATCATCACCTGTGTGGAGAGAAATATGTAAGCTGTCAGGGCTGCTTAGGTTTTAAAGGTGAAAGTTCAGGGGCTGTCATCCCAAAGCTAGCTTCATTACTTAGACTATTGCTGTTCAAGGGTAGGCATGCAGCCAGTGAAGTTGGAAAAGTCTTAATTTCTGTCCTGCATATTCTTTCTAGATCAGTGGTGACACAAAGATAACAATTATGAAGCTGTAATCAATTAAAATAGCTAGTATTGTGCTGAAGAAACAACTGTGTTATTATTCCTTACAAGGCTAGTCATAGGTGCTCTGATACTTTCCTCGACTGGCAGTACAATGTGAATAAATAGTGACAGTACATACATTTCCACAGTATCCAGGAGGAGAATATACTCTCTAGATCACACTGTCACTTGCCGGGACATTGCTAGAACTGTCAATGACCTGGTGAACCTTCTGGCGACAATAGGAGGGTCTTAAAAGGACATGGTTAGGTTAAAACTGAGCCTACTTAATGTATACATTGTGGATAAATTCTACAGACCTTGTACCTACAAATTATGGTTTTAGTTACTGTGCCACAAGTAAAAGTCTCACAGACATGCATAAACCCCAACACAATCAATATAAAAAATCTTCCATTACAGATGCTTTTCTGCTAACAGTATGTATATTGTAAGGGTTAGGAGTGCATAACACACAGAGTGCAGGAGTCAGGAGCATGTAACACACAGAGTACATGGGTCAGGACTAGGTAATGCAGAGCATAGGACTCAGGAGTATATCATGTGCAGGGGTCATGCGTGTGTGCTTCAGAAAGTGAAGGAGTCAGAAGTCTGTAATGCACAAAGTGCACTGCTTAGGAGTAGGCAATGCACAGAGTGCAGGAATCCAGAGTAGGTAAAGCACAGAATTAATGGGCCAGGAGTAATTAATACACAGAGTGAAGGGGTCAGGAGAATAAATGCAAAGAGAGCATATGTGTGTACTACAGCAAGTGTAGGGGTCAGGAGTATTAATGCGTTGGGTGAAGAGGTCAGGAGCATGTATTGCACAGAGTGAAAGGGCCAGATGTGCCTACCTCACAGAGTTCAGGAATCAGAAGTACATAACGCACAAAGTGCAGGGGTGTGTAATGTTCATACCCAGATAGCAAGGATAACTTGAAACAAATTTGTGGCAGTGTTGAATTGTAAGTCTGTTAACTTGCTGCACATTTTCACTGGCAAGTTGTATACTTGCAGAGCACCTGAAGCACAAGTTCTAGTTGACACTTTTCCAATTTGTAGCAAATTTGCGTGGCAAGTGGTGAGTCTACAGCAAGAGCTCTGCAAGTCTACAGCATGGAAATTCAGCCATAGTGACCCCTGTGTTGGGATGACTTTTGCACAGAGATGTATAGTAACGAAGTAGAACTACTTCACTACTGTACTTAAGTACTAAAAGGCGGTAACTGTACTTTACTAGAGTATAATTTTTTTCTCCTACTTCCACTTTTACTTCAGTACATATTTTCGATGAATTTAATACTTTTACTCCGATATTTTATTTATGTGCTGCATAGTTACTTGTTACAATTATAAAAATGTTACGAATCATTCCATTCCAAACCCGCACCGCTGCTGACTTTTTTTACTCGAGTCTCACTATCTCTGAGACTCACAAGTCACTACCAATCCCCGAGCCGATGCGATGGCTCCGGGGCAGAGCCTCGCCGCCTCTGCCCTCCATCAGCTCGGCCTGAGTCCCGCCTCCCGCTTGGCTCTCAAGTAAAGTGGTGGTGGCGAGAGAGGAGAGACGCCTGCCTGCGGAGTGATCTCTCTGGGCCCTGGCTGGGGGAGGGACTGTGAGTTACTAGAGTCTAGACTACTAGACTGTCTCTGGGCACTGTGCAGCGCAGCCGCCCAGCGTGGGAGAACTGGATGGAGGTAGGAATATATTCTTCTTTCAGCAGGGGGGACTGGACTGGGGACTGTGGAGAGAGAGGCTGGAGGACTTGAGACAGCCTAAGGTAGGAGAAGTAAGAACTGTCTTGAAGTCAAGTCACTCACTAAGGGGATCAGATCTATTCAATGTGGGAAGGGACCTGCCCTGGCCTGCCCTACTCTAAGGGGGATCTATAATGGGAGGGGGACCCTGGCCTGCTCTAAGGGGGCTCTATAATGGGCGGGGGACCCGGACAGCTCTAAGGGGAATCTATAATGGGAGGGGTACACTGGCCTGCTCTAAGGGGAATCTATAATGGGAGGGGGACACTGGCCTGTTCTAAAGGGAATCTATAATGGGAGGGGGACCTTGGCCTGCTCTAAGGGGGATCTATAATGGGAGGGGGACCCTGGCCTGCTCTAAGTGGGATCTATAATGGGAGGGGGACCCTGGCCTGCTCTAAGTGGGATCTATAATGGGAGGGGTGCCCTGGCCTGCTCTAAGGGGATCTATAATGGGAGGGGGACCCTGGCCTCCTCTAAGGGGAATCTGTAATGGGAGGGGGACCCTGGCCTGCTCTAAGGGGATCTATAATGGGAGGGGGACCCTGGCCTGCTCTAAAGGGGGGTCTAAAATGGGAGGGGGGCCCTGGCCTTTTGACTACTTTCTTTAATAACTAAATAACACAGTACTTGTACTTTTACTTTCAGTACTTGAGTAGTACATTTTAAAATAAACTACTTGCAATACTTAAGTACAAAAAATGTAACAAAAGGTAAAATAAGCCTATGCGCTGACCATCAAACAGATGTAGTCAAAAAGAGATTATATATAGAGTAGGAAAAAATGAGACAATAGGGGCCCAAAGATTAGCAGCCAATTCCTAGCAGTGTCTCCACATACATAAAAGAAAGTAAATAATAAATAGAACCGGCGCTCAATCACCCCCAATATGTATAAAAATCACAGGGATAAATAATGAATAATAACTCTAAAACCAAGCAAAGCAACAACAAAAACAATGCTGAATAATAAACAGTAATGTGTAGTGACAATACATGCAAATAATAGCAATAAAATAGGTGAAAATAAATAGATGAAATAAATATCTTAGGAAGTGATAAATAAACACAAATAATGCTGAAATAGTATCACAGCGTGATAAAGTGCATAGTGCAAATTGTGTATTAAACCACAATAATATAGCGTGATAAAAAAGGATCACTGCGAATAGAATTGATGAAAATAAACTCCTAAAGTGCGCCGTGCTATAAAAGGGTAAAAGGGTCAGATCCAATAAAGGAGAAAAGTAGGTCTGAACCCACTAAAAAGTGATATAGTGCACAATATAAATGATCACAGTGGTAGAAATGACAATTTGATATATAGTCAAGATCTAAACAATAACGCCCAAATACAAAAAAATGGTTTGGGTGAAAGTAGCATTAAAAAGAAAAAATTAAAAAATGAATGAAGATAAAAAACGTGGAAAAATGTTCATCAGTTCATAAAGAACAACAAAGTTCATAAAGAAAATGCTGGTGAGGAAATATTGCCGGAAGTGCGGGAAACTCCTTATGGTGCGGGAAACTAATTGCGCTGTGGTGGAGAGCTAAAATCCATAAATGAGTGAAATGGCCACTCACCTCCAAAACACTCTAAATGAGTGTTTGTACCAAAGGTAACAAGATCTCCACTGTAGGGATAGGGGTCCAGTGATGGTTCCTTTAAGGCAGACTCTTTAGGTCCTTATTGGAAAGCCAGCATCAAAGCATCAAAGAGTGAAATCCTAAGTAAGGTTTGGAGCTCAAACCAACGATAAAAGGAGACACTTCATGGTGTAGTACGTTTAAAAGGCATTTATTTAAACATAGGTATAAAAATGATGCACTCACATTTAGTAATAAGTGTAAACAGCATATAAGTAGCGTGCTTCCCTTGAGAAAGTCACGTTTATGCTGTGACGCAACGCGTCGGGAGAAGTGTCTGACGTCACTTCCAGTCTTCGGCCGAGACCGGAAGTCCTTGGATTCCACTGCCTTGCTGCTGCCACGCTACTTATATGCTGTTTACACTTATTACTAAATGTGAGTGCATCATTTTTATACCTATGTTTAAATAAATGCATTTTAAATGTAGAATAGAAATTTTAAATGTGAGAATAGAAGGAATGTGATCACTTATGGAAAATGGATGTATATAAATATATATACACAAATGTTTTGCCTTTCATTTCTATTTTAAACTGAATGTTTAATTGAAAAGTTTACAATCACTTTAATACTAAGGAAAACCCACCGGAGACAGCCCTTGCCTGGGAAGTGACTCCCCTCTCCAGCACACATCTCTGCCCCATCCTACCACTCCAGTACACATCTCTGCCCCCTTCAACCCCCCATACATATTTTCCCCCCTCCACCCCCCTCTAGTACACATCTCTCCCCCTCCAGTACACATCTCTGCCCCCTCAAGCCCCTCATTACACATTTCTGCTGCCTCCAACCCCCCCCCCCCAGTACATACCTCTGCCTCCTCAAGTACACATCTCCTCCTCCTCCAATCTCTCCAGTGTCAGTAAAGGATTCAGGTTTTCCCTTTAAGACTAAGAAAAACCCACCTGAAACAACCCTTTCCTGGCAAGTGACTGTGATTGGTAAGCTCATCACAGTTCACCTTTAAAACATATGTATCAACACACCACCAGTGCTAGTGATAGCGAAGGTACTTTGGGTGCTCCTGCTTGACCCAGCCAATATCTTCTCTGATCTATTTGTGTATGACCTGGCTTGTTCTTACCTTGCTTTTCCTCGCTGCTGATTCAGTGCTGTTTGAACTGTTTGATTTACATGTGTGTGATCTAGCTTGTCTTGACTATGCTGTTGCCTAACCCTTCAGTGTTACCAGTCTCACCACTACAACTCGGCTGTCCTTACTAAACTTTTTGCACAATCAGAATATCTGAACTGTTTACCTGTTATCAAACTCCTGGCCCGACACCCAGTACACATCTCACATTTCTGCCCCCTCCAACCCCCCCCCCTTTCCCCCCAGTACACCTCTCTCCCCTCCAACTTCCCCCAGTGCACATCTCTGCTTCCTTCAACATCTTCCAGTACACATCTCTGGCCCCTCTCGTACACATTGCTGTCCCATATAACCCCCAGTGCGCATCTCTCTCCTCCACTCTCCCTTTACTATACACATTATTCCATAGAAAATTAGTGCATACCTGCAACATCCTATGGTCTAATTTTTCCACATCTTAGATTCGACGGCAGATAAGATTGAAGGACGTCCTTCCCTCAGCTCTGTCATTTAACACATTGGAGCTGAGAAGGAGTCTCGTTAGTCTCTAAGCTTGTAAGCCTGCCACAGTATCTGACGTCTGTTGGAGACTGCAGTGCAATAGGAGCCAACATCTAAAATAAAAAAATTGCTGCACCCTGGAAGAGATGCAGAGAACATGCCCTAAGTACCCAACACTAGTGATGCCACTAGTAACTTGTTTCCTAAATTTGTTAATAGGGGCTCTACCCTACCTTCTCGAAATAATATTACATCTCTGCTCCCATTGTTGAACATGCTCTCCATTACCTAGTTCCTCCAAACCCTTCAAAACTGATCCAGATCTTTTGCAATTAGTAAGCATGTACCTTACAGATAGGGTGACAAAAGCATGTGTGTCTTGCAGCTTCTCATCCACAGGCTTCCCCTCCCTTTCACTTTAATGTCCCCAAGCAAGTCCCAGGCTTCTTTTTTAGATACTGATGCACCCTACAGCATAGATTCCTGCGGCATAGAGAACTTGAAGCCCTCCCAGACAGACCTCTCAGTGTGTAAAGAGACAATGTCACCTCTTTACAACCTTGCCTGCTTCCGTTACTACATTCAATATTTTTTCCACATGAGTATACTGAACAAAGAAAATTTGTAATTTATTCTTTGTAGATAAATGTGCACTTTTAAGACCTATGACAGTGACAGGAAGAACACTGACTATAAAGTCAATCGCCTAAATCATGTGAATAGCCAATAAAACAAGTTTAAGTAACAACTATCTTATACCTTTGCAATTCAATAAGTAAGCATTAATTGATCTACAAGATCAGGAGATGCTGGTGGTGAAAAGATTACAATTATCTCTTTGTGATTTATGGCTGGTGACTAGACATTTGTCCAGTTATCGCAGACAAATGATGTTCATTATGAATTTTATATCAGCCTGTAATAATTCTGCAGTGTTCAACAATATTAACAGAGTGTTTTAGCCGCTCTTCTTGTAAGAGTTTATTATTGAAACTCTTCTTTTTTTTCTTGTCTGCAATTAGCAATTAAATGTTGGATACACAAGCACAATCGCAATCCGTCTTGTTAAAAAAGCCCAGATGATAATATAATTTCCAGTTAGACTACACAGTTTATATAACATGGTATCATTTAGTGGGAAAATTGAGTTTTTGAAATTATGGTACATACCAGAATTTATTTTTAGTACAGTATTATGTTGCATACGAAATGTAAAGCTTTAGTTTTAGTTATTTTCACAGTTAAAAAAAAAAATATGAAACAAATGGATCTGAACACATTGCATGGTAATTGAATGTTTTTTTACCCTCCAGAAAAGATAAAAAGCAATTTAGAACAATGACTGAGCAATACACTAAACAAAATTACATACTTAAATCTCACTCCTCCCACCTCCCACACCATGCTTCAGTCTGAAGTATGTCTGCAGAAAGTCTTTGTTGATAAATTGTTGTGCTTTAAACCGTGAATGAAAGGGCAGGCTATACCCATGCATTGATAAATGAATTGTACATCATTTTTTATTTATTATGCTTTTGAAAACACCAAAGAAAAAAATTATCACACTGAGTTCACCAGCAAAGCAAATTATTGAGAACAGTATAGCTAATTTCTAAAAACGAATGCAGAGAGAAAATAGTGGTGTTGTCCTTGGCAATCAAACAGTTCTTTAATTTAATTCTGCAAATGTAGCAGAGTAACAGTTGGAAACTGGTTGCTCTCTGTGGTTCTTTAAGAACAGCTATCATTATAATTTTTACATTGTCCTACCCCCCCCCCTCCCCCAATGGAACAAAGTTCATAAAGTATTTGGTCCCATGTAGCTAGGTGCTTCTTAAGTCTGGTTATAAAGTCCGACCTGTCCCCTTCCTCTCCCCGCTAATCAAATGCAACAACAGATTGGAAGGAAACAGATCCATCGTAACTGCCACTTGCCTTAGCTCAGAGTGTTCCTAAGACAAGAGGAATGCAGAAGGAAAGGAGGTGTGTTAGCCTTCTATATCTCGGCATTGCTCTTGCCACAGATTTCTCTTGTCAGGAAAGTGCTCTGAGCCAAGACAAGTTGCAGTTACAATGGATCCATCTTTTTCCAAGCTGTTGTCAGATTTGCCTCATGGGGAGTGGAGAGGGGAAGGTCAGATTTCATAAATAGGCTTAGGGGGCAGAACAATGTAAAACACATTGTATTGTCCTGACTTTTAGATATGAAATTATAAGTGATTGTGTGTATTTTAAATTCTTAGTAAAATTTTCCTTCAGGATTTTATTTGAGCTAACAAAGCAGTTCTGCGAAAACAACAAACAAAGATATATGCACAATGAGTGTACATAATTTACTCAGCGCTCCAAATATCATAAAAGACCAGGAGCCCATGTAAAAGAGAAGGGCATATACTAAAAAAAAAGGGCCAAAGGTATCTTGCAGCACCTGGTGAAAGATCTGGATGGATCCACTCAACAGACGTGCATGAGAACACAGTAGCAATGCGCTGGAGTCAATAACCCCGATAGGGCATCACTTTTTTTTTAAAATAGCACACTTACCGTAAAACAGCTCTGGTCCAGCGCAGAGTAGCAGCAGAATACAAGAAGATGTGCCACAATGACAACCAGTTTGCGGGTGAAACAGCAGCACTGTATGGTGCCAGACATATTGGGAAGAAACTCACCAGTGGTGCCTACGGCCACAACCAGCGCAACACACTGACTGGAAACAGGCTGATGTCACAAGATGGGTAGGCAACAATGTGTTTCAGGGGCTCTACCCCCTTTGATAAGCCTGATTCCTCCATCTGAGGTGGATTGGGTCAATTTTTCATTCAACCTGCTGGTTTAACAAAAAAAAAACCTGATACATCTATGGGCTGTTTTACTCCATAGCCATTTGTTTCATCTGTTTAAGGGAATCTGAAATACAAAATTATTAAGGGTGCATTAATACATATTCATTTTAAGAACTCTAGTTCCATGGCTGCCATGCTGATGCTTTGGCTTCATTGCTTTCTGAGCTGCTAACCCAAAACATGTATGGAGATAAAGAATGTTGACATTTTCTGACACTCATTTAAAACATGCTTGGTCCAGGTACGTTATTTAAAAGTACTTAAGTCAGACACAGCCAGGCAACTATCCTTTTTAAAATTACAACATTGGCAACCCATATGCTTCTCTTATGTTAGAGTAACTGTAACAAAATAACAATCAATCAATATTCATAGTGGTAAATTAGTAACAATTTTAGAAGCACAATGTAGTCACTAAAAATCTTCTGTGTATTGAGGTGAATGGCAACAACTGGTTAAATCTCTTATTAGCATGACAATAAAGTCACCATTGCAGTCTAGCCCTAACAATATCCCCACCAGTAGTAGAATATATACTGTAACATCTCAAGATATTTAAGTTGATTTACTAAATACAAATAGACTGTTCACTTTGCAAGGGAAGCTGCACTTTGCAAGAAAATTATCTCTTGAGCTTAATGAATGAGATGAAGCTCTGCTGACTTCCATCATTTAATTTTGTGGAAGCAAAATGCATTTGTTTTATTTATTTACCTTGCACATGATTGGGTTTTCTTTGCAAAGTGAAATTTTACTATATTTACTAGGATTGGGGACATTTTCCTTGCAAAGGGCAACTTCCCCTGCAAAGTGAGCAGCTTATTTTCCTTTAGTAAATCAGTCTCATTAAGTGTGTGTGCTTTTCAGTTAATCTGGCTGACAGTAGCTCTATATACATGTCACAATATTTATTTATCTTAAATGGAATTAAAGAGGATGTAAACCCTCCTCAAAAAAAATGAAAAAAAAAAAAAAAACCCTGTAAGACAAAGGCATATTGAGCTAGTATGCATCGCATACTAGCTCATTATGAATTACTTACATTAGAACAAAGCCCCCGCAGTGCCGCCCGCTCAGCGACAGGACGGCCGACATGTTCGGCCATCCTGGTTCATGGTTCGCGTCCTCCAGCCATCTGATTGGCCGGAGACGTGAATCACTCCCGCGGGAGCCGCCTTTCACGGCACAGGGCTCTGAAGAAATGGCATGGGTGGCTGTTCCTTCAGAGCGCATGCGCCGATGACGTCATCGGCTGCATTAAAAGTAAATATCTCCTAAATGGTGCAAGTTTAGGAGACATTTACAGTACCTATAGGTAAGCCTTATTAAAGGCTTACCTATAGGTACAAGTTCAAAGATATAATAGAGTTATTTATATAAAAAGTATTTTTCAGAGAATACGGAGTCTATTTGAGACACCAAGTTTATAAATGTGGTCTTTCTAATGTGTCATGGCAACCATACGGGGGAACTTGCCGAAACTCTCCCGGAGATGCCAGCTTTTCACTTATGTTATCAGATCATTACTAGCTGGGTTCATTTTTCTGTCTTGAGAGCCATTTACTGAGAATTACAAAACAAACTGTAATACTAGGCAAGAAGGAGATAGTTCTCTGAATTAAAGCATACTGTTAGCTATATGATCTGCACTAGTGGGAATACAGACAGAGCGAACAAGTGTACTCTTTCCAAGTGAGAAAGATCTCTCTATATGCTACAAGTTGCTAATGTTGTGTCCTTGTGACAGGATGTAAGCCGCAGTAGAAAATCATTAGCTTAGAAATGTAGACAAACTGGGGAGAGAATAGATGTAAGTAATATAGTTTGTCTACATTTCTAAGCTGACAGCTTTCTATCGGTGTGTTAATCTTGCCAGATGTAGAAAAGAACTATGACCAGGTGCCTAATGTATCATGCCTTTATCCCCATATTTAACATACACACAACCAATATTCACCCATGGTACTTTAAATCAGGCATAATACAAAAGTCTTAAAATATCAATTTATTGTACAAGGATTTTGTGTAAAGTACACATAAAAATGTTTCGCATTTCAAGCCAATAGGTTACACATAACAATATACAATGTACATCAAGCTGGTATATTTTCAAGTACATGCTTTACATAACCAAGATGATTGCAACATGGGCAAAAAATGCATCTTGTTATTCAATGCGATTCGTAAATACTTTCACTTCTTCAGTAGTAGATGCCTCTAACAACAGAACTCTATACTAAAAAACCACCCTACATGTTGATGTTCTAAAAAGGGACTTACAAACCAGCTTGGAACTTAATAAAACATAGTGTCTCCAAATGGTGACCGCTGCTCAATGTAGTACACTGGAATAATGGAAGGGGACCAAGACACCCAATGGCAAAACTAATGAGGGGTCACAAGGGAGTTCATGGCTGTGGTAAAAAATACCAAAGTACCAAAAACCAACCTGAAAAAATAGGGGAAAGGGTGAAAAGAAATTAAAGTTTACTAAGTACCTCCAGGTACTGTCAATATAGAAAAGAAAATTATCTCTTGGCTCACACTACACATTTATATGGGTCTATTTTTGTGTCCAATCAGTACTCATATTGGGGTTTCAAACATTGTTTCCCATGCTATTGCAAATTTTTTACATTTTCAGTTTTCATTTTTAATGCCCATTTAGTATAGTACCTACTTGGCATACACATTAACCTCACTTGTAACACATTGAGATCCATTTTCTTGTCTATATTGATAGTACCTGGAGGTACTTAGTACTAGGAAGGTACAGGTTTCCCTCTGGGGATAAATTGAAGGGGCTAATTGAGGGCTTTTCTTTTCCTTTGATATCATGATCTGTTTAGTTGGAGAATTACCACTCACCTTTGCAAACACTAGGTAATTTTTGGTCTCTGGTACAAAGTTTCCTGGCTCACACCACACACTTACATGGGTCTATTTTTGTGTTCAATCAGTATTCATATTAGGGTTTCAGACTTTGTTTCCCCTACTATTGCACTTTTTTTACATATTCAGTAGGGTTGAGCGGACACCTAGATGTCCGTGTTCGACGGGTTCGGCCGAACTTTAAAAAAAAGTCCGGGTCCGTGTCCCGGACTTTTACCGAACTTTTCCCGGACACCGAACCCCATTGAAGTCAATGGGGACCCGAACTTTAAGGCACTAAAATGGCTCTAAAACACCAATGGAAAGGGCTAGAGTGCTGCAAATAGCAGCAAAACGTAGTTAAGAGCATGGCAAGTGCTCTGCAAACAAATGTGGATAGGGAAATAACTTAAAACAACAAAAAAAAAAACAGAAAAATAAAACAATGTTCTTCATCTCTGAAGGACGAGGCCCATAAGGAGTAGGAGGGAGGTTGAGGTGGTGGTGGATGTGGCGGTGTCATAGGCGTGCGCACAGGGTGTGCCTGGTGTACCTGGGCACACCCTAATCACCTAGGGCACATAGCATTATCGCTCTGTTTGCCAGTGAGGAGATGGGAAAGATCTCCCTCGCACCTGCTCTGCTCTATTTCTCTTTGCCAGCAGGGAGAGTAATGTATCAGGGCCATGTACATGTAGGCAAACACATGCATGTGTATTTCAACTTTGGGGTGCACACCCTAATGCAATAGGCTGCGCACACCTATGGGCGGTGTAGGTGGAAGCGGCGGTGGAGGAGGACCAGGGCCGGATTAAGAGCATCATGGTCTTGGTGCTGAGGATTTTGAAGGGCCTTAAGGGCCGTGCCTTGGCATGCACCCAGAGGAGGAAGGGTGCAGCCATGCATGCCTAATTCAACATGGGATGCTGTCTCTGAAGCCCATAAACACATCCATGCATCGGCAACTGTCCCTCCTTGTCCGGCCTTCGCGCTGTGTGGGGAGGTTCTGAGGGTGCTGCCTGGGGAAGCGAGCATAGAAGCCAGACTTCTGTGTTTACAAGTGACAGAAGAGCGGTCACAGTGAATATGGCCAACCCGGGGCCTATATAAAAGGTAGGGGCCTGCATGGAGCTGCAGCTCCAATAGCCCCTACGTTAATCTGGCCCTGAGGAGGAGGACGAGGTAGCCAACACTGCTTCTTTTCACAAATTTTAAATGAGGGTACACCCCAAAAGAGTGAGAAAGAGCAAAAATGGAACAATGGCTGGGTAAGGTCGGTATCCATTGCTATTCTGCACAAGGTACGGAAAAGTCCCGTGGGATCCATGCCTGGTTCATTTTAATGAACGTGAGCTTGTCCACATTGTCTCTGGACAGGCGGCTGCGCTTGTCTGTTATAACACCCCCAGCCGTGCTAAATACCCGTTCAGATAATACACTGGCTGCAGGGCACGCCAGCACCTCCAAGGCGTAAAGGGCAAGCTCAGGCCATGTGCCCAATTTGGAGACCCAGAAGTTGAAGGGGGCAGACCCCTCATTCACTACATGTAGGCGTGTGCACACATACTGCTCCACCATGTTGGTAAAATGCTGCCTCCTGCTAAGACGTTCCATCTGAGCTGCTGGTGCTGCTGTTTGTTGTGGCGTGCTGACAAAGCTTTTCCACATTTCGGCCATGCTAACCCTGCCTTCTGAGGTGCTGGCGGTGCCCTGGTTGAGTTGGCGACCTCCTCCTCCTCCTCCTCTGCCTTGTGCTTCCACTGTGGCCCCGCTGTCAGATGGGAATGCCAGCAGCATCGCGTCTACCAGCGTGCGCTTGTACTCGCGCATCTTGCGATCGCGCTCCAGTGAGTGAATTAAGGACGGTACGTTGTCCTTGTAACGGGGATCCAGCAGCGTGGCCACCCAGTAATCAGCACAAGTTAGAATGTGGGCAACTCGGCGGTCGTTGTGGAGACACTGCAGCATGTAATCGCTCATGTGTGCCAGGCTGCCCAGAGGCGACGAAAGGCTGTCCTCTGTGGGAGGTGTATCGTCCGTGTCCTCTGTATCCCCCCAGCCACGCACCAGTGATGGCCATGAGCTGGCCTGGGTGCCACCCTGCTGTGAACATGGTTCCATCTCCTCCTCCAGCTCCTCCTCCTCCTCATCCTCCTCATCCTCCAGAACTGTGCCCCTGCTGGACAATTGTGTCCCTGGCGTTTGTGTGTGCAGGAACCCACCCTCGGAGCCCCTTGCGAATGACTGCCCTGAAAGCCTTTGAAATGTTACCTCTTCATCCTCCTCCTCCTCCTCCTCATCCTGTGCCACATCCTCTTCCATCATCGCCCGAATTGTTTTTTCAAGGAGGCATAGAAGTGGGATAGTTAAGCTGAGAACGGCGTCATTGCCACTGGCCATGTTGGTGGAGTACTCAAAACAGCGCAACAAGGCACACAGGTCTCGCATGGAGGCCCAGTTATTGGTGGTGAAGTGGTGCTGTTCCGCAGAGCGACTCACGCGTGTGTGCTGCAGCTGAAACTCCACTATGGCCTGCTGCTGCTCGCACAGTCTTTCCAGCATGTGCAAGGTGGAGTTCCACCTTGTGGGCACGTCACATATGAGGCGGTGAGCGGGAAGGCCGAAGTTACGCTGCAGCGCTGCCAGGCGAGCAGCAGCAGGGTGAGAACGCCGAAAGTGCGCACAAACGGCCCGCACTTTCTGCAGCAGCTCTGACATATCGGGGTAGTTTTTAAGGAACCTCTGCACCACCAAATTCAGCACATGCGCCAGGCAAGGGATGTGCGTCAAACCGGCTAGGCCCAGAGCTGCTATGAGATTTCTCCCGTTATCGCACACCACCAGGCCGGGCTTGAGGCTCGCTGGCAGCAACCACTCATTTGTTTGCTGTTCCATGCTCCTCTACAACTCCTGCGCGGTGTGTGGTTTGTCCCCCAAACAGGCAAGTTGTAAAACTGCCTGCTGTCGTTTACCCCTGGCCGTGCTGAAGTTGGTGGTGAAGGTGTTACGCTGTCCGGATGAGGAGGCGGTAGAGGATGAGGAAGCGGAGTAGGAGGAGTTAGGAACAGGAGGCAAACTGAAGCGCCCTGCAATCCTCGGTGGTGGAAGGACATGCGCCAAATTGCTATCCGCCTCAGGCCCATCCGCCACTGCATTTACCCAGTGTGCCGTTAGGGAGATATAACGCCCCTGACCGTGCTTACTGGTCCACGTATCGGTAGTTAGGTGGACCTTGGCACAGATGGCGTTGCGCAGTGCACACCTGATTTTTTCCCCCACTTGGTTGTGTAGGGAAGGGATGGCTTGCCTGGAAAAGTAGTGGCGGCTGGGCACGACGTACTGTGGGACAGCCACCGACATAAGGTTTTTAAAACTGTGCGTCTCCACCAGACGGAATGACAGCATTTCAAAGGCCAATAATTTTGAAATGCTGGCATTCAGGGCCAGGGATCGCGGGTGGGTAGGGGGGTACTTCCTCTTCCTCTCAAGTGTTTGGGAGATGGAAATCTGAACGCTTCCACGGGACATTGTGGAGATGGTTGTTGGTGACCCAGGTGGTGGTGTTGCTGACAGATCGTCTGTTTGCGGGGTGGCAGGTGCCGGTATCACTACAGATGTGGCTGGAGCGGCCGAGACTGCAGCAGAAGAGGAAGCAGGATGAGCCAGAGACGTTTCTTGGTTTTGAAGGTGTGTACTCCACTGCAGCTCGTGCTTTGCACTTAGATGCCTGATCATGCAGGTTGTGCTCAGGTTGAGAAGGTTTATGCCTCGCTTCAAGCTCTGATTGCACAGGGTGCAAACCACTCGTGTCCTGTCATCAGCACATTTTCTAAAGAACTTCCACGCTAGAGAACTCCTTTGAGCTGACTTTGGAGCGCTCGTTCCCTTGCTGCGTTGGGCAGTAGCGGGCGTAGTGTCTAGGGCACGGCCGCTCCGCTTCTGCACCCTGCTCCCTCTTCTGCTGTGCTGGTGGCTCTGTGCGACCACCGCCTCTTCCTCCAAACTACTCAGGTCACCTGCATGACGTTCATTCCATGTGGGGTCGAGGACCTCATCGTCCTCCACATCATCTTCCACCCAGTCTTCACCCCTGCCCTCCTTGTCGGTCTCCACAATGCTGAACGCCGCAGCAGTTGGCACCTGCGTTTCGTCATCATCGGAGACGTGCTGCGATGATCCTTGCATGTACTCATCTTGAGAAATAAGTGGTTGGGCATCACTGCACTCAATCTCTTCCACTTCTGGGGCAGGGCTAGGTGGATGGCCCTAGGAAACCCTGCTGACAGAGTCATCAAAAAGAAGAAGAGACTGCTGTATGGCTTGGGGCTCAGACTGCTTGCCTGATTTGCAAGGGGGTGAGGTGAAAGACGGTTGGACATCGGCTGCAGGTGCCAACTGTGACCTTTCTGCAGTAGACTGGGTGGGAGACAATGTGAAGGAACTGGAGGCACTGTCAGCAGCAAACCAATCTACTATCGCCTCCACTTGTTCTGGCCTCATCACTTCTAGGGGCGTATGATGCCCTACCAAATACTGATGCAGGTTCTGTCGCCTACTCACACTTGAGGAAGGTGTTTCACTTGTGCGTGTAGCTGGCACAGATCGACCACGTCCTCTCCTTGCAACAGGAGCTCTAGCAGCAGCACCACCATGACCCAGGCCACGGCCCCTATTTGACGCTCTCCTCATATTTCTGAAATTTAAGATCTTGCCCTAGAAAGGTCTTTATTGAATAGCGGAACAAAAGAACAACAGTATCGCACGGGTGTATCTCACAGTCAAATATGCAAACTATGCCGCAATTTAATGTTTTTTACACCAAAAGGGTGTGTATTGAATAGCGGAATAGGATAAAAAACTGTGTATCTCACACGTACAAACACAGACTAGGCCCGATTAAATTTTTTCCTACCCTAAAGGGAGGATGAGGAAGAGGAGTATGGAACAGGCAGCACCCTCAAATCTTCAGAAGTATGAGATGAACCCCAAAAACTTGGAAAGGTGGATCTCACACGTACCGACACAGACTATTCCGCAATTTAATTGAGCCCCAAAGGTTTTTATTGAATAGCGGAATAGGAAATATGATAAAAAAAAAGTGTATGTTTTTCACACGTACAGAAGCACACTAGGCCCCAATTACTATTGTTTGTACACCTAAAAGGATGGATGAGGAGGAGGAGGAGGAGGAGTATAGAACAGGCAGCACCCTCAAAGCTTCAGAAGTATGAAATGAACCCCAAAAACTTGGAAAGGTGGATCTCACACGTACCGACACAGACTATTCCGCAATTTAATTGAGCCCCAAAGGTTTTTATAGAATAGCGGAATAGGAAATATGATAAAAAAAAAGTGTATGTTTTTCACACGTACAGAAGCACACTAGGCCCCAATTACTATTGTTTGTACACCTAAAAGGATGGATGAGGAGGAGGAGGAGGAGGAGTATAGAACAGGCAGCACCCTCAAAGCTTCAGAAGTATGAGATTGCATTCACTGTACCCCACAAAGATTGTGTTCACTGTACCCCACAAAGATTGTGTTCACTGTACCCCACAAAGGTTTTGTTCACTGCACCCCACAAAGATTGTGTTCACTGCACTCCAAAAGGATTGTCTTCACTGCACCCCACAAAGATTGTGTTCACTGTACCCCACAAAGGTTTTGTTCACTGCACCCCACAAAGATTGTGTTCACTGTACCCCACAAAGGTTTTGTTCACTGCACCCCACAAAGATTGTGTTCACTGTACCCCCCAAAGATTTTGTTCACTGCACCCCACAAGGATTGTCTTCACTGCACCCCACAAGGATTGTCTTCACTGCACCCCACAAGGATTGTCTTCACTGCACCCCACAAAGATTGTGTTCACTGTACCCCACAAAGATTTTGTTCACTGCACTCCAAAAGGATTGTCTTCACTGCACCCCACAAAGATTGTGTTCACTGTACCCCACAAAGGTTTTGTTCACTGCTCCCCACAAAGATTGTGTTCACTGTACCCCACAAAGGTTTTGTTCACTGCACCCCACAACAATTGTGTTCACTGTACCCCCCAAAGATTTTGTTCACTGCACCCCACAAGGATTGTCTTCACTGCACCCCACAAGGATTGTCTTCACTGCACCTCACAAAGATTGTGTTCACTGTACCCCACAAAGGTTGTGTTCACTCCCCCCCACAATTGTTTTGTTCACTGCACCCCACAAAGTTTGTGTTCACTGCACCCCACAAAGGTTTTGTTCACTGCACCCCACAAAGATTGTGTTCACTGTACCCCACAAAGATTGTGTTCACTGTACCCCACAAAGGTTTTGTTCACTGCACCCCACAAAGATTGTGTTCACTGTACCCCACAAAGATTGTGTTCACTGCACTCCAAAAGGATTGTCTTCACTGCACCCCACAAAGATTGTGTTCACTGTACCCCACAAAGGTTTTGTTCACTGCACCCCACAAAGATTGTGTTCACTGTACCCCACAAAGATTTTGTTCACTGCACTCCAAAAGGATTGTCTTCACTGCACCCCACAAAGATTGTGTTCACTGTACCCCACAAAGGTTTTGTTCACTGCACCCCACAAAGATTGTGTTCACTGTACCCCACAAAGGTTTTGTTCACTGCACCCCACAAAGATTGTGTTCACTGTACCCCCCAAAGATTTTGTTCACTGCACCCCACAAGGATTGTCTTCACTGCACCCCACAAGGATTTTGTTCACTGCACCCCACAAAGATTGTGTTCACTGTACCCCACAAAGATTTTGTTCACTGCACTCCAAAAGGATTGTCTTCACTGCACCCCACAAAGATTGTCTTCACTGTACCCCATAAAGGTTTTGTTCACTGCACCCCACAAAGATTGTGTTCACTGTACCCCACAAAGGTTTTGTTCACTGCACCCCACAAAGATTGTGTTCACTGTACCCCACAAAGATTGTGTTCACTGTACCCCACAAAGGTTTTGTTCACTGCACCCCACAAGGATTGTCTTCACTGCACCCCACAAAGATTGTGTTCACTGCACCCCACAAAGATTGTGTTCACTGTACCCCACAAAGATTTTGTTCACTGTACCCCACAAAGATTGTGTTCACTGTACCCCACAAAGATTTTGTTTACTGCACTCCAAAAGGATTGTCTTCACTGCACCCCACAAAGATTGTGTTCACTGTACCCCACAAAGGTTTTGTTCACTGCACCCCACAAAGATTGTGTTCACTGTACCCCACAAAGGTTTTGTTCACTGCACCCCACAAAGATTGTGTTCACTGTACCCCACAAAGATTGTGTTCACTGTACCCCACAAAGGTTTTGTTCACTGCACCCCACAAAGATTGTGTTCACTGTACCCCACAAAGGTTGTGTTCACTGCACCCCACAAAGGTTTTGTTCACTGCACCCCACAAAGATTGTGTTCACTGCACCCCACAAAGATTGTGTTCACTGTACCCCACAAAGGTTTTGTTCACTGCACCCCACAAAGATTGTGTTCACTGTACCCCACAAAGATTGTGTTCACTGTACCCCACAAAGGTTTTGTTCACTGCACCCCACAAAGATTGTGTTCACTGTACCCCACAAAGGTTGTGTTCACTGCACCCCACAAAGGTTTTGTTCACTGCACCCCACAAAGATTGTGTTCACTGCACCCCACAAAGGTTTTGTTCACTGCACCCCACAAAGATTGTGTTCACTGCACCCCACAAAGATTGTGTTCACTGTACCCCACAAAGGTTTTGTTCACTGCACCCCACAACGATTGTGTTCACTGTACCCCACAAAGATTGTGTTCACTGCACTTCAAAAGGATTGTCTTCACTGCACCCCACAAAGATTGTGTTCACTGTACCCCACAAAGGTTTTGTTCACTGCACCCCACAAAGATTGTGTTCACTGTACCCCACAATGGTTTTGTTCACTGCACCCCACAAAGATTGTGTTCACTGTACCCCCCAAAGATTTTGTTCACTGCACCCCACAAGGATTGTCTTCACTGCACCCCACAAGGATTGTCTTCACTGCACCCCACAAAGATTGTGTTCACTGCACCCCACAAAGGTTTTGTTCACTGCACCCCACAAAGATTGTGTTCACTGTACCCCCCCAAAGATTTTGTTCACTGCACCCCACAAGGATTGTCTTCTCTGCACCCCACAAAGATTGTGTTCACTGTACCCCCCAAAGATTTTGTTCACTGCAACCCACAAGGATTGTCTTCACTGCACCCCACAAGGATTGTCTTCACTGCACCCCACAAAGATTGTGTTCACTGTACCCCCACAAAGGTTTTGTTCACTGCACCCCACAAAGATTTTGTTCACTGCACTCCAAAAGGATTGTGTTCACTGCACCCCAAAAAGATTGTGTTCACTGCAGCCCACACACAGAAAAATGGATGTGGATCACTGACACCTGCCTATCTCCTATCCCACACCACACAGCAATATCGATTGTAGTTTGTAGAACACAGTTTCCCTAAAATTCAGCAGACTCTGTCCCTAACAGGATTGAGAAGAGATCGTAGATCAGGAGAACTAAGTGCAGACCCCACCCCACACAGCAATATCGATTGTAGTTTGTAGAACACTCTGACCCTAAAATTCAGCAGCAGCCTCTCCCTAACAGGATTGAGAAGAGATCGTAGATCAGGATTGAGTGCAGACCCCATCCCCCAAACAGCAATATCGATTGTAGTTTGCAGAAGACACTGACCCTATAATTCAGCAGACTCTATCCCTAAAATGCCTACAACTCGCCCTCCCTAAACACTCCGACCTGTCCCTCAATTCTATCCGGACACAAATGTTTTTTTCCTGCCTATCTTTCCCTAATCAGCAGCCAGCACGTTGATGTGTGCTCTGTCCCTGATCTAAGCAGCATAATGACGCCGCTGCGGCTGCCTCAAACTTATAAAGACTTGGTCACATGCTTCAGACGGCCAATCACAGCTACTGAGACATTTGCAGGCATGGCTGGGATGGCTTAAGGCACACCAGTTAAACGATTGTTGATTGGCTGTTGAAAGCCCGCCATGAAAAGAGCGCCAAAGCATGCAAAACCCGGAAATAAAACGACCGAACACGGATTTTTACCCGAATATACAGTAAAGTGTCCGTGTTCGTGTTCGGGTAACAAAAATCCAATTATTCGGTACGAACACGAATAATACAGTCCGTGTTCGCTCAACACTAATATTCAGTTTTTAGTTTCAACACAAATTTAGCATAGCACCTCCTCAGCATACATATTAACCTCACTTGTAAGACATTGAGATCATTTTCTTGTCTATATTGACAGTACTCAGAGGTACTTAGTACGCTTTTAATGTCTGTTGCCCTTTTTTTCAGGTTGGTTTTTGGTACTTTGTATTTTTTTACCACAGCCATGAACTCTCTAGTGCCACCTCATTGGTTTTCCCATTGGGTGTCTTGGTCCCCTTCCACTACTCCTGTGTCAGACACAGAGCAGCAGTCACCATTTGGAGACGCTATGTTTTATCAATTTCTTAGCTAGTTTGTAAGTCCCTTTTTAGAACATCAATATGTAGGAAGGTGGCACCCCCCCCACCTTCCTAAGGAGTGCTTTAATACAATTTATGTATCTATTTTTTAGTATAGAGTTCTGTTGTTGGAGGCATCTACTCCTAAAGAAGTAAAAATATTAATGAGTTATAAGATGCATTTCTTTCCCATATTGCAATAATCTTGGTTATGTAAAGCATGTACTTGAAAATATACCAGCTTGATGTACATTATACACTATATTTTCAAAAGTATGGGGACACCTGCCTTTACACACACATGAACTTTTATGGTATCCGAATCTTAGTCCGTAGGGTTCAATATTGAGTTGGCCCACCCTTTGCAGCTATAATAGCTTTAACTCTTCAGGAAAGGATGTTCACAAGCTTTAGGAGTATGTCTATGGCAATGTTAGACCATTCTTCTGGAAGTACATTTGTTAAGTCAGGCACTGATGTTGGATGAGAAGTTTCATCCCAAAGGTTTTCTATCTGGTTGAGTGCAGGCCAGTAAAGTTCCTCCACCCCTTAACTCGCTCATCCATGTCTTTATGGACCTTTATTTTTGCACTGGTCCAAATTATTTGGTGGAGGGTGGAACATTCCCGTAGGGCACACTCCTAAACCTTGTATACAGCCTTCCCAGAAGAGTTGAAGCTGGTATAGCTGCAAAGGGGGGGGGGGGGGCAACTCAATATTGAACCCTACGGACTAAGGCTGGAATGCCATTAAAGTTCATGTGTAAATGCAGGAGTCCCAATACTTTTGACAATATAGTGTATATTGTTACGTGTAACCCATTGGCTTGATATGCCAAACATTTTTTTACGTGTATTTTAAACATGTATGTGTTAAATCCTTGTACAATAAATCGATATTTTATGACTTTTGTATTATGCCTCATTTAAAGTCCCATGGGCAAATATTGGTTGTGTGTATGATACATCTTGCCAGGTGCTCTATTAATGATACCTTGTTTGAGCAATATCAAATCTGAAACTAGCCTTACTCCCCTATACTGTAGATTTCTCTAGTTCTGGGACTGAGTGGGAGAGATCTAATAAACTCCTTCACCCACACTAAAACCACAGTTAGTAGATTACATGAAGCGTGACTGCTTCCATTTAGCCAACAATTTTCCATTTGGCTGCTTTGCAAAAATCAATTGGTGCCATCAGCAGGAACTGGTAAAAATGTACGCTGAGTATGGCAGGCTTATTTGTGAGACACTTGCCCAGCTTGATTTCTTGGGCTTGACTTACCATATTGGTCCATTTGGTTTAATAAAACTCTCTATCCACGCTAAACAGCATAGAGAAATCGCCCTGGCCGCTATTATCTAAATATCCATAAAAAGGCTGCATCTTAAGCAGTAACTGTTCAGCCAATAATTTTCCACCCTGCTACTTACATTTCTCAGTGTAAGTTTGTGAAGTATGGAGCTGCTGATGGATCCACCAATGGCTCCAGCTCTGACTGATTTAGCAGGAACCAGACGAAATTCAAGCTTTTTATGGCTAGTGGTAAACTAGCAGTAAACTGTACATACTGTGTAACTATAGATTCACCCACAACTATGCATTGTGAGACTGTCTAAAAGCATGTAAATTTAATAGATTGATGTAGACCTGTGCAATACATGCGTGTGTGTGTGTGTGTGTGTGTATAGAGTTGTTAGTATCTGTCATGCATAGTCATATTATTATGTTAAAGTGTCATTAAACCCACATCATTAAAACCAATCAATAAATGCTTTATTACATTCTGTTCATAATCACTCTGTGTCTATGGGATTAGTTTTCTGTATTCTGCAAAAAAACTGGTTGCTCCTGCTGGTCTCGGTGTCCCCTTCATGTCCATGTCTCCACTGTAGCTAGGGATATTGCAGAGCACTGTTGACAGCTAGTGCATGTACTCAGTTCTTAGTGTGTTATTATGACGAGCATTTCCTCCTTGATCACATCTGTGCAGCCCATGTGACTATAGAGTCAGACATGTGGGCTTATCATAGTGGTAAATGACAGCCCACTCCCTCTCCCCTCAATTATGCCCACTAAACAGTTAAACAGTTAAAGTGGTTGTAAAGGCACAATGTTTTTTTTCTATGCGTGAAGGTAAAAAAACCTTCTGTGTGCAGGAGCCTCCCAGACCCCCCTATTTTTTACTTGAGCCCCCTCTCGATCCAGCAATGTCTGCAAGAGCCTTGCTTCTCTGGGGACACGCACCCCTGATTTGCTTTCTGTCAATCACAGCCAGTGAGCAAATCAGGAGACGGAGGGGGAGGGGCAGAACCGCAGCTCCATGTGTGAATAGGCACACGGAGCCACGTGTCAGGAGCAAGCTGCTTGCTGTGGGGGCACCCAGCCTGAGGGACCCAAGAAGAGGAGGATCCAGGCTGCTCTGTGCAAAACCACTGCACAGAGCAGGTAAGTATAACATGTTTGTTATTTAAAAAAAAAAGGCTTTAGCATCACTTTAACACAATGCGGGTGGGATATTACATTTTTATTAACAAAGGCTTCACCTCCCTGTTATTCTAAGACACAGTCTGGGTGGGCTTGACCTGTGACTGGCAGAAAACTGCCCACGCCATGTAATTGCCAAAAAATAATATATATTTGATTTCAAATATATATTTGTATGACAGTTTAAAACAGTTTATTGATATTAATTATTTATTTTTACCCTGTATTCTAAACGCTATTTTTTTATATTGAACATGCAACCAGTAGCAGAGGACTGGAAGCTCATCCTGCCACGGCTTCCCTGCAGATAGGCTGGGAAAGAGCTGGGTCACGTGACAGCTGTATATAGATTAGGGAAGAAGGTACTTACAGTGCCTTCATCCACATACAGAAAGAGAAGGGATAACGTAAAATAAAAAGTGTGTGTTTAGTATAACTTTAAACATAGTTTTCTTCTGGCCATTTACAGTATCTCACAAAAGTGAGTACACCCCTCACATTTTTGTAAATATCTCATTATATCTTTTCATGTGACAACACTGAAGAAATTACACTTTGCTACAATGTAAAGTAGTGAGTGCACAGCTTGTATGACAGTGTAACTTTGCTGTCCCCTCAAAATAACTCAACACACAGCCATTAATGTCTAAACTACGGGCAACAAAAGTGAGCACACCCTTAAGTGAAAATGTCCAATATGGGCCCAAAGTACCAATATTTTGTGTGGCCACCATTTTTTTCAGCACTGCCTTAAGAAAATATTAACCACTTTCCAACCAGGCCATAGCCGAAAGACGGCTACAGCGCGGTTGTCTAGTTCTGGGAGGGCGTACATGGACGTCCTCCCAGAATCGCGCTCCCGCGCGCCCCCGCGCGCCCCCTGGGGCACGCACACGAGAGTGTCCATGCTCGCTGGGTCCTGGGGACACGACACATCGCGGATCCAAGGGATCAAGGACCACGGATAAAGGGCCAATGAGAGTGGTCCTTTACCACATGATCGGTCTGTCCAATGACGGAGCGATCACTTCAAAACAAACCGGCGCATGTCCGGTTCATTTCTCTCCTCTCCTCGCACGCTGTACACAGCAATCGGTACAGCGTGCGAGGAGAGGAGAGAAACTGCAGCTGCACGCCTCCTCTGCCTCATCTGTGCCCTATCAGTGCCTCCTCTGCCTCATCTGTGCCCTATCAGTGCCTCCTCTGCCTCATCTGTGCCCTATCAGTGCCTCCTCTGCCTCATCTGTGCCCCATCTGTGCCCTATCAGTGCCTCATCTGTGCCCTATCAGTGCCTCATCTGTGCCCCATCACTGCCTCATCCATGCCCCATCAGTGCCTCATCCATGCCCCATCCATGCCTAATCTGTGCTACCCATGCCACCTCAGTGCTCATCCATGCCACATCCGTGCTCATCCATGCCTCATCTGTGCCTCATCTGTGCCACATCCATGCCACATCTGTGCCTGCCCATGCCACCTCAGTGCTCATCCATGCCACATCCATGCTCATCCATCCCACGTCCGTGCCACATCCATGCCATGTCAGTGCTCATCCGTGCCACATCCATGCCACTTCAGTGGTCATCCGTGCCATGTCAGTGGTCATCCGTGCCATATCAATGCCACGTTAGTGCTCATCCACGCCACATCCATGCCACGTCAGTGCTCATCCATGCCACATCAGTGCTCATCTGTGCCACATCAATGCCACGTCAGTGCTCATCCGTGCCATGTCAGTGCTCATCCGTGCCACATCCATGCCACGTCAGTGCTCATCCGTGCCTCATCCATGCCACAACAGTGCTCATCTATGCCACATCAGTGCCACATCAATGCCACATCCATGCCATGTCAGTGCTCATCTGTGCCACATCCATGCCACATCAGGGTGCTCATCTGTGCCTCATCCATGCCACATCAGTGCTCATCAGTGCCACATCCATCCCACGTCAGTGCTCATCAGTGCCTCATCCGTGCCACATCAGTGCTCATCAGTGCCACATCCATGCCACGTCAGTGCTCATCAGTGCCACATCCATGCCACATCAGTGCTCATCCATGCCACATCCATGCCACGTCAGTGCTCATCCGTGCCACATCCATGCCACGTCAGTGCCACATCAATGCCATGTCAGTGCTCATCCGTGCCACATCCATGCCACATCAGTGCTCATCCATGCCACATCCGTGCCATGTCAGTGCTCATCTGTGCCACATCTATGCCACGTCAGGGTGCTCATCTGTGCCTCATCTGTGCCTCATCCATGCCACGTCGGTGCTCACGTCGTATAGCTCAGTGGCAGAGCATTCGACTGCAGATCAAGAGGTCCTCGGTTCAAATCCATGTGCCCCCTCGTGATTTTCCCCCGCAGTCGAGCCAAAAGGGAAAGCCGGCAAATGTCTTTACGAATGCCTTCAAACCGGTTAAAAAAAAAAAAATTGTCAAGTCGTGAAGAGAAGGCAAGGGGGGAATAGTTCAGTGGCAGAGCATTCAACTGCAGATAGAGAGGTCTTCAATTAAAATCCGTGTGCCCCCTACTAATTTTTCTCCGCAGTCAAGCCGAAAGGGAAATCCGGCGAATGTCTTTACGAATAACTTCAAACCGGTTCAAAAAAAAAAAGGCAAGTCATGAAGACAAAGCAAGGGGGTATAGCTCAGTGGCAGAGCATTCAACTGCAGATCAAGAGGTTCTCGGTTCAAGTCCGTGTGCCCACTTGTCATTCTTCCCCACAGTCGAGCTGAAAGGGAAAGCTGGCATAAGTCTTTACGAATGCCTTAAGACCGGTTAAAAAAAAATTGTCAAGTCATGAAGAGAAAGCAAGGGGGTATACCTCAGTGGCAGTGCATTCAACTGCAGATCAAGTGGTCCTCAGTTCATATCCGTGTGCCCCCTCACCACTTTTCCATGCAGTTGAGCCAAAAGGGAAAGCCAGCAAATGTCTTTACGCATGCCTTCAAACCGGTAAAAAAAAAATGTCAAGTCATGAAGAGAAGGCAAAGGGGTATAGCTCAGTGGCGGAGCATTAGACTGCAGATCGAGATGTCTTCGATTTAAATCCGTGTGCCCCCTCGTCATTTTTCTCCGCAGTCGAGCCGAAAAGGAAATCCAGCGAATGTCTTTACGAATGACTTCAAACCGGTCCAAAAAAAAAACATGGCAAGTCATGAAGAGAAAGCAAGCAGGGTATATCTCAGGGGCGTAGCATTCTACTGCAGATCGAGACATCCTCGGTTCAAATCCGTGTGCCCCCTTGTCATTTTTCCCCGCAGTCGAGCCGAAAGGGAAAGCCGGCGAATGTCTTTACGGATGCCTTCAAACTGGTTAAAAAAAAACTAATTGTCAAGTCATGAAGAGAAGGCAAGAGCGGTATAGCTCAGTGGCAGAGCATTCGACAGCAGATCTTGAGGTCTTCGATTCAAATCCTTGTGCTCCCTTGTGATTTTTCTCCACAGTCGAGCCGAAAGGGAAAGCCGGCGAATGTTTTTACGCATTTCTTCAAACCGGTTAAAAAAAAAATAATTGTCAAGTCGTGAAGAGAAGGCAAGGGGGGTATAGTTCAGTGGCAGAGTATTCGACTACAGATAGAGAGGTCTATGATTTAAAATCTGTGAGCCCCCCACTCATTTTTCTCCGCAGTCGAGCCAAAAGGGAAAGACGGCGAATGTCTTTACGAATGCCTTCAAACTGGTTAAAAAAAAGTTGTCAAGTCATAAAAGCAAAAGCAAAGGCAAAAGCAAAAGCAAAAGCAAAAGCAAAATCAAGGGGGGTATAGCTCAGTGGCAGAGCATTCGACTACAGATCGAGAGGTCCTTGGTTCAAATCTGTGTGCCCCCTCATCCTTTTGCCCCGCAGTCACGCCGAAAGGGAAAGCCGGCGAATGTCTTTACGAACGCCTTCAAACCGGTTAAAAAAAAATTGTCAAGTCGTGAAGAGAAAGCAAGGGGGGTATAGCTCAGTGACAGAGCATTCAACTGCAGCTTAAGAGGTCCTCGGGTCAAATCCGTGTGCCCCCTCATCATATTTCCCTGCAGTAGAGCCAAAAGGGAAAGCCGGCAAATGTCTTTACGAATGCCTTCAAACTGGTTAAAAAAAATAATTGTCAAGTCGTGAAGAGAAAGCAAGGGGGGTATAGTTCAGTGGGAGAGCATTAAACTGCAGATCAAGAGGTCCTCCGTTCAAATCCGTGTGCCCCCTCATCATTTTTCCCCGAAGTCGAGCCGAAAGGGAAAGCCGGCGAATGTCTTTACGGATGCCGTCAAGCCATGAAGAGAAAGCAAGGGGGGTATAGCTCAGCAGCAGAGCATTCGACTGCAGATCCAGAGGTCCTCGGTTCAAATCCGTGTGCCCCCTCGTTGTTTTTCCCCAAAGTTGAGCCCAAAGGGAAAGCCGGCGAATGTCTTTACGGATGCCTTCAAACCGGTTCAAAAAAAAGAAATTGTCAAGTCGATAAGAGAAAGCAAGGGGGGTATAGCTCAGTGGCAGAGCATTCAACTGCAGATCGAGAGGTCCTCGGTTCAAATCCGTGTGCCCCTTCGTCATTTTTCCCCGAAGTCAATCCGAAAGGGAAAGCCGGCGAATGTCTTTACGGATGCCTTCAAACCGGTTCAAATAAAAAAAATTGTCAAGTCGATAAGAGAAAGGAGGGGGGTATAGCTCAGGGGCAGAGCATTCGACTGCAGATCGAGAGGTCCTCGGGTAAAATCCGTGTGCCCCCTTGTCATTTTTCCCCGAAGTTGAGCCAAAAGGGAAAGCCAGCGAATGTCTTTACGGATGCCTTCAAACCGGTTCAAAAAAAAAAAATTGTCAAGTCGATAAGAGAAATCAAGGGGGTTATAGCTCAGTGGCAGAGCATTCGACTGCAGATCAAGAGGTCCTCGGTTCAAATCCGTGTGCCCCCTCATCGTTTTTCCCCGAAGGCGATCCGAAAGGGAAAGCCGGCAAATGTCTTTACGGATGCCTTCAAACCGGTCCAAAAAAAAAAAATTGTCAAGTCGTGAAGAGAAAGCGGGGGGGTATAGCTCAGTGGCAGAGCATTCGACTGCAGAATCTGAGAGGTCTTCGGTTCAAATCCGTGTGCCCCCTCGTCGTTTTTCCCCGAAGTCGAGCCGCCGGCGAATTTCTTTACGGATGCATTCAAACTGGTTCAAAAAAAAAATTGTCAAGTAGTGAAAAGAAAGCAAGGGGGGTATAGCTCAGTGGCAGAGCACTCGACTGCAGATTGAGAGGTCCTCGGTTCAAATCCGTGTGCCCCCTCGTCGTTTTTCCCAAAGTCGAGCCGAAAGGGAAAGCTGGCGAATGTCTTTACGGATGCCTTCAAATCGGTTCAAAAAAAAAATTGTCAAGTCGATAAGAGAAAGCAAGGGGGGTATAGCTCAGTGGCAGAGCATTCGACTGCAGATCGAGAGGTCCTCGGTTCAAATCCGTAAGCCCCCTCGTCGTTTTTCCCCGAAGTCGAGCCGAAAGGGAAAGCCGGCGAATGTCTTTACGGATGCCTTCAAACCGGTTCAAAAAAAAAAATTGTCAAGTCAATAAGAGAAAGCAAGGGGGGCATAGCTCAGCGGCAGAGCATTCGACTGCAGATCCAGAGGTCCTCGGTTCAAATCCGTGTGCCCCTTCGTCATTCTTCCCCAAAGTCAAGCCGAAAGGAAAAGCCGGCGAATGTCTTTACGGATGCCTTCAAACCGGTTAAAAAAAAAAAATTGTCAAGTCATGAAGAGAAAGCGAGGGGGGTATAGCTCAGCGGCAGAGCATTCGACTGCAGATCGAGAGGTCCTCGATTCAAATCCGTGTGCCTCCTCATCATTTTTCCTGAAGTCGAGCCGAAAGGGAAAGCCGGCGAATGTCTTTACGGATGCCTTCAAACCGGTTCAAAAATAAAATTCTCAAATCGATAAGAGATAGCAAGGGGGGTATAGCTCAGTGGCAGAGCATTCGACTGCAGATCGGGAGGTCCTTGGTTCAAATCCCTGTGTCCCCTCAGTCGATCTGAAAGGGAAAGCCGGCAAATTTCTTTACGGATGTCTTCAAACCGGTTCAAATAAAAAAAAATTGTCAAGTCGTGAAGAGAAAGCTGGGGGGTATAGCTCAGTGGCAGAGCATTGGACTGCAGATCGAGAGGTCCTCGATTCATATCTGTGTGCCCCTTCGTCGTTTTCTCCCTCAGTCGAGCCGAAAGGGAAAGCCGGCGAATGTCTTTACGGATGCCTTCAAACCGGTTCAAAAAAAAAAAATTGTCAAGTAGATAAGAGAAAGCAAGGGGGTATAGCTCAGTGGCAGAGCATTCGACTGCAGATCGAGAGGTCCTCGGTTCAAATCCGTGTGCCCCCTCATTGTTTTTCCCCGAAGTCGAGCCAATAGGGAAAGACGGCGAATGTCTTTACGGATGCCTTCAAACCAGTTCAAAAAAAAAAATTGTCAAGTCAATAAGAGAAAGCAAGGGGGGTATAGCTCAGCGGCAGAGCATTTGACTGCAGATCGAGAGGTCCTCGGTTCAAATCCGTGTGCCTCCTTGTCGTTTTTCCCGAAATCGAGCCGAAAGGGAAAGCCAGCGAATGTCTTTACGGATGCCTTAAAACCGGTTAAAAAAAAAACAATTGTCAAGTCAGTAAGAGAAAGCAAGGGGGGTATAGGTCAGTGGCAGAGCATTCGACTGCAGATCGAGAGGTCCTCGGTTCAAATCTGTGCGCCCCCTCACTGTTTTTCCCCGAAGTCGAGCCAAAAGGGAAAGCCGGCGAATGTCTTTACGGATGCCTTCAAACCAGTTCAAATAAAAAAAAATTGTCAAGTCATGAAGAGAAAGCTAGGGGGTATAGCTCAGTGGCAGAGCATTGGACTGCAGATCGAGAGGTCCTTGATTCAGATCTGTGTGCCCCTTCGTCGTTTTCCCCCTCAGTCGAGCTGAAAGGGAAAGCCGGCGAATGTCTTTACGGAAGCCTTCAAACCGGTTCAAAAAAAAAAATTGTCAAGTCGATAAGAGAAAGCAAGGGGGTGTAGCTCAGTGACAGAGCATTCGACTGCAGATCGAGAGGTCCTCGGTTCAAATCCGTGTGCCCCCTCATTGTTTTTCCCCGATGTCGAGCCAATAGGGAAAGCCGGCGAATGTCTTTACGGATGCCTTCAAACCGGTCCAAAAAAAAAAATGTCAAGTCGTGAAGAGAAAGCAAAGGGGGTATAGCTCAGCGGCAGAGCATTCGACTGCAGATCGAGAGGTCCTCGATTCAGATCTGTGTGCCCCCTCGTCATTTATCCCCGAAGTCGAGCCGAAAGGGAAATCCGGCGAATGTCTTTACGGATGCCTTCAAACCGGTTAAAAAAAATTGTCAAGTCGATAAGAGAAAGCAAGGGGGGTATAGCTCAGCGGCAGAGAATTTGACTGCAGATCGAGAGGTCCTCGTCTCAAATCCGTCTGCCTCCTCGTCATTTTTCCCCGAAGTCGAGCCGATAGGGAAAGCCCGCGAATGTCTTTACGGATGCCTTCAAACCGGTTCAAATAAAAAAAAATTGTCAAGTCAATAAGAAAATGCAAGGGGGTATAGCTCAGTGGCAGAGCATTCGACTGCAGATCGGGAGGTCCTCGATTCATATCTGTGTGCCCCTTTGTCGTTTTCCCCCTCAGTCGAGCCGAAAGGGAAAGCCGGCGAATGTCTTTACGGATGCCTTCAAACCGGTCCAAAAAAAAAAATTGTCAAGACATGAAAAGAAAGCAAAGGGGGTATAGCTCAGTGGCAGAGCATTCGACTGCAGATCAAGAGGTCCTCGGCTCAAAACCGTCTGCCTCCTCGTTGTTTTTCCCCGAAGTCGAGCCGAAAGGGAAAGCCCGCGAATGTCTTTACGGATGCCTTCAAACCGGTTCAAATAAAAAAAAATTGTCAAGTCAAGAAGAAAATGCAAGGGGGGTATAGCTCAGTGGCAGAGCATTTGACTGCAGATCGAGAAGTCCTCGGTTCAAATCCGTGTGCCCCCTCGTAGTTTTTCCCCGAAGTCGAGCCGAAAGGGAAAGCCGGCGAATGTCTTTAAGGAGGCCTTCAAACCAGTTCAAAAAAAAAAAAAATTGTCAAGGCAATAAGAGAATGCAAGGGGGGTATAGCTCAGTGGCAGAGCATTCGACTGCAGATCGAGAGGTCCTCGGTTCAAATCCGTGTGCCCCCTCGTAGTTTTCCCCCTCAGTCGAGCTGAAAGGGAAAGCTGGCGAATGTCTTTATGGAAGCCTTCAAACCGGTTCAAAAAAAAAAAATTGTCAAGTCAATAAGAGAAAGCAAGGGGGGTACAGATCAGCGGCAGAGAATTCGACTGCAGATCGAGAGGTCCTCGGCTCAAATCCGTCTGCCTCCTCGTCATTTTTCCCCGAAGTCGAGCCGAAATGGAACGCCCGCGAATTTCTTTACGGATGCCTTCAAACCGGTTCAAATAAAAAAAAATTGTCAAGTCGATAAGAGAAAGCAAGGGGGTATAGCTCAGTGGTAGAGCATTCGACTGCAGATCGAGAGGTCCTTGGTTCAAATCCGTGTGCCCCCTCATTGTTTTTCCCCGAAGTCGAGCCAATAGGGAAAGCCGGCGAATGTCTTTACGGAGGCCTTCAAACCGGTCCAAAAAAAAAATGTCAAGTCGTGAAGAGAAAGCAAAGGGGGTATAGCTCAGCGGCAGAGCATTCGACTGCAGATCGAGAGGTCCTCGGTTCAAATCCGTGTGCCCCCTCGTCGTTTTTCCCCAAAGTCGAGCCGAAAGGGAAAGCCGGCGAATGTCTTTACGGATGCCTTCAAACTAGTTCAAAAAAAAAAAAATTGTCAAGTCGATAAGAGAAAGCAAAGGGGGTATAGCTCAGCGGCCGAGCATTCGACTGCAGATCGAGAGGTCCTCGGTTCAAATCCGTGTGCCCCCTCGTCGTTTTTCCCCGAAGTCGAGCCGAAAGGGAAAGCCGGCAAATGTCTTTACGGATGCCTTCAAACCAGTTCAAAAAAAAAAAATTGTCAAGTCGATAAGAGAAAACAAAAGGGGTATAGATCAGCGGCAGAGAATTCAACTGCACATCGAGAGGTCCTCGGGTCAAATCCGTCTGCCTCCTCGTCATTTTTCCCCGAAGTCGAGCCGAAAGGGAAAGCCCGCAAATTTATTTACGGATGCCTTCAAACCGGTTCAAATAAAAAATAAATTGTCAAGTCGTGAAGAGAAAGCTAGGGGGTATAGCTCAGTGGCAGAGCATTGGAGTGCAGATCGAGAGGTCCATGATTCATATCTGTGTGCCCCTTCGTCGTTTTCCCCTCAGTCGAGCCGAAAGGGAAAGCCGGCGAATGTCTTTACGGATGCCTTCAAACCGGTCCAAAAAAAAAAAATTGTCAAGTCGTGAAGAGAAAGCAAAGGGGGTATTGCTCAGTGGCAGAGCATTCGACTGCAGATCGAGAGGTCCTCCGTTCAAATCCGTGTGCCTCCTCATCGTTTTTCCCGAAGTCGAGCCGAAAGGGAAAGCCGGCGTATGTCTTTACGGATGCCTTCAAACCGGTTCAAAAAAAAATTGTCAAGTCGATAAGAGAAAGCAAGGGGGGTATAGCTCAGTGGCAGAGCATTCGACTGCAGATCGAGAGGTCCTTGGTTCAAATCCGTGTGCCCCCTCGTCGTTTTTCCCCTCAGTTGAAACGAAAGGGAAAGCCGGCAAATTTTTTTATGGATGCCTTCAAACTGGTTCAATAAAAAAATTGTCAAGTCGTAAAGAGAAAGCAAGGGGGTATAGCTCAGTGGCAGAGCATTCGACTACAGCTCGAGAGGTCCTCGGTTCAAATCCGTGTGCCCCCTCGTAGTTTTTCCCCGAAGTCGAGCCGAAATGGAAAGCCAGCGAATGTCTTTACGGATGCCTTAAAACCGGTTAAAAAAAAAAATTGTCAAGTCGTTAAGAGAAAGCAAGGAGGGTATAGGTCAGTGGCAGAGCATTCGACTGCAGATCGAGAGGTCCTCGGTTCAAATCTGTGCG
This sequence comes from Pelophylax lessonae, assembly GCF_965119305.1. Classification (NCBI taxonomy): domain Eukaryota; kingdom Metazoa; phylum Chordata; class Amphibia; order Anura; family Ranidae; genus Pelophylax; species Pelophylax lessonae. The sequence goes on from NC_138773.1 coordinate 237,703,289, forward strand.
CCCCCTCACTGTTTTTCCCCGAAGTCGAGCCAAAAGGGAAAGCCGGCGAATGTCTTTACGGATGCCTTCAAACCAGTTCAAATAAAAAAAAATTGTCAAGTCATGAAGAGAAAGCTAGGGGGTATAGCTCAGTGGCAGAGCATTGGACTGCAGATCGAGAGGTCCTTGATTCAGATCTGTGTGCCCCTTCGTTGTTTTTCCCCTCAGTCGATCCGAAAGGGAAAGCCGGCAAATTTCTTTACGGATGCCTTCAAACTGGTTCAAAAAAAAAATTGTCAAGTCGATAACAGAAAGCAAGGTGGTATAGCTCAGTGGCAGAGCAATCAACTGCAGATCGAGATTTCCTCGGTTTAAATCTGTGCGCCCCCTCACTGTTTTTCCCCGAAGTCGAGCCAAAAGGGAAAGCCGGCGAATGTCTTTACGGATGCCTTCAAACCGGTTCAAATAAAAAAAAATTGTCAAGTCGTGAAGAGAAAGCTGGGGGGTATAGCTCAGTGGCAGAGCATTTGACTGCAGATCGAGAGGTCCTCGATTCATATCTGTGTGCCCCTTCGTCGTTTTCTCCCTCAGTCGAGCCAAAAGGGAAAGCCGGCGAATGTCTTTACGGATGCCTTCAAACCGGTCCAAAAAAAAAAATTGTCAAGTCGTGAAGAGAAAGGAAAGGGGGTATAGCTCAGTGGCAGAGCATTCGACTGCAGATCGAGAGGTCCTTGGTTCAAATCCGTGTGCCCCCTCGTAGTTTTTCTCTGAAGTCGAGCCGAAAGGGAAAGCCGGCGAATGTCTTTACGGAAGCCTTCAAACCGGTTCAAAAAAAAAAAATTGTCAAGTAGATAAGAGAAAGCAAGGGGGTATAGCTCAGTGGCAGAGCATTCGACTGCAGATCGAGAGGTCCTCGGTTCAAATCCGTGTGCCCCCTCATTGTTTTTCCCCGAAGTCGAGCCAATAGGGAAAGTCGGCGAATGTCTTTACGGATGCCTTCAAACCAGTTCAAAAAAAAAAATTGTCAAGTCAATAAGAGAAAGCAAGGGGGGTACATCTCAGCGGCAGAGCATTCGACTGCAGATCGAGAGGTCCTCGGTTCAAATCCGTGTGCCTCCTTGTTGTTTTTTCCCGAAATCGAGCCGAAAGGGAAAGCCAGCGAATGTCTTTACAGATGCCTTAAAACCGGTTAAAAAAAAAACAATTGTCAAGTCAGTAAGAGAAAGCAAGGGGGGTATAGGTCAGTGGCAGAGCATTCGACTGCAGATCGAGAGGTCCTCGGTTCAAATCTGTGCGCCCCCTCACTGTTTTTCCCCGAAGTCGAGCCAAAAGGGAAAGCCGGCGAATGTCTTTACGGATGCCTTCAAACCGGTTCAAATAAAAAAAAATTGTCAAGTCATGAAGAGAAAGCTAGGGGGTATAGCTCAGTGGCAGAGCATTGGACTGCAGATCGAGAGGTCCTTGATTCAGATCTGTGTGCCCCTTCGTCGTTTTCCCCCTCAGTCGAGCTGAAAGGGAAAGCCGGCGAATGTCTTTACGGAAGCCTTCAAACCGGTTCAAAAAAAAAAATTGTTAAGTCGATAAGAGAAAGCAAGTGGGGTATAGCATTCGACTGCAGATCGAGAGGTCCTCGGTTCAAATCCGTGTGCCCCCTTGTAGTTTTTCCCCGAAGTCGAGCCGAAAGGGAAAGCCGGCGAATGTCTTTACGGATGCCTTCAAACCGGTCCAAAAAAAAAATGTCAAGTCGTGAAGAGAAAGCAAAGGGGGTATAGCTCAGCGGCAGAGCATTCGACTGCAGATCGAGAGGTCCTCGGTTCAGATCTGTGTGCCCCCTCGTCATTTATCCCCGAAGTCGAGCCGAAAGGGAAATCCGGCGAATGTCTTCACGGATGCCTTCAAACCGGTTCAAAAAAAATTGTCAAGTCGATAAGAGAAAGCAAGGGGGGTATAGCTCAGCGGCAGAGAATTTGACTGCAGATCGAGAGGTCCTCGTCTCAAATCCATCTGCCTCCTCGTCATTTTTCCCCGAAGTCGAGCCGATAGGGAAAGCCCGCGAATGTCTTTACGGATGCCTTCAAACCGGTTCAAATAAAAAAAAATTGTCAAGTCAATAAGAAAATGCAAGGGGGTATAGCTCAGTGGCAGAGCATTCGACTGCAGATCGGGAGGTCCTCGATTCATATCTGTGTGCCCCTTTGTCGTTTTCCCCCTCAGTCGAGCCGAAAGGGAAAGCCGGCGAATGTCTTTACGGATGCCTTCAAACCGGTCCAAAAAAAAAAAATTGTCAAGACATGAAAAGAAAGCAAAGGGGGTATAGCTCAGTGGCAGAGCATTCGACTGCAGATCAAGAGGTCCTCGGCTCAAAACCGTCTGCCTCCTCGTTGTTTTTCCCCGAAGTCGAGCCGAAAGGGAAAGCCAGCGAATGTCTTTACGGATGCCTTCAAACCGGTTCAAATAAAAAAAAATTGTCAAGTCAAGAAGAAAATGCAAGGGGGGTATAGCTGAGTGGCAGAGCATTTGACTGCAGATCGAGAGGTCCTCGGTTCAAATCCGTGTGCCCTCTCGTAGTTTTTCCCCGAAGTCGAGCCGAAAGGGAAAGCCCGCGAATGTCTTTACGGATGCCTTCAAACCGGTTCAAATAAAAAAAAATTGTCAAGTCAATAAGAAAATGCAAGGGGGTATAGCTCAGTGGCAGAGCATTCGACTGCAGATCGGGAGGTCCTCGATTCATATCTGTGTGCCCCTTTGTCGTTTTCCCCCTCAGTCGAGCCGAAAGGGAAAGCCGGCGAATGTCTTTACGGATGCCTTCAAACCGGTCCAAAAAAAAAAAATTGTCAAGACATGAAAAGAAAGCAAAGGGGGTATAGCTCAGTGGCAGAGCATTCGACTGCAGATCAAGAGGTCCTCGGCTCAAAACCGTCTGCCTCCTCGTTGTTTTTCCCCGAAGTCGAGCCGAAAGGGAAAGCCAGCGAATGTCTTTACGGATGCCTTCAAACCGGTTCAAATAAAAAAAAATTGTCAAGTCAAGAAGAAAATGCAAGGGGGGTATAGCTGAGTGGCAGAGCATTTGACTGCAGATCGAGAGGTCCTCGGTTCAAATCCGTGTGCCCTCTCGTAGTTTTTCCCCGAAGTCGAGCCGAAAGGGAAAGCCGGCGCATGTCTTTAAGGAGGCCTTCAAACCAGTTCAAAAAAAAAAAAAATTGTCAAGGCAATAAGAGAATGCAAGGGGGGTATAGCTCAGTGGCAGAGCATTCGACCGCAGATCGAGAGGTCCTCGGTTCAAATCCGTGTGCCCCCTTGTAGTTTTTCCCCGAAGTCGAGCCGAAAGGGAAAGCCGGCGAATGTCTTTACGGATGCCTTCAAACTGGTCCAAAAAAAAAAAATGTCAAGTCGTGAAGAGAAAGCAAAGGGGGAATAGCTCAGTGGCAGAGCATTCGACTGCAGATCGAGAGGTCCTCGGTTCAAATCCGTGTGCCCCCTCGTCATTTTTCCCCAAAGTCGAGCCGAAAGGGAAAGCCGGCGAATGTCTTTACGGATGCCTTCAAACCGGTTCAAAAAAAAAATTGTCAAGTCGATAAGAGAACGCAAAGGGGGTATAGCTCAGCGGCAGAGCATTCGACTGCAGATCGAGAGGTCCTCGGTTCAAATCCGTGTGCCCCCTTGACGTTTTTCCCCGAAGTCGAGACGAAAGGGAAAGCCGGCGAATGTCTTTACGGATGCCTTCAAACTAGTTCAAAAAAAAAAAAATTGTCAAGTCGATAAGAGAAAGCAAAGGGGGTATAGCTCAGCGGCAGAGCATTCGACTGCAGATCGAGAGGTCCTCGGTTCAAATTCGTGTGCCCCCTCGTTGTTTTTCCCCGAAGTCGAGCCGAAAGGGAAAGCCGGCGAATGTCTTTACGGATGCCTTCAAACCAGTTCAAAAAAAAAAAATTGTCAAGTCGATAAGAGAAAGCAAAAGGGGTCTAGCTCAGCGGCAGAGCATTCGACTGCAGCTCGAGATGTCCTCGGTTCAAATCCGTGTGCCCCCTCGTATCTTTTCCCCGAAGTCGAGCCGAAAGGGAAAGCCGGCGAATGTCTTTACGGAAGCCTTCAAACTGGTTCAAAAAAATAATAATTGTCAAGTCGTTAAGAGAAAGCAAGGGGGTATAGCTCAGTGGCAGAGCATTCGACTGCAGATCGAGAGGTCCTTGGTTCAAATCCGTGTGCCCCCTCATTGTTTCCCCGAAGTCGAGCCAATAGGGAAAGCCCGCGAATGTCTTTACGGATGCCTTCAAACCGGTTCAAATAAAAAAAAATTGTCAAGTCGATAAGAGAAAGCAAGGGGGGTACAGATCAGCGGCAGAGAATTCGACTGCAGTTCGAGAGGTCCACCGCTCAAATCCGTCTGCCTCCTCGTCGTTTTTCCCCGAAGTCGAGCCGAAAGGGAAAGCCCGCGAATTTCTTTACGGATGCCTTCAAACCGGTTCAAATAAAAAAAAATTGTCAAGTCAATAAGAAAATGCAAGGGGGGTATAGCTCAGTGGCAGAGCATTCGACTGCAGATCGAGAGGTCCTCGGTTCAAATCCGTGTGCCCCCTCGTAGTTTTCCCCCTCAGTCGAGCTGAAAGGGAAAGCTGGCGAATGTCTTTATGGAAGCCTTCAAACCGGTTCAAAAAAAAAAAATTGTCAAGTCAATAAGAGAAAGCAAGGGGGGTACAGATCAGCGGCAGAGAATTCGACTGCAGATCGAGAGGTCCTCGGCTCAAATCCGTCTGCCTCCTCGTCGTTTTTCCCCGAAGTCGAGCCGAAATGGAACGCCCGCGAATTTCTTTACGGATGCCTTCAAACCGGTTCAAATAAAAAAAAATTGTCAAGTCAATAAGAAAATGCATGAAAAGATACGAGGGGGCACACAGATTTTTACCCGAAGTTTTTACGGAAGCCTTCAAACCGGTTCAAAAAAAAAAAATTGTCAAGTCGATAAGAGAAAGCAAGGGGGTATAGCTCAGTGGTAGAGCATTCGACTGCAGATCGAGAGGTCCTTGGTTCAAATCCGTGTGCCCCCTCATTTTTTTTTTCCCGAAGTCGAGCCAATAGGGAAAGCCGGCGAATGTCTTTACGGAGGCCTTCAAACCAGTTCAAAAAAAAAAATTGTCAAGTCGATGAGAGAAAGCAAGGGGGGTACAGATCAGCGGCAGAGAATTCGACTGCAGATCGAGAGGTCCTCGGCTCAAATCCGTCTGCCTCCTCGTCGTTTTTCCCCGAAGTCGAGCCGAAAGGGAAAGCCCGCGAATTTCTTTACGGATGCCTTCAAACCGGTTCAAATAAAAAAAAATTGTCAAGTCAATAAAAAAATGCATGGGGGGTATAGCTCAGTGGCAGAGCATTCGACTGCAGATCGAGAAGTCCTCGGTTCAAATCCGTGTGCCCCCTCGTAGTTTTTCCCCGAAGTCGAGCCGAAAGGGAAAGCCGGCGAATGTCTTTACGGAAGCCTTCAAACCGGTTCAAAAAAAAAAAAAATTGTCAAGTCGATAAGAGAAAGCAAGGGGGTATAGCTCAGTGGTAGAGCATTCGACTGCAGATCGAGAGGTCCTTGGTTCAAATCCGTGTGCCCCCTCATTGTTTTTCCCCGAAGTCGAGCCAATAGGGAAAGCCGGCGAATGTCTTTACGGAGGCCTTCAAACCGGTCCAAAAAAAAAAAATGTCAAGTCGTGAAGAGAAAGCAAAGGGGGTATAGCTCAGCGGCAGAGCATTCGACTGCAGATCGAGAGGTCCTCGGTTCAAATCCGTGTGCCCCCTCGTCGTTTTTCCCCAAAGTCGAGCCGAAAGGGAAAGCCGGCGAATGTCTTTACGGATGCCTTCAAACTAGTTCAAAAAAAAAAATTGTCAAGTCGATAAGAGAAAGCAAAGGGGGTATAGCTCAGCGGCAGAGCATTCGACTGCAGATCGAGAGGTCCTCGGTTCAAATCCGTGTGCCCCCTCGTTGTTTTTCCCCGAAGTCGAGCCGAAAGGGAAAGCCGGCGAATGTCTTTACGGATGCCTTCAAACCAGTTCAAAAAAAAAAATTGTCAAGTCGATAAGAGAAAACAAAAGGGGTCTAGCTCAGCGGCAGAGCATTCGACTGCAGCTCGAGATGTCCTCGGCTCAAATCCGTCTGCCTCCTTGTCATTTTTCCCCGAAGTCGAGCCGAAAGGGAAAGCCCGCAAATTTCTTTACGGATGCCTTCAAACCGGTTCAAATAAAAAAAAATTGTCAAGTTGTGAAGAGAAAGCTAGGGGGTATAGCTCAGTGGCAGAGCATTGGAGTGCAGATCAAGAGGTCCTCGGTTCAAATCCGTGTGCCTCCTCGTCGTTTTTCCCGAAGTGGAGCCGAAAGGGAAAGCCGGCGAATGTCTTTACGGATGCCTTCAAACCGGTCCAAAAAAAAAAAAATTGTCAAGTCAATAAGAGAAAGCAAGGGGGTATAGGTCAGTGGCAGAGCATTCGACTGCAGATCGAGAGGTCCTCGGTTCAAATCCGTGTGCCCCCTCATTGTTTTTCCCCGAAGTCGAGCCAATAGGGAAAGCCGGCGAATGTCTTTACGGATGCCTTCAAACCAGTTCAAAAAAAAAAAATTGTCAAGTCGATAAGAGAAAGCAAGGGGGGTATAGATCAGCGGCAGAGAATCCAACTGCACATCGAGAGGTCCTCGGCTCAAATCCGTCTGCCTCCTCGTCATTTTTCCCCGAAGTCGAGCCGAAAGGGAAAGCCCGCAAATTTATTTACGGATGCCTTCAAACCGGTTCAAATAAAAAAAAAATTGTCAAGTCGTGAAGAGAAAGCTAGGGGGTATAGCTCAGTGGCAGAGCATTGGAGTGCAGATCGAGAGGTCCATGATTCATATCTGTGTGCCCCTTCGTCGTTTTCCCCTCAGTCGAGCCGAAAGGGAAAGCCGGCGAATGTCTTTACGGATGCCTTCAAACCGGTCCAAAAAAAAAAAAAATTGTCAAGTCGTGAAGAGAAAGCAAAGGGGGTATTGCTCAGTGGCAGAGCATTCGACTGCAGATCGAGAGGTCCTCCGTTCAAATCCGTGTGCCTCCTCGTCGTTTTTCCCGAAGTCGAGCCGAAAGGGAAAGCCGGCGTATGTCTTTACGGATGCCTTCAAACCGGTTCAAAAAAAAATTGTCAAGTCGATAAGAGAAAGCAAGGGGGGTATAGCTCAGTGGCAGAGCATTCGACTGCAGATCGAGAGGTCCTTGGTTCAAATCCGTGTGCCCCCTCGTCGTTTTTCCCCTCAGTCGATCCGAAAGGGAAAGCCGGCAAATTTTTTATGGATGCCTTCAAATTGGTTCATTAAAAAAATTGTCAAGTCGTAAAGAGAAAGCAAGGGGGTATAGCTCAGTGGCAGAGCATTCGACTGCAGCTCGAGAGGTCCTCGGTTCAAATCCGTGTGCCCCCTCGTAGTTTTTCCCCGAAGTCGAGCCGAAATGGAAAGCCGGCGAATGTCTTTACGGAAGCCTTCAAACCGGTTCAAAAAAAAAAAAATTGTCAAGTCGTTAAGAGAAAGCAAGGGGGTATAGCTCAGTGGCAGAGCATTCGACTGCAGATCGAGAGGTCCTTGGTTCAAATTCGTGTGCCCCCTCATTGTTTTTCCCCGAAAGTCGAGCCAATTGGGAAAGCCGGCGAATGTCTTTACGGATGCCTTCAAACCAGTTCAAAAAAAAAAAAATTGTCAAGTCGATAAGAGAAAGCAAGGGGGTATAGCTCAGCGGCAGAGAATTCGACTGCAGATCGAGAGGTCCTCGGCTCAAATCCGTCTGCCTCCTCGACATTTTTTCCCCGAAGTCGAGCCGAAAGGGAAAGCCCGCAAATTTCTTTACGGATGCCTTCAAACCGGTTCAAATAAAAAAAAATTGTCAAGTCAGTAAGAAAATGCAAGGGGGGTTTAGCTCAGTGGCAGAGCATTCGACTGCAGATCGAGAGGTCCTCGGTTCAAATCCGTGTGCCCCCTCGTAGTTTTCCCCCTCAGTCGAGCCGAAAGGGAAAGCTGGCGAATGTCTTTATGGAAGCTTTCAAGTCGATAAGAGAAAGCAAGGGGAGTATAGCTCAGTGGCAGAGAATTCGACTGCAGATCGAGAGGTCCTCGGTTCAAATCCGTGTGCCCCTTCGTAGTTTTTCCCCGAAGTCGAGCCGAAAGGGAAAGCCGGCGAATGTCTTTACGGAAGCCTTCAAACCGGTTCAAAAAAAAAAATTGTCAAGTCATTAAGAGAAAGCAAGGGGGTATAGCTCAGCGGCAGAGCATTCGACTGCAGATCGAGAGGTCCTCGGTTCAAATCCGTGTGCCCCCTCATTGTTTTTCCCCGATGTCGAGCCAATAGGGAAAGCTGGCGAATGTCTTTACGGATGCCTTCAAACCAGTTCAAAAAAAAAAATTGTCAAGTCGATAAGAGAAAGCAAGGGGGGTATAGCTCAGCGGCAGAGAATTCGACTGCAGATCGAGAGGTCCTCGGCTCAAATCCGTCTGCCTCCTTGTCGTTTTTCCCCGAAGTCGAGCCGAAAGGGAAAGCCCGCAAATGTCTTTTCGGATGCCTTCAAAACGGTTCAAATAAAAAACAATTGTCAAGTCAATAAGAAAATGCAAGGGGGGTATAGGTCAGTGGCAGAGCATTCGACTGCAGATCGAGAGATCCGTGTGCCCCCTTGTAATACTTCCGCAAAGTCGAGCCGAAAGGGAAAGCCGGCAAATCTCTTTACGGATGCCTTCAAACCGGTTAAAAAAAAAAATTGTCAAGTCGATAAGAGAAAGCAAGGGGGTATAGCTCAGTGGCAGAGCATTCGACTGCAGATCGAGAGGTCCTTGGTTCAAATCCGTGTGCCCCCTCGTCGTTTTTCCCCTCAGTCGATCCGAAAAGGAAAGCCGGCAAATTTTTTTATGGATGCCTTCAAACTGGTTCAATAAAAAAAGTGTCAAGTCGTAAAGAGAAAGCAAGGGGGTATAGCTCAGTGGCAGAGCATTCGACTGCAGCTCGAGAGGTCCTCGGTTCAAATCCGTGTGCCCCCTCGTAGTTTTTCCCCGAAGTCGAGCCAAAATGGAAAGCCGGCGAATGTCTTTACGGAAGCCTTCAAACCGGTTCAAAAAAAAAAAATTGTCAAGTCGTTAAGAGAAAGCAAGGGGGTATAGCTCAGTGGCAGAGCATTCGACTGCAGATCGAGAGGTCCTTGGTTCAAATCCGTGTGCCCCCTCATTGTTTTTCCCCGAAGTCGAGCCAATTGGGAAAGCCGGCGAATGTCTTTACGGATGCCTTCAAACCAGTTCAAAAAAAAAAAAATTGTCAAGTCGATAAGAGAAAGCAAGGGGGTACAGATCAGCGGCAGAGAATTCAACTGCAGATCGAGAGGTCCTCGGCTCAAATCCGTCTGCCTCCTCGTCGTTTTTTCCCCGAAGTCGAGCCGAAAGGGAAAGCCCGCGAATTTCTTTACGGATGCCTTCAAACCGGTTCAAATAAAAAAAAATTGTCAAGTCAATAAGAAAATGCAAGGAGGGTATAGCTCAGTGGCAGAGCATTCGACTGCAGATCGAGAGGTCCTCGGTTTTAAATCCGTGTGCCCCCTCGTAGTTTTCCCCCTCAGTCGAGCCGAAAGGGAAAGCTGGCGAATGTCTTTATGGAAGCCTTCAAACCGGTTCCAAAAAAAAATTGTCAAGTCGATAAGAGAAAGCAAGGGGGCTATAGCTCAGTGGCAGAGAATTCGACTGCAGATTGAGAGGTCCTCGGTGCAAATCCGTGTGCACCTTCGTAGTTTTTCCCCGAAGTCGAGCCGAAAGGGAAAGCCGGCGAATGTTTTTACGGAAGCCTTCAAACCGGTTCAAAAAAAAAATTGTCAAGTCGATAAGAGAAAGCAAGGGGGTATAGCTCAGTGGCAGAGCATTCGACTGCAGATCGAGAGGTCCTCGGCTCAAATCCGTCTGCCTCCTCGTCGTTTTTTCCCCGAAGTCGAGCCGAAAGGGAAAGCCCGCAAATTTCTTTACGGATGCCTTCAAACCGGTTCAAATAAAAAAAAATTGTCAAGTCAATAAGAAAATGCAAGGGGGGTATATCTCAGTGGCAGAGCATTCGACTGCAGATCGAGAGGTCCTCGGTTCAAATCCGTGTGCCCCCTCGTAGTTTTCCCCCTCAGTCGAGCCGAAAGGGAAAGCTGGCGAATGTGTTTATGGAAGCCTTCAAACCGGTTCAAAAAAGAAAATTGTCAAGTCGATAAGAGAAAGCAAGGGGGGTATAGCTCAGTGGCAGAGAATTCGACTGCAGATCGAGAGGTCCTCGGTTCAAATCCGTGTGCACCTTCGTAGTTTTTCCCCGAAGTCGAGCCGAAAGGGAAAGCCGGCGAATGTTTTTACGGAAGCCTTCAAACCGGTTCAAAAAAAAAATTGTCAAGTCGATAAGAGAAAGCAAGGGGGTATAGCTCAGTGGCAGAGCATTCGACTGCAGATCGAGAGGTCCTCAGTTCAAATCCGTGTGCCCCCTCATTGTTTTTCCCCGATGTCGAGCCAATAGGGAAAGCCGGCGAATGTCTTTACGGATGCCTTCAAACCAGTTCAAAAAAAAAAATTTGTCAAGTCGATAAGAGAAAGCAAGGAGGGTATAGCTCAGCGGCAGAGAATTCGACTGCAGATCGAGAGGTCCTCGGCTCAAATCCGTCTGCCTCCTCGTCGTTTTTCCCCGAAGTCGAGCCGAAAGGGAAAGCCCGCAAATGTCTTTACGGATGCCTTCAAAACGGTTCAAATAAAAAACAATTGTCAAGTCAATAAGAAAATGCAAGGGGGGTATAGGTCAGTGGCAGAGCATTCGACTGCAGATCGAGAGATCCTTGTGCCCCCTCGTAATATTTCCGCAAAGTCGAGCCGAAAGGGAAAGCCGGCGAATGTCTTTACGGATGCCTTCAAACCGGTTAAAAAAAAAAAATTGTCAAGTCGATAAGAGAAAGCAAGGGGGTATAGCTCAGTGGCAGAGCATTCGACTGCAGATCGAGAGGTCCTCGATTCATATCTGTGTGCCCTTTCGTCGTTTTCCCCCTCAGTCGAGCCGAAAGGGAAAGTCGACGAATGTCTTTACGGATGCCTTCAAACCGGTTAAAAAAAAAATTGTCAAGTCGATAAGAGAAAGCAAGGGGGGTATAGCATAGCGGCAGAGAATTCGACTGCAGATCAAGAGGTCCTCGGCTCAACTCCGTCTGCCTCCTCGTCGTTTTTCCCCGAAGTCGAGCCGAAAGGGAAAGCCCGCGAAATTTCTTTACGGATGCCTTCAAACCGGTTCAAATAAAAAAAAAATTGTCAAGTCAATAAGAAAATGCAAGGGGGGTATAGTTCAGTGGCAGAGCATTCGACTGCAGATCGAGAGGTCCTCGGTTTAAATCCGTGTGCCCCCTCGTAGTTTTTCCCCGAAGTCGAGCCGAAAGGGAAAGCCGGTGAATGTCTTTACGGAAGCCTTCAAACCGGTTCAAAAAAAAAGAAATGGTCAAGTCGATAAGAGAAAGCAAGGGGTTATAGCTCAGTGGCAGAGCATTCGACTGCAGATCGAGAGGTCCTCGGTTCAAATCCGTGTGCCCCCTCATTGTTTTTCCCCGAAGTCGAGCCAATAGGGAAAGCCGGCAAATGTTTTTACGGATGCCTTCAAACCAGTTCAAAAAAAAAAATTGTCAAGTCGATAAGAGAAAGCAAGGTGGGTATAGCTCAGCGGCAGAGCATTCAACTGCAGATCCAGAGGTCCTCGGTTCAAATCCGTGTGCCCCCTCATCATTTTTCACCTCAGTCGAGCCGAAAGGGAAAGCCGGCGAATGTCTTTACGGAGGCCTTCAAACCGGTTAAAAAAAAAATTGTCAAGTCATGAAGAGAAAGTGAGGGGGGTATAGCTCAGTGGCAGGGCATTCGACTGCAGATCGAGAGGTCCTCGGTTCAAATCCGTGTGCCTCCTTGTCGTTTTTCACAAAGTCGAGCCGAAAGGGAAAGCCTGCGAGTGTCTTTACGGATGCCTTCAAACCGGTTCAAAAAAAAACAATTGTCAAGTCAATAAGAGAAAGCAAGGGGGGTATAGGTCAGTGGCAGAGCATTCGACTGCAGATCGAGAGATCCGTGTGCCCCCTCGTAATATTTCCGCAAAGTCGAGCCGAAAGGGAAAGCCGGCGAATGTCTTTACGGATGCCTTCAAATAGGTTAAAAAAAAAAATTGTCAAGTCGATAAGAGAAAGCAAGGGGGTATAGCTCAGTGGCAGAGCATTCGACTGCAGATCGAGAGGTCCTCGATTCATATCTGTGTGCCCTTTCGTCGTTTTCCCCCTCAGTCGAGCCGAAAGGGAAAGCCGACGAATGTCTTTACGGATGCCTTCAAACCGGTTAAAAAAAAAATTGTCAAGTCGATAAGAGAAAGCAAGGGGGGTATAGCTCAGTGGCAGAGCATTCGACTTCAGGTCGATAGGTCCTTGGTTCAAATCCGTGTGCCCCCTTGTCGATTTTCCCCTCAGTCGATCCGAAAGGGAAAGCCGGCGAATTTCTTTACGGATGCCTTCAAACAGGTTCAAAAAAAAATTGTCAAGTCGTGAAGAGAAAGCAAGGGGGGTATAGCTCAGTGGCAGAGCATTCAACTGCAGATCGCAGAAGTCCTCGGTTCAAATCTGTGTGCCCCCTCGTAGCATTTCCCCAAAGTCGAGCTGAAAAGGAAAGCCGGAGAATGTCTTTACGGATGCCTTCAAACCAGTTCAAAAAAAAAATTGTCAAGTCGATAAGAGAAAGCAAGGGGGTATAGCTCAGTAGCAGAGCATTCAACTGCAGATCGAGAGGTCCTCTTTTTAAATCCGTGTGCCCCCTCGTCGTTTTTCCCCTCAGTCGATCCGAAAGGGAAAGCCGGCGAATGTTTTTGCGGATGCCTTCAAACCGGTTCAAAAAAAAACTTGTCAAGTCGATAAGAGAAAGCAAGGGGGGTATAGCTCAGTGGCAGAGCATTCGACTGCAGATTGAGAGGTCCTCGGCTCAAAACCATGTGCCTCCTTGTCAATTTTCCCCGAAGTCGAGCCGAAAGGGAAAGCCCGCAAATGTCTTTACGGATGCCTTCAAACCGGTTCAAATAAAAAAAAATTGTCAAGTCGATAAGAGAAAGCAAGAGGGGTATAGCTCAGTGGCAGAGCATTCGACTGCAGATCGAGAGATCCTTGGTTCAAATCCGTGTGCCCCCTCGTAGCTTTTCCCCTAAGTGGAGCCGAAAGGGAAAGCCGGCGAATGTCTTTACGGATGCCTTTAAACCGGTTCAAAAAAAAAAAATTGTTAAGTCGATAAGAGAAAGCAAGGGGGTATAGCTCAGTGGTAGAGCATTCGACTGCAGATCGAGAGGTCCTTGGTTCAAATCCGTGTGCCCCCTCGTCGTTTTTCCCCAAAGTCGAGCCGAAAGGGAAAGCCGGCGAATGTCTTTACGGATGCCTTCAAACTAGTTCAGAAAAAAAAAATTGTCAAGTCGATAAGAGAAAGCAAAGGGGGTATAGCTCAGCGGCAGAGCATTCGACTGCAGATCGAGAGGTCCTCGGTTCAAATCCGTGTGCCCCCTCGTTGTTTTTCCCCGAAGTCGAGCCGAAAGGGAAAGCCGGCGAATGTCTTTACGGATGCCTTCAAACCAGTTCAAAAAAAAAAATTGTCAAGTCGATAAGAGAAAACAAAAGGGGTCTAGCTCAGCGGCAGAGCATTCGACTGCAGCTCGAGATGTCCTCGGCTCAAATCCGTCTGCCTCCTTGTCATTTTTCCCCGAAGTCGAGCCGAAAGGGAAAGCCCGCAAATTTCTTTACGGATGCCTTCAAACCGGTTCAAATAAAAAAAAATTGTCAAGTTGTGAAGAGAAAGCTAGGGGGTATAGCTCAGTGGCAGAGCATTGGAGTGCAGATCGAGAGGTGCTCGGTTCAAATCCGTGTGCCTCCTCGTCGTTTTTCCCGAAGTCGAGCCGAAAGGGAAAGCCGGCGAATGTCTTTACGGATGCCTTCAAACCGGTCCAAAAAAAAAAAAATTGTCAAGTCAATAAGAGAAAGCAAGGGGGTATAGGTCAGTGGCAGAGCATTCGACTGCAGATCGAGAGGTCCTCGGTTCAAATCCGTGTGCCCCCTAATTGTTTTTCCCCGAAGTCGAGCCAATAGGGAAAGCCGGCGAATGTCTTCACGGATGCCTTCAAACCAGTTCAAAAAAAAAAAATTGTCAAGTCGATAAGAGAAAGCAAGGGGGGTATAGATCAGCGGCAGAGAATCCAACTGCACATCGAGAGGTCCTCGGCTCAAATCCGTCTGCCTCCTCGTCATTTTTCCCCGAAGTCGAGCCGAAAGGGAAAGATCGCAAATTTATTTACGGATGCCTTCAAACCGGTTCAAATAAAAAAAAATTGTCAAGTCGTGAAGAGAAAGCTAGGGGGTATAGCTCAGTGGCAGAGCATTGGAGTGCAGATCGAGAGGTCCATGATTCATATCTGTGTGCCCCTTCGTCGTTTTCCCCTCAGTCGAGCCGAAAGGGAAAGCCGGCGAATGTCTTTACGGATGCCTTCAAACCGGTCCAAAAAAAAAAAAAATTGTCAAGTCGTGAAGAGAAAGCAAAGGGGGTATTGCTCAGTGGCAGAGCATTCGACTGCAGATCGAGAGGTCCTCCGTTTAAATCCGTGTGCCTCCTCGTCGTTTTTCCCGAAGTCGAGCCGAAAGGGAAAGCCGGCGTATGTCTTTACGGATGCCTTCAAACTGGTTCAAAAAAAAATTGTCAAGTCGATAAGAGAAAGCAAGGGGGGTATAGCTCAGTGGCAGAGCATTAGACTGCAGATCGAGAGGTCCTTGGTTCAAATCCGTGTGCCCCCTCGTCGTTTTTCCCCTCAGTCGATCCGAAAGGGAAAGCCGGCAAATTTTTTTTATGGATGCCTTCAAACTGGTTCAATAAAAAAATTGTCAAGTCGTAAAGAGAAAGTAAGGGGGTATAGCTCAGTGGCAGAGCATTCGACTGCAGCTCGAGAGGTCCTCGGTTCAAATCCGTGTGCCCCCTCGTAGTTTTTCCCCGAAGTCGAGCCGAAATGGAAAGCCGGCGAATGTCTTTACGGAAGCCTTCAAACCGGTTCAAAAAAAAAAAATTGTCAAGTCGTTAAGAGAAAGCAAGGGGGTATAGCTCAGTGGCAGAGCATTCGACTGCAGATCGAGAGGTCCTTGGTTCAAATTCGTGTGCCCCCTCATTGTTTTTCCCCGAAGTCGAGCCAATTGGGAAAGCCGGCGAATGTCTTTACGGATGCCTTCAAACCAGTTCAAAAAAAAAAAAATTGTCAAGTCGATAAGAGAAAGCAAGGGGGTACAGATCAGCGGCAGAGAATTCAACTGCAGATCGAGAGGTCCTCGGCTCAAATCCGTCTGCCTCCTCGACATTTTTTCCCCGAAGTCGAGCCGAAAGGGAAAGCCCGCAAATTTCTTTACGGATGCCTTCAAACCGGTTCAAATAAAAAAAAATTGTCAAGTCAATAAGAAAATGCAAGGGGGGTATAGCTCAGTGGCAGAGCATTCGACTGCAGATCGAGAGGTCCTTGGTTCAAATCCGTGTGCCCCCTCGTCGTTTTTCCCCTCAGTCGATCCGAAAGGGAAAGCCGGCAAATTTTTTTTATGGATGCCTTCAAACTGGTTCAATAAAAAAATTGTCAAGTCGTAAAGAGAAAGCAAGGGGGTATAGCTCAGTGGCAGAGCATTCGACTGCAGATCGAGAGGTCCTCGGTTCAAATCCGTGTGCCCCCTCGTAGTTTTCCACCTCAGTCGAGCCGAAAGGGAAAGCTGGCGAATGTCTTTATGGAAGCCTTCAAACCGGTTAAAAAAAAAAAAATTTTCAAGTCGATAAGAGAAAGCAAGGGGAGTATAGCTCAGTGGCAGAGAATTCGACTGCAGATCGAGAGGTCCTCGGTTCAAATCCGTGTGCCCCCTCATTGTTTTTCCCCGATGTCGAGCCAATAGGGAAAGCTGGCGAATGTCTTTACGGATGCCTTCAAACCAGTTCAAAAAAAAAAATTGTCAAGTCGATAAGAGAAAGCAAGGGGGGTATAGCTCAGCGGCAGAGAATTCGACTGCAGATCGAGAGGTCCTCGGCTCAAATCCGTCTGCCTCCTTGTCGTTTTTTCCCGAAGTCGAGCCGAAAGGGAAAGCCCGCAAATGTCTTTACGGATGCCTTCAAAACGGTTCAAATAAAAAACAATTGTCAAGTCAATAAGAAAATGCAAGGGGGGTATAGGTCAGTGGCAGAGCATTCGACTGCAGATCGAGAGATCCGTGTGCCCCCTTGTAATACTTCCGCAAAGTCGAGCCGAAAGGGAAAGCCGGCAAATCTCTTTACGGATGCCTTCAAACCGGTTAAAAAAAAAAAATTGTCAAGTCGATAAGAGAAAGCAAGGGGGTATAGCTCAGTGGCAGAACATTTGACTGCAGATCGAGAGGTCCTTGGTTCAAATCCGTGTGCCCCCTCGTCGTTTTTCCCCTCAGTCGATCCGAAAGGGAAAGCCGGCAAATTTTTTTATGGATGCCTTCAAACTGGTTCAATAAAAAAAGTGTCAAGTCGTAAAGAGAAAGCAAGGGGGTATAGCTCAGTGCAGAGCATTCGACTGCAGCTCGAGAGGTCCTCGGTTCAAATCCGTGTGCCCCCTCGTAGTTTTTCCCCGAAGTCGAGCCAAAATGGAAAGCCGGCGAATGTCTTTACGGAAGCCTTCAAACCGGTTCAAAAAAAAAAATTGTCAAGTCGTTAAGAGAAAGCAAGGGGGTATAGCTCAGTGGCAGAGCATTCGACTGCAGATCGAGAGGTCCTTGGTTCAAATCCGTGTGCCCCCTCATTGTTTTTCCCCTCAGTCGAGCCAATTGGGAAAGCCGGCGAATGTCTTTACGGATGCCTTCAAACCAGTTCAAAAAAAAAAAAATTGTCAAGTCGATAAGAGAAAGCAAGGGGGTACAGATCAGCGGCAGAGAATTCAACTGCAGATCGAGAGGTCCTCGGCTCAAATCCGTCTGCCTCCTCGTCGTTTTTTCCCCGAAGTCGAGCCGAAAGGGAAAGCCCGCGAATTTCTTTACGGATGCCTTCAAACCGGTTCAAATAAAAAAAAATTGTCAAGTCAATAAGAAAATGCAAGGGGGGTATAGCTCAGTGGCAGAGCATTCGACTGCAGATCGAGAGGTCCTCGGTTTTAAATCCGTGTGCCCCCTCGTAGTTTTCCCCCTCAGTCGAGCCGAAAGGGAAAGCTGGCGAATGTCTTTATGGAAGCCTTCAAACCGGTTCCAAAAAAAAATTGTCAAGTCGATAAGAGAAAGCAAGGGGGGTATAGCTCAGTGGCAGAGAATTCGACTGCAGATTGAGAAGTCCTCAGTGCAAATCCGTGTGCACCTTCGTAGTTTTTCCCCGAAGTCGAGCCGAAAGGGAAAGCCGGCGAATGTTTTTACGGAAGCCTTCAAACCGGTTCAAAAAAAAAATTGTCAAGTCGATAAGAGAAAGCAAGGGGGTATAGCTCAGTGGCAGAGCATTCGACTGCAGATCGAGAGGTCCTCGGCTCAAATCCGTCTGCCTCCTCGTCGTTTTTTCCCCAAAGTCGAGCCGAAAGGGAAAGCCCGCAAATTTCTTTACGGATGCCTTCAAACCGGTTCAAATAAAAAAAAATTGTCAAGTCAATAAGAAAATGGAAGGGGGGTATAGCTCAGTGGCAGAGCATTCGACTGCAGATCGAGAGGTCCTCGGTTCAAATCCGTGTGCCCCCTCGTAGTTTTCCCCCTCAGTCGAGCCGAAAGGGAAAGCTGGCGAATGTCTTTATGGAAGCCTTCAAACCGGTTCAAAAAAGAAAATTGTCAAGTCGATAAGAGAAAGCAAGGGGGGTATAGCTCAGTGGCAGAGAATTCGACTGCAGATCGAGAGGTCCTCGGTTCAAATCCGTGTGCACCTTCGTAGTTTTTCCCCGAAGTCGAGCCGAAAGGGAAAGCCGGCGAATGTTTTTACGGCAGCCTTCAAACCGGTTCAAAAAAAAAATTGTCAAATCGATAAGAGAAAGCAAGGGGGTATAGCTCAGTGGCAGAGCATTCGACTGCAGATCGAGAGGTCCTCAGTTCAAATCCGTGTGCCCCCTCATTGTTTTTCCCCGATGTCGAGCCAATAGGGAAAGCCGGCGAATGTCTTTACGGATGCCTTCAAACCAGTTCAAAAAAAAAAAATTGTCAAGTCGATAAGAGAAAGCAAGGGGGGTATAGCTCAGCGGCAGAGAATTCGACTGCAGATCGAGAGGTCCTCGGCTCAAATCCGTCTGCCTCCTCGTCGTTTTTCCCCGAAGTCGAGCCGAAAGGGAAAGCCCGCAAATGTCTTTACGGATGCCTTCAAAACGGTTCAAATAAAAAACAATTGTCAAGTCAATAAGAAAATGCAAGGGGGGTATAGGTCAGTGGCAGAGCATTCGACTGCAGATCGAGAGATCCTTGTGCCCCCTCGTAATATTTCCGCAAAGTCGAGCCGAAAGGGAAAGCCGGCGAATGTCTTTACGGATGCCTTCAAACCGTTTAAAAAAAAAAAATTGTCAAGTCGATAAGAGAAAGCAAGGGGGTATAGCTCAGTGGCAGAGCATTCGACTGCAGATCGAGAGGTCCTCGATTCATATCTGTGTGCCCTTTCGTCGTTTTCCCCCTCAGTCGAGCCGAAAGGGAAAGTCGACGAATGTCTTTACGGATGCCTTCAAACCGGTTAAAAAAAAAATTGTCAAGTCGATAAGAGAAAGCAAGGGGGGTATAGCATAGCGGCAGAGAATTCGACTGCAGATCAAGAGGTCCTCGGCTCAACTCCGTCTGCCTCCTCGTCGTTTTTCCCCGAAGTCGAGCCGAAAGGGAAAGCCCGCGAATTTCTTTACGGATGCCTTCAAACCGGTTCAAATTAAAAAAAAATTGTCAAGTCAATAAGAAAATGCAAGGGGGGTATAGTTCAGTGGCAGAGCATTCGACTGCAGATCGAGAGGTCCTCGGTTTAAATCCGTGTGCCCCCTCGTAGTTTTTCCCCGAAGTCGAGCCGAAAGGGAAAGCCGGTGAATGTCTTTACGGAAGCCTTCAAACCGGTTCAAAAAAAAAGAAATGGTCAAGTCGATAAGAGAAAGCAAGGGGTTATAGCTCAGTGGCAGAGCATTCGACTGCAGATCGAGAGGTCCTCGGTTCAAATCCGTGTGCCCCCTCATTGTTTTTCCCCGAAGTCGAGCCAATAGGGAAAGCCGGCAAATGTTTTTACGGATGCCTTCAAACCAGTTCAAAAAAAAAAATTGTCAAGTCGATAAGAGAAAGCAAGGTGGGTATAGCTCAGCGGCAGAGCATTCAACTGCAGATCCAGAGGTCCTCGGTTCAAATCCGTGTGCCCCCTCATCATTTTTCCCCTCAGTCGAGCCGAAAGGGAAAGCCGGCGAATGTCTTTACGGAGGCCTTCAAACCGGTTAAAAAAAAAAATTGTCAAGTCATGAAGAGAAAGTGAGGGGGGTATAGCTCAGTGGCAGGGCATTCGACTGCAGATCGAGAGGTCCTCGGTCCAAATCCGTGTGCCTCCTTGTCGTTTTTCACAAAGTCGAGCCGAAAGGGAAAGCCGGCGAGTGTCTTTACGGATGCCTTCAAACCGGTTCAAAAAAAAAAACAATTGTCAAGTCAATAAGAGAAAGCAAGGGGGGTATAGGTCAGTGGCAGAGCATTCGACTGCAGATCGAGAGATCCGTGTGCCCCCTCGTAATATTTCCGCAAAGTCGAGCCGAAAGGGAAAGCCGGCGAATGTCTTTTTGGATGCCTTCAAACCGGTTAAAAAAAAAATTGTCAAGTCGATAAGAGAAAGCAAGGGGGGTATAGCTCAGTGGCAGAGCATTCGACTGCAGATCGAGAGATCCGTGTGCCCCCTCGTAATATTTCCGCAAAGTCGAGCCGAAAGGGAAAGCCGGCGAATGTCTTTACGGATGCCTTCAAATAGGTTAAAAAAAAAAATTGTCAAGTCGATAAGAGAAAGCAAGGGGGTATAGCTCAGTGGCAGAGCATTCGACTGCAGATCGAGAGGTCCTCGATTCATATCTGTGTGCCCTTTCGTCGTTTTCCCCCTCAGTCGAGCCGAAAGGGAAAGCCGACGAATGTCTTTACGGATGCCTTCAAACCGGTTAAAAAAAAAATTGTCAAGTCGATAAGAGAAAGCAAGGGGGGTATAGCTCAGTGGCAGAGCATTCGACTTCAGGTCTATAGGTCCTTGGTTCAAATCCGTGTGCCCCCTTGTCGATTTTCCCCTCAGTCGATCCGAAAGGGAAAGCCGGCGAATTTCTTTACGGATTCCTTCAAACAGGTTCAAAAAAAAATTGTCAAGTCGTGAAGAGAAAGCAAGGGGGGTATAGCTCAGTGGCAGAGCATTCGACTGCAGATCGCAGAAGCCCTCGGTTCAAATCTGTGTGCCCCCTCGTAGCATTTCCCCAAAGTCGAGCTGAAAAGGAAAGCCGGAGAATGTCTTTACGGATGCCTTCAAACCAGTTCAAAAAAAAAATTGTCAAGTCGATAAGAGAAAGCAAGGGGGTATAGCTCAGTAGCAGAGCATTCAACTGCAGATCGAGAGGTCCTCTTTTTAAATCCGTGTGCCCCCTCGTCGTTTTTCCCCTCAGTCGATCCGAAAGGGAAAGCGGCCGAATGTTTTTGCGGATGCCTTCAAACCGGTTCAAAAAAAAACTTGTCAAGTCGATAAGAGAAAGCAAGGGGGGTATAGCTCAGTGGCAGAGCATTCGACTGCAGATTGAGAGGTCCTCGGCTCAAAACCATGTGCCTCCTTGTCAATTTTCCCCGAAGTCGAGCCGAAAGGGAAAGCCCGCAAATGTCTTTACGGATGCCTTCAAACCGGTTCAAATAAAAAAAAATTGTCAAGTCGATAAGAGAAAGCAAGAGGGGTATAGCTCAGTGGCAGAGCATTCGACTGCAGATCGAGAGATCCTTGGTTCAAATCCGTGTGCCCCCTCATAGCTTTTCCCCTAAGTGGAGCCGAAAGGGAAAGCCGGCGAATGTCTTTACGGATGCCTTTAAACCGGTTCAAAAAAAAAAAATTGTTAAGTCGATAAGAGAAAGCTAGGGGGGTATAGCTCAGTGGCAGAGCATTCGACTGCAGATCGAAAGGTCCTTGGTTCAAATCCGTGTGCCCCCTCATTGTTTTTCTCCGATGTCGAGAATAGGGAAAGCCGGCGAATGTTTTCACGGAGTCCTTCAAACCGGTTTAAAAAAAAAAATTGTCAAGTCATGAAGAGAAAGTGAGGGGGGTATAGCTCAGTGGCAGAGCATTCGACTGCAGATCAAGAAGTCCTCGGTTCAAATCCGTGTGCCCCATCGTCATTTTTCCCCGAAGTCGAGCCGAAAGGGAAAGCCCGCGAATGTCTTTACGGATGCCTTCAAACCGGTTCAAATAAAAAAAAATTGTCAAGTCGATAAGAGAAAGCAAGGGGTGTATAGCTCAGTGGCAGAGCATTCGAAATTCGAATGCATATCGAGAGGTCCTCGGTTCAAATCCGTGTGGCCCTTCGTCGTTATTCCCCGAAGTCGAGCTGTAAGGGAAAGCCGGCGAATGTCTTTACGGATGCCTTCAACCTGGTTCAAATAAAACAAAATTGTCAAGTCTGTAAGAGAAAGCAAGGGGGTATAGCTCAGTGGCAGAGCATTCGACTGCAGATCAAGAGGTCCTCGTTTCAAATCCGTGTGCCCCCTCGTCGTTTTTCCCCTCTGTCGATCCGAAAGGGAAAGCCGGCAAATGTCTTTACGGATGCCTTCAAACCGGTTCGAAAAAAAAAAATTGTCAAGTCGCGAATAGAAAGCAAGGGGGTATAGCTCAGTGGCAGAGCATTTGACTGCAGATCGAGAGGTCCTCGGTTCAAATCCATGTGCCCCTTCGTCGTTTTTCCACGAAGTCGAGCCGAAAGGGAAAGCCGGCGAATGTCTTTACGGATGTTTTTCCCCAAAGTCGAGCCAATAGGGAAAGCAGGCGAATGTCTTTACGGATGCCTTCAAACCGGTTCAAATAAAAAAAATTGTCAAGTCTATAAGAGAAAGCAAGGGGGGTATAGCTCAGTGGCAGAGCATTCGAATGCAGATCAAGAGGTCCTCGGTTCAAATCCGTGTGTCCCTTCGTCATTTTTCCCCGAAGTCGAGCAGAAAGGGAAAGCGCGCCAATGTCTTTACGGATGCCTTCAAACCGGTTCAAATAAAAAAAAATTGTCAAGTCTGTAAGAGAAAGCACGGGGGGTATAGCTCAGTGGCAGAGCATTCGACTGCAGATCGAGAGGTTCTCAGTTCAAATCCGTGTGCCCCTTCGTCATTTTTCCTCGAAGTCGAGGCGAAAGGGAAAGCCGGCGAATGTCTTTACGGATGCCTTCAAACCGGTTCAGAAAAAAAAATTGTCAAGTCGTGAAGAGAAAGCAAGGGGGGTATAGCTCAGCGGCAGAGCATTCAACTGCAGATCTAGAGGTCCTCCGTTCAAATCCGTGTGCCCCTCATCATTTTTACCCTCAGTCGAGCCGAAAGGGAAACTCGGCGAATGTCTTTACGGATGCCGTCAAGCCATGAAGAGAAAGCAAGGGGGGTATAGCTCAGCGGCAGATCATTCAACTGCAGATCCAGAGGTCCTCGGTTCAAATCCGTGTGCCCCCTCATCATCTTTCCCCTCAGTCAAGCCAAAAGGGAAAGCCAGCGAATGTCTTTACGGAGGCCTTCAAACCGGTTGAAAAAAAAAAATTGTTAAGTCATGAAGAGAAAGCGAGGGGGGTATAGCTCAGTGGCAGAGCAGTCGACTGCAGATCGCGACGTCCTCGGTTCAAATCCATGTGCCTCCTTGGCATTTTTTGCCGAAGTCGAGCCGAAAGGGAAAGCCCGCGAATGTCTTTACGGATGCCTTCAAACCGGTTCAAATAAAAAAAAATTGTCAAGTCTATAAGAGAAAGCAAGGGGGGTATAGCTCAGTGGCAGAGCATTCGAATGCAGATCGAGAGGTCCTTGGTTCAAATCCGTGTGCCCCCTCGTAGCTTTTCCTCGAAGTCGAGCCGAAAGGGAAAGCCGGCGAGGCCTTCAAACCGGTTCAAATAAAAAAAATTGTCAAGTCAATAAGAGAACGCAAGGGGGGTATAGCTCAGTGGCAGAGCATTCGACTGCAGGTCGATAGGTCCTTGGTTCAAATCCGTGTGCCCCCTTGTCGATTTTCCCCTCAGTCGATCCGAAAGGGAAAGCCGGCGAATTTCTTTACGGATGCCTTCAAACAGGTTCAAAAAAAAAATTGTCAAGTCAATAAGAGAAAGCAAGGGGGGTATAGCTCAGTGGCAGAGCATTCGACTGCAGATTGAGAGGTCCTCTGTTCAAATCTGTGTGCCCCCTCATTGTTTTTCCCCGAAGTCGAGCCAAAAGGGAAAGCCGGCGAATGTCTTTACGGATGCCATCAAACCGGTTCAAATAAAAAAAATTATCAAGTCGTGAAGAGAAAGCAAGGGGGGTATAGCTCAGTGGCAGAGCATTGGACTGCAGATCGAGAGGTCCTCGATTCATATCTGTGTGCCCCTTCGTCGTTTTCCCCCTCAGTCGGGCCGAAAGGGAAAGCCGGCGAATGTCTTTGCGGATGCCTTCAAACCGGTCCAAAAAAAAAAATTGTCAAGTCGTGAAAAGAAAGCAAAGGGGGTATAGCTCAGTGGCAGAGCATTCGACTGCAGATCGAGAGGTCCTCGGTTCAAATCCTTGTGCCCCCTCGTCGTTTTTCCCCTCAGTCGATCCGAAAGGCAAAGCCGGCGAATGTCTTTACGGATGCCTTCAAACCGGTTCAAATAAAAAAAAATTGTCAAGTCGTGAAGAGAAAGCAAGGGGGGTATAGCTCAGCGGCAGAGCATTCGACTGCAGATCGAGAGGTCCTCGGTTCAAATCCGTGTGCCCCCTCATAGTTTTTCCCCGAAGTCGAGCCGAAAGGGAAAGCCGGCGAATGTCTTTATGGATGCCTTCAAACCGGTTCAAAAAAAAAATTGTCAAGTCGATAAGAGAAAGCAAGGGGGGTATAGCTCAGCGGCAGAGCATTCAACTGCAGATCCAGAGGTCCTCGGTTCAAATCCGTGTGCCCCCTCATCGTTTTTCCCCTCAGTCGAGCCGAAAGGGAAAGCCGGTGAATGTCTTTACGGAGGCCTTCAAACCGGTTAAAAAACGGGGTATAGCTCAGTGGCAGAGCATTCGACTGCAGATCGAGAGGTCCTCGGTTCAAATCCTTGTGCCCCCTCGTCGTTTTTCCCCTCAGTCGATCTGAAAGGCAAAGCCGGCGAATGTCTTTGCGGATGCCTTCAAACCGGTTAAAAAAAAAACAATTGTCAAGTCAATAAGAGAAAGCAAGGGGGGTATAGCTCAGTGGCAGAGCATTCGACTGCAGATCGAGAGGTCCTCGGTTCAAATCCGTGTGCCCCCTCGTAGTATTTCCCCTAAGTCGAGCCGAAAAGGAATGCCGGCGAATGTCTTTACGGATGCCTTCAAACCGGTTAAAAAAATTATCAAGTCGATAAGAGAAAGCAAGGGGGTATAGCTCAGTGGCAGAGCATTGGACTGCAGATCGAGAGGTCCTCGATTCATATCTGTGTGCCTTTTCGTCGTTTTCCCCCTCAGTCGATCCGAAAGGGAAAGCCGGCGAATTTCTTTACGGATGCCTTCAAACTGGTTCAAAAAAAAAATTGCCAAGTCGTGAAGAGAAAGCAAGGGGGTATAGCTCAGCGGCAGAGCATTCGACTGCAGATCGAGAGGTCCTCGGTTCAAATCCTTGTGCCCCCTCGTCGTTTTTCCCCTCAGTCGATCCGAAAGGCAAAGCCGGCGAATGTCTTTACGGATGCCTTCAAACCGGTTCAAATAAAAAAAAATTGTCAAGTCGTGAAGAGAAAGCAAGGGGGGTATAGCTCAGCGGCAGAGCATTGGACTGCAGATCGAGAGGTCCTCGATTCATATCTGTGTGCCTTTTCGTCGTTTTCCCCCTCAGTCGATCCGAAAGGGAAAGCCGGCGAATTTCTTTACGGATGCCTTCAAACTGGTTCAAAAAAAAAATTGCCAAGTCGTGAAGATAAAGCAAGGGGGTATAGCTCAGCGGCAGAGCATTCGACTGCAGATCGAGAGGTCCTCGGTTCAAATCCGTGTGCCCCCTCATAGTTTTTCCCCGAAGTCGAGCCGAAAGGGAAAGCCGGCGAATGTCTTTATGGATGCCTTCAAACCGGTTCAAAAAAAAAATTGTCAAGTCGATAAGAGAAAGCAAGGGGGGTATAGCTCAGTGGCAGAGCATTCGACTGCAGATCGAGAGGTCCTTGGTTCAAATCCGTGTGCCCCCTCGTAGCTTTTCCCCGAAGTGGAGCCGAAAGGGAAAGCCGGCGAATGTCTTTATGGATGCCTTCAAACCGGTTCAAAAAAAAAATTGTCAAGTCGATAAGAGAAAGCAAGGGGGGTATAGCTCAGCGGCAGAGCATTCAACTGCAGATCCAGAGGTCCTCGGTTCAAATCCGTGTGCCCCCTCATCATTTTTCCGCTCAGTCGATCAGAAAGGGAAAGCCGGTGAATGTCTTTACGAAGGCCTTCAAACCGGTTAAAAAAAAAAATTGTCAAGTCAAGAAAAGAAAGTGAGGGGGGTATAGCTCAGTGGCAGAGCATTCGACTGCAGATCGAGAGGTCCTCGGTTCAAATCCGTGTGCCCCCTCGTAGTATTTCCCCAAAGTCGAGCCGAAAAGGAAAGCTGGCGAATGTCTTTACGGATGCCTTCAACCCAGTTCAAAAAAAAAAAATTGTCAAGTCGATAAGAGAACGCAAGGGGGGAATAGCTCAGTGGCAGAGCTTTCGACTGCAGGTCGATAGGTCCTTGGTTCAAATCCGTGTGCCCCTTTGTCGATTTTCCCCTCAGTCGATCCGAAAGGGAAAGCCGGCGAATTTCTTTACGGATGCCTTCAAACAGGTTCAAAAAAAAAATTGTCAAGTCGTAAAGAGAAAGCAAGGGGGGTATAGCTCAGCGGCAGAGCATTCGACTGCAGATCGAGAGGTCCTAGGTTCAAATCTGTGTGCCCCCTTGTCATTTTTCCCGAAGTCGAGGCGAAAGGGAAAGCCGGAGAATCTCTTTACGGATGCCTTCAAACCGGTTCAAAAAAAAAATTGTCAAGTCAATAAGAGAAAGCAAGGGGGGTATAGCTCAGTGGCAGAGCATTCGACTGCAGATCGCGAGGTCCTCTGTTCAAATCCGTGTGCCCCCTCATTGTTTTTCCCCGAAGTCGAGCCAAAAGGGAAAGCCGGCGAATGTCTTTACAGATGCCTTCAAACCGGTTCAAATAAAAAAAATTGTCAAGTCGTGAAGAGAAAGCAAGGGGGGTATAGCTCAGTGGCAGAGCATTGGTTTGCAGATCGAGAGGTCCTCGATTCATATCTGTGTGCCCCTTCGTCGTTTTCCCCCTCAGTCGGGCCGAAAGGGAAAGCCGGCGAATGTCTTTGCGGATGCCTTCAAACCGGTCCAAAAAAAAAAAATTTTCAAGTGTATAAGAGAAAGCAAGGGGGGTATAGCTCAGTGGCAGAGCATTCGAATGCAGATCGAGAGGTCCTTGGTTCAAATCCGTGTGCCCCCTCGTAGCTTTTCCCCGAAGTCGAGCCGAAAGGGAAAGCCGGCGAGGCCTTCAAACCGGTTCAAATAAAAAAAATTGTCAAGTCAATTAGAGAACGCAAGGGGGGTATAGCTCAGTGGCAGAGCATTCGACTGCAGGTCGATAGGTCTTTGGTTCAAATCCGTGTGCCCCCTTGTCGATTTTCCTCTCAGTCGATCCGAAAGGGAAAGCCGGCGAATTTCTTTACGGATGCCTTCAAACAGGTTCAAAAAAAAAATTGTCAAGTCCTGAGGAGAAAGCAAAGGGGGTATAGCTCAGTGGCAGAGCATTCGACTGCAGATCGAGAGGTCCTCGGTTCAAATCCTTGTGCCCCCTCGTCGTTTTTCCCCTCAGTCGATCCGAAAGGCAAAGCCGGCGAATGTCTTTGCGGATGCCTTCAAACCGGTTCAAAAAAAAAAACAATTGTCAAGTCAATAAGAGAAAGCAAGGGGGGTATAGCTCAGTGGCAGAGCATTGGACTGCAGATCCAGAAGTCCTCGGTTCAAATCCGTGTGCCCTCTCATCATTTTTCCCCTCAGTCGAGCCGAAAGGGAAAGCCGGCGAATGTCTTTACGGATGCCTTCAAACCGGTTCAAATAAAAAAAATTATCAAGTCGTGAAGAGAAAGCAAGGGGGGTATAGCTCAGTGGCAGAACATTGGACTGCAGATCGAGAGGTCCTCGATTCATATCTGTGTGCCCCTTCGTCGTTTTCCCCCTCAGTCGGGCCGAAAGGGAAAGCCGGCGAATGTCTTTGCGGATGCCTTCAAACCGGTCCAAAAAAAAAAAATTGTCAAGTCGTGAAGAGAAAGCAAAGGGGGTATAGCTCAGTGGCAGAGCATTCGACTGCAGATCGAGAGGTCCTCCGTTCAAATCCGTGCACCCCCTCATTGTTTTTCCCCGAAGTCGAGCCAAAAGGGAAAGCCGGCGAATGTCTTTACGGATGCCTTCAAACCGGTTCAAATAAAAAAAAATTGTCAAGTCGTGAAGAGAAAGCAAGGGGGGTATAGCTCAGTGGCAGAGCATTGGACTGCAGATCGAGAGGTCCTCGATTCATATCTGTGTGCCTTTTTGTCGTTTTCCCCCTCTGTCGATCCGAAAGGGAAAGCAGGCGAATTTCTTTACGGATGCCTTCAAACTGGTTCAAAAAAAATATTGTCAAGTCGTGAAGAGAAAGAAAGGGGGTATAGCTCAGCGGCAGAGCATTCGACTGCAGATCGAGAGGTCCTCGGTTCAAATCCGTGTGCCCCCTCATAGTTTTTCCCCGAAGTCGAGCCGAAAGGGAAAGCCGGCGAATGTCTTTATGGATGCCTTCAAACCGGTTCAAAAAAAAAATTGTCAAGTCGATAAGAGAAAGCAAGAGGGGTATAGCTCAGCGGCAGAGCATTGAACTGCAGATCCAGAGGTCCTCGGTTCAAATCCGTGTGCCCTCTCATCATTTTTCCCCTCAGTCGAGCCGAAAGGGAAAGCCGGTGAATGTCTTTACGGAGGCCTTCAAACCGGTTTAAAAAAAAAAATTGTCAAGTCATGAAAAGAAAGTGAGGGGGGTATAGCTCAGTGGCAGAGCATTCGACTGCAGATCGAGAGGTCCTCGGTTCAAATCCGTGTGCCCCCTCATCATTTTTCCCCTCAGTCGAGCCGAAAGGGAAAGCCGGCGAATGTCTTTACGGAGGCCTTCAAACCGGTTCAAATAAAAAAAATTGTCAAGTCGATAAGAGAAAGCAAGGGGGGTATAGCTCAGCGGCAGAGCATTCAACTGCAGATCCAGAGGTCCTCGGTTCAAATCCGTGTGCCCCTCATCATTTTTCCCCTCAGTCGAGCCGAAAGGGAAAGCCGGCGAATGTCTTTACGGAGGCCTTCAAACCGGTTCAAATAAAAAAAATTGTCAAGTCAATAAGAGAACGCAAGGGGGGTATAGCTCAGTGGCAGAGCAATTCGACTGCAGGTCGATAGGTCCTTGGTTCAAATCCGTGTGCCCCTTCGTCTTTTTTCCACGAAGTCGAGCCGAAAGGGAAAGCCGGCGAATGTCTTTACGGATGTTTTTCCCCTCTGTCGATCCGAAAGGGAAAGCCGGCAAATGTCTTTACGGATGCCTTCAAACCGGTTCAAATAAAAAAAATTGTCAAGTCTATAAGAGAAAGCAAGGGGGGTATAGCTCAGTGGCAGAGCATTCGAATGCAGATCAAGAGGTCCTCGGTTCAAATCCGTGTGCCCCTTTGTCATTTTTCCCCGAAGTCGAGCAGAATAGGAAAGCCCGCCAATGTCTTTACGGATGCCTTCAAACCGGTTCAAATAAAAAAAAATTGTCAAGTCTGTAAGAGAAAGCACGGGGGATATAGCTCAGTGGCAGAGCATTCGACTGCAGATCGAGAGGTTCTCAGTTCAAATCCGTGTGCCCCTTCGTCATTTTTCCACGAAGTCTTTACGGATGCCTTCAAACCGGTTCAAATAAAAAAAATTGTCAAGTCTATAAGAGAAAGCAAGGGGGGTATAGCTCAGTGGCAGAGCATTCGAATGCAGATCAAGAGGTCCTCGGTTCAAATCCGTGTGCCTCTTTGTCATTTTTCCCCGAAGTCGAGCAGAAAGGGAAAGCCCGCCAATGTCTTTACGGATGCCTTCAAACCGGTTCAAATAAAAAAAAATTGTCAAGTCTGTAAGAGAAAGCACGGGGGATATAGCTCAGTGGCAGAGCATTCGACTGCAGATCGAGAGGTTCTCAGTTCAAATCCGTGTGCCCCTTCGTCATTTTTCCACGAAGTCGAGCCGAAAGGGAAAGCCGGCGAATGTCTTTACGGATGCCTTCAAACCGGTTCAAAAAAAAAAATTGTCAAGTCGTGAAAAGAAAGCAAGGGGGTGTATAGCTCAGTGGCAGAGCATTCGACTGCAGATCGAGAGGTCCTTGGTTCAAATCCGTGTGCCCCCTCGTCGTTTTTCCCCTCAGTCGAGCCGAAAGGGAAAGCCGGCGAATGTCTATACGGATGCCTTCAAACCGGTTCAAAAAAAAAAAATTGTCAAGTCGATAAGAGAAAGCAAGGGGGGTATAGCTCAGCGGCAGAGCATTCAACTGCAGATCTAGAGGTCCTCGGTTCAAATCCGTGTGCCCCTCATCATTTTTCCCCTCAGTCGAGCCGAAAGGGAAACTCGGCGAATGTCTTTACGGATGCCGTCAAGCCATGAAGAGGAAGCAAGGGGGGTATAGCTCAGCGGCAGATCATTCAACTGCAGATCCAGAGGTCCTCGGTTCAAATCCGTGTGCCCCCTCATCATCTATCCCCTCAGTCGAGCCAAAAGGGAAAGCCGGCAAATGTCTTTACGGAGGCCTTCAAACCGGTTCAAATAAAAAAAAATTGTCAAGTCTATAAGAGAAAGCAAGGGGTGTATAGCTCAGTGGCAGAGCATTCGAATGCAGATCGAGAGGTCCTCGGTTCAAATCCGTGTGCCCCCTCGTAGCTTTTCCCCGAAGTCGAGCCGAAAGGGAAAGCCGGCGAATGTCTTTACGGATGCCTTCAAACCGGTTCAAAAAAAAAAATATTGTCAAGTCGATAAGAGAAAGCAAGGGGGTATAGCTCAGTGGCAGAGCATTCGACTGCAGATCGAGAGGTCCTCGGTTCAAATCCGTGTGCCCCCTCATTGTTTTTCCCCGAAGTCGAGAATAGGGAAAGCCGGCGAATGTCTTCATGGAGGCCTTCAAACCGGTTAAAAAAAAAAAATATTGTCAAGTCATGAAGAGAAAGCGAGGGGGGTATAGCTCAGTGGCAGAGCATTCGACTGCAGATTGAGAGGTCCTCGGTTCAAATCCGTGCGCCCTCTCGTCATTTTTCCCCGAAGTCGAGCCGAAAGGGAAAGCCCGCGAATGTCTTTACGGATGCCTTCAAACCGGTTCAAAAAAAACAATTGTCAAGCCAATAAGAGAAAGCAAGGGGTGTATAGGTCAGTGGCAGAGCATTGGACTGCAGATCGAGAGGTCCTCGTTTCAAATCCGTGTGCCCCCTCGTAATATTTCCGCAAAGTCGAGCCGAAAGGGAAAGCCGGCGAATGTCTTTACGGATGCCTTCAAACCGCTTCAAAAAAAAAATTGTCAAGTCGATAAGAGAAAGCAAGGGGGGTATAGCTCAGTGGCAGAGCATTCGACTGCAGATCGGGAGGTCCTTGGTTCAAATCCGTGTGCCCCCTCGTCGTTTTTCCCCTCAGTCGATCCGAAAGGGAAAGCCGGCAAATTTCTTTACGGATGCCTTCAAACTGGTTAAAAAAAATAAAATTGTCAAGTCGTGAAGAGAAAGCAAGGGGGGTATAGCTCAGTGGCAGAGCATTGGACTGCAGATTGAGAGGTCCTCGATTCATATCTGTGTGCCCCTTTGTCGTTTTCCCCCTCAGTCGAGCCGAAAGGGAAAGCCGGCGAATGTCTTTACGGATGCCTTCAAACCGGTCAAAAAAAAAAATTGTCAAGTCATGAAGAGAAAGCAAAGGGGGTATAGCTCAGGGGCAGAGCATTCGACTGCAGATCGAGAGGTCCTCGGTTCAAATCCGTGTGCCCCCTCATTGTTTTTCCCCGAAGTCGAGAATAGGGAAAGCCGGCGAATGTCTTCATGGAGGCCTTCAAACCGGTTAAAAAAAAAAAATATTGTCAAGTCATGAAGAGAAAGCGAGGGGGGTGTAGCTCAGTGGCAGAGCATTCGACTGCAGATTGAGAGGTCCTCGGTTCAAATCCGTGCGCCCTCTCGTCATTTTTCCCCGAAGTCGAGCCGAAAGGGAAAGCCCGCGAATGTCTTTACGGATGCCTTCAAACCGGTTCAAAAAAAACAATTGTCAAGTCAATAAGAGAAAGCAAGGGGTGTATAGGTCAGTGGCAGAGCATTGGACTGCAGATCGAGAGGTCCTCGTTTCAAATCCGTGTGCCCCCTCGTAATATTTCCGCAAAGTCGAGCCGAAAGGGAAAGCCGGCGAATGTCTTTACGGATGCCTTCAAACCGCTTCAAAAAAAAAATTGTCAAGTCGATAAGAGAAAGCAAGGGGGGTATAGCTCAGTGGCAGAGCATTCGACTGCAGATCGGGAGGTCCTTGGTTCAAATCCGTGTGCCCCCTCGTCGTTTTTCCCCTCAGTCGATCCGAAAGGGAAAGCCGGCAAATTTCTTTACGGATGCCTTCAAACTGGTTAAAAAAAATAAAATTGTCAAGTCGTGAAGAGAAAGCAAGGGGGGTATAGCTCAGTGGCAGAGCATTGGACTGCAGATTGAGAGGTCCTCGATTCATATCTGTGTGCCCCTTTGTCGTTTTCCCCCTCAGTCGAGCCGAAAGGGAAAGCCGGCGAATGTCTTTACGGATGCCTTCAAACCGGTCAAAAAAAAAAATTGTCAAGTCATGAAGAGAAAGCAAAGGGGGTATAGCTCAGGGGCAGAGCATTCGACTGCAGATCGAGAGGTCCTCGGTTCAAATCCGTGTGCCCCCTCGTCATTTTTCCCCGAAGTCGAGCCGAAAGGGAAAGCCGGCGAATGTCTTTACAGGTGCCTTCAAACCGGTCCAAAAAAAAAAATGTCAAGTCGTGAAAAGAAAGCAAAGGGGGTATAGCTCAGCAGCAGAGCATTCGACTGCAGATCGAGAGGTCCTCGGTTCAAATCCGTGTGCCCCCTCATCATTTTTCCCCGAAGTTGAGCCGAAAGGGAAAGCCGGCGAATGTCTTTACAGATGCCTTCAAACCGGTTCAAAAAAAAAATTGTCAAGTCGATAAGAGAAAGCAAGGGGGTATAGCTCAGTGGCAGTGGATGCCTTCAAACCGGTTCAAAAAAAAATTGTCAAGTCGATAAGAGAAAGCAAGGGGGTTATAGCTCAGTGGCAGAGCATTCGACTGCAGATCGAGAGGTCAGTGGTTTAAATCTGTGCGCCCCCTCACTGTTTTTCCCTGAAGTCGAGCCAAAAGGGAAAGCCGGCGAATGTCTTTATGGATGCCTTCAAACCGGTTCAAAAAAAAAAATGTTGTCAAGTCGATAAGAGAAAGCAAGGGTGTATAGCTCAGTGGCAGAGCATTCGACTGCAGATCGAGAGGTCCTCGGTTCAAATCCGTGTGCCCCCTCATTGTTTTTCCCCGAAGTCGAGAATAGGGAAAGCCGGCGAATGTCTTCACGGAGGCCTTCAAATCGGTTAAAAAAAAAAATTGTCAAGCCATGAAGAGAAAGCGAGGGGGGTATAGCTCAGTGGCAGAGCATTCGACTGCAGATCAAGAGGTCCTCGGTTCAAATCCGTGTGCCCCCTCGTCATTTTTCCCCGAAGTCGAGCCGAAAGGGAAAGCCCGCGAATGTCTTTACGGATGCCTTCAAACCGGTTCAAATAAAAAAAATTGTCAAGTCGATAAGAGAAAGCAACGGGGGTATAGCTCAGTGGCAGAGCATTCGAATGCATATCGAGAGGTCCTCGGTTCAAATCCGTGTGCCCCTTCGTCGTTATTCCCCGAAGTCGAGCCGAAAGGGAAAGCCGGCGGATACCTTCAAGCCGGTTCAAATAAAACAAAATTGTCAAGTCTGTAAGAGAAAGCAAGGGGGTATAGCTCAGTGGCAGAGCATTCGACTGCAGATCAAGAGGTCCTCAGTTCAAATCCGTGTGCCCCTTCATCGTTTTTCCCCTCTGTCGATCCGAAAGGGAAAGCCGGCAAATGTCTTTACGGATGCCTTCAAACCGGTTCAAAAAAAAAAAATTGTCAAGTCGCGAAGAGAAAGCAAGGGGGTATAGCTCAGTGGCAGAGCATTCGACTGCAGATAGAAAGGTCCTCGGTTCAAATCCGTGTGCCCCCTTGTCGTTTTTCCCCTCAGTCGAGCCGAAAGGGAAAGCCGGCGAATGTCTTTACGGATGCCGTCAAGCCATGAAGAAAAAGCAAGGGGGGTATAGCTCAGTGGCAGAGCATTCGACTGCAGATCAAGAGGGTATAGCTCAGTGGCAGAGCGTTCGACTGCAGATCGAGAGGTCCTCAAATCAAATCCGTGTGCCCCCTCATTATTTTTCCCCGAAGTCGAGCCGAAAGGGAAAGCCGGCGAATGTCTTTACGGATGCCTTCAAACCGGTTCAAATAAAAAAAAATTTTCAAGTCATGAAGAGAAAGCCAAAAAAAAATTGTCAAGTCGATACGAGAAAGCAAGGGGGGTATAGCTCAGTGGCAGAGCATTCGACTGCAGATGATCGAAAGGTCCTCGATTCAAATCCGTGTGCCCCCTTGTCGTTTTTCCCCTCAGTCGAGCCAAAAGGGAAAGCCCGCAAATGTCTTTACGGATGCCTAAAAAAAAATTGTCAAGTCTATAAGAGAAAGCAAGGGGGGTATAGCTCAGTGGCAGAGCATTCGACTGCAGATCGAGAGGTCCTCGTTTCAAATCCATGTGCCCCCTCGTTGTTTTTCCCCTCAGTCGATCCGAAAGGGAAAGCCGGCGAATGTCTTTACGGATGCCTTCAAACCGGTTCAAAAAAAAAAATGGTCAAGTCACAAAGATAAAGCAAGGGGGGTATAGCTCAGTGGCAGAGCATTCGACTGCAGATCGCAAGGTCCTCGGTTCAAATCCATGTGCCCCCTTGTCGTTTTTCCCCTCAGTCGAGCCGAAAGGGAAAGCCTGCAAATGTCTTTACGGATGCCTAAAAAAAAATTGTCAAGTCTATAAGAGAAAGCAAGGGGGGTATAGCTCAGTGGCAGAGCATTCGACTGCAGATCGAGAGGTCCTCGTTTCAAATCCATGTGCCCCCTCGTTGTTTTTCCCCTCAGTCGATCCGAAAGGGAAAGCCGGCGAATGTCTTTACGGATGCCTTCAAACCGGTTCAAAAAAAAAAAATGGTCAAGTCACAAAGATAAAGCAAGGGGGTATAGCTCAGTGGCAGAGCATTCGACTGCAAATCGAGAGGTCCTCGGTTCAAATCCGTGTGCCCCTTCGTCGTTTTTCCACGAAGTCGAGCCGAAAGGGAAAGCCGGCAAATGTCTTTACGGATGCCTTCAAACCGGTTCAAAAAAAAAAATTGTCAAGTCGATAAGAGAAAGCAACGGGGGTATAGCTCAGTGGCAGAGCATTCGACTGCAGATCGAGAGGTCCTCGGTTCAAATCCGTGTGCCCCCTCGTCGTTTTTTCCCGAAGTCGAGCCGAAAGGGAAAGCCGGCGAATGTCTTTACAGATGCCTTCAAACCGGTTAAAAAAAAAACAATTGTCAAGTCAATAAGAGAAAGCAAGGGGGGTATAGGTGAGTGGCAGAGCATTCGACTGCAGATCGAGAGGTCCTCAGTTCAAATCTGTGTGCCCTTTCATCATTTTCCCAGTCAGTCGAGCCGAAAGGGAAAGCCAGCAAGTGTCTTTACGGATGCCTTCAAACCGGTTCAAAAAAAAAATTGTCAAGTTGATAAGAGAAAGCAAGGGGAGTATAGCTCAGTGGCAGAGCATTCGACTGGAAATTGAGAGGTCCTCGGCTCAAATCCATGTGCCTCCTCGTTGTTTTTCCCCGAAGTTGAGCCGAAAGGGAAAGCCGGCCAATTTCTTTACGGAGGCCTTCAAACCGGTTCAAAAAAAAAATTGTCAAGTCGATAAGAGAAAGCAAGGGGAGTATAGCTCAGTGGCAGAGCATTCGACTGCAGATCGAGAGGTCCTCTGTTCAAATCCGTGTGCCTCCTTGTCATTTTTCCCCGAAGTCGAGCCGAAAGGGAAAGCCGGTGAATGTCTTTACGGATGCCTTCAAACCGGTTCAAAAAAAAATATTGTCAAGTCGTGAAGAGAAAGCAAAGGGGTATAGCTCAGTGGCAGAGCATTGGACTGCAGATCGAGAGATCCTCGGTTCATATCCACGTGCCCCTTCGTCATTTTCCCCCTCAGTCGAGCCGAAAGGGAAAGCCCGCGAATTTCTTTACGGATGCCTTCAAACCGGTTCAAATAAAAAAAAATTGTCAAGTCAATAAGAAAATGCAAGGGGGGTATAGCTCAGTGGCAGAGCATTTGACTGCAGATCGAGAGGTCCTCGGTTCAAATCCGTGTGCCCCCTTGTAGTTTTTCCCCGAAGTCGAGCCGAAAGGGAAAGCCGGCGAATGTCTTTACAGAAGCCTTCAAACTGGTTCCAAAAAAAAAAAATTGTCAAGTCGATAAAAGAAAGCAAGGGGGTATAGCTCAGTGGCAGAGCATTCGACTGCAGATCGAGAGGTCCTCGGTTCAAATCCGTGTGCCCCCTTGTAGTTTTTCCCCGAAGTCGAGCCGAAAGGGAAAGCCGGCGAATGTCTTTACAGAAGCCTTCAAACCGGTTCCAAAAAAAAAAATTGTCAAGTCGATAAAAGAAAGCAAGGGGGTATAGCTCAGTGGCAGAGCATTCGACTGCAGATCGAGAGGTCCTCGTTTCAAATCCGTGTGCCCCCTCATTGTTTTTCCCCGAAGTCGAGCCAATAGGGAAAGCCGGCGAATGTCTTTACGGATGCCTTCAAACCAGTTCAAAAAAAAAAAATTGTCAAGTCGATAAGAGAAAGCAAGGGGGGTATAGCTGAGTGGCAGAGCATTCAACTGCAGATCCAGAGGTCCTCGGTTCAAATCCGTGTGCCCCCTCATCATTTTTTCCCTCAGTCGAGCCGAAAGGGAAAGCCGGCGAATGTCTTTACGGAGGCCTTCAAACCGGTTAAAAAAAAAATTGTCAAGTCATGAAGAGAAAGAGAGGGGGATATAGCTCAGTGGCAGAGCATTCGACTGCAGATCGAGAGGTCCTCGGTTTAAATCCGTGTGCCTCCTCGTCATTTTTCCCGAAGTCGAGCCGAAAGGGAAAGCCTGCGAATGTCTTTACGGATGCCTTCAAACCGGTTCAAAAAAAACAATTGTCAAGTCAATAAGAGAAAGCAAGGGGGTATAGGTCAGTGGCAGAGCATTCGACTGCAGATCGAGAGGTCCTCGATTCATATCTGTGTGCCCTTTCATCGTTTTCCCCCTCATTCGAGCCGAAAGGGAAAGCCGACGAATGTCTTTACGGATGCCTTCAAACCGGTTAAAAAAAAAAATTGTCAAGTCGAAAAGAGAAAGCAAGGGGGGTATAGCTCAGCGGCAGAGCATTCGACTGCAGAACGGGAGGTCCTTGGTTCAAATCCGTGTGCCCCCTCATTGTTTTTCCCTGAAGTCGAGCCAATAGGGAAAGCCGGCGAATGTCTTTACGGATGCCTTCAAACCGGTTCAAAAAAAAAAATTGTCAAGTCGATAAGAGAAAGCAAGGGGGGTATAGATCAGCGGCAGAGAATTCGACTGCAGATCGAGAGGTCCTCGGCTCAACTCCGTCTGCCTCCTCGTCGTTTTTCCCCGAAGTCGAGCCAATAGGGAAAGCCGGCGAATGTCTTTACGGATGCCTTCAAACCGGTTCAAAAAAAACAATTGTCAAGTCGAGAAGAGAAAGCAAGGTGGGTATAGCTCAGTGGCAGAGCATTCGACTGCAGATCGAGAGGTCCTCGGTTCACATCCGTGTGCCCCCTCGTTGTTTTTCCCGAAGTCGAGCAGAAAGGGAAAGCCGGCGAATGTCTTTACGGATGCCTTCAAACCGGTTCAAATAAAAAAAAATTGTCAAGTCGTGAAGAGAAAGCAAGGGGGGTATAGCTCAGTGGCAGAGCATTGGACTGCAGATTGAGACGTCCTCGATTCATATCTGTGTGCCCCTTCGTCGTTTTCCCCCTCAGTCGATCCGAAAGGGAAAGCCGGTGAATTTCTTTACGGATGCCTTCAAACTGGTTAAAAAAAAAATTGTCAAGTCGTGAAGAGAAAGCAAGGGGGTATAGCTCAGTGGCAGAGCATTCGACTGCAGATCGAGAGGTCCTCGGTTCAAATCCGTGTGCCCCCTCGTCGTTTTTCCCGAAGTCGAGCAGAAAGGGAAAGCCGGCGAATGTCTTTACGGATGCCTTCAAACCGGTTCAAAAAAAAAAAATTGTCAAGTCGATAATAGAAAGCAAGGGGGGATAGCTCAGTGGCAGAGCATTCAACTGCAGATCGAGAGGTCCTCGGTTTAAATCCGTGCGCCCCCTCACTGTTTTTCCCCGAAGTCGAGCCAAAAGGGAAAGCCGGCGAATGTCTTTACGGATGCCTTCAAACCGTTTCAAATAAAAAAAAATTGTCAAGTCGTGAAGAGAAAGCTAGGGGGTATAGCTCAGTGGCAGAGCATTGGACTGCAGATTGAGAGGTCCTCGATTCATATCTGTGTGCCCCTTTGTCGTTTTCCCCCTCAGTCGAGCCGAAAGGGAAAGCCGGCGAATGTCTTTATTGTCAAGTCGATAAGAGAAAGCAACGGGGGTATAGCTCAGTGGCAGAGCATTCGACTGCAGATCGAGAGGTCCTCGGTTCAAATCCGTGTGCCCCCTCGTCGTTTTTTCCCGAAGTCGAGCCGAAAGGGAAAGCCGGCGAATGTCTTTACAGATGCCTTCAAACCGGTTAAAAAAAAAACAATTGTCAAGTCAATAAGAGAAAGCAAGGGGGGTATAGGTGAGTGGCAGAGCATTCGACTGCAGATCGAGAGGTCCTCAGTTCAAATCTGTGTGCCCTTTCATCATTTTCCCAGTCAGTCGAGCCGAAAGGGAAAGCCAGCAAGTGTCTTTACGGATGCCTTCAAACCGGTTCAAAAAAAAAATTGTCAAGTTGATAAGAGAAAGCAAGGGGAGTATAGCTCAGTGGCAGAGCATTCGACTGGAAATTGAGAGGTCCTCGGCTCAAATCCATGTGCCTCCTCGTTGTTTTTCCCCGAAGTTGAGCCGAAAGGGAAAGCCGGCCAATTTCTTTACGGAGGCCTTCAAACCGGTTCAAAAAAAAAATTGTCAAGTCGATAAGAGAAAGCAAGGGGAGTATAGCTCAGTGGCAGAGCATTCGACTGCAGATCGAGAGGTCCTCTGTTCAAATCCGTGTGCCTCCTTGTCATTTTTCCCCGAAGTCGAGCCGAAAGGGAAAGCCGGTGAATGTCTTTACGGATGCCTTCAAACCGGTTCAAAAAAAAATATTGTCAAGTCGTGAAGAGAAAGCAAAGGGGTATAGCTCAGTGGCAGAGCATTGGACTGCAGATCGAGAGATCCTCGGTTCATATCCACGTGCCCCTTTGTCATTTTCCCCCTCAGTCGAGCCGAAAGGGAAAGCCCGCGAATTTCTTTACGGATGCCTTCAAACCGGTTCAAATAAAAAAAAATTGTCAAGTCAATAAGAAAATGCAAGGGGGGTATAGCTCAGTGGCAGAGCATTTGACTGCAGATCGAGAGGTCCTCGGTTCAAATCCGTGTGCCCCCTTGTAGTTTTTCCCCGAAGTCGAGCCGAAAGGGAAAGCCGGCGAATGTCTTTACAGAAGCCTTCAAACTGGTTCCAAAAAAAAAAAATTGTCAAGTCGATAAAAGAAAGCAAGGGGGTATAGCTCAGTGGCAGAGCATTCGACTGCAGATCGAGAGGTCCTCGGTTCAAATCCGTGTGCCCCCTTGTAGTTTTTCCCCGAAGTCGAGCCGAAAGGGAAAGCCGGCGAATGTCTTTACAGAAGCCTTCAAACCGGTTCCAAAAAAAAAAATTGTCAAGTCGATAAAAGAAAGCAAGGGGGTATAGCTCAGTGGCAGAGCATTCGACTGCAGATCGAGAGGTCCTCGTTTCAAATCCGTGTGCCCCCTCATTGTTTTTCCCCGAAGTCGAGCCAATAGGGAAAGCCGGCGAATGTCTTTACGGATGCCTTCAAACCAGTTCAAAAAAAAAAAATTGTCAAGTCGATAAGAGAAAGCAAGGGGGGTATAGCTGAGTGGCAGAGCATTCAACTGCAGATCCAGAGGTCCTCGGTTCAAATCCGTGTGCCCCCTCATCATTTTTTCCCTCAGTCGAGCCGAAAGGGAAAGCCGGCGAATGTCTTTACGGAGGCCTTCAAACCGGTTAAAAAAAAAATTGTCAAGTCATGAAGAGAAAGAGAGGGGGATATAGCTCAGTGGCAGAGCATTCGACTGCAGATCGAGAGGTCCTCGGTTTAAATCCGTGTGCCTCCTCGTCATTTTTCCCGAAGTCGAGCCGAAAGGGAAAGCCTGCGAATGTCTTTACGGATGCCTTCAAACCGGTTCAAAAAAAACAATTGTCAAGTCAATAAGAGAAAGCAAGGGGGTATAGGTCAGTGGCAGAGCATTCGACTGCAGATCGAGAGGTCCTCGATTCATATCTGTGTGCCCTTTCATCGTTTTCCCCCTCATTCGAGCCGAAAGGGAAAGCCGACGAATGTCTTTACGGATGCCTTCAAACCGGTTAAAAAAAAAAATTGTCAAGTCGAAAAGAGAAAGCAAGGGGGGTATAGCTCAGCGGCAGAGCATTCGACTGCAGAACGGGAGGTCCTTGGTTCAAATCCGTGTGCCCCCTCATTGTTTTTCCCTGAAGTCGAGCCAATAGGGAAAGCCGGCGAATGTCTTTACGGATGCCTTCAAACCGGTTCAAAAAAAAAAATTGTCAAGTCGATAAGAGAAAGCAAGGGGGGTATAGATCAGCGGCAGAGAATTCGACTGCAGATCGAGAGGTCCTCGGCTCAACTCCGTCTGCCTCCTCGTCGTTTTTCCCCGAAGTCGAGCCAATAGGGAAAGCCGGCGAATGTCTTTACGGATGCCTTCAAACCGGTTCAAAAAAAACAATTGTCAAGTCGAGAAGAGAAAGCAAGGTGGGTATAGCTCAGTGGCAGAGCATTCGACTGCAGATCGAGAGGTCCTCGGTTCACATCCGTGTGCCCCCTCGTTGTTTTTCCCGAAGTCGAGCAGAAAGGGAAAGCCGGCGAATGTCTTTACGGATGCCTTCAAACCGGTTCAAATAAAAAAAAATTGTCAAGTCGTGAAGAGAAAGCAAGGGGGGTATAGCTCAGTGGCAGAGCATTGGACTGCAGATTGAGACGTCCTCGATTCATATCTGTGTGCCCCTTCGTCGTTTTCCCCCTCAGTCGATCCGAAAGGGAAAGCCGGTGAATTTCTTTACGGATGCCTTCAAACTGGTTAAAAAAAAAATTGTCAAGTCGTGAAGAGAAAGCAAGGGGGTATAGCTCAGTGGCAGAGCATTCGACTGCAGATCGAGAGGTCCTCGGTTCAAATCCGTGTGCCCCCTCGTCGTTTTTCCCGAAGTCGAGCAGAAAGGGAAAGCCGGCGAATGTCTTTACGGATGCCTTCAAACCGGTTCAAAAAAAAAAAATTGTCAAGTCGATAATAGAAAGCAAGGGGGGATAGCTCAGTGGCAGAGCATTCAACTGCAGATCGAGAGGTCCTCGGTTTAAATCCGTGCGCCCCCTCACTGTTTTTCCCCGAAGTCGAGCCAAAAGGGAAAGCCGGCGAATGTCTTTACGGATGCCTTCAAACCGTTTCAAATAAAAAAAAATTGTCAAGTCGTGAAGAGAAAGCTAGGGGGTATAGCTCAGTGGCAGAGCATTGGACTGCAGATTGAGAGGTCCTCGATTCATATCTGTGTGCCCCTTTGTCGTTTTCCCCCTCAGTCGAGCCGAAAGGGAAAGCCGGCGAATGTCTTTACGGATGCCTTCAAACCGGTCAAAAAAAATAAATTGTCAAGTCGGGAAGAGAAAGCAAAGGGGGTATAGCTCAGGGGCAGAGCATTCAACTGCAGATCGAGAGGTCCTCGGTTCAAATCCGTGTGCCCCCTCGTCGTTTTTCCCGAAGTCGAGCAGAAAGGGAAAGCCGGCGAATGTCTTTACGGATGCCTTCAAACCGGTTCAAAAAAAAAAATTGTCAAGTCGATAAGAGAAAGCAAGGGGGGTATAGCTCAGTGGCAGAGCATTCAACTGCAGATCGAGAGGTCCTCGGTTTAAATCCGTGCGCCCCCTCACTGTTTTTCCCCGAAGTCGAGCCAAAAGGGAAAGCCGGCGAATGTCTTTACGGATGCCTTCAAACCGTTTCAAATAAAAAAAAATTGTCAAGTCGTGAAGAGAAAGCTAGGGGGTATAGCTCAGTGGCAGAGCATTGGACTGCAGATTGAGAGGTCCTCGATTCATATCTGTGTGCCCCTTTGTCGTTTTCCCCCTCAGTCGAGCCGAAAGGGAAAGCCGGCGAATGTCTTTACGGATGCCTTCAAACCGGTCAAAAAAAAAAAATTGTCAAGTCGTGAAGAGAAAGAAAAGGGGGTATAGCTCAGCGGCAGAGCATTCGACTGCAGATCGAGAGGTCCTCGGTTCAAATCCGTGTGCCCCCTCATCATTTTTCCCCAAAGTTGAGCCGAAAGGGAAAGCCGGCGAATGTCTTTACGGATGCCTTCAAACCGGTTCAAAAAAAAAATTGTCAAGTCGATAAGAGAAAGCAAGGGGGTATAGCTCAGTGGCAGTGGATGCCTTCAAACCAGTTCAAAAAAAAATTGTCAAGTCGATAAGAGAAAGCAAGGGGGTTATAGCTCAGTGGCAGAGCATTCGACTGCAGATCGAGAGGTCAGTGGTTTAAATCTGTGCGCCCCCTCACTGTTTTTCCCCGAAGTCGAGCCAAAAGGGAAAGCCGGCGAATGTCTTTACGGATGCCTTCAAACCGCTTAAAAAAAAAAAATATTGTCAAGTCGATAAGAGAAAGCAAGGGGGTATAGCTCAGTGGCAGAGCATTCGACTGCAGATCGAGAGGTCCTCGGTTCAAATCCGTGTGCCCCCTCATTGTTTTTCCCCGAAGTCGAGAATAGGGAAAGCCGGCGAATGTCTTCACGGAGGCCTTCAAACCGGTTAAAAAAAAAAAAATTGTCAAGCCATGAAGAGAAAGTGAGGGGGGTATAGCTCAGTGGCAGAGCATTCGACTGCAGATCAAGAGGTCCTCGGTTCAAATCTGTGTGCCCCCTCGTCGTTTTTCCCCGAAGTTGAGCTGAAAGGGAAAGCCCGCAAATGTCTTTACGGATGCCTTCAAACCGGTTCAAATAAAAAAAATTGTCAAGTCGATAAGAGAAAGCAAGGGGGGTATAGCTCAGTGGCAGAGCATTCGAATGCATATCGAGAGGTCCTCGGTTCAAATCCGTGTGCCCCTTCGTCGTTAATCCCCGAAGTCGAGCCGAAAGGGAAAGCCGGCGGATGTCTTTACGGATGCCTTCAAGCCGGTTCAAATAAAACAAAATTGTCAAGTCTGTAAGAGAAAGCAAGGGGGTATAGCTCAGTGGCAGAGCATTCGACTGCAGATCGAGAGGTCCTCAGTTCAAATCCGTGTGCCCCCTCATCGTTTTTCCCCTCTGTCGATCCGAAAGGGAAAGCCGGCAAATGTCTTTACGGATGCCTTCAAACCGGTTCGAAAAAAAAAATTGTCAAGTCGCGAAGAGAAAGCAAGGGGGTATAGCTCAGTGGCAGAGCATTCAACTGCAGATCGAAAGGTCCTCGGTTCAAATCCGTGTGCCCCCTTGTCGTTTTTCCCCTCAGTCGAGCCGAAAGGGAAAGCCGGCGAATGTCTTTACAGATGCCGTCAAGCCATGAAGAAAAAGCAAGGGGGGTATAGCTCAGTGGCAGAGCATTCGACTGCAGATCAAGAGGGTATAGCTCAGTGGCAGATCGTTCGACTGCAGATCGAGAAGTCCTCAAATCAAATCCGTGTGCCCCCTCATTATTTTTCCCCGAAGTCGAGCCGAAAGGGAAAGCCGGCGAATGTCTTTACAGGTGCCTTCAAACCGATTCAAATAAAAAAAAATTTTCAAGTCATGAAGAGAAAGCCAAAAAAAAAATTGTCAAGTCGATACGAGAAAGCAAGGGGGGTATAGCTCAGTGGCAGAGCATTCGACTGCAGATCGAAAGGTCCTCGGTTCAAATCCATGTGCCCCCTTGTCGTTTTTCCCCTCAGTCGAGCCGAAAGGGAAAGCCCGCAAATGTCTTTACGGATGCCTAAAAAAAAATTGTCAAGTCTATAAGAGAAAGCAAGGGGGGTATAGCTCAGTGGCAGAGCATTCGACTGCAGATCGAGAGGTCCTCATTTCAAATCCATGTGCCCCCTCGTTGTTTTTCCCCTCAGTCGATCCGAAAGGGAAAGCCGGCAAATGTCTTTACGGATGCCTTCAAACCGGTTCAAAAAAAAAAAATTGTCAAGTCGATAAGAGAAAGCAACGGGGGTATAGCTCAGTGGCAGAGCATTCGACTGCAGATCGAGAGGTCCTCGGTTCAAATCCGTGTGCCCCCTCGTCGTTTTTTCCCGAAGTCGAGCCGAAAGGGAAAGCCGGCGAATGTCTTTACGGATGCCTTCAAACCGGTTAAAAAAAAAACAATTGTCAAGTCAATAAGAGAAAGCAAGGGGGGTATAGGTCAGTGGCAGAGCATTCGACTGCAAATCGAGAGGTCCTCAGTTCAAATCTGTGTGCCCTTTCGTCATTTTCCCCCTCAGTCGAGCCGAAAGGGAAAGCCAGCAAATGTCTTAACGGATGCCTTCAAACCGGTTCAAAAAAAAAAT
The DNA here is from genome assembly GCF_965119305.1 of Pelophylax lessonae. NCBI lineage: Eukaryota > Metazoa > Chordata > Amphibia > Anura > Ranidae > Pelophylax > Pelophylax lessonae. Next base: position 237,747,204 of record NC_138773.1, read on the forward strand.
TGTCAAGTTGATAAGAGAAAGAAAGGGGAGTATAGCTCAGTGGCAGAGCATTCGACTGGAAATTGAGAGGTCCTCGGCTCAAATCCATGTGCCTCCTCGTTGTTTTTCCCCGAAGTTGAGCCGAAAGGGAAAGCCGGCCAATTTCTTTACGGAGGCCTTCAAACCGGTTCAAAAAAAAAATTGTCAAGTCAATAAGAGAAAGCAAGGGGAGTATAGCTCAGTGGCAGAGCATTCGACTGCAGATCGAGAGGTCCTCTGTTCAAATCAGTGTGCCTCCTTGTCATTTTTCCCCGAAGTCGAGCCGAAAGGGAAAGCCGGTGAATGTCTTTACGGATGCCTTCAAACCGGTTCAAAAAAAAATATTGTCAAGTCGTGAAAAGAAAGCAAGGGAGTATAGCTCAGTGGCAGAGCATTGGACTGCAGATCGAGAGTTCCTCGGTTCATATCCACGTGCCCCTTCGTCATTTTCCCCCTCAGTCGAGCCGAAAGGGAAAGCCCGCGAATTTCTTTACGGATGCCTTCAAACCGGTTCAAATAAAAAAAATTGTCAAGTCAATAAGAAAATGCAAGGGGGGTATAGCTCAGTGGCAGAGCATTCGACTGCAGATCGAGAGGTCCTCGGTTCAAATCCGTGTGCCCCCTCGCAGTTTTTCCCCGAAGTCGAGCCGAAAGGGAAAGCCGGCGAATGTCTTTACGGAAGCCTTCAAACCGGTTCCAAAAAAAAAAAATTGTCAAGTCGATAAAAGAAAGCAAGGGGGTATAGCTCAGTGGCAGAGCATTCGACTGCAGATCGAGAGGTCCTCGTTTCAAATCCGTGTGCCCCCTCATTGTTTTTCCCCGAAGTCGAGCCAATAGGGAAAGCCGGCGAATGTCTTTACGGATGCCTTCAAACCAGTTCAAAAAAAAAATTGTCAAGTCGATAAGAGAAAGCAAGGGGGGTATTGCTGAGTGGCAGAGCATTCAACTGCAGATCCAGAGGTCCTCGGTTCAAATCCGTGTGCCCCCTCATCATTTTTCCCCTCAGTCGAGCCGAAAGGGAAAGCCGGCGAATGTCTTTACGGAGGCCTTCAAACCGGTTAAAAAAAAAATTGTCAAGTCATGAAGAGAAAGTGAGGGGGATATAGCTCAGTGGCAGAGCATTCGACTGCAGATCGTAGAGGTCCTCGGTTCAAATCCGTGTGCCTCCTCGTCATTTTTCCCGAAGTCGAGCCGAAAGGGAAAGCCGGCGAATGTCTTTACGGATGCCTTCAAACCGGTTCAAGAAAAAACAATTGTCAAGTCAATAAGAGAAAGCAAGGGGGGTATAGGTCAGTGGCAGAGCATTCGACTTCAGATCGAGAGGTCCTCGATTCATATCTGTGTGCCCTTTCGTCGTTTTCCCCCTCATTCGAGCCGAAAGGGAAAGCCGACGAATGTCTTTACGGATGCCTTCAAACTGGTTAAAAAAAAAAATTGTCAAGTCGAAAAGAGAAAGCAAGGGGGGTATAGCTCAGCGGCAGAGCATTCGACTGCAGATCGGGAGGTCCTTGGTTCAAATCCGTGTGCCCCCTCATTGTTTTAGCCCCGAAGTCGAGCCAATAGGGAAAGCCGGCGAATGTCTTTACGGATGCCTTCAAACCGGTTCAAAAAAAAAAATTGTCAAGTCGATAAGAGAAAGCAAGGGGGGTATAGATCAGCGGCAGAGCATTCGACTGCAGATCGAGAGGTCCTCGGCTCAACTCCGTCTGCCTCCTCGTCGTTTTTCCCCGAAGTCGAGCCAATAGGGAAAGCCGGCGAATGTCTTTACGGATGCCTTCAAACCGGTTAAAAAAAAACAATTGTCAAGTCGTGAAAAGAAAGCAAGGGGGGTATAGCTCAGTGGCAGAGCATTCGACTGCAGATCGAAAGCAAGGGGGGGTATAGCTCAGTGGCAGAGCATTCGACTGCAGATCGAGAGGTCCTCGGTTCAAATCCGTGTGCCCCCTCGTCGTTTTTTCCCGAAGTCGAGCCGAAAGGGAAAGCCGGCGAATGTCTTTACGGATGCCTTCAAACCGGTTAAAAAAAAAACAATTGTCAAGTGAATAAGAGAAAGCAAGGGGGGTATAGGTCAGTGGCAGAGCATTCGACTGCAGATCGAGAGGTCCTCAGTTCAAATCTGTGTGCCCTTTCGTCATTTTCCCCCTCAGTCGAGCCGAAAGGGAAAGCCAGCAAATGTCTTTACGGATGCCTTCAAACCGGTTCAAAAAAAAAATTGTCAAGTTGATAAGAGAAAGAAAGGGGAGTATAGCTCAGTGGCAGAGCATTCGACTGGAAATTGAGAGGTCCTCGGCTCAAATCCATGTGCCTCCTCGTTGTTTTTCCCCGAAGTTGAGCCGAAAGGGAAAGCCGGCCAATTTCTTTACGGAGGCCTTCAAACCGGTTCAAAAAAAAAATTGTCAAGTCAATAAGAGAAAGCAAGGGGAGTATAGCTCAGTGGCAGAGCATTCGACTGCAGATGGAGAGGTCCTCTGTTCAAATCCGTGTGCCTCCTTGTCATTTTTCCCCGAAGTCGAGCCGAAAGGGAAAGCCGGTGAATGTCTTTACGGATGCCTTCAAACCGGTTCAAAAAAAAATATTGTCAAGTCGTGAAGAGAAAGCAAGGGGGTATAGCTCAGTGGCAGAGCATTGGACTGCAGATCGAGAGTTCCTCGGTTCATATCCACGTTCCCCTTCGTCATTTTCCCCCTCAGTCGAGCCGAAAGGGAAAGCCCGCGAATTTCTTTACGGATGCCTTCAAACCGGTTCAAATAAAAAAAAATTGTCAAGTCAATAAGAGAAAGCAAGGGGGGTATAGGTCAGTGGCAGAGCATTCGACTGCAGATCGAGAGGTCCTCGATTCATATCTGTGTGCCCTTTCGTCGTTTTCCCCCTCATTCGAGCCGAAAGGGAAAGCCGACAAATGTCTTTACGGATGCCTTCAAACTGGTTAAAAAAAAAAATTGTCAAGTCGAAAAGAGAAAGCAAGGGGGGTATAGCTCAGCGGCAGAGCATTTCGACTGCAGATCGGGAGGTCCTTGGTTCAAATCCGTGTGCCCCCTCATTGTTTTTCCCCGAAGTCGAGCCGAAAGGGAAAGCCGGCGAATGTCTTTACAGAAGCCTTCAAACTGGTTCCAAAAAAAAAAAATTGTCAAGTCGATAAAAGAAAGCAAGGGGGTATAGCTCAGTGGCAGAGCATTCGACTGCAGATCGAGAGGTCCTCGGTTCAAATCCGTGTGCCCCCTTGTAGTTTTTCCCCGAAGTCGAGCCGAAAGGGAAAGCCGGCGAATGTCTTTACAGAAGCCTTCAAACCGGTTCCAAAAAAAAAAATTGTCAAGTCGATAAAAGAAAGCAAGGGGGTATAGCTCAGTGGCAGAGCATTCGACTGCAGATCGAGAGGTCCTCGTTTCAAATCCGTGTGCCCCCTCATTGTTTTTCCCCGAAGTCGAGCCAATAGGGAAAGCCGGCGAATGTCTTTACGGATGCCTTCAAACCAGTTCAAAAAAAAAAAATTGTCAAGTCGATAAGAGAAAGCAAGGGGGGTATAGCTGAGTGGCAGAGCATTCAACTGCAGATCCAGAGGTCCTCGGTTCAAATCCGTGTGCCCCCTCATCATTTTTTCCCTCAGTCGAGCCGAAAGGGAAAGCCGGCGAATGTCTTTACGGAGGCCTTCAAACCGGTTAAAAAAAAAATTGTCAAGTCATGAAGAGAAAGAGAGGGGGATATAGCTCAGTGGCAGAGCATTCGACTGCAGATCGAGAGGTCCTCGGTTTAAATCCGTGTGCCTCCTCGTCATTTTTCCCGAAGTCGAGCCGAAAGGGAAAGCCTGCGAATGTCTTTACGGATGCCTTCAAACCGGTTCAAAAAAAACAATTGTCAAGTCAATAAGAGAAATCAAGGGGGTATAGGTCAGTGGCAGAGCATTCGACTGCAGATCGAGAGGTCCTCGATTCATATCTGTGTGCCCTTTCATCGTTTTCCCCCTCATTCGAGCCGAAAGGGAAAGCCGACGAATGTCTTTACGGATGCCTTCAAACCGGTTAAAAAAAAAAATTGTCAAGTCGAAAAGAGAAAGCAAGGGGGGTATAGCTCAGCGGCAGAGCATTCGACTGCAGAACGGGAGGTCCTTGGTTCAAATCCGTGTGCCCCCTCATTGTTTTTCCCTGAAGTCGAGCCAATAGGGAAAGCCGGCGAATGTCTTTACGGATGCCTTCAAACCGGTTCAAAAAAAAAAATTGTCAAGTCGATAAGAGAAAGCAAGGGGGGTATAGATCAGCGGCAGAGAATTCGACTGCAGATCGAGAGGTCCTCGGCTCAACTCCGTCTGCCTCCTCGTCGTTTTTCCCCGAAGTCGAGCCAATAGGGAAAGCCGGCGAATGTCTTTACGGATGCCTTCAAACCGGTTCAAAAAAAACAATTGTCAAGTCGAGAAGAGAAAGCAAGGTGGGTATAGCTCAGTGGCAGAGCATTCGACTGCAGATCGAGAGGTCCTCGGTTCACATCCGTGTGCCCCCTCGTTGTTTTTCCCGAAGTCGAGCAGAAAGGGAAAGCCGGCGAATGTCTTTACGGATGCCTTCAAACCGGTTCAAATAAAAAAAAATTGTCAAGTCGTGAAGAGAAAGCAAGGGGGGTATAGCTCAGTGGCAGAGCATTGGACTGCAGATTGAGACGTCCTCGATTCATATCTGTGTGCCCCTTCGTCGTTTTCCCCCTCAGTCGATCCGAAAGGGAAAGCCGGTGAATTTCTTTACGGATGCCTTCAAACTGGTTAAAAAAAAAATTGTCAAGTCGTGAAGAGAAAGCAAGGGGGTATAGCTCAGTGGCAGAGCATTCGACTGCAGATCGAGAGGTCCTCGGTTCAAATCCGTGTGCCCCCTCGTCGTTTTTCCCGAAGTCGAGCAGAAAGGGAAAGCCGGCGAATGTCTTTACGGATGCCTTCAAACCGGTTCAAAAAAAAAAAATTGTCAAGTCGATAATAGAAAGCAAGGGGGGATAGCTCAGTGGCAGAGCATTCAACTGCAGATCGAGAGGTCCTCGGTTTAAATCCGTGCGCCCCCTCACTGTTTTTCCCCGAAGTCGAGCCAAAAGGGAAAGCCGGCGAATGTCTTTACGGATGCCTTCAAACCGTTTCAAATAAAAAAAAATTGTCAAGTCGTGAAGAGAAAGCTAGGGGGTATAGCTCAGTGGCAGAGCATTGGACTGCAGATTGAGAGGTCCTCGATTCATATCTGTGTGCCCCTTTGTCGTTTTCCCCCTCAGTCGAGCCGAAAGGGAAAGCCGGCGAATGTCTTTACGGATGCCTTCAAACCGGTCAAAAAAAAAAAATTGTCAAGTCGGGAAGAGAAAGCAAAGGGGGTATAGCTCAGGGGCAGAGCATTCAACTGCAGATCGAGAGGTCCTCGGTTCAAATCCGTGTGCCCCCTCGTCGTTTTTCCCGAAGTCGAGCAGAAAGGGAAAGCCGGCGAATGTCTTTACGGATGCCTTCAAACCGGTTCAAAAAAAAAAATTGTCAAGTCGATAAGAGAAAGCAAGGGGGGTATAGCTCAGTGGCAGAGCATTCAACTGCAGATCGAGAGGTCCTCGGTTTAAATCCGTGCGCCCCCTCACTGTTTTTCCCCGAAGTCGAGCCAAAAGGGAAAGCCGGCGAATGTCTTTACGGATGCCTTCAAACCGTTTCAAATAAAAAAAAATTGTCAAGTCGTGAAGAGAAAGCTAGGGGGTATAGCTCAGTGGCAGAGCATTGGACTGCAGATTGAGAGGTCCTCGATTCATATCTGTGTGCCCCTTTGTCGTTTTCCCCCTCAGTCGAGCCGAAAGGGAAAGCCGGCGAATGTCTTTACGGATGCCTTCAAACCGGTCAAAAAAAAAAAATTGTCAAGTCGTGAAGAGAAAGAAAAGGGGGTATAGCTCAGCGGCAGAGCATTCGACTGCAGATCGAGAGGTCCTCGGTTCAAATCCGTGTGCCCCCTCATCATTTTTCCCCAAAGTTGAGCCGAAAGGGAAAGCCGGCGAATGTCTTTACGGATGCCTTCAAACCGGTTCAAAAAAAAAATTGTCAAGTCGATAAGAGAAAGCAAGGGGGTATAGCTCAGTGGCAGTGGATGCCTTCAAACCAGTTCAAAAAAAAATTGTCAAGTCGATAAGAGAAAGCAAGGGGGTTATAGCTCAGTGGCAGAGCATTCGACTGCAGATCGAGAGGTCAGTGGTTTAAATCTGTGCGCCCCCTCACTGTTTTTCCCCGAAGTCGAGCCAAAAGGGAAAGCCGGCGAATGTCTTTACGGATGCCTTCAAACCGCTTAAAAAAAAAAAATATTGTCAAGTCGATAAGAGAAAGCAAGGGGGTATAGCTCAGTGGCAGAGCATTCGACTGCAGATCGAGAGGTCCTCGGTTCAAATCCGTGTGCCCCCTCATTGTTTTTCCCCGAAGTCGAGAATAGGGAAAGCCGGCGAATGTCTTCACGGAGGCCTTCAAACCGGTTAAAAAAAAAAAAATTGTCAAGCCATGAAGAGAAAGTGAGGGGGGTATAGCTCAGTGGCAGAGCATTCGACTGCAGATCAAGAGGTCCTCGGTTCAAATCTGTGTGCCCCCTCGTCGTTTTTCCCCGAAGTTGAGCTGAAAGGGAAAGCCCGCAAATGTCTTTACGGATGCCTTCAAACCGGTTCAAATAAAAAAAATTGTCAAGTCGATAAGAGAAAGCAAGGGGGGTATAGCTCAGTGGCAGAGCATTCGAATGCATATCGAGAGGTCCTCGGTTCAAATCCGTGTGCCCCTTCGTCGTTAATCCCCGAAGTCGAGCCGAAAGGGAAAGCCGGCGGATGTCTTTACGGATGCCTTCAAGCCGGTTCAAATAAAACAAAATTGTCAAGTCTGTAAGAGAAAGCAAGGGGGTATAGCTCAGTGGCAGAGCATTCGACTGCAGATCGAGAGGTCCTCAGTTCAAATCCGTGTGCCCCCTCATCGTTTTTCCCCTCTGTCGATCCGAAAGGGAAAGCCGGCAAATGTCTTTACGGATGCCTTCAAACCGGTTCGAAAAAAAAAATTGTCAAGTCGCGAATAGAAAGCAAGGGGGTATAGCTCAGTGGCAGAGCATTCAACTGCAGATCGAAAGGTCCTCGGTTCAAATCCGTGTGCCCCCTTGTCGTTTTTCCCCTCAGTCGAGCCGAAAGGGAAAGCCGGCGAATGTCTTTACGGATGCCGTCAAGCCATGAAGAAAAAGCAAGGGGGGTATAGCTCAGTGGCAGAGCATTCGACTGCAGATCAAGAGGGTATAGCTCAGTGGCAGATCGTTCGACTGCAGATCGAGAGGTCCTCAAATCAAATCCGTGTGCCCCCTCATTATTTTTCCCCGAAGTCGAGCCGAAAGGGAAAGCCGGCGAATGTCTTTACAGGTGCCTTCAAACCGATTCAAATAAAAAAAAATTTTCAAGTCATGAAGAGAAAGCCAAAAAAAAAATTGTCAAGTCGATACGAGAAAGCAAGGGGGGTATAGCTCAGTGGCAGAGCATTCGACTGCAGATCGAAAGGTCCTCGGTTCAAATCCATGTGCCCCCTTGTCGTTTTTCCCCTCAGTCGAGCCGAAAGGGAAAGCCCGCAAATGTCTTTACGGATGCCTAAAAAAAAATTGTCAAGTCTATAAGAGAAAGCAAGGGGGGTATAGCTCAGTGGCAGAGCATTCGACTGCAGATCGAGAGGTCCTCATTTCAAATCCATGTGCCCCCTCGTTGTTTTTCCCCTCAGTCGATCCGAAAGGGAAAGCCGGCAAATGTCTTTACGGATGCCTTCAAACCGGTTCAAAAAAAAAAAAATTGTCAAGTCGATAAGAGAAAGCAACGGGGGTATAGCTCAGTGGCAGAGCATTCGACTGCAGATCGAGAGGTCCTCGGTTCAAATCCGTGTGCCCCCTCGTCGTTTTTTCCCGAAGTCGAGCCGAAAGGGAAAGCCGGCGAATGTCTTTACGGATGCCTTCAAACCGGTTAAAAAAAAAACAATTGTCAAGTCAATAAGAGAAAGCAAGGGGGGTATAGGTCAGTGGCAGAGCATTCGACTGCAAATCGAGAGGTCCTCAGTTCAAATCTGTGTGCCCTTTCGTCATTTTCCCCCTCAGTCGAGCCGAAAGGGAAAGCCAGCAAATGTCTTAACGGATGCCTTCAAACCGGTTCAAAAAAAAAATTGTCAAGTTGATAAGAGAAAGAAAGGGGAGTATAGCTCAGTGGCAGAGCATTCGACTGGAAATTGAGAGGTCCTCGGCTCAAATCCATGTGCCTCCTCGTTGTTTTTCCCCGAAGTCGAGCCGAAAGGGAAAGCCGGTGAATGTCTTTACGGATGCCTTCAAACCGGTTCAAAAAAAAATATTGTCAAGTCGTGAAAAGAAAGCAAGGGAGTATAGCTCAGTGGCAGAGCATTGGACTGCAGATCGAGAGTTCCTCGGTTCATATCCACGTGCCCCTTCGTCATTTTCCCCCTCAGTCGAGCCGAAAGGGAAAGCCCGCGAATTTCTTTACGGATGCCTTCAAACCGGTTCAAATAAAAAAAATTGTCAAGTCAATAAGAAAATGCAAGGGGGGTATAGCTCAGTGGCAGAGCATTCGACTGCAGATCGAGAGGTCCTCGGTTCAAATCCGTGTGCCCCCTCGCAGTTTTTCCCCGAAGTCGAGCCGAAAGGGAAAGCCGGCGAATGTCTTTACGGAAGCCTTCAAACCGGTTCCAAAAAAAAAAAATTGTCAAGTCGATAAAAGAAAGCAAGGGGGTATAGCTCAGTGGCAGAGCATTCGACTGCAGATCGAGAGGTCCTCGTTTCAAATCCGTGTGCCCCCTCATTGTTTTTCCCCGAAGTCGAGCCAATAGGGAAAGCCGGCGAATGTCTTTACGGATGCCTTCAAACCAGTTCAAAAAAAAAAATTGTCAAGTCGATAAGAGAAAGCAAGGGGGGTATTGCTGAGTGGCAGAGCATTCAACTGCAGATCCAGAGGTCCTCGGTTCAAATCCGTGTGCCCCCTCAACATTTTTCCCCTCAGTCGAGCCGAAAGGGAAAGCCGGCGAATGTCTTTACGGAGGCCTTCAAACCGGTTAAAAAAAAAATTGTCAAGTCATGAAGAGAAAGTGAGGGGGATATAGCTCAGTGGCAGAGCATTCGACTGCAGATCGTAGAGGTCCTCGGTTCAAATCCGTGTGCCTCCTCGTCATTTTTCCCGAAGTCGAGCCGAAAGGGAAAGCCGGCGAATGTCTTTACGGATGCCTTCAAACCGGTTCAAAAAAAAACAATTGTCAAGTCAATAAGAGAAAGCAAGGGGGGTATAGGTCAGTGGCAGAGCATTCGACTTCAGATCGAGAGGTCCTCGATTCATATCTGTGTGCCCTTTCGTCGTTTTCCCCCTCATTCGAGCCGAAAGGGAAAGCCGACGAATGTCTTTACGGATGCCTTCAAACTGGTTAAAAAAAAAAATTGTCAAGTCGAAAAGAGAAAGCAAGGGGGGTATAGCTCAGCGGCAGAGCATTCGACTGCAGATCGGGAGGTCCTTGGTTCAAATCCGTGTGCCCCCTCATTGTTTTAGCCCCGAAGTCGAGCCAATAGGGAAAGCCGGCGAATGTCTTTACGGATGCCTTCAAACCGGTTCAAAAAAAAAAATTGTCAAGTCGATAAGAGAAAGCAAGGGGGGTATAGATCAGCGGCAGAGCATTCGACTGCAGATCGAGAGGTCCTCGGCTCAACTCCGTCTGCCTCCTCGTCGTTTTTCCCCGAAGTCGAGCCAATAGGGAAAGCCGGCGAATGTCTTTACGGATGCCTTCAAACCGGTTAAAAAAAAACAATTGTCAAGTCGTGAAAAGAAAGCAAGGGGGGTATAGCTCAGTGGCAGAGCATTCGACTGCAGATCGAAAGCAAGGGGGGGTATAGCTCAGTGGCAGAGCATTCGACTGCAGATCGAGAGGTCCTCGGTTCAAATCCGTGTGCCCCCTCGTCGTTTTTTCCCGAAGTCGAGCCGAAAGGGAAAGCCGGCGAATGTCTTTACGGATGCCTTCAAACCGGTTAAAAAAAAAACAATTGTCAAGTGAATAAGAGAAAGCAAGGGGGGTATAGGTCAGTGGCAGAGCATTCGACTGCAGATCGAGAGGTCCTCAGTTCAAATCTGTGTGCCCTTTCGTCATTTTCCCCCTCAGTCGAGCCGAAAGGGAAAGCCAGCAAATGTCTTTACGAATGCCTTCAAACCGGTTCAAAAAAAAAATTGTCAAGTTGATAAGAGAAAGAAAGGGGAGTATAGCTCAGTGGCAGAGCATTCGACTGGAAATTGAGAGGTCCTCGGCTCAAATCCATGTGCCTCCTCGTTGTCTTTCCCCGAAGTTGAGCCGAAAGGGAAAGCCGGCCAATTTCTTTACGGAGGCCTTCAAACCGGTTCAAAAAAAAAATTGTCAAGTCAATAAGAGAAAGCAAGGGGAGTATAGCTCAGTGGCAGAGCATTCGACTGCAGATGGAGAGGTCCTCTGTTCAAATCCGTGTGCCTCCTTGTCATTTTTCCCCGAAGTCGAGCCGAAAGGGAAAGCCGGTGAATGTCTTTACGGATGCCTTCAAACCGGTTCAAAAAAAAATATTGTCAAGTCGTGAAGAGAAAGCAAGGGGGTATAGCTCAGTGGCAGAGCATTGGACTGCAGATCGAGAGTTCCTCGGTTCATATCCACGTTCCCCTTCGTCATTTTCCCCCTCAGTCGAGCCGAAAGGGAAAGCCCGCGAATTTCTTTACGGATGCCTTCAAACCGGTTCAAATAAAAAAAAATTGTCAAGTCAATAAGAAAATGCAAGGGGGGTATAGCTCAGTGGCAGAGCATTCGACTGCAGATCGAGAGGTCCTCGGTTCAAATCCGTATGCCCCCTCGTAGTTTTTCCCCGAAGTCGAGCCGAAAGGGAAAGCCGGCGAATGTCTTTACGGAAGCCTTCAAACCGGTTCCAAAAAAAAAAAATTGTCAAGTCGATAAAAGAAAGCAAGGGGGTATAGCTCAGTGGCAGAGCATTCAACTGCAGATCGAGAGGTCCTCGTTTCAAATCCGTGTGCCCCCTCATTGTTTTTCCCCGAAGTCGAGCCAATAGGGAAAGCCGGCGAATGTCTTTACGGATGCCTTCAAACCAGTTCAAAAAAAAAAAATTGTCAAGTCGATAAGAGAAAGCAAGGGGGGTATAGCTGAGTGGCAGAGCATTCAACTGCAGATCCAGAGGTCCTCGGTTCAAATCCGTGTGCCCCCTCAGTCGAGCCGAAAGGGAAAGCCGGCGAATGTCTTTACGGAGGCCTTCAAACCGGTTAAAAAAAAAAATTGTCAAGTCATGAAGAGAAAGTGAGGGGGATATAGCTCAGTGGCAGAGCATTCGACTGCAGATTGAGAGGTCCTCGGTTCAAATCCGTGTGCCTCCTCGTCATTTTTCCCGAAGTCGAGCCGAAAGGGAAAGCCGGCGAATGTCTTTACGGATGCCTTCAAACCGGTTCAAAAAAAACAATTGTCAAGTCAATAAGAGAAAGCAAGGGGGGTATAGGTCAGTGGCAGAGCATTCGACTGCAGATCGAGAGGTCCTCGATTCATATCTGTGTGCCCTTTCGTCGTTTTCCCCCTCATTCGAGCCGAAAGGGAAAGCCGACAAATGTCTTTACGGATGCCTTCAAACTGGTTAAAAAAAAAAATTGTCAAGTCGAAAAGAGAAAGCAAGGGGGGTATAGCTCAGCGGCAGAGCATTTCGACTGCAGATCGGGAGGTCCTTGGTTCAAATCCGTGTGCCCCCTCATTGTTTTTCCCCGAAGTCGAGCCAATAGGGAAAGCCGGCGAATGTCTTTACGGATGCCTTCAAACCGGTTCAAAAAAAAAAATTGTCAAGTCGATAAGAGAAAGCAAGGGGGGTATAGATCAGCGGCAGAGAATTCGACTGCAGATCGAGAGGTCCTCGGCTCAACTCCGTCTGCCTCCTCGTCGTTTTTCCCCGAAGTCGAGCCAATAGGGAAAGCCGGCGAATGTCTTTACGGATGCCTTCAAACCGGTTCAAAAAAAAATTGTCAAGTCGTGAAAAGAAAGCAAGGGGGTATAGCTCAGTGGCAGAGCATTCGACTGCAGATCAAGAGGTCCTCGGTTCAAATCCGTGTGCCCCCTCGTCGTTTTTCCCGAAGTCGAGCAGAAAGGGAAAGCCGCCGAATGTCTTTACGGATGCCTTCAAACTGGTTAAAAAAAAAAATTGTCAAGTCGAAAAGAGAAAGCAAGGGGGGTATAGCTCAGCGGCAGAGCATTTCGACTGCAGATCGGGAGGTCCTTGGTTCAAATCCGTGTGCCCCCTCATTGTTTTTCCCCGAAGTCGAGCCAATAGGGAAAGCCGGCGAATGTCTTTACGGATGCCTTCAAACCGGTTCAAAAAAAAAAATTGTCAAGTCGATAAGAGAAAGCAAGGGGGGTATAGATCAGCGGCAGAGAATTCGACTGCAGATCGAGAGGTCCTCGGCTCAACTCCGTCTGCCTCCTCGTCGTTTTTCCCCGAAGTCGAGCCAATAGGGAAAGCCGGCGAATGTCTTTACGGATGCCTTCAAACCGGTTCAAAAAAAAATTGTCAAGTCGTGAAAAGAAAGCAAGGGGGTATAGCTCAGTGGCAGAGCATTCGACTGCAGATCAAGAGGTCCTCGGTTCAAATCCGTGTGCCCCCTCGTCGTTTTTCCCGAAGTCGAGCAGAAAGGGAAAGCCGCCGAATGTCTTTACGGATGCCTTCAAACCGGTTCAAATAAAAAAAAATTGTCAAGTCGTGAAGAGAAAGCAAGGGGGGTATAGATAAGTGGCAGAGCAATCGACTGCAGATCGAGAAGTCCTTAGTTCAAATCCGTGTGCCCCCTCGTAGCTTTTCCCCGAAGTCGAGCCGAAAGGTAAAGCCGGCAAATGTCTCTACGGATGCCTTCAAACCGGTTCAAAAAAAAACAATTGTCAAGTCAATAAGAGAAAGTATGGGGGGTATAGCTCAGTGGCAGAGCATTCGACTGCAGCTCAAGAAGTCCTCGGTTCAAATCCGTGTGCCCCCTCGTAGTATTTCCCCAAAGTCAAGCTGAAAAGGAAAGCCGGAGAATGTCTTTACGGATGCCTTCAAACCGGTTCAAAAAAAAAATTGTCAAGTCGATAAGAGAAAGCAAGGGGGTATAGCTCAGTAGCAGAGCATTCAACTGCAGATCGAGAGGTCCTCTTTTCAAATCCGTGTGCCCCCTCGTCGTTTTTCCCCTCAGCCGATCCGAAAGGGAAAGCCGGCGAATGTTTTTGCGGATGCCTTCAAACCGGTTCAAAAAAAAAAGTGTCAAGTCGATAAGAGAAAGCAAGGGGGGTATAGCTCAGTGGCAGAGCATTCGACTGCAGATTGAGAGGTCCTCGGCTCAAATCCATGTGCCTCCTTGTCAATTTTCCCCGAAGTCGAGCCGAAAGGGAAAGCCCGCAAATGTCTTTACGGATGCCTTCAAACCGGTTCAAATAAAAAAAAATTGTCAAGTCAATAAGAGAAATCAAGAGGTGTATAGCTCAGTGGCAGAGCAATCGACTGCAGATCGAGAGGTCCTTGGTTCAAATCCGTGTGCCCCCTCGTAGCTTTTCCCCGAAGTCGAGCCGAAAGGGAAAGCCGGCGAATGTCTTTACGGATGCCTTCAAACCGGTTCAAAAAAAAAAATTGTCAAGTCGACAAGAGAAAGCAAGGGGGGTATAGATCAGCGGCAGAGAATTCGACTGCAGATCGAGAGGTCCTCGGCTCAACTCCGTCTGCCTCTTCGTCGTTTTTCCCCGAAGTCGAGCCAATAGGGAAAGCCGGCGAATGTCTTTACGGATGCCTTCAAACCGGTTCAAAAAAAACAATTGTCAAGTCGTGAAGAGAAAGCAAGGGGGGTATAGCTCAGTGGCAGAGCATTCGACTGCAGATCGAGAGGTCCTCGGTTCAAATCCGTGTGCCTCCTCGTCGTTTTTCCCGAAGTCGAGCAGAAAGGGAAAGCCGGCGAATGTCTTTACGGATGCCTTCAAACCGGTTCAAATAAAAAAAATTGTCAAGTCGTGAAGAGAAAGCAAGGGGGGTATAGCTCAGTGGCAGAGCATTGGACTGCAGATCGAGAAGTCCTCGATTCATATCTGTGTGCCCCTTCGTCGTTTTCCCCCTCAGTCGATCCGAAAGGGAAAGCCGGCGAATTTCTTAACGGATGCCTTCAAACTGGTTCAAAAAAAAAATTGTCAAATCGTGAAGAGAAAGTAAGGGGTATAGCTCAGCGGCAGAGCATTCGACTGCAGCTCGAGAAGTCCTCGGTTCAAATCCGTGTGCCCCCTCGTAGTATTTCCCCAAAGTCGAGCTGAAAAGGAAAGCCGGAGAATGTCTTTACGCATGCCTTCAAACCGGTTCAAAAAAATAATTGTCAAGTCGATAAGAGAAAGCAAGGGGGTATAGCTCAGTAGCAGAGCATTCAACTGCAGATCGAGAGGTCCTCTTTTCAAATCCGTGTGCCCCCTCGTCGTTTTTCCCCTCAGTCGATCCGAAAGGGAAAGCCGGCGAATGTTTTTGCGGATGCCTTCAAACCGGTTCAAAAAAAAAATTGTCAAGTCGATAAGAGAAAGCAAGGGGGGTATAGCTCAGTGGCAGAGCATTCGACTGCAGATTGAGAGGTCCTCGGCTCAAATCCATGTACCTCCTTGTCAATTTTCCCCGAAGTCGAGCCGAAAGGGAAAGCCCGCAAATGTCTTTACGGATGCCTTCAAACCGGTTCAAATAAAAAAAAATTGTCAAGTCGATAAAAGAAAGCAAAGGGGTTATAGCTCAGTGGCAGAGCATTCGACTGCAGATCGGGAGGTCCTTAGTTCAAATCCGTGTGCCCCCTCGTCATTTTTCCCCTCAGTCGATCCGAAAGGGAAAGCTGGCGAATTTCTTTACGATGCCTTCAAACTGGTTAAAAAAAAAAATTGTCAAGTCGTGAAGAGAAAGCAAGGGGGGTAGAGCTCAGCGGCAGAGCATTCGACTGCAGATCGAGAAGTCCTCGGTTCAAATCCGTGTGCCCCCTCGTTGTTTTTCCCGAAGTCGAGCCGAAAGGGAAAGCCGGAGAATGTCTTTACGGATGCCTTCAAACCGGTTCAAAAAAAAAATTGTCAAGTCAATAAGAGAAAGCAAGGGGGGTATAGCTCAGTGGCAGAGCATTCGACTGCAGATCGAGAGGTCCTCGGTTCAAATCCGAGTGCCCCCATGTCGTTTTCCCCCTCAGTCGAGCCGAAAGGGAAAGCCGGCAAATTTCTTTACGGATGCCTTCAAACTGGTTCAAAAAAAAAATTGTCAAGTCGTGAAGAGAAAGCAAGGGGGGTATAGCTCAGTGGCAGAGCATTCGACTGCAGATCGAGAAGTCCTCGGTTCAAATCCGTGTGCCCCCTCGTCGTTTTTCCCGAAGTCGAGCCGAAAGGTAAAGCCGGCAAATGTCTCTACGGATGCCTTCAAACCGGTTCAAAAAAAAACAATTGTCAAGTCAATAAGAGAAAGTATGGGGGGTATAGCTCAGTGGCAGAGCATTCGACTGCAGCTCGAGAAGTCCTCGGTTCGAATCCGTGTGCCCCCTCATAGTATTTCCCCAAAGTCGAGCTGAAAAGGAAAGCCAGAGAATGTCTTTACGGATGCCTTCAAACCGGTTCAAAAAAAAAATTGTCAAGTCGATAAGAGAAAGCAAGGGGGTATAGCTCAGTAGCAGAGCATTCAACTGCAGATCGAGAGGTCCTCTTTTCAAATCCGTGTGCCCCCTCGTCGTTTTTCCCCTCAGTCGATCCGAAAGGGAAAGCCGGCGAATGTTTTTGCGGATGCCTTCAAACCGGTTCAAAAAAAAAATTGTCAAGTCGATAAGAGAAAGCAAGGGGGGTATAGCTCAGTGGCAGAGCATTCGACTGCAGATTGAGAGGTGCTCGGCTCAAATCCATGTACCTCCTTGTCAATTTTCCCCGAAGTCGAGCCGAAAGGGAAAGCCCGCAAATGTCTTTACGGATGCCTTCAAACCGGTTCAAATAAAAAAAAATTGTCAAGTCGATAAGAGAAAGCAAGGGGGGTATAGCTCAGTGGCAGACCATTCGACTGCAGATCGGGAGGTCCTTGGTTCAAATCCGTGTGCCCCCTCATTGTTTTTCTCCGAAGTCGAGAATAGGGAAAGCCGGCGAATGTCTTCACGGAGTCCTTCAAACCGGTTAAAAAAAAAAAATTGTCAAGTCATGAAGAGAAAGCGAGGGGGGTATAGCTCAGTGGCAGAGCATTCGACTGCAGATCAAGAGGTCCTCGGTTCAAATCCGTGTGCCCCATCGTCATTTTTCCCCGAAGTCGAGCCGAAAGGGAAAGCCCGCGAATGTCTTTACGGATGCCTTCAAACCGGTTCAAATAAAAAAAAATTGTCAAGTCAATAAGAGAAAGCAAGGGGTGTATAGCTCAGTGGCAGAGCATTCGAAATTCGAATGCATATTGAGAGGTCCTCGGTTCAAATCCGTGTGGCCCTTTGTCGTTATTCCCCGAAGTCGAGCCGAAAGGGAAAGCCGGCGAATGTCTTTACGGATGTTTTTCCCCGAGGTCGAGCCAATAGGGAAAGCCGGCAAATGTCTTTACGGATGCCTTCAAACCGGTTCAAAAAAAAAAAATTGTCAAGTCTATAAGAAAAAGCAAGGGGGGTATAGCTCAGTGGCAGAGCATTCGAATGCAGAACAAGAGGTTCTCAGTTCAAATCCGTGTGCCCCTTCGTCATTTTTCCCCGAAGTCGAGCAGAAAGGGAAAGCCCGCCAATGTCTTTACGGATGCCTTCAAACCGGTTCAAATAAAAAAAAATTGTCAAGTCTGTA
Organism: Pelophylax lessonae; assembly: GCF_965119305.1. Lineage (NCBI taxonomy): Eukaryota > Metazoa > Chordata > Amphibia > Anura > Ranidae > Pelophylax > Pelophylax lessonae. Next base: position 237,764,017 of record NC_138773.1, read on the forward strand.
AGAGAAAGCAAGGGGGTATAGCTCAGTGGCAGAGCATTCGACTGCAGATCGAGAGGTTCTCAGTTCAAATCCGTGTGCCCCTTCGTCATTTTTCCCCTCTGTCGATCCGAAAGGGAAAGCCGGCAAATGTCTTTACGGATGCCTTCAAACCGGTTCGAAAAAAAAAAATTGTCAAGTCGCGAAGAGAAAGCAAGGGGGTATAGCTCAGTGGCAGAGCATTCGACTGCAGATCGAGAGGTCCTCGGTTCAAATCCGTGTGCCCCTTCGTCGTTTTTCCACGAAGTCAAACCGAAAGGGAAAGCCGGCGAATGTCTTTACGGATGTTTTTCCCCGAAGTCGAGCCAATAGGGAAAGCTGGCGAATGTCTTTACGGATGCCTTCAAACCGGTTCAAATAAAAAAAATTGTCAAGTCTATAAGAGAAAGCAAGGGGGGTATAGCTCAGTGGCAGAGCATTCGAATGCAGATCAAGAGGTCCTCGGTTCAAATCCGTGTGCCCCTTCATCATTTTTCCCCGAAGTCGAGCAGAAAGGGAAAGCCCGCCAATGTCTTTACGGATGCCTTCAAACCGGTTCAAATAAAAAAAAATTGTCAAGTCTGTAAGAGAAAGCACGGGGGGTATAGCTCAGTGGCAGAGCATTCGACTGCAGATCGAGAGGTTCTCAGTTCAAATCCGTGTGCCCCTTTGTCATTTTTCCACGAAGTCGAGCCGAAAGGGAAAGCCGGCGAATGTCTTTACGGATGCCTTCAAACCGGTTCAAAAAAAAAAATTGTCAAGTCGTGAAGAGAAAGCAAGGGGGGGTATAGCTCAGTGGCAGAGCATTCGACTGCAGATCGAGAGGTCCTCAGCTCAAATCCATGTGCCTTCTCGTCGTTTTTCCCCGAAGTCGAGCCGAAAGGGAAAGCCCGCGAATGTCTTTACGGATGCCTTCAATCCGGTTTAAAAAAAAAAAATTGTCAAGTCGTATAGCTCAGTGGCAGAGCATTCGACTGCAGATCGAGAGGTCCTCGATTCAAATCCGTGTGCCCCCTCGTTGTTTTTCCGCTCAGTCGATCCGAAAGGGAAAGCCGGCGAATATCTTTACGGATGCCTTCAAACCGTTTCAAAAAAAAAAAAATTGTCAAGTCGATAAGAGAAAGCAAGGGGGGTATAGCTCAGTGGCAGAGCATTCGACTGCAGATCGAGAGGTCCTCTGTTTAAATCCATGTGCCCCCTCATTGTTTTTCCCCGAAGTCGAGAATAGGGAAAGCCGGCGAATGTCTTTACGGAGGCCTTCAAACCGGTTAAAAAAAAATTGTCAAGTCATGAAGAGAAAGCGAGGGGGGTATATCTCAGTGGCAGAGCATTCGACTGCAGATCGAGAGGTCCTCGATTCAAATCCGTGTGCCCCCTCGTTGTTTTTCCCCTCAGTCGATCCGAAAGGAAAAGCCGGCGAATTTCTTTTCGGATGCCTTCAAACTGGTTCAAATAAAAAAAAATTGTCAAGTCAATAAGAGAAAGCATGGGGGGTATAGCTCAGTGGCAGAGCGTTCGACTGCAGATCGAGAGGTCCTTGGTTCAAATCCGTGTGCCCCCTTGTCATTTTTCCCCGAAGTCGAGCCGAAAGGGAAAGCCCGCAAATGTTTTTACGGATGCCTTCAAACCGGTTCAAATAAAAAAAAATTGTCAAGTCAATAAGAGAAAGCAAGGGGGGTATAGCTCAGTGGCAGAGCATTCAACTGCAGATCGTGAGGTCCTCAGTTCAAATCCGTGTGCCTCCTCGTCGTTATTCCCTGAAGCCGAGCTGAAAGGGAAAACCCGCGAATGTCTTTACGGATGCCTTCAAACCGGTTCAAATAAAAAAAAATTGTCAAGTCGATAAGGGAAAGCAAGGGGTTAATAGACCTAATCACTATAGTAGTCAAAGAGAAAGAAGAGAACAACCACATGAAACATACTATAATGGTCAAAGAGATAGAAGAGACCACCCACAGAAGAGACAGAAGTCCAATACCTACACACAATTATTACGCCCCCTTTAAGAGACCTGAGAGATGAAGAAAGAAGGGATGAGAGACATCATCAATCTGAAAAAGGAAGAAAAGAGAATGACCATAAGAAATCATTTTTAGAGAAGGGCAAGAGAAACAACTCTCCAAAAAAGAAAGAAGAGCCAAAGCAACAAAGAAGAAGCATAGAAAGAAGAGAGGATGCCGAAGAGGAGAGGAGAAACAAAAGGAAAAGAGAAAGATAGGAGAAGGAATTTTTAACCTCAGGAAAAAGACCCTGACACAAGAAGAATTGCTAGTTCTGGATAAGGGACTGAAATATGCCCCAAAAAAGTGTTTGGATAAATTTGAAGCATATGTAGGCATTCAAAAATATATTAGGAAATTAAATATTAAAATATACGTCCTAAGTAATCCAATAAAGGCCACTAACAGAAAAGTAGAGCCCAACGCTATCCAACACAGCAATTTGAAAAATAAATCGATTTTCAACCCCCAGATAAATGACAATAAATGTATTAATGTTTTTAAGGAATTGGTTTTAGATGATTTGAAGAATATTAAAATCAAGAAATATGATGAGTCCAAAGCCATCCAAATAGGTTTAAAAAAACTAACAAAGAGACAGGATGTAGTATTAAGGCCGGCAGACAAAGGGGGGGGGGGGAATAGTGATTCAGGATAAAGAAAAATACCAAGAAACTATGTTAAACATGCTCAATGACGGACAAACATACACCAAACTATTGAGTAACCCCATCTATAAGCATAAAAAAGAACTGGAGCAATTAATCCATCTAGGCCTTAAAAAAGAGATATTAAATAAAAAAGAAGCGAAGTTTCTAATACCAGAAGCTTGCAGAACACCTTTAATGTATTCAACACCCAAAATGCATAAAGATGGAATAAACCCCCCACCGAGACCAATAGTCAATTGTATAGATTCACTCACCATGCGATTGGGACAATATATCGACACATTTCTACAGCCTATAATCCCGCAAACAAAAGCCTTCACTAAGGATACGAAGCACATCTTGCAAATATTAGAAGACACCCAACAACAAGAAAAAGTACAAATGGCCACTATAGATGTGGCTTCCCTTTATACAATAATAAAGCATCATGAAGCATGTGAAGCCACAAAATGGGCCTTAAGAAAGTATACAGGATTGATCTGCAAGCAACGGAAATTCCTAATAAAATGTTAAGATTTTTGTTTGAAGAAAAATTATTTTTGGTATAACAATACATATTATCATCAAAGCATCGGAGTCGCAATGGGCGCGAAGTTTGCGCCGAGCATAGCCAATATATTTATGGCCCAATGGGAGGAAGAAGCAATATATCAAAACAGACCGCCAGAAGTCATCCTATATAACAGATTCATAGATGATGGACTAATCTTCTGGAAAGGATCGAGAAATACACTTGAAGAATTCTTAGAAGAATTAAACAAGAACGATAAATATATAAAGCTGACCTGGAACATCAGTGAAGAAGAAATCACCTACTTGGACCTTCACATCTCCCAAGAAAACGGAAAAATATTTACAAAAACTCACTTCAAAGAGGTAGACCGTAATAGTTACCTCCCCATCACCAGCTGCCATCACAAAAATTGGCTGTGGAATATCCCGAAGGGACAATTACTAAGGCTGAAACGCAATTGCACGAAGGATAAAGATTTCGAAGAACAAGCAAATGTGTTATCCCAAACATTCTTGGATAAGGGCTATGAACATAACTTTATGAAAAATAAAATAACAGAAGTGAGAAATATACAGAGAAAGGAACTACTGAAGAAGAAACAAAAGGAAAATTCCTATACGGATAAAACCCCAATAATATTGGATTACAATTTGCAATATAAAGCAGTGGAGAAGATAATTAAGAGACACTGGCATGTGTTAAAAATAGACAAACATCTGAAGAATCACATACCAGAAAACCAAGCTTTATATACAAAAGGGCTCCTACACTAAAAAATAAAATAGTGAAAACCATCACAGATCCCCCAAAAAGAGATAAGAGAAAGCAAGGGGGGTATAGCTCAGTATAGAAAGGAAAGAACAACTGCGCTAATCCAAAAATAAAAGCAGCAACCTCAAGTGAGACTAGCACCCAAAAAATGTCCAATATAAAAATAAGTTGCGCTGTGGATGATGTGTACAAGTTGATTGTATGGTGAAGTTGAAAAAAATCCGAATAATGTCCAGAGATATGGAAACAAAATTGGGTAACTTGTGCAGGTACCGCTTACCGGAAATATGATAAATAAAAGCCCATCAGTATAATTCCAATACGACCCAGGAGTAGGATACAGGTGGGCTACCAGGTTCCAACGCGGATCCCTCAATGGAGTGGTAACATGTGTGATACAAGAAAACAGAACGCCATAGCGTAAAACCAAAAAATATGTATTGAAAAAACACCCAAAGTGAGATGGGAACACCACTGCTCCCGTAGTGAAAGGAAACGTGATAAAAGGATACCACAAAGCCTCAATAGGTACTCCTTACCAAAATGAAAAGGAAAAACAGCAGATGCACCAAAAATGGGAGGGGATTGCCCGAATAGGACAGCAGCTTACCACAAGGATGAGTATGGAGAGCTTATAGGTAACTGGATAGATGTGACTCGAACATGCAAGCAAGTGGGGGAAACACCTCTGGTAGATAAACACCCTTACCGACTCCTGATGATATGGAGGCAGGAAGGATATGGAGGGAACCAATCCGGTGTGTCTCCTCACTCAAATAGGGAACTCAGATAGACGGTAATGGATCTCATCTTAGGAAGGTCCTTTTTCACTTTACAAATAAAACACCTTTTATTCTTATATGTGTCACCGTTGAAGAAATTCTCCTCACGTCCTGAATGATCCCTCTCAAAAGCTGTCACTGTACTGGGTCAATCATAAACGGCCGTCAAGCCATAAAGAGAAAGCAAGGGGGGTATAGCTCAGTGGCAGAGCATTCAACTGCAGATCAAGAGGGTATAGCTCAGTGGCAGAGCATTTGACTGCAGATCGAGAGGTATTCGGTTCAAATCCGTGTGCCCCCTCGTTGTTTTTCCCCGAAGTCGAGCCGAAAGGGAAAGCCGGCGAATGTCTTTACGGATGCCTTCAAACCGGTTCAAATAAAAAAAAATTGTCAAGTCGTGAAGAGAAAGCAAGGGGGGTATAGCTCAGTGGCAGAGCATTCAACTGCAGATCGAGAGGTCGTCGGTTCATATTTGTGTGCCCCCTCGTCGTTTTTCCCCTCAGTCGATCCGAAAGGGAAAGCCGGCGAATGTCTTTACGGATGCCTTCAAACCGGTTCAAAAAAAAAAAATTGTCAAGTCGTGAATAGAAAGCGAGGGGGGCATTGCTCAGTGGCAGAGCATTCGACTGCAGATCGATAGGTACTCGGTTCAAATCCGAGTGCCCCTTCGTCGTTTTTCCACGAAGTTGAGCCGAAAGGGAAAGCCGGCGAATGTCTTTACGGATGCCTTCAAACCGGTTCAAAAAAAAAAATTGTCAAGTCGATAAGAGAAAGCGAGGGGGGTATAGCTCAGTGGCAGAGCATTCGACTGCAGATCGAGAGGTCCTCGATTCAAATCCGCGTGCCCCCTCGTCATTTTTCCCCTCAGTCGAGCCGAAAGGGAAATCCGGCAAATGTCTTTACGGATGCCTTCAAACCAGTTAAAAATAAAAAAATTGTCAAGTCGCAAAGAGAATTCAAGGGGGTATAGCTCAGTGGCAGAGCATTTGACTGCAGATCGAGAGGTCCTCGGTGCAAATCCGTGTGCCCCCTCGTCGTTTTTCCACAAAGTCGAGCCAAAAGGGCAAGCTGGCGAATGTCTTTACGGATGCCTTCAAGTCATGAAGAGACATCAAGGGGGGTATAGCTCAGTGGCTGAGCATTCGACTGCAGATGGAGAGGTCCTCGGTTCAAATCCGTATGCCTCCTCAGTCGAGCCGAAATGGAGAGCCGGCGAATGTCTTTACGGAGACCTTCAAAACGGTTCAAAAAAAATAAATTGTCAAGTCGGGAAGAGAAAGCAAGGGGGGTATAGCTCAGTGGCAGAGCATTCAACTGCAGATCAAGAGGTCCTCGGATCAAATCCGTGTGCCCCCTTGTCATTTTTCCCCTCAGTCGATCCGAAAGGGAAAGCCGGCGAATGTCTTTACGGATGCCTTCAAACCAGTTCAAATAAAAAAAAATTGTCAAGTCAGTAAGAGAAAGCAAGGCGGTATAGCTCAGTGGCAGAGCATTCGACTGCAGATCGAGAGGTCCTCGGTTCAAATCCGTGTGCCCCATTGGCATTTTTCCCTGAAGTCGAGCCGAAAGGGAAAGCCAGCGAATGTCTTTACGGATGCCTTCAAACCAGTTAAAAAAAATAATTGTCAAGTCGGAAAGAGAAAGCAAGGGGGGTATAGCTCAGTGGCAGAGCATTCGACTGCAGATCTAGAGGTCCTCGGTTCAAATCCGTGTGCCCCCTCAGTGGAGCCGAAAAGGGAAAGCCGGCGAATGTCTTTACGGATGCCTTCAAACCGGTTAAAAAAAAAAATGTTAAGTCGTGAAGAGAAAGCAACGGGGGTATAGCTCAGTGGCAGAGCATTCGACTGCAGCTCGAGAGGTCCTCGGTTCAACTCCATGTGCCCCCTCGTTGTCCTTCCCCTCAGTTGAGCCGAAAGGGAAAGCCGGCGAATGTCTTTACGGATGACCTTCAAACCGGTTCAAAAAAAAAATTGTCAAGTCGATAAGAGAAAGCGAGGGGGGTATAGCTCAGTGGCAGAGCATTCGACTGCAGATCGAGAGGTCCTCGATTCAAATCCGCGTGCCCCCTCGTCATTTTTCCCCTCAGTCGAGCCGAAAGGGAAATCCGGCAAATGTCTTTACGGATGCCTTCAAACCAGTTAAAAATAAAAAAATTGTCAAGTCGCAAAGAGAATTCAAGGGGGTATAGCTCAGTGGCAGAGCATTTGACTGCAGATCGAGAGGTCCTCGGTGCAAATCCGTGTGCCCCCTCGTCGTTTTTCCACAAAGTCGAGCCAAAAGGGCAAGCTGGCGAATGTCTTTACGGATGCCTTCAAGTCGTGAAGAGACATCAAGGGGGGTATAGCTCAGTGGCTGAGCATTCGACTGCAGATGGAGAGGTCCTCGGTTCAAATCTGTATGCCTCCTCAGTCGAGCCGAAATGGAGAGCCGGCGAATGTCTTTACGGAGACCTTCAAAACGGTTCAAAAAAAATAAATTGTCAAGTCGGGAAGAGAAAGCAAGGGGGGTATAGCTCAGTGGCAGAGCATTCAACTGCAGATCAAGAGGTCCTCGGATCAAATCCGTGTGCCCCCTTGTCATTTTTCCCCTCAGTCGATCCGAAAGGGAAAGCCGGCGAATGTCTTTACGGATGCCTTCAAACCAGTTCAAATAAAAAAAAATTGTCAAGTCAGTAAGAGAAAGCAAGGCGGTATAGCTCAGTGGCAGAGCATTCGACTGCAGATCGAGAGGTCCTCGGTTCAAATCCGTGTGCCCCTTTGGCATTTTTCCCTGAAGTCGAGCCGAAAGGGAAAGCCAGCGAATGTCTTTACGGATGCCTTCAAACCAGTTAAAAAAAATAATTGTCAAGTCGGAAAGAGAAAGCAAGGGGGGTATAGCTCAGTGGCAGAGCATTCGACTGCAGATCTAGAGGTCCTCGGTTCAAATCCGTGTGCCCCCTCAGTGGAGCCGAAAAGGGAAAGCCGGCGAATGTCTTTACGGATGCCTTCAAACCGGTTAAAAAAAAAATTGTTAAGTCGTGAAGAGAAAGCAACGGGGGTATAGCTCAGTGGCAGAGCATTCGACTGCAGCTCGAGAGGTCCTCGGTTCAACTCCATGTGCCCCCTCGTTGTCCTTCCCCTCAGTTGAGCCGAAAGGGAGAGCTGGCGAATGTTTTTACGGATGCCTTCAAACCGGTTCAAATAAAAAAAAAATTGTCAAGTCAATAAGAAAAAGCAAGGGGGTATAGCTCAGTGGCAGAGAACTCGACTGCAGATCGAGAGGTCCTCGGTTCAAATCCGTGTGCCCCCTTGTTGTTTTTCCCGAAGTTGAGCCTAAAGGGAAAGCCGGCGAATGTCTTTACTGATGCCTTCAGTTGAGCCGAAAGGGAGAGCCGGCAAATGTCTTTAAGGATCCCTTCAAGTCGTGAAGAGACAGTAAGGGGGGTATATCTCAGTGGCAGAGCATTCGACTGCAGATCGAGAGGTCCTCGGTTCAAATCCGTGTGCCCCCTCAGTCGATCTGAAAGGGAAAGCCGGCGAATGTCTTTACGGATGCCTTCAAACCATTTAAAACAAAAAATTGTCAAGTCATAAAGAGAAAGCAAGGGGGGTATAGCTCAGTGGCAAAGCATTCGACTGCAGATCGAGAAGTCCTCGGTTCAAATCCATGTGCCCCCTCGTTGTCCTTCCCCTCAGTTGAGCCGAAAGGGAGAGCCGGCGAATGTTTTTACGGATGCCTTCAAATCGGTTCAAAAAAAAAAAATTGTCAAGTCATGAAAAGAAAGCAAGGGGGTATAGCGCAGTGGCAGAGCATTCGACAGCAGATCGAGAGGTCCTCGGTTCAAATCCATGTGCCTCCTCGTCGTTTTTCCCCGAAGTCGAGCCGAAAGGGAAAGCCGGCGAATGTCTTTGCGGATGCCTTCAAACCGGTTCAAATAAAAAAAAATTGTCAAGTCAATAAGAGAAAGCAAGGGGGTATAGCTCAGTGGCAGAGCACTCGACTGCAGATCGAGAGGTCCTCGGTTCAAATCCGTGTGCCCCCTCGCTGTTTTTCCCGAAGTTGAGCCTAAAGGGAAAGCCGGCGAATGTCTTTTCTGATGCCTTCAGTTGAGCCAAAAGGGAGAGCCGGCAAATGTCTTTAAGGATCCCTTCAAACCGATTCAAAAAAAAAAAAATTGTCAAGTCGTGAAGAGACAGTAAGGGGGGTATATCTCAGTGGCAGAGCATTCGACTGCAGATCGAGAGGTCCTCGGTTCAAATCCGTGTGCCCCTTCGTCGTTTTTCCCCGAAGTAGAGCCGAAAGGGAAAGCCGGCGAATGTCTTTACGGATGCCTTCAAACCAGTTAAAAAAAAAAAAAATGTCAAGTCGATAAGAGAAAGCGAGGGGGGTATAGCTCAGTGGCAGAGCATTCGACTGCAGATCGAGAGGTCCTCGGTTCAAATCCGTGTGCCCCTTCGTCGTTTTTCCCCGAAGTAGAGCCGAAAGGGAAAGCCGGCGAATGTCTTTACGGATGCCTTCAAACCGGTTAAAAAAAAAAAAATGTCAAGTCGATAAGAGAAAGCGAGGGGGGTATAGCTCAGTGGCAGAGCATTCGACTGCAGATCGAGAGGTCCTCGGTTCAAATCCGTGTGCCCCCTCGTAGTTTTTCCCCGAAGTGGAGCCGAAAGGGAAAGCCGGCGAATGTCTTTACGGATGCCTTCAAACCGGTTCAAATAAAGAAAAATTGTCAAGTCACTAAGAGAAAGCAACGGGGTATAGCTCAGTGGCAGAGTATTTGACTGCAGATCGGGAGGTCCTCGGTTCAAATCCGTGTGCCCCCTCATTGTTTTTCCCGAAGTCGAGCCGAAAGGGAAAGCCAGCGAATGTCTTTACGGATGCCTTCAGTCGAGCTGAAAGGGAGATCCGGCAAATGTCTTTAAGGATCCCTTCAAACCGGTTCAAAAAAAAAAATTGTCAAGTCGTGAAGAGAGAGTAAGGGGGTATATCTCATTGGCAGAGCATTCGACTGTAGATCGAGAGGTCCTCGGTTCAAATCCGTGTGCCCCCTCATCATTTTTCCCCGAAGTCGAGCCGAAAGGGAAAGCCGGCGAATGTCTTTTACGGAGGCCTTCAAACCGGTTCAAAAAAAAAAAAATTGTCAAGTCGTGAGGAGACAACGAGGGGGGGGGTATAGCTCAGTGACAGAGCATTCTACTGCAGATCGAGAGGTCTTCGGTTCAAATCCATATGCCCCCTCATCATTTTTCCCCGAAGTCGAGCCGAAAGGGAAAGCCGGCGAATGTCTTTTACGGAGGCCTTCAAACCGGTTCAAAAAAAAAAAAATTGTAAAGTCGTAAGGAGACAACGAGGGGGGTGTATAGCTCATTGGCAGAGAATTCTACTGCAGATCGAGAGGTCTTCAGTTCAAATCCGTGTGCCCCCTCTTCGTTTTTCCCCGAAGTCGAGCCGAAAGGCAAAGTCGGCGAATGTCTTTACGGAGGCCTTCAAACCGGTTAAAAAAAAAAAATTGTCAAGTCATGAAGAGAAAGCGAGGGGGGTATAGCTCAGTGGCGGAGCATTCGAGTGCAGATCTAGAGGTCCTCGGTTCAAATACGTGTGCCCCCTTGTCGTTTTTCCCCTCAGTCGAGCCGAAAGGGAAAGCCGGCGAATGTCTTTATGGATGAATTCAAACCGGTTAAAAAAAAAAATTGTCAAGTCGATAAGAGAAAGCAATGGGGGTATATCTCAGTGGCAGAGCATTCGACAGCAGATCGAGAGGTCCTCGGTTCAAATCCGTGTGCCTACTCTTTGTTTTCCCCCAAGTCGAGCCGAAAGGGAAAGCCGGCGAATGTCTTTACGGATGCCTTCAAACCAGTTCAAATAAAAAAAAATTGTCAAGTCAATAAGAGAAAGCAAGGGGGGTATAGCTCAGTGGCAGAGCATTCGACTGCAGATCGAGAGGTCCTCGGTTCAAATCCGTGTGCCCCCTCGTCGTTTTTCCCCTCAGTCGATCCGAAAGGGAAAGCCGGCGAATGTCTTTACGGATGCCTTCAAACCGGTTCAAAAAAAAAAATTGTCAATTCGTGAAGAGAAAGCAAGGGGCTTATAGCTCAGTTGCAGAGCATTCGACTGCAGATCGAGAGGTCCTCGGTTCAAATCCGTGTGCCCCCTCGTCGTTTTTCCACGAAGTCGAGCCGAAAGGGAAAGTCGGCGAATGTCTTTACTGATGCCTTCAAACCGGTTCAAAAAAAAAAATTGTCAAGTCGTGAAGAGAAAGCAAGGGGGGTATAGCTCAGTGGCAGAGCATTCGACTGCAGATCGAGAGGTCCTCGGTTCAAATCCGTGTGCCTCCTCGTTGTTTTTTCCCGAAGTCGAGCCGAAAGGGAAAGCCGGCGAATGTCTTTATGGATGAATTCAAACCGGTTAAAAAAAAAAATTGTCAAGTCGATAAGAGAAAGCAATGGGGGTATATCTCAGTGGCAGAGCATTCGACAGCAGATCGAGAGGTCCTCGGTTCAAATCCGTGTGCCTACTCTTTGTTTTCCCCCAAGTCGAGCCGAAAGGGAAAGCCGGCGAATGTCTTTACGGATGCCTTCAAACCGGTTAAAAAAAAAAAAAAATTGTCAAGTCGTGAAGAGAAAGCAAGGGGGGTATAGCTCAGTGGCAGAGCATTCGACAGCAGATCGAGAGGTCCTCGGTTCAAATCCGTGTGCCTCCTCGTTGTTTTTCCCCGAAGTCGAGCCGAAAGGGAAAGCCGGCGAATGTCTTTACGGATGCCTTCAAAATTGTCAAGTCAATAAGAGAAAGCAAGGGGGGTATAGCTCAGTGGCAGAGCATTCGACTGCAGATCGAGAGGTCCTCGGTTCAAATCCGCGTGCCCCCTCATCGTTTTTCCCCGAAGTCGAGCCGAAAGGGAAAGCCGGCGAATGTCTTTACGGATGCCTTCAAACCGGTTTAAATAAAAAAAATTGTCAAGTCAATAAGAGAAAGCAAAGGGGGTATAGCTCCATGGCAGAGCATTCGACTGCAGATCGTGAGGTCCTTGGTTCAAATCCGTGTGCCCCCTCGTCGTTTTTCCCCAAAGTCGAGCCGAAAGGGAAAGCCGGCGAATGTCTTTACGGATGCCTTCAAACCAGTTCAAAAAAAAAATAAATTGTCAAGTCTTGAAGAGAAAGCAAGGGGGGTATAGCTCAGTGGCAGAGCATTCAAAGGGAAAGCCGGCGAATGTCTTTACAAATGCCTTCAAACCGGTTGAGAGTGAATATTCTCTATCTCATGTAATGAGGAGAGCAAAGTTACCAGTTGTTTCTTTCATTCCCTTTTAATCTTAGACCCATGCTTGATCAACACCCCTCGGATAACTACTTTATGGGCCTCCCACAGAATACCCGGGTCGTTTCGTTTGTTTGAAAGTAAAATTTTAATTCATCTGTTACATCCCTGAAGATCTCCGGTATCTGTAGGAGGCTCTCATTTAGTTTCCAAAACCGATTCCCTAAGGATAGTGTTTCAGAGAGTGAATTGTGTAAAGTAATTGGTGCGTGATCCGACCATGTTATACTTCCGATTTCACTTTTCATTATTGCATGTAATTGTCTTCAAGGAATAAAAAAATAATCTATTCTTGTGTATATTTTATGTACTGAGGAGTAAAATGTATAATCTTTTTCACCTGGGTGTGTTAATCGCCATACGTCCACAAGTTGATGTTTATATAATTCTTGAGTTATATGTTTACCAATTTGTGGGGAGCTTGAAGAGAGGCCTATTGAGGTATCCAACGAAGGGTTTAGAGGGGTATTTATGTCTCCCCCTAACAATAGCTGTCCTTCCGTAAAATCTGATAGTTTATTGAAAACCCTCGTAAGGAAAGTGTCTTGATTATAATTGGGGGCGTATATGTTTGCCATTGTTACCTTATCCTCTCCTATTGATCCCTTAATGAAAGCATACCTACCTTCCAAATCCAATTGTTTTTCTTTTAAGGTCCATGGAATTTTATTGGCAATAAGCATAGGCGTGCGCAGCCTATTGCATTAGGGTGTGCACCCCAAAGCTCAAACACACATGCGTGTGTATATATATATATATATATAGAGCAGTGATGGCGAACCTTGGCATGAGACGGTCAGAGACTGCAGACATGATACAGGAGATGGTCAGAGACTGCAGACATGATACAGGAGATGGTCATAGACTGCAGACATGATACAGTAGATGGTCAGAGACTGAGGACATGATACAGGAGATGGCCAGAGACTGAGGACATGATACAGGAGATGGTCAGAGACTGCAGACATGATACAGGAGATGGTCAGAGACTGCAGACATGATACAGGAGATGGTCAGAGACTGCAGATGTGATACAGGAGATGGTCAGAGACTGCAGATGTGATACAGGAGATGGTCAGAGACTGCAGACAAGATACAGGAGATGGTCAGAGACTGCAGACATAATACAGGAGTTGGTCAGAGACTGCAGACATAATACAGGAGACGGTCAGAGACTGCAGACATAATACAGGAGATGGTCAGAAACTGCAGACATGGTACAGGAGATGGTCAGAGACTGCAGACATGATACAAGAGATGGTCAGAGACTGCAGGCGTGATACAGGAGATGGTCAGAGACTGCAGACATGATACAGGAGATGGTCAGAGACTGCAGACATGATACAGGAGATGGTCAGAGACTGCAGACATGATACAGGAGATGGTCAGAGACTGCAGACATGATACAAGAGATGGTCAGAGACTGCAGACATGATACAAGAGATGGTCAGAGACTGCAGACATAATACAGTAGATGATCAGAGACTGAGGACGTGATACAGGAGATGGTCAGAGACTGCAGACATGATACAGGAGATGGTCAGAGACTGCAGACATGATACAGGAGATGGTCAGAGACTGCAGACATGATACAAGAGATGGTCAGAGACTGCAGACATGATACAGTAGATGGTCAGAGACTGCAAACGTGATACAGGAGATGGTCAGAGACTGCAGACATGATACAGTAGATGGTCAGAGACTGCAGACATGATACAGGAGATGGTCAGAGACTGAGGACATGATACAAGAGATGGTCAGGGACTGCAGACATAATACAGTAGATGATCAGAGACTGAGGACGTGATACAGGAGATGGTCAGAGACTGCAGACATGATACAGGAGATGGTTAGAGACTGCAGACATTATACAGGAGATGGTCAAAGACTGCAGACATGATACAAGAGATGGTCAGAGACTGCAGACATGATACAAGAGATGGTCAGAGACTGCAGACATGATACAAGAGATGGTCAGAGACTGCAGGCATGATACAGGAGATGGTCAGAGACTGCAGACATGATACAGGAGATGGTCAGAGACTGCAGACATGATACAGGAGATGGTCAGAGACTGCAGACATGATACAGGAGATGGTCAGAGACTGCAGACATGATACAAGAGATGGTCAGAGACTGCAGACATAATACAGTAGATGATCAGAGACTGAGGACGTGATACAGGAGATGGTCAGAGACTGCACACATGATACAGGAGATGGTCAGAGACTGCAGACATGATACAGGAGATGGTCAGAGACTGCAGACATGATACAGTAGATGGTCAGAGACTGCAAACGTGATACAGGAGATGGTCAGAGACTGCAGACATGATACAGGAGATGGTTAGAGACTGCAGACATGATACAGGAGATGGTCAGAGACTGCAGACATAATACAAGAGATGGTCAGAGACTGCAGACATGATACAAGAGATGGTCAGAAACTGCAAACGTGATACAGGAGATGGTCAGAGACTGAGGTCCTGATACAGGAGATGGTCAGAGACTGCAGACATGATACAGGAGATGGTCAGAGACTGCAGACATGATACAGGAGATGGTCAGAGACTGCAGACATGATACAGGAGATGGTCAGAGACTGAGGACATGATACAAGAGATGGTCAGAGACTGCAGACATAATACAGTAGATGATCAGAGACTGAGGACGTGATACAGGAGATGGTCAGAGACTGCAAACGTGATACAGGAGATGGTCAGAGACTGCAAACGTGATACAGGAGATGGTCAGAGACTGCAGACATGATACAGGAGATGGTCAGAGACTGCAGACATGATACAGGAGATGGTCAGAGACTGCAGACATGATACAGTAGATGGTCAGAGACTGCAAACGTGATACAGGAGATGGTCAGAGACTGCAGACATGATACAGGAGATGGTTAGAGACTGCAGACATGATACAGGAGATGGTCAGAGACTGCAGACATGATACAAGAGATGGTCAGAGACTGCAGACATGATACAAGAGATGGTCAGAGACTGCAGACATGATACAAGAGATGATCAGAGACTGCAAACGTGATACAGGAGATGGTCAGAGACTGAGGTCCTGATACAGGAGATGGTCAGAGACTGCAGACATGATACAGGAGATGGTCAGAGACTGCAGACATGATACAGGAGATGGTCAGAGACTGCAGAGATGATACAGGAGATGGTCAGAGACTGCAGACATGATACAAGAGATGGTCAGAGACTGCAGACATAATACAGTAGATGATCAGAGACTGAGGACGTGATACAGGAGATGGTCAGAGACTGCAGACATGATACAGGAGATGGTTAGAGACTGCAGACATGATACAGGAGATGGTCAGAGACTGCAGACATGATACAAGAGATGGTCAGAGACTGCAGACATGATACAGTAGATGGTCAGAGACTGCAAACGTGATACAGGAGATGGTCAGAGACTGCAGACATGATACAGTAGATGGTCAGAGACTGCAGACATGATACAGGAGATGGTCAGAGACTGAGGACATGATACAAGAGATGGTCAGAGACTGCAGACATAATACAGTAGATGATCAGAGACTGAGGACGTGATACAGGAGATGGTCAGAGACTGCAGACATGATACAGGAGATGGTTAGAGACTGCAGACATGATACAGGAGATGGTCAGAGACTGCAGACATGATACAAGAGATGGTCAGAGACTGCAGACATGATACAAGAGATGGTCAGAGACTGCAAACGTGATACAGGAGATGGTCAGAGACTGAGGTCCTGATACAGGAGATGGTCAGAGACTGCAGACATGATACAGGAGATGGTCAGAGACTGCAGACATGATACAGGAGATGGTCAGAGACTGCAGAAATGATACAGGAGATGGTCAGAGACTGCAGACATGATACAAGAGATGGTCAGAGACTGCAGACATCATACAGTAGATGATCAGAGACTGAGGACGTGATACAGGAGATGGTCAGAGACTGCAGACATGATACAGGAGATGGTCAGAGACTGCAGACATGATACAGGAGATGGTCAGAGACTGCAGACATGATACAAGAGATGGTCAGAGACTGCAGACATGATACAGTAGATGGTCAGAGACTGCAAACGTGATACAGGAGATGGTCAGAGACTGCAGACATGATACAGTAGATGGTCAGAGACTGCAGACATGATACAGGAGATGGTCAGAGACTGAGGACATGATACAAGAGATGGTCAGAGACTGCAGACATAATACAGTAGATGATCAGAGACTGAGGACGTGATACAGGAGATGGTCAGAGACTGCAGACATGATACAGGAGATGGTCAGAGATTGCAGACATGATACAGGAGATGGTCAGAGACTGCAGACATGATACAAGAGATGGTCAGAGACTGCAGACATGATACAAGAGATGGTCAGAGACTGCAAACATGATACAGGAGATGGTCAGAGACTGAGGTCGTGATACAGGAGATGGTCAGCGACTGCAGACATGATACAGGAGATGGTCAGAGACTGCAGAGATGATACAGGAGATGCTCAGAGACTGCAGAGATGATACAGGAGATGCTCAGAGACTGAGGACATCATAGAAGATAGAAGAGCACTAGGGGGGCCGGAGAGCACAGGGGAAGCAGAGAGCACTGGAGGAGGTGAAGGGCACGGTGGGGGGGGGGACAGGAGAGAATTAAGAGGGGGTTTGGAAAGCATTGTAGGGGGGTTGGAAGGCGCAGGGGGTGGAGAGGACTGGGGGGGGGCGAGCAGGGAAAACCAGGCGGGTGGAGAGCACTGGGGGGGACAGGGAGAATAGGGGGAGGGAGATGAAAAGGGAGCTGAAGAGCATCGGGGGGGCTAAAGAACAGGGGGGGTCTAGTGCGCTAGGGAGGTTAAGATCACTGGGGGGTCAGCAAAGGAAGTTGTATAGGAGGGGGATGGGGCAGCTGCATATAGAGGAATTGATCTTTCCCTATTCTTCCTGCAGGAGGGAGAGGAGGACAATCAGTTATTCAGCAGCTGCAGGAAGAATAGGGAAGGATGAATTCCTCTATATGCAGGTTCCCCATCCCCCTCCTATCCAGCACAGAGCACACACCCTTGAGCAATGGGCACTCACCTTCTTCCCGCCGAGGCCCCGCCCCCTTCTTCCTGCCGAGGCTCTGCCCCTTTCTTCCCGCCGAGGCTCCGCCCCCACTTGCAGCACGGATTGAAGGAACTGCCACTGCAGCTGCCTTCACACTGCCATACAGGATCTCTCAGAGGACGCTGGCTGATACCCCTAGTGCGCCCCCCCCCATTGGTACCCCACTGTGTGTGTGACACTGTCCTTTAGTAGCTGCTTGCGGTGATGTCGGGGGTGGGCGGGATCGAGCAACTGTCAAACACCAGCCAATGATTGGGCTGCTTAAGAAAGGGGCGGAGCCACATAAATGAAGCAGCCGCCCAGACCCCATCCCATTGGCTGGTGTTTGATAGCTGTTCGGTCCCGCCCATCCCCGACATCACCCCTGAGTTCTGACAGCTGGTCTTTCCCCTGCAAGCAGTAACATTACCTGACAGTGTCACACACACTGAACGGCTCTGGTAAGCCGTACTATCTGCTGGAGCCAACAGCACAGCCGCCTCTCCACGGAGTATCTCACTACCCTCAGTGCCAAAGATGGAGATCTCGGGAGACAGCAGGCCCTACACTAACAGACACAGGGTGATTAGGGTGTGCCCAGGCACACCCGGCACACCCCGTGCGCACGCCTATGGCAATAAGAATGGGGTGGTTTGATTTAGACTCTCTGTTAGTCGAATGATAATATTTATTTCTAAGAATAGGTAATTTATTTTCTTTAAAGTGTGTTTCTTGTATTAATGCTATATCTATTTGGGAGCGTCTCAGGTCATTTAATAACATATGTCTCTTCTCAGGCGTATTTAGACCCCTTGAGTTTAGTGACATTTTTATGGTTTATGGTTGCCATTTAGACTCGGCAGTAGCAAGGAAATGAGGAGATATGGGGGGAAAAAAAAGGCAAAAAGAAAAACCCCTAAACTTAAGCCCGCCCTCCCTGTATTATTATATCAACTTATTGTTTACACGCACCCAGCCCACCTCGGTATTGTGTGCGTTAACCTATTTAGGTCTGTGGTTAGGGTAATCCACAGAGCAAGGTTCAGCTCTCTCCCTCCCTAGGACGGGTCGGGTCCCGCTATTCTTAACTTATTTGTCAGCACGTTTTGCCTTTATTCCTTTAACCTCTATCCCTTATATAGTCTTTCCATTCTAAGTACCATTCTCTTCTTCTTCCCCCCTTTCAATTCCCCTCTAGTCCTTCTTCACTCTCTCCCCATAAGGGGTAGAAAGGAGATGGAAGATAATTTTTATGACCTTAACCACTTCCCCCTAGGTGGACGTCATATGACGTCCAAACTTTGCGGGGGTATACCGGGATGATGCCTCTAGCTAGAGGCATCATCCCGGTACCGTTGTTTGAAGCCGATGGTCGGCTTTCCGTCGGTACCGATCGATGCGGCTCGGGAGCCGCTCGATCGTTACCCGGGGGGCGGGAGGGGACATCCCCCCCTCCCGCCGCCTTCCGCGGCTTTTACCGGGGCTCCCGTCCCACCGGGAGCCCCGAGCACCCAGCCGGCGCGTCCTCCGGCTGGATGGAGTCCCGATGAATGCCGAAAACGGCATCGATCGGGTCTCCGATGATGTAACCCGGAGGCGGCGTCCATGACGTCACTTCCGGGTTAGTGTGCTGCAAAACGGTGCCAAATTTGAAAAACGGCTGTATGCAAAAACGCAGTTTTCGGCGTTTTGCATACAGGGAAGTGTAGTGGAGGGGTCGAGGGTCTTTTAGACCCTCGATCCCTCCATAAAGTGTACCTGTCACTGCATATTGCTGTCACAAGGGATGTTTACATTGCTTGTGACAGCAATAAAAGTGATCAGATTTTTTTTTTTTTTTTAAACTGTAATAAAGTTAAAAAAATAAATAAAATAAATGGGAAAAAAAATTTAGCCGCCCCGATCACCGTTAGCTCGCGCACAAAAAAAAATGTATACGTAAGTCGAGCCGCGAATTAAATCGCTGTTCAAACCACACATGTGAGGTATCGCCGCGATCACCAGAGCGTGAGCAATAATTTAAAAAAAAGAGCTACACTCTAACTCTAAACTGGTAACCGTTAAATAAATTTAAAGTGTCGCCTATTGAGATCTCTATTGACCGTAGTTTGTCGCCATCCCACGGGGGGCGCAATTTTAAACCGTAACATGTTGGGTATCTATTTACTCGGCATGACATCATCTTTCACAATATACAAAAAAAATGGGCTAACTTTACTGTTTACTATTTTTTAAATGCAGTGAAATGTAATTTTTCCCAAAAAAATAAAAAAAATGGCGTTTTAAAGACCGCTGCGCAAATACCGCGTGACAAAAAATATTGCAATGACCGCCATTTTATTCTCCAGAGTCTTTGCTAAAAAAATATATATAATGTTTGGGGGTTCTAAGTAGTTTTCTAGGAAAAAATACTGGTTTTAACTTGTAAACACAAAGTGTCCGAAATAGGCCTGGTATGGAAGTGGTTAACACGTATTTTAATTCATTCATTCAGGCCCAAAAAAAAAAATAGATAAAAAAAATCTTTTTTTCCTTTTAAGAGAGACATAAAGGGGAATTGAGAGTAAAGGAGTAGAGGCGAGTTTATTGAGTTAAGCACCTTATGTAAACGTACAGAAAAGAAGAAGGGCATCGTTAGACAGTTGCAAAAGTACAGTAGCACATAGCCAAATACTTCAAGCATTACACCGGGCATAAAGCAAAAGAGAAACATAACATAGGAAAAACAATTATAATGAAATATAATACAGCGAGGTACTTGACATGTTAAAATCAGAACAGGACCACGTGACCCAACCAAGGCCAAAGGGAGGCCAGGGGCATCGACCCAATAGGCATCCACCACATCGGGGCATAGGCACAAGGTATCCACCTGACCCTAAGTTTCGCAAGTGTCAGAGGCCTCTAGCCATCTGTCCCAAATTTTGTTGTAGCGTTTTGGACAGCCCCTGTTAGCGTACATAACCTTCTTAAAGGGGAGAGTGGCACCCACAGCCGCTTTCCAGGCCGAAAGGGAAGGGGGTGAAGACTGCATCCATGTCAGGGATATCATTTTTCTAGCAGCGAATAGAGTCTCCCGGAGAAATTGAACCACGTGTTTGTCCACGTCAACCTCAGGGAATATCCCAAGGAGACACAGCTTGGGGTCCAGGGTAGTTGGGCACCCCATGCGGTCATGCAGGAAGCGGACGACCTGCGTCCAAAATCCCTGCACGTCCGAGCAGGACCAAATCATGTGTCCGAAGGTGCCCGGAGAGTGAGAACACCTTGGGCACGCCGAGGAGCGGGAGGAGTCAAAGCGGGCCAGCCTCACGGGAGTCAGATATGATCTATGAACAATGTAGATTTGTGTCAGCCGATCCGACAGTTTGGGAGAAATCTGCGTACAGGCCTCCAGGGCCTCATCCCACTCCTCGTCCTCCAGCTCCCCAACATCACCCACCCAGGAGTCCCGCACCCCGTATGCCAAAGCAGTCACCCACTTGGTGCCCAGCATTTCATACAGCAACGATATGAGTTTACGATGTTCTTGACCCCTAATCACATCAAGGATATCAACTGACTGTAACACAGGGATCGCCTGAGCAAATTGACCTCTCAGGGCATGATATAGTTGCAGGTAATAGAAGTGCATGGAAGCCGGGAGTTGAAATTCCTCCCGGAGTAGGCTAAAGGGTTTAATAGATCCGTCAGAAACAACATGAGACAATAAATACACGTCCTTCCGGATCCACATCCCCGGGTTGGGAATATGTAGGAGTTCCGGCAGCTGACGATTGAACCACAGGGGAGTCATGGAATGTAAACTCGCGTCACCGGTCCTAGATAGTGCCAGGTCCCAGACCCGTCTGTGATGGAATGAAAGGCTGCCTCGAGGAGCCGTCGATACCGACCCAGCAACTCCTCTAACTAGATCACAGAGCGGGTGGGGGAGCCGCGACTCCACACCCCTGCAGACCAATGCCATATACCTGGTCGAATCCTGTTTGTCCAGGTGAAAAGTGTGAAAGTTGGGCAGCCAAGTAATATCTTGCCAGCTCCGGAACTGCCATGCCTCCCATTTTGGTGGGTTTTTGAGTGTGTTTCCAGGACAGCTTGTGCCGGGAGGAGCCCCAGATAAACGAACGCAACAAGCTCTCCAGAGTCATGAAGTACCTATATGGAATATAGACAGGGGAATGCCACAGCAGGTATAGGATCTTGGGGAGCAGGATCATTTTCACCAGGCCCACCCTGCCCATTACGCCCAATGGCAACCGAGCCCAAACCTGTGTCTTGTCCTTTACCAAGTCAAAGAGAGGTTCAATGTTCAGGGAAATATAGTCAGTAAGGGAGCTAGTCACCCAGACACCAAGATGTTTAAAGTCCGACACCCGCGACAGGGGGAGCGACGCCTGATCCGCTTCCGGGGGGAAACTGTCCAGAGGAAGGATGAGGGACTTATCCCAATTGACCGTCAGGCCAGAGAATCTCCCGAACCGCTGTATGACCTCCAGGGCACACCGCAACGAGGGCCCCGAGTCAGCCAGGTACAGGAGCATATCGTCTGCGTACAATCCAACACGCTCCTCCAGGTCACCGCGACGGAGACCACAAATGCCAGCGTCTGTCCGGAGGGCCATCGCAAGAGGCTCGACCGCCAGGGCATAAAACAGTGGGGAGATAGGGCATCCCTGACGTGTGCCTCGGGACAGAGGAAATGACGTGGAGGTTCAGCCATTAGCCACCACCCGGGCCCGAGGTTGACTATATAGGACTGTAAGCCATCTAATAAACCGTGGGCCAAACCCAAACCTGCGTAGACACTGCCAAAGGTACGACCACTCAACAGAGTCGAAGGCCTTAGCAGCATCCAAGGTCACAACCACCCTGGTACCGACACAGTCATGAGAGGCTTGCATGTTCATGAACAAGCGTCTGGTGTTGAAGGCCGTATTCTTGGCCAGCATGAACCCTGTCTGATCTGGGTGCACGAGGGAAAGGATCACCTTATTGAGTCTGAGGGCAAGCACTTTGGCCAGGATTTTGACATCACACTGTAACAGTGAGATGGGCCTGTAGGAATCCGGAAACCGGGGATCCTTGCCAGGCTTGGGAAGTAAAATGATCAAAGCCTCACACATTGAGGCAGGGAGAGAGCCCGACTTAAAGGCCGCCTCAAACACCGCGAGCAGACGGGGGGCCAGGGTTTCAGAATACTGCGAGTAAAACTCGATGGGGAGGCCGTCAGAACCAGGCGCTTTAGCCTTGGCAAAGGAGGAGATGGCAGAAACTATTTCACCGAGAGAGATCGGGGCCTCGAGCGCCGTGATCTGTTCAAGGGTCAGTGCAGGAAACTCCAGGGTGTCCAGCAGTCCAGTCAGATCCGAGGGATCATAATCTACCTTGGAGGAATAAACCTCACTAAAATACGAGGCAAATAATTCCGCCACAGCTGCGGGGTCCGAGGAGTCGCCCAACACTGAGGAATGAAGCGAGATCACCACCGGTGGTCTGGCGTCCATATGAGCCAAATACGCCAGCAATTTGCCCGACCGCTCCCCATGCTCATATATACGTTGTCTACTAAAAAATAGTTTCTGGTTGGCGTGTTCCTGGAACATATGATCTAGGGCCCTAGACCTCAGCTTAATTTGGGAAAGTGCATCTGGCATCGGGGTGCTAGCATATTCAGGCTCCATTTCAACCAGTTGGCGTTCGGCAGTATGCAAGTCAGCACGTGACATCCTCCGATGTCGAGCTATCCGCGACGATAAAAGTAGGTGCGCATGGCCCTTAAAGGACTCCCATACAGTCAATGTGGACGTCGAGTCAGAGTTAGAGCTGAAAAAAAAGTCCCATTCTTTCGCCAAGGAGTTGATGTCTGGGATAGTCTTAAGCCAAAAGGGGTTTAGACGCCAATGTCGCTGGGGAGGGGCAGTGAACGGGGACATGGTAACCACATATGGGGCGTGATCCGAGAGCAATCTCGGGCCAAAGCGGGCGCCCAATAGCCTGGGCAGGAGGGCCTGGGAGATCCAAATACCATCAATCCTAGACATGGTGGAATGAGAGGTCAAAAGCACGAGTAGGCCCATGCAGTGGGATGCAGGCAGCGCCAGGAGTCAAGGAGGTGGCAGCTAGTGAGTAGTCTATGAAAACGGGTGAACCTATCCGGGAAAGGCTGGGAGCCTGGAGCCCCCTCCCTATCCAGAAAGGGGTTGGAGACCGTGTTAAAGTCCCCCAGCCACACCGCTGGAATCGAGGGGTATCTCGCCAAAAATGCCATACCCTCAGTCAGAAGGGTGGCACTAAACGGAGGAGGAAAATACCATGCCAATAGAAGTATGTCATGCCCCCCTATGGCACCCGCCACAAACACATATCTGCCCAGGGGGTCCGTCACCACTTCCCGCACCGCAAAGGCCACAGACCGGGAGATCAGCAGCGACACACCCCTCGAGTGTGAGGAATGCGACGCATGAAAGGACCAGCTGACCCACGGTCTGCGAAGGGCCCCCAGCAGGTTGCCCTCGGCATGCGTCTCAACCAGTGCGATCACATCCGTTCTCTGCTCCTTCAGACAGGACAGGATAACAGTGCGCTTGACCTCGCACATTCCACGTAATAAAGGTCAGCCCCGCCATATCAACAAGGAGGAGAAAGTAGTTTGCGGCACAGGGTGGCAACGGAGCGCCCGGTCATGCCGATAGCACAACCACTGTCCATGACCCGGAGCCCAGAAGCTCAACCAAGCAAAGTATATAAATAATGCAGTGCAATCATAAGGCTGTACATAGGATACATAGCAAAACTCAATAAACATAAACCCCCACCCCCCACCCAGCCCAACACACACCCCAACTCGTGTGAGCATCAATCCCAAAACCAAACAGTTCACGGGCAGCCATGACCAGCGGCCCCGGGCAGTACCACCAAATGGGGAGGCCCCCCAGGGCAGGCCAGCACACCGCACACCGATGAGGGCGAACAATCTCCGAAGAGGAGCCCCATTACTGGGACACAACAGTGAGCACAAATCGTGTGTCCAAAGGTTCATAGTACCCATGGTGGGCGTAGAGGCCTCCCGGCTAGAAGGCAAAAGAAAAGAAAAATGGGTCCATAGCAGTAAAACAAACGTGAAGAGCAAAAAGTATGGGGCAGTCTTCTCAGGGGGGAGGGAGAGGGGGGAAACATGGGGGAGAACATCAAGTGAGGGGCAAAAGGACTGGGAAGTTCATCCAGGCAGCTCTAAGCGGGTTGCAAGCCAAAGTCACCAATGGAGCAGGAGGCAGTCCGAGTGCCAGCGTGAGTGTCCGTGGTATGAGAGACAGGGGAGGAAGGAGGGGGGGGGGAAGGGGCATGAGGGAAGCAACCAGCAGGATAATGCAGGCTAAAGAAAGTACAGTAATCCTAGGCACAAAAGGGTAGGCAGTGGGTAGACAACCAACACTCATGGCAGACGATCCAGCCAGGCAATCGCGGCGTCGGGGTCCTCAAAAAAGTGTACCCTGTCCTCTCCAACTACTCGAAGCCTGGCAGGGTAGAGCATGGCATATTTGAGGTTACGGGTCCGAAGGCGTCGTTTCACCTCACCAAACTGGCTGCTCTGTCTCTGGACCTCCACCGAGAAGTCCGGGAATGCCATAACCTGATGATTATCCAGCGGGATATTACCACGTTCCCTGGACAACCTGAGGACCGCATCCCTGTCCCGAAAGTTCATAAATCGGGCGATAAAGACCCGGGGAGGAGCGCCAGGGGGTGGCTTCTTCGCAGGTATGCGATGCGCCCTCTCCACGACAAAGGCCTGAGAGAATGCCTCCCTGCCATAGGACTTAACCAGGAGGTCTTCCAGAAACGTTGCAGGGGATGTCCGTTCCACAGCCTCAGGCAGTCCAACAAAGCGGATGTTATTACGCCTGGCTCTGTTCTCCATATCGTCCTGTTTGTGGAGCAGGTATTGAATGTCCCTGGCAGCTTGCTCAGCAGCATTTTGCATAGGGGGTAAATCATCCTCCACCCTAGAGATCCGTCCCTCCGCCTCCGTCATCCTACCCACAGCTTCTGGAAGTCCTGCCTGAGCAGAGAAATGTCCACCTTGATTTCCTCAATTTTGGTGGTCAGGGACGCTTTGCAGTCCGTTATGGCGGCTAGGATGACCGCTTGATCCGCGGCCTGCGTGGCTGCAGCGAGAGCAGGCTGGGGCGATCCGCCATTTTGAGCCGCTCCGCTCCCCTCCTGGCGCCGAAACTTCTCCAGCTTAGCTGCCGCTGTAGATGGCCGGTTCGGCGGGGACATAGCCAGGTCCGGATGGCGGGAGCAATCGGCAGCTGAGGGTGAAGACAGCACTCGATTTCGGGGCCACAGGATGATCTAAACGGATGCTTGCCGGGAGAGCCTCACGAGCACACGTCTGCTCACATCGGTCTTCAGGCCACGCCCCACGGCGTAGTTATTTCTTACTGCCGAAGAAAGTCCCATACAGTTTCTATAACTTCTGGGGTCTCTTATCTTTTCTATGTATAGTCTTCTCCAGGTATTGGGGTAAGGCTGCCTGCCAATTCGATATCTGTATTTCTTCTGTTCCTAGAAATAAAAAAAAGCCTGGAAGATCTGTAACAGAGCGCAAAGTGTAGTATATAGTGTTCTTATGGAATGTAACCATTAACGGGTAACCCCAATGATAGGTAAATCCCAGCTGTTTGGCCTTTTCCAGTATTGGGCGTAAGATAGCCCTACGGGTAAGTGTGGCCCTGGAAAGATCTGGGAATATTTTAATGTTAATCCCGTTATATTCAATTGTCTCTTTTAGCCAAGCCTTCCTGAGCATCTCTTCTCTCTGTGAAAAGTAATGGATCCGGCATATAACGTCTCTTGGTCTATCGGAGTCTATCATTTTGGGTCCTGGGGCTCTATGGACCCTGTCCAGTACTATGGTAATAGCGTTATTGGAATCTATTAATTTAGAAAATATATTCCTTAACGTTTCCTGGAGTTGGTCTTTTTCTACTTGCTCCGGTAACCCCCTTACTCTAAGATTGTTCCGGCGGCTCCGATCTTCCAGATCTTCCATCCGTAATTGCATAGAGGCCAACATATCAGAGTAATCCTCCTGGGATTTTTCAACCTTTGTTACCCTGCAAGATAAGGCTGCTATTGCTTTCTCTCCAATGTTCACTTTCTCTGTGTAACGCTCCGGCGTTTATTTGTGTGGTGTGGATTTGCAGCTGCGGAAGTTACACTCAGTAGTCATGTAGAGATGTGTTGAACTACCATATCCAACTCTCAAGACTCATCATTGTGCATCAGCCTGTCTCAGCAAGCACATACACAAACACAGACACTCATTAAAGATGTTCCTGGAGTGATATGTTTATATGTGAAAGTATAGAGGTGATACTGAGGGGACAGGCGTGGATAGTGATAGCAATGGTAAGAGGTAACAGATGGTGATAGTAAGCACTTAGGATAGCAATCATGTACAGGTAACAGGTGGTAGTGAAGAGCAGATGAAGTGTACAGGAGATGCTAGGCTAGTGCAGTGACAAGATGGTAATAGGCTCAAGAGCTTGCAATCTAAGTAGCGGTGCAGATGTTAGATGTAACAGTATAGTTCTTAGAGTAGCAATAGTCTTTAGTAAGCAGAGTAGTAGTGAAAGTAGATTAGGAAGGTATTCCCCTGTGGGGTACTTATCACTGGTAGGTTTGTAAGGAGAGGGTTCCGGCGGTGAGGTAATGATCTTGTAGCGAGATACAAGATGTTGTAGCAAGTCTTCGGTCAATCCAGGTATTAGGGAATAGCTGGAGGATTCGGCAGCGTTAGGTAATGCTGTAGCAAGCGGTGTTGCGTGCGGTAAGCCGAGAGTGATCGGGTAGCGAGATACAGGATCAGATAAAGCCGTGTGCCAAGAGTGATCGAGTAGCGAGATACAGGATCCGAAAGTGATACAAGTTCAGGTAGCGAGATACGTGAATGAGTAGCATCAGGTATGGCTGCTTTACAGGTGGCTTGCACGAACACATGTGAGTGAATGCCGGCGGTTGAAATAGCCGCTCAGAGCGGCACTCACTGATGAGGTCATGGAATTTAAAGGGACAGGTACTAGATGCGTTCCACCTATCTATATGGTGGAACGTAATGTACAAATAATAGGCTGGAAGGGTACCGCAGGTACCAGGATCTTACAGTACCCCCCCCCCTAAGGCCGGCTCCGGAAGGCCTATAACACTGGTCTCTCCGGGTATTTGGAGTGGAACCTTCGTATAAGCCTGGGTGCGTGGACGTCAGAAGCATCCAACCAGGTGTCATCTTGGGGACCATAATTTTTCCATCTTATGAAATATTGGAGCTTTCCTCTGTGGATACGAGAATCCAAAATTTCTTTGATCTCAAATTCTTCTCCACCTTCAACTTGTATTGTTGGTGGAGGCGCGATGGTAGGTCTAATCCCTTGGTTGGGTGTATGTGGCTTCAATAGAGATACATGGAACGTGGGGTGTATTTTAAGATCTGCCGGTAAAGTGAGTCGAACTGCAGATTCCCCAATGAGCTTCTCAATTGGGAAAGGTCCCAGGAATAGAGGTCCAAGCTTTTTACTAGGAATTTTCAACCTCAAGTTCCTCGTAGATAGCCAAACAAGATCCCCAATAGCATATTGAGGTGAAGGTCTTCTGCGGAGGTCATAGTACCTCTTTTGTTGGCTATGAGCATGTGAGATGGTGGTGTTAAGTAAGCCCAAAGAGTCTTTTATTTGGGTGAGATAGTCAGAGGCTACTGGGTTACTTGATGGTAGGATGCGTGGTGGAAGAATTGTGGGATGGAACCCATAGTTCAGGTAGAACGGACTTTGCTTAGTAGTACTGTGGGTTGCATTGTTATAAGCAAATTCTGCCAGAGGGAGGAGGTCCACCCAATCATCCTGTAGGTATGAGGTGTAGCAACGCAAATATTGTTCAATACACTGGTTGACTCTTTCAGTTTGTCCGTTGGTCTGCGGGTTACATAGTTACATAGTTACATAGTTGGTGAGGTTGAATAAAGACAAAAGTCCATCCAGTTCAACCTGTGTAGATGTGTGTGGCTGTAATCATCTTGCATACCCCTGAATGTTCTGATCCTTGAGATGTACGTCTAAGAGTCTTTTGAAAGCCACCATACTTTTTTTGGGTATGCGATTCCTTAAGGAGTTTATAGTTCAGTTTTAGCCATAATCCCTAAATATCTTTGAAGAAAGAGGTTTGGTGCCTCAAGTCAAGGTTTGTGGGACTTTAAAGGGGCTAATATACACAAAAGTATTCTAAGTATAAATATAATATTTATTTCAAAATAACATAAAAGAGATTATCATACATTTCTGGTTTAGCAGAACATATGTTACATGTGATGTATGGGCTAAGAACCCATAGGTGAGAGTGAAGGAGAATAGTATGAAAAAGTGACATGGTGGAAATGTGACATTAGTCTCTCTCTTGTGGTCCAAACGTCTATGGTTGGCGTTGGATCTTTGTTTGAGAGAGTATTTGGATTCCTACGCGTTTCGGCGGGGAGCCTTTGTCAAGGAAAAATGTCAACCATCTCTGCAAGATATGTGAAATGGTAGTAAGGGTATTTAGTTTTTTGACCATCCTGAGACATTTGTTTCATGGTAGGTCATGTGATACATACTTAGATAAAGAATTGCCTGGGCCTGCTTGTGGTCCTCCGGTCCTCATATGAATCAACAGGATAAAGCTACTGGGATGTATAAGGTGGCGGTATTAGTATACGTTTGTATGTTTATAGTACATGTGCCAGTGGTATTGGTTATGTACTTACTGGTTAAGTATATTCTCTAGACCAGTTGAGGGAAGAAGGTATTGGATCAACCCGTATTAGGTCAGGTCTGTATATGGAAGGGAGTATTTGGTTAAATATTTAAGAACAATATTTACTTTTATATGTTCCATATTGTTTTAGTACTTACTTTGTGACATAGAATTATATAAGCAATATTGGTTCCAGCATTTGTCCACTAGGTGGCGTGTTGTCCCGACTGGTCTTGTAATGCTATACAGTTCCAGTGGTCTCCACTGTGGGGTGCTGGTCCAACTGTTCCTGTTCTAAATATAGTGAACAGGAAAAGTCTTGTCAAAAGTGTATTCCAGTATAAAGATACCATCAGTGCATCTTTTGCACTATGGTATACTTACAGTTTTGTCCTTTGGTTAAGGGGGAAGAAGGGTGGAAGGTCCGAGTAGCGTGGTCCGAGCGTCCTCACCGTCCCTCAGCTCGAGGGAAGTGACGCCCTGTTTGAGATTCCCGGCCTTTTATATCGTTCGCGCATGCGCAATAGGCGCATGCTTGTGTAACAGAAGATCCTTGCCGGATGACGCGTCGCGGGTGCGCGCGCATCCTGTCTTCAATCTGAACGGTACATTTCATGCGGCCGCCGACACAGGAGGCGGAGTTTGGGTCCCAATTCAGGGTCCTATTGGCAGAGGATGATAGAAGGTCTGCTTAACTCCTTGTTCCCCGGTCTTGATCACCGGGGTTACCTGTGCCGGATGAGGTTTATTTGGGGGAGAGAACAAGCAGGCTTTTAAATTTTCAGGCGATGTATAGCAATTAGTGAATTGATTTATTCTAAATAACGTGCCATTTGGAAGCCAATTTTAGGCTTTTTTGAAAACATCCAAACGGGGGAACGCCATTTAGGTTATATATAATAAAAATAAGTATAGATAAAAATAAAAAAATAGGTTATTTATTTTATTTATTTTGAGCAGCAATTAGTATAGAGCTGTTCATGTGTGATATGGATGAAACATGAAGTTCTTGATTTTGGTCAGGGAATGTTCGATCCCAGCAGGGTGTTTTTAGATGTAATATCGGAAAGTTCCGAAAGGGGATAGTGTTTTTCAAGGTAGGTTGTCCTCCATGTGTGGAGGGGGGTTTTTTTGAAAAATAAATATCTGACGTTAGGTCTTTTGTTACTGTGCCTTAATCTGTTTTCCCAGATACAAAGCCCTCCAAAAAGGGGCGGTAGCTGACATTTTCATTCAGGCCCGGTGGGTGGGCTGCATTTAGTTTCTTTATCCAGCGAAGTTCCATCTGGAGGAGCACTTTATTCCAATCCCCCCCTCTGGGGGGGATATGAATCCTGTCCAGTATGGAGAATTGGACTTTGGGCATATGGTTTTTGTGATGATTGGCCACATGACGGCCTAATGGTAAATAAAAGTTGCTTATGGACATACTTTGTAAGTGCTGGTTAACTCTTATGCCGAACTCTTGTCGCGTTTTCCCTACGTAGAAGCTGCCACATTCGCACTCCATAAGGTAGACCACCCCTTTGGTCTTGCAGTTTGCAAAATGTTTTGGGGTGAACTGGTCTCCGTTTGGTAGTGTCTTATATGTGGATTTTTTGATAACTGAACATTGTGCGCATGATCCGCATGGGAAAGTGCCTTTAGTCTGGCAAGGATCCTTTTTGGTTTTAAACTCGCTGTGAACCAGTGTTTCTTGTAGTGAGGTTGTTTTCCGGTAGGTAACAAGTGGTTTTTCTGTTACCAATTCTTTTATATTGGGGTCTTCGGTCAATATAGACCAATTTTTTTGTAGTATTTTTTTTAATTGTTTATGTTCATTGGAAAATCGTAAAATCAACCTTGTTGGTTGTTCCGTTTTGGCCTTAGGGGCATGTTTCTTGAAGAGGATGTCCTGTCTGTTTTTTTCCTGGACTTTGTTAAATGCCTTTCTGAGGCACGTTTTAGTATATCCTCGTTCCTGTAGTCTCAAATTTAAGTCATATGCTTCCTTTTTGTAGTCCATTTCTTTTGTGCAGTTCCTTTTTAGTCTCAGGAACTGACTATAGGGGATTGATTTTTTTAGAGATTCCGGATGAAAACTGGTGGCATGTAATATTGTGTTTCCTGCCGTTTCTTTTCTATAAAGTGTTGACATCACGTTCCCTTGGTTGTCCTTATAAATGTATGTGTCTAAAAATGGAATTTTGGTTTTATGAAAAGACATGGTAAAGAACATGTTATGGTTGTTTTTGTTCATTTTTTCAAGGCATTTTTTCAAGAGATCTTCAGGTCCATTCCAGATTACTAGGATGTCATCCAGGTATCTTTGCCACAAGAGGATGTTTTCTGTGTATTCTGAGTTTTCTTCTGCTGTCAAAAATTCGTTTTCCCAGTCACCGAGGTATATGTTGGCGTAGGCAGGTGCACAACTTGTGCCCATGGCAACTCCGCAGACCTGAAGGTAATAGTTTCCACCGAAAGAGAATGTGTTGTGGTTCAATATAAACTTTAGCATGTTCAAGATAAATTGGTTAAACTTCCTGTCGCGGTTGCTCTGTTGATTAAGAGTTTTTTCTACGGTTTTTAAGCCGTGTGAGTGAGGAATATTATTATATAAAGCCTCTACATCTATGGTAACCAGTAATGCGTCTTTTGGAACTGTGAGGCCTTCCAGGATCTGTAGCAGGTGTACCGTATCCTTTGTGTATGATGTCAGTTGGGTCACATGCGGTCTTAAGTAGTTGTCTATGACTTGACTTGCCTTCTCCGTAATATTCCCGTTCCCCGAGATTATGGGTCTGCCGGGTGGGTCTGTTGGATTCTTATGGATTTTTGGCAGTGAGTAGAAGGTTGGGGTTCTCGGATGTTTTGTTCTAATGAATTCCCAGAGGGGTTGAGATATAGCCTTGTCATTATACGCGCTGTCTACTAGTTGGTAAAATTCCTCCTTGTAGTTCCCTATCATGAGAGGTGAGATGGCTTTATAGCATTTTTTGTTTTCCAATATTTGCATACACATATATTCATAGTGGTCGTTGTCCATCACGACGACGTTTCCTCCCTTGTCTGAGGGTTTGATAGTGATATTTTCAATCTCTTTTAATTCTTGTAATGCTCTCTTTTGTGCGCGATTTAAGTTGGTTGTTCGGGTGTTTTTTTGTATTTTTTCGACGTCTTTTGACATTTGCCTGACAAATAGCGCGATGGTAGGGTTTGTACTTAGTGGTGGGAATTTGTGTGACTTTTTCCGGAAAATGTCAGTTGTTGCGGCTTCCTCTATTTCATCCTCACTATCTGTGGGTTCATCATTTTCTTCAGAGTCACTCAGGCCTCCTTCTTCCAGTAATAAGTTTAGGTCTCGGATGGCTCGAAATTCCGCGGCCGTCAGTGGTGTGGGTTGTTCCTGAGTTATTGGTTTTTTCTGGTGCAAGAATTTCAATAGTAGATTCCGTGCGAATAAGTTAATATCCTTTATAGCCTCAAAAGTATCCATAGTTTTATTGGGGCAAAAAGACAGTCCTAGTGATAGTACCTCTTTCTGTTCCGGTGTTAGGTTGTAGGAGGAGAGGTTGATCACGTTCAGTCCCTCGGTTCCTCTGGTTGTTGCTCCTGTTGTACCTGTGTTAATGGTGGTTTGGTTTTGGTTTTGGTTTTTTCTCGGGCTAAAAAAGGCCCCTTTTGGGGTTGTTTTGGATTTTCATCCCTGTTTTTCTGGGATCTTGTGAAGATCTGGTAGTTGGTGGGTCTGCTGGTTGTGGGTACTTCAATAATTTCTTGTTCTTGGGTATCAAATTCCCCTGGTTCGTTATGTGTTCCCCATTCTCTTCTATCATAGTTCCTTTGCGAGTTTTGTTGATAATTTTTTGTTGTTTGGTTCCTACCTCTGCCTCTGTTGGTATCGGTCCCAGAGTTGTAGGATGATGAATCCGTAGAGTAGTTGGGGTTTTTTGTTGTTTTATTCCTGTTTCTGTTTGCTCTTGATGTATTTGACCATCTATATGCTCTTCCTTGGGTAAATGCGTTTTTGTCTCGCCAGTATTTTCTTTCCTTTTTTTGTAGTATTTCTTTTCCATATTCCTCTAGGTGTGTCTTAAGTTTGGTTTCCTGTTCGCTATATAGTGGTGCGTTTTTAAGGGGGGTGAGTAATTCATATACTGATTTTATTTCCTCATCTAGGTTTTTAATTTGTCTCCGGTATTCCTCCTGCAGTAATATCATGAGGTTTTTGGAGCATTCATTTAAAGTATTTTCCCATTCTTTCTTCATCTGTTCAGTTATGTGGTCCATAGTTGGGAAAATTTGAATGCGTAGTCCAGCTGGGTTTATTTTTTCCTTTATGTATCTGTTAAAGCTTTGGATATGCCAGTATAGTGCAGATTTTCTTACCAGGTGTTTCCTGAGGTTTGAAAATAATGCTAGTACGTCTGAGTCCATTTGTTCTTTCTCTTGAAATTTATCCTGAATCCCCTGCATTAGGGAGTCCCATTCCGTGCCCATCAGTTCCTCCATGTTTGTCTCCATCACACATGCACAGGTACTTACCAGGTCAATATTTTTTGGCCTGTATAGTAGTTATTATTTGGGGTTCAAATCCCTTCGTCACTCCTGTTACAGTTATATGCCGAACTGGAGGAAGGGTTTTTATTTGTACCCTTTAATATATTAGTTTTTCCTATGCCTTGCTGGTCAGCATAGGAGGGGAACATCCATTTCACATATCTTGCAGAGATGGTTGACATTTTTCCTTGACAAAGGCTCCCCGCCGAAACGCGTAGGAATCCAAATACTCTCTCAAACAAAGATCCAACGCCAACCATAGACGTTTGGACCACAAGAGAGAGACTAATGTCACATTTCCACCATGTCACTTTTTTCATACTATTCTCCTTCACTCTCACCTATGGGTTCTTAGCCCATACATCACATGTAACATATGTTCTGCTAAACCAGAAATGTATGATAATCTCTTTTATGTTATTTTGAAATAAATATTATATTTATACTTAGAATACTTTTGTGTATATTAGCCCCTTTAAAGTCCCACAAACCTTGACTTGAGGCACCAAACCTCTTTCTTCAAAGATATTTAGGGATTATGGCTAAAACTGAACTATAAACTCCTTAAGGAATCGCATACCCAAAAATTCTGTCCCGGGTGGAAAACACACCCACTGCCTCACAGATTCCCCAAAGGAGAAAAAAACGACCCTTTTTTCCCCTCCTATGCTGACCAGCAAGGCATAGGAAAAACTAATATATTAAAGGGTACAAATAAAAACCCTTCCTCCAGTTCGGCATATAACTGTAACAGGAGTGACGAAGGGATTTGAACCCCAAATAATAACTACTATACAGGCCAAAAAATATTGACCTGGTAAGTACCTGTGCATGTGTGATGGAGACAAACATGGAGGAACTGATGGGCACGGAATGGGACTCCCTAATGCAGGGGATTCAGGATAAATTTCAAGAGAAAGAACAAATGGACTCAGACGTACTAGCATTATTTTCAAACCTCAGGAAACACCTGGTAAGAAAATCTGCACTATACTGGCATATCCAAAGCTTTAACAGATACATAAAGGAAAAAATAAACCCAGCTGGACTACGCATTCAAATTTTCCCAACTATGGACCACATAACTGAACAGATGAAGAAAGAATGGGAAAATACTTTAAATGAATGCTCCAAAAACCTCATGATATTACTGCAGGAGGAATACCGGAGACAAATTAAAAACCTAGATGAGGAAATAAAATCAGTATATGAATTACTCACCCCCCTTAAAAACGCACCACTATATAGCGAACAGGAAACCAAACTTAAGACACACCTAGAGGAATATGGAAAAGAAATACTACAAAAAAAGGAAAGAAAATACTGGCGAGACAAAAACGCATTTACCCAAGGAAGAGCATATAGATGGTCAAATACATCAAGAGCAAACAGAAACAGGAATAAAACAACAAAAAACCCCAACTACTCTACGGATTCATCATCCTACAACTCTGGGACCGATACCAACAGAGGCAGAGGTAGGAACCAAACAACAAAAAATTATCAACAAAACTCGCAAAGGAACTATGATAGAAGAGAATGGGGAACACATAACGAACCAGGGGAATTTGATACCCAAGAACAAGAAATTATTGAAGTACCCACAACCAGCAGACCCACCAACTACCAGATCTTCACAAGATCCCAGAAAAACAGGGATGAAAATCCAAAACAACCCCAAAAGGGGCCTTTTTTAGCCCGAGAAAAAACCAAAACCAAAACCAAACCACCATTAACACAGGTACAACAGGAGCAACAACCAGAGGAACCGAGGGACTGAACGTGATCAACCTCTCCTCCTACAACCTAACACCGGAACAGAAAGAGGTACTATCACTAGGACTGTCTTTTTGCCCCAATAAAACTATGGATACTTTTGAGGCTATAAAGGATATTAACTTATTCGCACGGAATCTACTATTGAAATTCTTGCACCAGAAAAAACCAATAACTCAGGAACAACCCACACCACTGACGGCCGCGGAATTTCGAGCCATCCGAGACCTAAACTTATTACTGGAAGAAGGAGGCCTGAGTGACTCTGAAGAAAATGATGAACCCACAGATAGTGAGGATGAAATAGAGGAAGCCGCAACAACTGACATTTTCCGGAAAAAGTCACACAAATTCCCACCACTAAGTACAAACCCTACCATCGCGCTATTTGTCAGGCAAATGTCAAAAGACGTCGAAAAAATACAAAAAAACACCCGAACAACCAACTTAAATCGCGCACAAAAGAGAGCATTACAAGAATTAAAAGAGATTGAAAATATCACTATCAAACCCTCAGACAAGGGAGGAAACGTCGTCGTGATGGACAACGACCACTATGAATATATGTGTATGCAAATATTGGAAAACAAAAAATGCTATAAAGCCATCTCACCTCTCATGATAGGGAACTACAAGGAGGAATTTTACCAACTAGTAGACAGCGCGTATAATGACAAGGCTATATCTCAACCCCTCTGGGAATTCATTAGAACAAAACATCCGAGAACCCCAACCTTCTACTCACTGCCAAAAATCCATAAGAATCCAACAGACCCACCCGGCAGACCCATAATCTCGGGGAACGGGAATATTACGGAGAAGGCAAGTCAAGTCATAGACAACTACTTAAGACCGCATGTGACCCAACTGACATCATACACAAAGGATACGGTACACCTGCTACAGATCCTGGAAGGCCTCACAGTTCCAAAAGACGCATTACTGGTTACCATAGATGTAGAGGCTTTATATAATAATATTCCTCACTCACACGGCTTAAAAACCGTAGAAAAAACTCTTAATCAACAGAGCAACCGCGACAGGAAGTTTAACCAATTTATCTTGAACATGCTAAAGTTTATATTGAACCACAACACATTCTCTTTCGGTGGAAACTATTACCTTCAGGTCTGCGGAGTTGCCATGGGCACAAGTTGTGCACCTGCCTACGCCAACATATACCTCGGTGACTGGGAAAACGAATTTTTGACAGCAGAAGAAAACTCAGAATACACAGAAAACATCCTCTTGTGGCAAAGATACCTGGATGACATCCTAGTAATCTGGAATGGACCTGAAGATCTCTTGAAAAAATGCCTTGAAAAAATGAACAAAAACAACCATAACATGTTCTTTACCATGTCTTTTCATAAAACCAAAATTCCATTTTTAGACACATACATTTATAAGGACAACCAAGGGAACGTGATGTCAACACTTTATAGAAAAGAAACGGCAGGAAACACAATATTACATGCCACCAGTTTTCATCCGGAATCTCTAAAAAAATCAATCCCCTATAGTCAGTTCCTGAGACTAAAAAGGAACTGCACAAAAGAAATGGACTACAAAAAGGAAGCATATGACTTAAATTTGAGACTACAGGAACGAGGATATACTAAAACGTGCCTCAGAAAGGCATTTAACAAAGTCCAGGAAAAAAACAGACAGGACATCCTCTTCAAGAAACATGCCCCTAAGGCCAAAACGGAACAACCAACAAGGTTGATTTTACGATTTTCCAATGAACATAAACAATTAAAAAAAATACTACAAAAAAATTGGTCTATATTGACCGAAGACCCCAATATAAAAGAATTGGTAACAGAAAAACCACTTGTTACCTACCGGAAAACAACCTCACTACAAGAAACACTGGTTCACAGCGAGTTTAAAACCAAAAAGGATCCTTGCCAGACTAAAGGCACTTTCCCATGCGGATCATGCGCACAATGTTCAGTTATCAAAAAATCCACATATAAGACACTACCAAACGGAGACCAGTTCACCCCAAAACATTTTGCAAACTGCAAGACCAAAGGGGTGGTCTACCTTATGGAGTGCGAATGTGGCAGCTTCTACGTAGGGAAAACGCGACAAGAGTTCGGCATAAGAGTTAACCAGCACTTACAAAGTATGTCCATAAGCAACTTTTATTTACCATTAGGCCGTCATGTGGCCAATCATCACAAAAACCATATGCCCAAAGTCCAATTCTCCATACTGGACAGGATTCATATCCCCCCCAGAGGGGGGGATTGGAATAAAGTGCTCCTCCAGATGGAACTTCGCTGGATAAAGAAACTAAATGCAGCCCACCCACCGGGCCTGAATGAAAATGTCAGCTACCGCCCCTTTTTGGAGGGCTTTGTATCTGGGAAAACAGATTAAGGCACAGTAACAAAAGACCTAACGTCAGATATTTATTTTTCAAAAAAACCCCCCTCCACACATGGAGGACAACCTACCTTGAAAAACACTATCCCCTTTCGGAACTTTCCGATATTACATCTAAAAACACCCTGCTGGGATCGAACATTCCCTGACCAAAATCAAGAACTTCATGTTTCATCCATATCACACATGAACAGCTCTATACTAATTGCTGCTCAAAATAAATAAAATAAATAACCTATTTTTTTATTTTTATCTATACTTATTTTTATTATATATAACCTAAATGGCGTTCCCCCGTTTGGATGTTTTCAAAAAAGCCTAAAATTGGCTTCCAAATGGCACGTTATTTAGAATAAATCAATTCACTAATTGCTATACATCGCCTGAAAATTTAAAAGCCTGCTTGTTCTCTCCCCCAAATAAACCTCATCCGGCACAGGTAACCCCGGTGATCAAGACCGGGGAACAAGGAGTTAAGCAGACCTTCTATCATCCTCTGCCAATAGGACCCTGAATTGGGACCCAAACTCCGCCTCCTGTGTCGGCGGCCGCATGAAATGTACCGTTCAGATTGAAGACAGGATGCGCGCGCACCCGCGACGCGTCATCCGGCAAGGATCTTCTGTTACACAAGCATGCGCCTATTGCGCATGCGCGAACGATATAAAAGGCCGGGAATCTCAAACAGGGCGTCACTTCCCTCGAGCTGAGGGACGGTGAGGACGCTCGGACCACGCTACTCGGACCTTCCACCCTTCTTCCCCCTTAACCAAAGGACAAAACTGTAAGTATACCATAGTGCAAAAGATGCACTGATGGTATCTTTATACTGGAATACACTTTTGACAAGACTTTTCCTGTTCACTATATTTAGAACAGGAACAGTTGGACCAGCACCCCACAGTGGAGACCACTGGAACTGTATAGCATTACAAGACCAGTCGGGACAACACGCCACCTAGTGGACAAATGCTGGAACCAATATTGCTTATATAATTCTATGTCACAAAGTAAGTACTAAAACAATATGGAACATATAAAAGTAAATATTGTTCTTAAATATTTAACCAAATACTCCCTTCCATATACAGACCTGACCTAATACGGGTTGATCCAATACCTTCTTCCCTCAACTGGTCTAGAGAATATACTTAACCAGTAAGTACATAACCAATACCACTGGCACATGTACTATAAACATACAAACGTATACTAATACCGCCACCTTATACATCCCAGTAGCTTTATCCTGTTGATTCATATGAGGACCGGAGGACCACAAGCAGGCCCAGGCAATTCTTTATCTAAGTATGTATCACATGACCTACCATGAAACAAATGTCTCAGGATGGTCAAAAAACTAAATACCCTTACTACCATTTCACATATCTTGCAGAGATGGTTGACATTTTTCCTTGACAAAGGCTCCCCGCCGAAACGCGTAGGAATCCAAATACTCTCTCAAACAAAGATCCAACGCCAACCATAGACGTTTGGACCACAAGAGAGAGACTAATGTCACATTTCCACCATGTCACTTTTTTCATACTATTCTCCTTCACTCTCACCTATGGGTTCTTAGCCCATACATCACATGTAACATATGTTCTGCTAAACCAGAAATGTATGATAATCTCTTTTATGTTATTTTGAAATAAATATTATATTTATACTTAGAATACTTTTGTGTATATTAGCCCCTTTAAAGTCCCACAAACCTTGACTTGAGGCACCAAACCTCTTTCTTGAAAGCCACCATACTACCCGCAGAAACCACCTCATGTGGTAGAGAATTCCACAATCTTGTATCCCTAACAGTAAAGAACCCCCCACGTTGCCTGAGGTTAAAACGCTTCTCCTCTAATCGCATTGTATGCCCCCGAGTTCTCATGCAATCCCTTCGACTGAACAGCTTTTTTTCTAAGCCTAGATCCCCATTTAGATATTTAAAAATTGCTATCATGTCCCCCCTCAGGCGTCTCTTCTCCAGGGAGAATAAATCAAGCGATTGCAGACGCTCCTCATAATCAAGGTCCTCCAATCCCCTAATTAGTTTAGTTGCCCTTCTCTGGACTCTCTCCAGCTCCAACACATCCCTTCTGAGGACTGGTGACCAGAACTGGACTGAATACTCCAGATGAGGTCGGACCAGAGTTTTATAAAGTGGAAGGATTATAGTTTTATCTCTGGAATACATCCCTTTCTTTATGCATGCTAATATTCTGCTAGCCTTGGCAGCTGCCGCTTGACATTGCATGCTGTTGCCTAGTCTATCATCAACCAAGACTCCCAGATCCTTCTCCATTTTTGATTCTCCCAAGGGTTCCCCTCCTAACGTGTATTGTGCTTTTATGTTTCTAGTCCCCAAGTGTAAAACCTTACATTTCTCCACGTTAAACCTCATTTGCCATGTCTTTGCCCACTCCGTTATTTTGTCCAGGTCATTCTGTAGGATATCTGCTTCATGCTGTGCTGTTATTGTCCTGCCTAATTTTGTGTCATCTGCAAAAACTGATATTGAACTACTGATCCCGTCCTCAATGCTGTTTATGAATAAATTGAACAAGGTTGGTCCTAGGACTGAGCCTTGGGGGACCCCGCTTACTACCTCAGACCAGTCTGAGTATGTGCTGTTTATTACCACCCTTTGGATATGCCCTTTTAGCCAGTTCCGTATCCAAGAGCAAACCCTGCTGTCGATACCTGCAGACCTTATTTTATAAATTAAGCGCTTATGGGGAACTGTATCAAACGCCTTAGCAAAATCTAGGTACACCACATCCACTGGTCTGCCCCTATCTAGCTCACAGCTCACCTCCTCGTAGAATGTTAAGAGATTGGTTTGACAAGAACGCCCATTTGTAAACCCGTGCTGGTTACTACTGATGATGCTGTTGTTCTTAGCAAACTCTACGATATAGTCCCTTATCATCCCCTCCAGAAGTTTACATACTACTGATGTCAGACTGACAGGCCTATAATTTCCCGGTATATGCCTCTGACCCTTTTTGAATATCGGAATCACGTTAGCTTTCCTCCACTCCCCTGGTACATCTCCTGTCCTAATACTGTCCGCAAAGATCACGAACAGTGGTCTGGATATAACCTTACTGAGTTCCTTGAGTACTCTCGGATGTACGCCATCCGGGCCTGGTGATTTGTTTGTGTTGAGTTTATCCAGCCTTTCCCTGATTTCCCCCTCTGTTAGCCATAGTGGCAAGTCCTGTGTATTACTACTAACTATACAGTCATGGTCAGTGTACCCCTCCGATTCCTGTGTAAAGACTGATGAGAAAAAAGCATTCAGTACGGTTGCTTTTTCAGTGTCCTCTGTAACCATCCTCCCATCATTGTTAATTATGTGTGCAATATGCTCTGCCCTAGTTTTTTTGCTGTTGATATACTTAAAGAATTTCTTTGGGTTTTTTTTGCTATCCTCCGCTATTTGTCTCTCAAAGTCTATTTTAGCCATCTTGATTTTGTGTTTACACTTCCTATTTGCCTCCTTGTATTGGTCGAAAGCCAATACTGTGCCCTCTGATTTAATTTTCCTGAAGGCCAATTTTTTTCCCCTAATAAGTTTCTTAATGCTCCGGTTTAGCCAGCCAGGTTTGGCTTTGTCCCTTCTAAATTTATTTCCCATAGGAATGCACTGCAAGATGCCTTTGCTTAATATGTTCCTAAAGCATTCCCATTTTTCCTCTGTGGTCAGTGATCCCAGGGTTTGGTCCCAGTTCACCCTTTCCATCAACAAGTACAATTTTGGAAAGTTTGCCCTTCTGAAGTTAAGGGTTCTTATGTTCCCCACTTGCCTTGCTATATTGTTATTTACGCTAAATGTGATCATCCTGTGATCGCTAGAGCCCAGGTTGTCCTGGACTCCTACCTCCAAGATTAGGTCTGGGTCATTAGTGATCAATAGATCCAGGATTGTGTTTTCTCTGGTAGGGGAATCCACCAACTGTGACATGTAATTATCCTGTAAGGTTTCCGTGAATTGACGGCCCTTATAGGGGGGGGAGTAATAGGGGGAAGTAAGTTTTCGCTCAATGCGCAGTATGTGACATAGAGCTTGCCAAAACTTAGAGATGAACTGCGAGCCCCGGTCAGATAAAAGAGTCTTTGGAATTCCATGTAGTTTGAACACATATTTTACTAGCAATTCCGCTGTTTCCTTAGATGAAGGTAGTCTGCGAATGGGAATGAAATGTGCCATTTTTGTCAGATGGTCCACTGACACTAGGATGGTAGTGAATCCCTTGGACGGTGGTAATTCCACTATGAAGTCTAAAGAAACAACTTCCCATGGAACTTTGGGTATTGGTAGACTGCAAAGTAAACCAGAAGGTTTTGTAGTGTCAATTTTGGACCTTGCACAGATGTCACATGAAGAAATGAATTTTTGTACAGACGTCTTCATCCCAGGCCACCAAAATTGCCTAGTGAGCAAATTAAATGTCTTAGTCATACCCATATGTCCTGCCATAGGTACGTCATGGGATAACTCCAAGATTTTGGTACGCATACCGGGAGGTATGTAGAGTTTGTCGTTAAAGTAGCGGAAGCCTTCTGCATCAGTACTTAGTTGAGGTGGTGGTGAATCCAGTCTTAGACTGTACAGAATCTCTTCCTTTAAGGGACGAACAACACCAATAATACGGTCATGGGGTATTATAGGTAATGAAGGAATTTCGGCACAGTTATCTTCGGTTAACCGTGATAACGCATCTGCCTTCTTGTTTTTGTCTGCAGGTGTATAGGTCACTAAGAAATTGAATCTTAGGAAGAATAGCGACCAACGTACCTGTCGGTGGGAAAGGGTCTTGTTGGTCTGGAGATATTGGAGGTTTTTATGGTCTGTATATATGAGTATTGGCAACCGGGTGCCCTCAAGTAGATGTCGCCAATTCTCCAGTGCCAACTTCATGGCAAGTAACTCTTTTTCACCCACTGGGTAGTTCACCTCTGGGTTACTTAGTGATTTAGAGAAGAAGGCAACTGGATGAAGTGGTGAAGTATTCGTAGGTCGTTGGGAAAGAACTGCTCCTACAGCCATGTTTGACGCATCTACCTCCAGGATGTATTGGAGGGATGGGTCTGAATGGCGTAGTATGGGAGCGGTAATGAAGCTTGATTTCAACAAGCTGAACGCTTTATTTGCTTCTTCAGACCATTTAAATGTTTGCTTAACACTTGTAAGTTGT
Source organism: Pelophylax lessonae (assembly GCF_965119305.1). NCBI lineage: Eukaryota > Metazoa > Chordata > Amphibia > Anura > Ranidae > Pelophylax > Pelophylax lessonae. The sequence goes on from NC_138773.1 coordinate 237,806,859, forward strand.
GTGAGTGGTCTCACAATAGACGAGAAGTTCTTGATGAACTTCCTATAGAAGTTTGAGAATCCAAGAAATCGTTGTAAGGCCTTACGAGTTGTTGGTACAGGCCAATCCATAATACAGGATATCTTGCTCATATCCATCTTGATGCTGTTCTTGGATATGATGTATCCTAAGAATAACACCTCTTCCTTATGGAATAGGCATTTCTTCAGTTTTACGTACAAGTTGTGTGCGAGCAATCTGGACAACACAAGTCTTACATGTCTTTTATGTTCAGACAAGGATTGAGAGTAAATGAGTATATCGTCCAGATATACTACGACACAGACATCGAGTAGATCTCGGAAGATGTCGTTTATGAACCGCTGAAATGCTGCGGGAGCATTACACAACCCAAACGGCATCACTAGATATTCGAATAGTCCGTATCTAGTTCTGAATGCCGTCTTCCACTCATCCCCACTACGGATGCGGATGAGATTGTAAGCCCCTTTAAGGTCTAACTTTGAGAAGTAAGTGGCTCCACGCACTTGTTCAATCAGTTCCGGGATGAGAGGTAAGGGATAGCGATCCTTTATCGTAATAATATTTAATTGCCTATAGTCAATAATAGGCCGAAGGCTTAAATCCTTATTGCGGACAAAGAAAAGTCCTGCAGCTGTAGAGGAAGTAGAGGGTCTAATGAACCCTTTCGCTAAGTTCTCATCCAAGTATTCCTTGAGATGAGAAAGTTCATCCTGAGAAAGAGGATAAACATGACCGAAAGGTAGCTTATTATTAGGGAGTAGGTCAATAGAACAATCGTAGTCCATATGGGGAGGCAACACTTGAGCATTTTTCTCAAGGAAGACTTCTGATAAATCCTGATAGCATGGTGGTGGTGTAATTTCCTCTGACACCATGGACAGGATTTTCTTTTGAGATTGGAGGTTACACGTGGTCTCGCAATAGTGAGAAGGGAAGGTTAGGGACCGTGTCTTCCAATCAATAGTTGGTTGATGTATATGTAACCAGGGAAGTCCCAAAATAATGGGAAAATGTGGTGAGGGTAACACATCAAACGTGGTGGTCTCAACATGAGACTCGTTAGCAGTAGCAAGGAGTGCTTGTGTCTGAGTGGTAATTGGACCAGAAGATAACGGAATACCGTTAATCAAACTAACAGAGACAGGTTTGGGTTTTGAAATAATAGGTATTTTATTTAAAGCAACAAAACTAGTGTCAATGTAGTTCCCACAAGATCCTGTGTCGATCATGGCCTTGGTGGTGATCCTAATTTGGTCCCACTGTAGGATCAAACGAATAAAGAGATAGGGATTAGTAAAAGAAGTCGTTAATCCCCCCAGCAAGACCTGTGAACACTCACCCTTTTTCTTGTGGACAAGGGGACAAACGCTTATCAAATGTTCGGCGGAGGCGCAGTACATACAGAGATTTTCTGTTCTTCTCCTGGCCTTTTCAGTAGACGATATTGGTGGGCGGATGGTTCCTACCTCCATAGGAGTAGGATCGAAGGACGACTCCCGAGAAGGGTTGGGTAATGGGATTCCCATTTTCTCAGCCTTCCTCTCTCGCAATCGTTTGTCTATTTTGATACTAAGTTGTATCAAGGCATCCAAGGTGCCAGGTAAATCCGCTCGGGCGAGCTCGTCTTTTATGGCTTCAGATAACCCAAGCCTGAACTGGGTTCGCAGAGATGCATCATTCCACCCTGAATCAAGGGTCCATCTCTTGAACTCTGCTACGAAATCTTCAACAGGTCTCCTTCCTTGTTTTAAAGCCCTCAATTGGCTGTCAGCAGTACTCTGCCTATTAGAGTCTTCATATAGGCTAGAGAGCTCTGCTAAAAACGTAGGATAGGAGTTGAGAAGAGGGTCATTTTTCTCAATAAGAGAGTCTGCCCAAGCCCGTGGATCACCTGACATATATGATATAGTGGTGCAGACTTTTAATTGGTCTGTAGTGTAAGTACGAGGTTTTAGATTAAAAAGCAATTGACATGCGTTTTTAAATTCACTGAATTTTTTCCGATCACCCGTAAACACTTGTGGAGGGTTTATTTTGGGCTCACGGGGTTGGGCAGCAGTGAGCTGTGAAACACGGGCTATCTGCTGTCTCAAGGTCTGGTTTTCATTTTTCACTTCAGTAAGTGAAAGAATTAATGAATCTACCTTTTGTGATAGTTGTATCACATGTGTAGCTATTTCCGCTGAATCCATTTTTCGGGTTCGTGCAATCTGTAACGCTCCGGCGTTTATTTGTGTGGTGTGGATTTGCAGCTGCGGAAGTTACACTCAGTAGTCATGTAGAGATGTGTTGAACTACCATATCCAACTCTCAAGACTCATCAGCCTGTCTCAGCAAGCACATACACAAACACAGACACTCATTAAAGATGTTCCTGGAGTGATATGTTTATATGTGAAAGTATAGAGGTGATACTGAGGGGACAGGCGTGGATAGTGATAGCAATGGTAAGAGGTAACAGATGGTGATAGTAAGCACTTAGGATAGCAATCATGTACAGGTAACAGGTGGTAGTGAAGAGCAGATGAAGTGTACAGGAGATGCTAGGCTAGTGCAGTGACAAGATGGTAATAGGCTCAAGAGCTTGCAATCTAAGTAGTGGTGCAGATGTTAGATGTAACAGTATAGTTCTTAGAGTAGCAATAGTCTTTAGTAAGCAGAGTAGTAGTGAAAGTAGATTAGGAAGGTATTCCCCTGTGGGGTACTTATCACTGGTAGGTTTGTAAGGAGAGGGTTCCGGCGGTGAGGTAATGATCTTGTAGCGAGATACAAGATGTTGTAGCAAGTCTTCGGTCAATCCAGGTATTAGGGAATAGCTGGAGGATTCGGCAGCGTTAGGTAATGCTGTAGCAAGCGGTGTTGCGTGCGGTAAGCCGAGAGTGATCGGGTAGCGAGATACAGGATCAGATAAAGCCGTGTGCCAAGAGTGATTGAGTAGCAAGATACAGGATCCGAAAGTGATACAAGTTCAGGTAGCGAGATACATGAATGAGTAGCATCAGGTATGGCTGCTTTACAGGTGGCTTGCACGAACACATGTGAGTGAATGCCAGCGGTTGAAATAGCCGCTCAGAGCGGCACTCACTGATGAGGCCATGGAATTTAAAGGGACAGGTACTAGATGCATTCCACCTATCTATATGGTGGAACGTAATGTACAAATAATAGGCTAGAAGGGTACCGCAGGTACCAGGATCTTACACTCTGCTACATTACACATTTCCTTGCGCATTTCTTGCATTTCCCTCCGGTGTGTTTCTTTCATTTTTGATATCATATTCTCTATATCTGTTTTAGTTGGTAATGCTCGTAATAGCGCCCACATGTCTGGCTCCATGTTTACTGCATTAGCTGTCTTGCATGTTGCTACCGCTCCATCCTTATGCTCAGCTCTCACTACAGCTGCCTTAGATGAAGTCTGTGTCGGCAGCTGTACTGCAGAACCTGCACCTCTTTCTGCTTCTGGAGCTCCCCGCCACACGGTCTCAGAGTTTTCCAGTGTTTTAGTCACCATCATACTCTCCTTGGGTGGCGTCTGCATCTGCACCACAACCGCTGAGCTCCCGCCGCTCTCCACCCCCTTCCTCACGCTCTCTGAAGACTCCAGGGCGCTGATCTCCACAGACTTTATGCCGGTAAAATACTGTTTTATCTCCCCCAGGGGTCTGTTTTCTTGGGTACAAGACTGCACTCTTGTTTGTCGAGTGTTACCCCTGGTTTTGGGCTTGCTCTTTGCTGGCATGCCTCACTGTGCATCAATCCTGCTTTGCTTTCATGCCGGGATCCGCCTCGGTCACTTACTCAGGGAGGGAGCAGCCCGGAGCTCATGCAGAGCTCAACCTCACTCCGCCATTCCCCAGCCACGCCCCCGCACTCAGTCTCACTTCACTGTAGGTGGAGCTCTTCCATAGAAGCACTGAAGTTTGAGAGGAAGTCAAGAGGAACAGGGTTATTCCATGGTTTTCTGGTTTGGTGCTCGTTTTGCAATTTTGTAGAGTATAGACAAGTAACCAGCCTGTTAGAGACAGTACTAGTGCAAGGAAAGGTTCCTGATGAGGAGGGAAAGCATAGGGCTTGCAACTTCCCTGGACATCTTCCTGCTTGGGCACAAGGTGGCCAGGCCACATTCTGCCCCTCTCAACAGGCGCTGTCGGTTCAGCTGAATCCTACTCTCCACACTCTGTTGGAACTGTGAGTGTTCCTGGATGATTTCTTAACTGTCTTTGCATTATCTCAATACAAGTTCTTTCATTGCACTGGGACTCTGTTATTGCCGTTGCACCAATCTGCATCCTACTTACAAGTTTGTTTTGGTCTCAGACAGCATTGAAGTCAAAGCATCAGAAAGGAAGACAGAGAATAAGCATTCTCAAATGAGAGTTCAGTAATGGCAACCTACATTATTCTTTCATAACAGAGTCCCTGTAAGTGTTGAGGTCACCTTACCAAATAGTAAAGTAATTATTGGAATTATTGGGATTAAGACTTGCAGAGTAGTTTTCTTTTCCTATTTTGCCTCTGCTGATGTTATCTTTTTTTTTTTTTTTTAACCACTTTACCACCGGAGGATTTTCCTGCTTTACGCCAGGCCACTTTTTGCGATTCGGCACTGTTCAAATTTAACTGACAATTGCGTGGTCATGCAACGCCGTACCCAAACAAAATTTACGTCCTTTTTTTTCCCACAAACAGAGCTTTCTTTTGGTGGTATTTGATCACCTCTGCGCTTTTCATTTTTTGCGATATTAATAAAAAAATGCGACAATTTTGAAAAAATAACAATATTTTTCTACTTTGACAGTTAAAAAATATCCAATATATTAAATTTTTGTCATATATTTAGGCCAAAATGTATTTAGCTACATGTCTTTGACAAAAAAATTCTCAATGAGCGTATTTTTAACCGCTTTAAGACCAGAAGATTTTACCCCATTCCTGGCCAGGCCATATTTTGCGATTCGGCACTGCGTTACTTTAACGGACAATTGCGCGGTCATGCTGTACCCAAATTAAATTTATGTCACTTTTTCCCCACAAATAGAGCTTTCTTTTGGTGGTATTTGATCACCTGTGCGATTTTTACTTTTTGCACTATAAACAAAAAAAGAGCGACAATTTTGAAAAAAAATATTTTCACATTTTTTTATATGAAATCCCCCCCCCCCCCCAAAATGTAAAAATCAAAATGTTTTAACATTTTAGGCCAATTTGTTTTCTGCTACATATTTTTGGTAAAAAAAATTGTAATAAGCGTATTTTGATTGGTTTGCGCAAAAGTTATCGCAGCTACTAACTACGGGAAAATTTATGTCATTTTCATTGTTTTTTTTAACTAGTAATGGCGGCGATCTGGCGACGATCTGCGATTTTTTTTGCGGGACTGCAACATTGTGGTGGACAGATCGGACCCTTGACTGACATTTTTGACACTTTTGGGGGTACCAATGACATTATTACAGTAATCAGTGCTATAAATATGCACTGTTACTGTAAAAATGACACTGGCAGGGAAGGGGTTAACTTTTATTGGTGATCAAGGGGTTAATGTATGCCTGGTGATCACCGCCACTCCTCCCCTGGCGCACGCCGCCCACAAGGGGAGGAGTCCAGCGACGTAGACCTACGTCGCTGGATGATAACGAACCACTTTGCCGCAGTAGGCTCAATGTGAGCAGTCGGCAAGTGGTTAAATAAATTATAATTATTACTTCTTATTTACTCTCAAAATTACCTTTACTAGGTCTATAGTAGGTGAATTATCTGCCTTGTAGCTTTTAAGATGTTAAATGTGCTGAGATCAACTATTAAAAATATATATTTTACAACTGAGCTGTACTAACCCAGCTCAGAGCTCTCTGTCCCTGGCTGCCTTTCATGTTGCGTCCAATGTATACTTGGTATGTTTTCTGTTTTGAAAGAAAAAGTCTGACTACACTGTATTGTGATAGATTATTACTCAGAATAATGGTTTGTTCTCAAACTAGGCTACAATTCAAAAGCTTGCTGCTGTATCACAGGAATATATGGAATATAAATCTGTCTTGTTTAGTGAAGAATCCAGTTGTTAATAGTCTCTACAGAATAGTTAAAGTGAACCTTTCCCCACTTTCTCTAAAAAAACATGAGGCACTGGTGATATCACCCTGGTCTCACAGATGAATTCTGGAACTTCCTGCCACATGTTCCATGGGGCACACCCAGAGTTCTAATCAGAGTTCCAGGAAATAAAGGTTGATGGATTCATCTGCCCTTAGTGAACATGGCTGCTGTGAGAGGAATGGGAAGGAAAAGAAAAATAAGGTGTAGAAAGAATAAAAAACCTGCAATTATCTATAAATATCTGTTTGTCGATTGCCATTGCAAAACTAAAGGTGTCTTTTTTGTATTTTTTATCATAAGAGTAAAGTTGCTCTTTAATGTGCTTATTGACCATGAACATCTAACATTTTACCACTTGCCGACCGCCTAACTGTAAATATACATCATGAATTTAAAGTTCCTTTAGGTGCAAACAGAGCATATGTAAGGCCTGTACGTTCATGCAGCATGGTAAAAGTAGCTTCACATCCGCAGCAGGACGCTCCTATAACATAAAACAATTTATTAGCTGTGGTACACAATTTGTAGTTTACGGCCTGAGGTGCCCATGTGGTCTTCTCTATGTCGGAAGGACAGTTAGAGCCATGCGCACCAGATTTGGTGAACACCGCCGGTTTATTGAGCAGAAAAAAGACAAGCACATTGTGCCAAGACATTTCTGCAAAGCACATGGCGGGAGCACCGCAGGCCTAGAACTATTCGGGATTTAAGCCATACCTATGACTCACCCAGAAGGTGAAAGGTTCTCGATTTTATGTAGACAAGAAACATTTTGGATCTTCTCGCTTGGGTCCATGTCGCCGGGAGGACTCAACGAGGAACTAGAAGTTAATACGATCATCTCACTGAAGCTTATATACATATACTAGTACACGTACGTGTAAGTATGGGTGTGTGTGAGAGTATATGTGTGTGCACATGTCCACAGCAGTCATGCGTAGGGTGCACGCTCATAGAGTTATTGCTGGTGTGTGCGCGTATATGTACACGTATAATATCACTAGAGCGTAGGTGTATAACCAATATAATGCTCACTGCATATGGTAGGTGGTGAGTGAAGCCTAGCATAATGTAGATTTAGGTATTGTATTGGCGTAATTTTTATTGTAATAGTCTATATAGAATGACTGCTATATGGATTGCTCCATGTCCAATATGTCATATATCATAGGAGAAAGATTTTGATTTTGATTCTTAAAGTGATTTTAAAGTGATTTTTAAAGTGATCTTAAACTGATTTTAATTAATCTTTTTATAATTCATGGCTATTTAATCTATGGTTTGTCCATTGGTGTTTGTAATGATGTCCAAAAAGATGAAGATGTAGTGGTTTATTAGAGTTTATAAGTAGGGTTGAGCGAACACGGACTGTATTATTCGTGTTCGTACCGAATAATTGGATTTTTGTTACCCGAACACGGACCCGAAAACTTTACTGTATATTGGGGTAAAAAGCCGTGTACGGTCGTTTTATTTCCGGGTTTTGCATGCTTTGGCGCGCTTTTCATGGCGGGCTTTCAACAGCCAATCAACAAGCGTTTAACTGGTGTGCCTAAGCCATCCCAGCCATGCCTACAAATGTATCAGTAGCTGTGATTGGCCGTCTGAAGCATGTGACCAAGTCTTTATAAGTTCGAGGCAGCGCCGCTGCGGCGTCATTCTGCTGTTTAGTTCAGGGAGAGAGCACACATCAACGTGCTGGCTGCTGATTAGGGACAGACAGGAAAAAAAAAACATTTGTGTCCGGATAGAATTGAGGGACAGGTCAGAGTGTGTTAGGCAGGGCGAGTTGTAGGCATTTTAGGGAGAGAGTCTGCTGATTTTTAGGGTCAGTGTGTTCTACAAACTACAATCGATATTGCTGTGTGGGGTGGGGTTTGCAGTGACCGATCTACGATCTTAGCAATCCTTTTAGGGACAGAGTCTGCTGATTTTTAGGGTCAGACAGTGTGTTCTACAAACTACAATCGATATTGCTGTGTGGGGTGGGGTTTGCAGTGACCGATCTACGATCTTAGCAATCCTTTTAGGAACAGAGTCTGCTGATTTTTAGGGTCAGTGTGTTCTACAAACTACAATCGATATTGCTGTGTGGGGGGGGGGGTTTGCAGTCACCCGATCTATGATCTTATCAATCCTTTTAGGGACAGAGTCTGCTGATTTTTAGGGTCAGTGTGTTCTACAAACTACAATCGATATTGCTGTTTGGGGTGGGATAGGAGATAGGCAGGTGTCAGTGGTCCACATCCATTTTGCTGTGTGTGGGCTGCAGTGAACACAATCTTTTTGGGCTGCAGTAAACACAATCTTTTTGGGGTGCAGTGAACACAATCTTTTTGGGGTACAGTGAACACAATCTTTTTGGGGTGCTGGCTGCTGATTAGGGACAGACAGGAAAAAAAAACATTTGTGTCCGGATAGAATTGAGGGACAGGTCGGAGTGTGTTAGGCAGGGCGAGTTGTAGGCATTTTAGGGAGAGAGTCTGCTGATTTTTAGGGTCAGTGTGTTCTACAAACTACAATCGATATTGCTGTGTGGGGTGGGGTTTGCAGTGACCGATCTACGATCTTATCAATCCTTTTACGGACAGAGTCTGCTGATTTTTAGGGTCAGACAGTGCGTTCTACAAACTACAATCGATATTGCTGTGTGGGGGGGGGTTTGCAGTCACCCGATCTACGATCTTATCAATCCTTTTAGGGACAGAGTCTGCTGATTTTTAGGGTCAGACAGTGTGTTCTACAAACTACAATTGATATTGCTGTGTGGTGTGGGATAAGAGATAGGCAGGTGTCAGTGGTCCACATCCATTTTGCTGTGTGTGGGCTGCAGTGTACGCAATCTTTTTGGGGTGCAGTGAACACAATCTTTTTGGGGTACAGTGAACACAATCTTTTTGGGGTGCAGTGAACACAATCTTTTTGGGGTGCAGTGAACACAATGAACACAATCTTTTTTGCCCACTGAGGCACTGTGTGCAGCATTTTTCCTTCAGCTGTGCTGTGCTGAGTGACTGATCATACACTGCTGTATTCAGTTCACATGTGCTAATATTGAGTGGTTTCAGAAATCATACACTTTTTTTCTATTCCACTATTCAATATACAGCCTTGGGTTAAAAAAAATTAAATTGTGGCCTGCAGCAGAGCTGAATGATATTTGGGGTTTTTGGGGTTCATCTCATACTTCTGAAGATTTGAGGGTGCTGCCTGTTCCATACTCCTCCTACTCCTCATTCAGCCTTTTAGGGGTACAAACAATAGTAATTGGGGCCTAGTGTGGTTTTGTACGTGTGAGATACATACACTTTTTTTGATCATGTTTCCTATTCCGCTATTCAATAAAAACCTTTGGGGATCAATTAAATTGCGGGATAGTTTGTGTTGGTACGTGTGAGATCCACCTTTCCAAGTTTTTGGGGTTCATCTCATACTTCTGAAGATTTGAGGGTGCTGCCTGTTCCATACTCCTCCTACTCCTCATTCAGCCTTTTAGGGGTACAAACAATAGTAATTGGGGCCTAGTGTGGTTTTGTACGTGTGAGATACATACACTTTTTTTGATCATATTTCCTACTCCGCTATTCAATAAAAACCTTTGGGGATCAATTAAATTGCGGGATAGTCTCTGTTGGTACGTGTGAGATCCACCTTTCCAAGTTTTTGGGGTTCATCTCATACTTCTGAAGATTTGAGGGTGCTGCCTGTTCCATACTCCTCCTACTCCTCATTCAGCCTTTTAGGGGTACAAACAATAGTAATTGGGGCCTGGTGTGGTTTTGTACGTGTGAGATACATACACTTTTTTTGATCATATTTCCTATTCCGCTATTCAATAAAAACCTTTGGGGATCAATTAAATTGCGGGATAGTTTGTGTTGGTACGTGTGAGATCCACCTTTCCAAGTTTTTGGGGTTCATCTCATACTTCTGAAGATTTGAGGGTGCTGCCTGTTCCATACTCCTCCTACTCCTCATTCAGCCTTTCAGGGGTACAAACAATAGTAATTGGGGCCTAGTGTGGTTTTGTACGTGTGAGATACATACACTTTTTTTGATCATATTTCCTACTCCGCTATTCAATAAAAACCTTTGGGGATCAATTAAATTGCGGGATAGTCTGTGTTGGTACGTGTGAGATCCACCTTTCCAAGTTTTTGGGGTTCATCTCATACTTCTGAAGATTTGAGGGTGCTGCCTGTTCCATACTCCTCCTACTCCTCATTCAGCCTTTTAGGGGTACAAACAATAGTAATTGGGGCCTAATGTGGTTTTGTACGTGTGAGATACATACACTTTTTTTGATCATATTTCCTATTCCACTATTCAATAAAAACCTTTGGGGATCAATTAAATTGCGGGATAGTTTGTGTTGGTACGTGTGAGATCCACCTTTCCAAGTTTTTGGGGTTCATCTCATACTTCTGAAGATTTGAGGGTGCTGCCTGTTCCATACTCCTCCTACTCCTCATTCAACCTTTTAGGGGTACAAACAATAGTAATTGGGGCCTAGTGTGGTTTTGTACGTGTGAGATACATACACTTTTTTTGATCATATTTCCTATTCCGCTATTCAATAAAAACCTTTGGGGATCAATTAAATTGCGGGATAGTCTGTGTTGGTACGTGTGAGATCCAACTTTCCAAGTTTTTGGGGTTCATCTCATACTTCTGAAGATTTGAGGGTGCTGCCTGTTCCATACTCCTCCTACTCCTCATTCAGCCTTTTAGGGGTACAAACAATAGTAATTGGGGCCTAGTGTGGTTTTGTACATGTGAGATACATACACTTTTTTTGATCATATTTCCTATTCCGCTATTCAATAAAAACCTTTGGGGATCAATTAAATTGCGGGATAGTCTCTGTTGGTACGTGTGAGATCCACATTTCCAAGTTTTTGGGGTTCATCTCATACTTCTGAAGATTTGAGGGTGCTGCCTGTTCCATACTCCTCCTACTCCTCATCCAGCCTTTTAGGGGTACAAACAATAGTAATTGGGGCCTAGTGTGGTTTTGTACGTGTGAGATACATACACTTTTTTTTATCATATTTCCTATTCCGCTATTCAATAAAAACCTTTGGGGATCAATTAAATTGCGGGATAGTCTGTGTTGGTACGTGTGAGATCCACCTTTCCAAGTTTTTGGGGTTCATCTCATACTTCTGAAGATTTGAGGGTGCTGCCTGTTCCATACTCCTCCTACTCCTCATTCAGCCTTTTAGGGGTACAAACAATAGTAATTGGGGCCTAGTGTGGTTTTGTACGTGTGAGATACATACACTTTTTTTGATCATATTTCCTATTCCACTATTCAATAAAAACCTTTGGGGTCAATTAAATTGCGGGATCGTTTGTGTTGGTACGTGTGAGATCCACCTTTCCAAGTTTTTGGGGTTCATCTCATACTTCTGAAGATTTGAGGGTGCTGCCTGTTCCATACTCCTCCTACTCCTCATTCAACCTTTTAGGGGTACAAACAATAGTAATTGGGGCCTAGTCTGGTTGTGTACGTGTGAGATACATACACTTTTTTTGATCATATTTCCTATTCCGCTATTCAATAAAAACCTTTGGGGATCAATTAAATTGCGGGATAGTCTGTGTTGGTACGTGTGAGATCCACCTTTCCAAGTTTTTGGGGTTCATCACATACTTCTGAAGATTTGAGGGTGCTGCCTGTTCCATACTCCTCCTACTCCTCATTCAGCCTTTTAGGGGTACAAACAATAGTAATTGGGGCCTAGTGTGGTTTTGTACGTGTGAGATACATACACTTTTTTTGATCATATTTCCTATTCCGCTATTCAATAAAAACCTTTGGGGATCAATTAAATTGCGGGATAGTTTGTGTTGGTACGTGTGAGATCCACCTTTCCAAGTTTTTGGGGTTCATCTCATACTTCTGAAGATTTGAGGGTGCTGCCAGTTCCATACTCCTCCTACTCCTCATCCTGCCTTTAGGGGTACAAACAATAGTAATTGGGGCCGAGTGTGCTTCTGTACGTGTGAGATACATACACTTTTTTTGATCATATTTTCTATTCCGCTATTTAATCAAAACCTTTGGGTATAAACAATTAAATTGCGGTATAGTCTGTGTTGGTACATGTGAGATCCACCTTTCCAAGTTTTTGGGGTTCATCTCATACTTCTGAAGATTTGAGGGTGCTGCCTGTTCCAAACTCCTCCTACTCCTCATCCTTCCTTTAGGGGTACAAACAATAGTAATTGGGAACTAGTGTGGTTCTGTACGTGTGAGATACATACACTTTTTTTGATCATATTTTCTATTCCGCTATTCAATAAAAACCTTTGGTTATCAATTAAATTGCGGGATAGTCTGTGTTGGTAGGTGTGAGATACACCTTTCCAAGTTTTTGGGGATCATCTCATACTTCTGAAGATTTGAGGGTGCTGCCTGTTCCAAACTCCCCCTACTCCTCATCCTGCCTTTAGGGGTACAAACAAAAGTAATTGGGGCCTAGTGTGGTTCTGTACGTGTGAGATACATACACTTTTTTTGATCATATTTTCTATTCCGCTATTCAATAAAAACCTTTGGGTATCAATTAAATTGCGGGATAGTCTGTATTGGTAGGTGTGAGATACACCTTTCCAAGTTTTTGGGGTTCATCTCATACTTCTGAAGATTTGAGGGTGCTGCCTGTTCCAAACTCCTCCTACTCCTCATCCTGCCTTTTAGGGGTACAAACAATAGTAATTGGGGCCTAGTCTGGTTGTGTACGTGTGAGATACATACACTTTTTTTGATCATATTTTCTATTCCGCTATTCAATAAAAACCTTTGGGTATAAACAATTAAATTGCGGGATAGTCGGTGTCAGTACGTGTGAGATACACCTTTCCAATTTTTGGGGCGCATCTCATACTGCCGAGGATTTGAGGGTGCTTCAGTCTGCCTCCTGCCTGTTCCAAACTCCTCCTACTCCTCACCCTGCCTTTAGGGTACAAAAAATTGTAATTGGGGCCTAGATTGTGTTTGTACGTGTGAGATACACCGTTTTGTAAAATTTGTCCTATTCCGCTATTCAATATACACCCTGTTTGAGTGTAAAAAATTAAATTACGGCATAGTCTGTATCGGTACGTGTGAGATACACCTTTTAAATTTGTTTGGCGCATCTCCTTCCACCGCCAAGGATTGCAGGGCACTTCAGTTTGCCTCCTTTTCCCAACTCCTCCTACTCCTCTTCCTCATCCTCCCTTTAGGGTACAAAAAATTTTAATCGGGGCCTAGTCTGTGTTTGTACGTGTGAGATACACCGTTTTTTATCCTTTTTCCTATTCCGCTATTCAATATACACCCTTTTGGGATAAAAAACATTAAATTGCGGCATAGTTTGCATATTTGACTGTGAGATACACCCGTGCGATACTGTTGTTGTTTTGTTCCGCTATTCAATAAACACCTTTCTAGGGCAAGATCATAAATTACAGAAATATGAGGAGACCGTCAAATAGGGGTCGTGGCCTGGGTCGTGGTGCTGCTGGTAGAGCTCCTGTTGCAAGGAGAGGACGTGGTTGATCTGTGCCAGCTACACGCACAAGTGAAACACCTTCCTCAAGTGTTAGTAGGCGACAGAACCTGCATCAGTATTTGGTAGGGCATCATACGCCTCTTGAAGTGATGAGGCCAGAAGAAGTAGAGGCGATAGTAGATTGGTTTGCTGCTGACAGTGCCTCCAGTTCCTTCACATTGTCTCCCACCCAGTCTACTGCAGAAAGGTCAGAGTTGGCACCTGCAGCCGATGTCCAACCGTCTTTCACCTCACCCCCTTGCAAATCAGGCAAGCAGTCTGAGCCCCAAGCCATACAGCAGTCTCTTCTTCTTTTTGATGACTCTGTCAGCAGGGTTTCCCAGGGCCATCCACCTAGCCCTGCCCCAGAAGTGGAAGAGATTGAGGGCAGTAATGCCCAACCACTTATTTCTCAAGATGAGTACATGCATGAGGTCCTCGACCCCACATGGAATGAAGGTCATGCAGGTGACCTGAGTAGTTTGGAGGAAGAGGCGGTGGTCGCACAGAGCCACCAGCACAGAAGAAGAGGGAGCAGGGTGCAGAAGCGGAGCGGCCGTGCCCTAGACACTACGCCTGCTACTGCCCAACGCAGCAAGGGAACGAACGCAACAAAGCCAGCTCAAAGGAGTTCTCTAGCGTGGAAGTTCTTTAGAAAATGTGCTGATGACAGGACACGAGTGGTTTGCACCCTGTGCAATCAGAGCCTGAAGCGAGGCATAAACCTTCTCAACCTGAGCACAACCTGCATGATCAGGCATCTAAGTGCAAAGCACGAGCTGCAGTGGAGTAGACACCTTCAAAACCAAGAAACGTCTCTGGCTCATCCTGCTTCCTCTTCTGCTGCAGTCTCGGCCGCTCCATCCACATCTGTAGTGATACCGGCACCTGCCACCCCGCAAACAGACGATCTGACAGCAACACCACCACCTGGGTCACCAACCATCTCCACAATGTCCCGTGGAAGCGTTCAGCTTTCCATCTCCCAAACACTTGAGAGGAAGAGGAAGTACCCCCCTACCCACCCGCGATCCCTGGCCCTGAATGCCAGCATTTCAAAATTCTTGGCCTTTGAAATGCTGTCATTCCGTCTGGTGGAGACGCACAGTTTTAAAAACCTTATGTCGGTGGCTGTCCCACAGTATGTCGTGCCCACCCGCCACTACTTTTCCAGGCAAGCCATCCCTTCCCTGCACAACCAAGTGGGGGAAAAAATCAGGTGTGCACTGCGCAACGCCATCTGTGGCAAGGTCCACCTAACTACCGATACTTGGACCAGTAAGCACGGCCAGGGGCGTTATATCTCCCTAACGGCACACTGGGTAAATGCAGTGGCGGATGGGCCTGAGGCGGATAGCAATTTGGCGCATGTCCTTCCACCACTGAGGATTGCAGGGCGCTTCAGTTTACCTCCTGTTCCTAACTCCTCCTACTCCGCTTCCTCATCCTCTACCGCCTCCTCATCCGGACAGCGTAACACCTTCACCACCAACTTCAGCACGGCCAGGGGTAAACGACAGCAGGCAGTTTTAAAACTTGCCTGTTTGGGGGAAAAACCACACACCGCGCAGGAGTTGTGGAGGAGCATGGAACAGCAGACAAAAGAGTGGTTGCTGCCAGCGAGCCTCAAGCCCGGCCTGGTGGTGTGCGATAACGGGCGAAATCTCATAGCAGCTCTGGGCCTAGCCGGTTTGACGCACATACCTTGCCTGGCGCATGTGCTGAATTTGGTGGTGCAGAGGTTCCTTAAAAACTACCCCGATATGTCAGAGCTGCTGCAGAAAGTGCGGGCCGTCTGTGCGCACTTTCGATTTTCACCCTGCTGCTGCTCGCCTGTCAGCGCTGCAGCGTAACTTCGGCCTTCCCGCTCACCGCCTCATATGTGACGTGCCCACAAGGTGGAACTCCACCTTGCACATGCTGCAAAGACTGTGCGAGCAGCAGCAGGCCATAGTGGAGTTTCAGCTGCAGCACGCACGCGTGAGTCGCTCTGCGGAACAGCACCACTTCACCACCAATAACTGGGCCTCCATGCGAGACCTGTGTGCCTTGTTGCGCTGTTTTGAGTACTCCACCAACATGGCCAGTGCCGATGACGCCGTTCTCAGCTTAACTATCCCACTTCTATGCCTCCTTGAAAAAACAATTCGGGCGATGATGGAAGAGGATGTGGCACAGGATGAGGAGGAGGAGGAGGAGGAGGAGGAAGAGGGATCATTTCCAAGGCTTTCAGGGCAGTCATTCACAAGTGGCTCTGAGGGTGGCACAGTTCTGGAGGATGAGGAGGATGAGGAAGAGGAGATGGAGGAGGAGATGGAACCATGTTCACAGCAAGGTGGCACCAAGGCCAGCTCATGGGCATCACTGGTGCGTGGCTGGGGGATACAGAGGACACAGACTATACACCTCCCACAGAGGACAGCCTTTCGTTGCCTCTGGGCAGCCTGGCACACATGAGCGATTACATGCTGCAGTGTCTCCACAACGACCGCCGAGTTGCCCACATTCTAACTTGTGCTGATTACTGGGAGCCACGCTGCTGGATCCCCGTTACAATGACAACGTACCGTCCTTAATTCACTCACTGGAGCGTGATCGCAAGATGCGCGAGTACAAGCGCACGCTGGTAGACGCGATGCTGCTGGCATTCCCACCTGACAGAAATATATAAAAACAGAAAAAACACTGCGCTTTAGGAGAAGCAGCTAACACCTGAAACAATAGTACAAGTTCCAAATAAAATAATAAAAACAGAATGGTGTAGCGCTAAATTATGAATGACAAACACTTACAGTGAATCAAAGTATGATGTTAACATACTGTATACAGTCCAAAAAATGAACACTGAAGTCCACAAAGGAAGGTATTGGCTGAAACAGATTCCCAGGAAAGGAAAATCTCCAAACAAATGAAGAAAGGTGAAGATCAGGTGTGCCCAGGAGTAGAAATGAATCCACCAGACAATATAGTGAGAGATGGCTCCTTACCAAATAGCTCTTGCCACTAGATTATAGGTGGCTGAACGCTCATATGAAAGAGAGATCCTCCAATGTAGTGCAATGGCCAGGCAGGAGCATAGGTCACTCTCTCCGGGGACAACCAATCATAGGTCACAGGGATATCCAGTGTATAGCCATGGAAATAAAAAGGGGAAACACTCCCATAGTGCATTACCAATGTATCACTTTAATAAATAAAAAGGGACGCACTCACATGTAAAAACTTTGTATGTCAGCGGAACAAACAATGACATGCAGCCGCAGCGTTCCTGCAGAACATTCCTCCTCAGATCATGGGTCACCCGGCAGTATGGTGGAGAGCTAACGCTGATGATCCATCCAAACACCAGGGACCAATACGAACTCTCGCGCCGTCAGGATAAACCACTACATGTTTCGTGATAACTCACGTCCTCGGGGGGTTGGTCCTAGGCGGCACTGTGCGAGGTCAGGGGTTTAAATAGGCTAAACCGCCATATTGGATACTGGCAGTTTGCCCATAAACCACCCAAAATGAGGAAAAACAGGAACAAAAATACTCGGGGACAATAAAAATATAAATATATAAATGCACTTCCATAAGATCACTACCTGCTGCTAAATACATCCATATGGTCACGCAAACGGGACCAGGGAGAATTAAGTAGTTATGACTAAGGATGATCGAACGGTTCGGGTTGACCATTGGTTCAACCCGAACATTGGATGTTCGATATTCGGCCGAATACCAAACTTTTTGCGGTAAAAGTTCGGTATTCGGCAACCAGAACCGCCCGAAATGCACTGGGACAGGAACTGGGCTTTAAAAGCCCGTGATTGGCCTAGAAACGTCTGCAAAAGCCAATGAGGGGGCAGGAGTCTCCTAGGAACGTGATTGGAGTGACTACGGGGACCAGAGGCCAATCAGGAGTGAATACGCCCCACACTATATAAGATGGCCCCGCCTAACCCCTAGCACAGTGATCCAGATCCTGTTGAAGAGAGTTGAAGCAGTTCTCTGACTCCTGCTTTGCTACACTACATTTCCTACATATCGAGTGGTTCTAAAGCTCCATATAGCAGAATTGTATTTAGCTTACAGCCAGTGTAGTTAGATACAGCGATTGTGTTGCTTCTTAGAGTTACAAAAAAAAAAAAAAAACTTAAGGGACAGTGTCAGTCTTCTGCTGTATGGAGCTTTCTATTTAGTGGAAAGGGATATCTAGTGTAGTTAGGGAACTTTTTTTTTTTTATTTATCATTTTATTTGAATTTTCAAAGAAGTCAATTACAGAATATATAATACCATATTAAATTAATGGGTTACAAAGACATTATCCATACTAGTTTTCTCATCTCCAGGATCTAATAACATCCTCCCGAGATTTCCAACTCAATAATATATAGGCCTTTATCAAATAGTCATAGTCAGCCAAGGCAAGATATTGTTAAAACATCAAGTCTCCTTTTCTGTACCTACTCGTTCGCTCCTTGCCTTTTGTTTGCTACGTTGTGCTTTAAATGACCCTAGGTCTCTACTCTTGTCCTTGTTTCCCCGTTCTTCTTTCTATCCATTCATACTCTTCATTACCGCCCCTTTTCTTCTTTCCCTTTTTCCCCCTAATTACTCCCCCATCTCTCAACCTCAATCCCCCCATTCATACCCCCTATCATTCAGCTCACATTCCCATACTTACAGTGACCGCAAAAAAGTGAAAAAAAAAAAAAAAAAGAAAAAAATTACAAGCTAATTCTCCTCCTCTTCCCTACGACTCCCCTCCCCCTCTACTGGGACTAGGGACTCCTTCTGTGTTTTGCAGTGGAGGTGCCACCAATTGTTTGCCTCTATCCGAAGCTATAAATGAGTTCCATATTCTCCATGTCTTTTTATATTGCTCCTGTTTGTGTTGTGAAGAAAGCAATAGATCCTCCATTTTATTAATGTGTTCTAATTTTCTTACCCATTCAAGCACTGAAGGGGCTTGTTTTTTTCTCCAATGTTGGGGGATGCATGCTCTTGCCGCATTCATCATGTGTGGTAATACTGATTTTGTGTATTTCCTCTCTATCTGCCCCGGTATCTGTAGGAGGCAAAAAGCGGCTTTTCCCTCGATTTTGAAGTCTGTTACTTCTTGAACTATGGCCCCAATCTCTGACCAAAACTTCTTTATCTCTGGGCAATTCCAAAAGATGTGGTATAAGGTGCCTTCTCCTTCTCCACATCTCCAACACCTGTCTGATTCTTGGGTGTACCACCTGTGCATTTTGACTGGTGTGTGATACCACCTCGTCAGGATTTTGTAGTTTATTTCCTGAATTTTAGTACATTTAGTTGGTCTAAATATTGCCCTGAACATGCTCTGTTTCTGTGAGTCTGTTATTTCTGTATTTAGATCCGCTTTCCATTTTTCCAACCATTTCAGCTTCGGATGGTCTAATGGAGTGTTCAGCATTTTATATAGAATAGATAATGGGCGATCTATACCTCCTATTTTCTCACATAGTTTCTCAAAATGTGTCAGTGGTTTCTTAAATTTTTCCGGTTCCGGCAACAACTCTAAAAAATGTCGCACTTGGAATGCTTCCCATAAAAGTAACTTATATGGTCCCTCCTCATCTGTTAATCTACTAATTGGGGGCCACGTCTGCTGACTCGTAAAAGTTTTGATGCCATCTTGTCCTGTTTCCCACAGTTTTTTAAAATGCTGTCTCTCTAAGCCTGGGGGGAATTCGGGATTTCCCAAGATCGGGTATAAAGGGTAGTTAGGGAACTTTGTACTACATTAGTTATATTTAATAATTGAGTTTCTGTAGGGAAAGTGTGAGGGTTCTGTTTAGTGAGCACGTTGCACAGTGCTGCTGTATCACAGCAGATATACGTGCTTGCTAGGCAACAAAATACAGTGACAACTTAACGCCTGTTGTTCAAAGCGTTAGGTGCACTGTACAAAAGCCTTTGCAACTGTGCGTGACACGTATCTGCTGTGTTGTATCCAGCGACAACTGTGGGTCGCATAGCAGTGTGCGTTTTTCACCGCACACAGTTGCCAACGCATCAGTGACAACCTAACGCCTGTTGTTCAAAGCGTTAGGTCCACTGTGCAAAAGGCTTTGCAACTGTGCGTGACACGCATCTGCTGTGCTGTATCCAGCGACAACTGTGGGTCGCATAGCAGTGTGCGTTTTTCACCGCACACAGTTGCCAACGCATCAGTGACAACCTAACGCCTGTTGTTCAAAGCGTTAGGTCCACTGTGCAAAAGGCTTTGCAACTGTGCATGACACAAATCTGCTGTGCTGTATCCAGCGACAACTGTGGGTCGCATAGCAGTGTGCGTTTTTCACCGCACACAGTTGCCAAAGCATCAGTGACAACCTAACGCCTGTTGTTCAAAGCGTTAGGTCCACTGTGCAAAAGGCTTTGCTACTGTGCGTGACACGCATCTGCTGTGCTGTATCCAGCGACAACTGTGGGTCGCATAGCAGTGTGTGTTTTTCACCGCACACAGTTGCCAACGCATCAGTGACAACTCAACACCTGTTGTTCAAAGCGTTAGGTCCACTGTGCAAAAGCCTTTGCAACTGTGCGTGACACACATCTGCTCTGCTGTATCCAGCGACAACTGTGGGTCGCATAGCAGTGTGCGTTTTTCACCGCACACAGTTGCCAACGCATCAGTGACAACTTAACGCCTGTTGTTCAAAGCGTTAGGTCCACTGTGCAAAAGGCTTTGCTGCTGTGCGTGACACATCTGCTGTGCTGTATCCAGCGACAACTGTGGGTCGCATAGCAGTGTGCGTTTTTCACCGCACACAGTTGCCAACGCATCAGTGACAAATATGCCTGGTAGACCAAAAAAAGGCATACGTGGCCCTGCTGCGGAAAGGGGCACAGCTTCTAGGGTGTCTAGAGGCAGGGGTGGACGTGGTGGTCAGTCCTCATCTGCTGTGTTGTATCCAGCGACAACTGTGGGTCGCATAGCAGTGTGCGTTTTTCACCGCACACAGTTGCCAACGCATCAGTGACCACCTAACGCCTGTTGTTCAAAGCGTTAGGTCCACTGTGCAAAAGGCTTTGCAACTGTGCGTGACACGCATCTGCTGTGCTGTATCCAGCGACAACTGTGGGTCGCATAGCAGTGTGCGTTTTTCACCGCACACAGTTGCCAACGCATCAGTGACAACCTAACGCCTGTTGTTCAAAGCGTTAGGTCCACTGTGCAAAAGGCTTTGCAACTGTGCATGACACGAATCTGCTGTGCTGTATCCAGCGACAACTGTGGGTCGCATAGCAGTGTGCGTTTTTCACCGCACACAGTTGCCAAAGCATCAGTGACAACCTAACGCCTGTTGTTCAAAGCGTTAGGTTCACTGTGCAAAAGGCTTTGCTACTGTGCGTGACACGCATCTGCTGTGCTGTATCCAGCGACAACTGTGGGTCGCATAGCAGTGTGCGTTTTTCACCGCACACAGTTGCCAACGCATCAGTGACAACCTAACGCCTGTTGTTCAAAGCGTTAGGTCCACTGTGCAAAAGGCTTTGCTACTGTGCGTGACACGCATCTGCTGTGCTGTATCCAGCGACAACTGTGGGTCGCATAGCAGTGTGCGTTTTTCACCGCACACAGTTGCCAACGCATCAGTGACAACTCAACACCTGTTGTTCAAAGCGTTAGGTCCACTGTGCAAAAGCCTTTGCAACTGTGCGTGACACACATCTGCTCTGCTGTATCCAGTGACAACTGTGGGTCGCATAGCAGTGTGCGTTTTTCACCGCACACAGTTGCCAACGCATCAGTGACAACTTAACGCCTGTTGTTCAAAGCGTTAGGTCCACTGTGCAAAAGGCTTTGCTGCTGTGCGTGACACATCTGCTGTGCTGTATCCAGCGACAACCGTGGGTCGCATAGCAGTGTGCGTTTTTCACCGCACACAGTTGCCAACGCATCAGTGACAAATATGTCTGGTAGACCAAAAAAAGGCATACGTGGCCCTGCTGCGGAAAGGGGCACAGCTTCTAGGGTGTCTAGAGGCAGGGGTGGACGTGGTGGTCAGTCCTCAGCCAGGCCACCATTTGGATTGTTCTCCGGCAGTGGCCAAGCTATACGTCCACAGTATGTACAGGAGGTGGTGGACTATATGACCAAACCCTCATCATCGGCATCATCTGCAACTACAGTGACCCAGGCAGAGAAAAGTGGTCAGTCTTCTGCAGTTGTCAGAACAAATACAGATGAGTCCATGTCCACCTCACGTCCTCCCTTAGACCCAACTTCAGACATGACAGAGGAGTCAGCTGAGCTGTTTGACCACAGTGTCGGCCATCTACTCCAGCCTGATGCTCAGTCCTTTATGGAGTCTGATGTTGGGTCTGAGTTTGAGGAGGAGGCAGAGCAAACAAGAGGGGAGAGCAGACGGCCCACTCCATCTAAGGCCGCACCTGTTGTCTCCCGGGCCAGGCCTGATGCTCAGTCTTTGATGGAGTCAGATGTTGGGTCTGAGGTTGAGGAGGAGGCAGAGCAAGCAAGAGGGGAGAGCAGACGGCCTGCTCCATCTAAGGCTGCACCTGTTGTCTCCCGGGCCAGGCCTGATGCTCAGTCTTTGATGGAGTCAGATGTTGGGTCTGAGGTTGAGGAGGAGGCAGAGCAAGCAAGAGGGGAGAGCAGACGGCCCGCTCCATCTAAGGCCGCACCTGTTGTCTCCCGGGCCACTATACACACCTCATCTTGCTGGGACTTTTTTGAGACATCCCATGCAGACAAAACAGTTGCGATCTGCAAGATTTGTAAGAAGGGTATAAAACGTGGCAGAAATGTCAACCACCTGGGTACAAGCTGCCTAAACAGGCATTTGACAACCCACCACTCGGCCCGTTGGCAGGAGCATTTAAAGAACCCACAAAAGGGCCAAAGATTGGTCAGTCGGCCTCCTAGTCCTCCTCGCGCTCCTCCTCATGCTCCACCTGCTCCACCTGCTCCACCTGCTCCACCTGCACATCAGTCTGTTCCTGGCCCTGCTATAGTCACTCGTCACCTGTTGGCAGCCTCCACTGACAGGGATGATGATATAGCAGGCAGTGTCGCATCTACCTCCAACACACCACCAGCTGTAACATCTAGATGCCAAATTTCGATTCCACACATGCTGGAACGAAAAAAAATGTATACTCCCCGCCACCCACATGCCCAGCGTCTAAACAGTAGTTTGGCTAAACTACTGGCTCTGCAACTATTACCATTTAACCTGGTAGAGTCTGCTCCCTTCTGTGACTTCACAAAATGTGCAGTTCCACAGTGGCAGGTGCCAAGTTGGCATTACTTTGCCCGTAAGGCCCTGCCATCCCTATACCAACATGTGGAAGGCAATGTAGTATCGTCCCTGGCCAAGTCAATCAGCCGTAAGATACACTTGACGGCTGACACTTGGTCAAGCAAACATGGGCAGGGACGGTATATTTCTGTCACTGCTCACTGGGTGACACTGCTTGCCAGCGGAAGGGATTGTAGCCAGGGCTCGGTGCTGCAGCCAGTGTTGCCCCCACGTCTGCAAACAGCTGGTGGTGTCGCTGATCCGGGTAGATCGATCACTTCTACCCCCTCCTGCTCCTCCTCCTCTACCTCCTCCATGCCCTCCTCTGCAGAATGGTCCTTTGAATATGATGAGTACCACGTAAACGTTCAAAGGGCTATTCTATGTCTCAGGCCAAAAGGTGTCACGCAGTGCTGCAGCTTGTGTGTCTAGGGGACAGGCAGCACACTGCCCCTCAGATTCTTGGGGCTCTGCAGGCACAGGCCCAGAGGTGGTCGACACCACGCCAGCTGCAGCCAGGGATGGTGGTTACTGATAATGGGTCAAACCTCCTGGCCGCCCTTCGTCAGGGAAAGTTAACCCATGTGCCATGCCTGGCGCATGTCCTGAATCTCGTGGTACAGCGGTTTTTGAACTCGTACCCGGGAATGCAGGATGTTCTAAGGATGGCAAGAAGGGTGTGCAGTCACTTCAGGCGGTCGTACAGTGCCACTGCACGTTTGGCCGAAGTGCAGTGCGAGTTTCACCTGCCGGTACACCGCCTCATCTGTGACATGCCCACCCGCTGGAACTCCACCTTGGCTATGCTGCAGCGCCTGTACACGCAGCAGAGGGCCCTCAATGAATACCTATGCGAGTACGGCACCAGCACTGGCTCTGCGCGCTTGGGCTTCTTTTCACCACGGCAGTGGCTTTTGATTAAGGATGCATGCGCTGTCCTCTCGCCATTTGAGGAGGCCACAAGGATGGTCAGCCGGGACAGCGCATGCATCAGTGACACCCTACCGGTACTGTTTTTGTTGGAGCACACTCTGCGTGGCATTATGGACAAGGCACTGGAGGCAGAGCAGCAGGAGGAAGAGGAGGACTTCCTTGCCTCTCAAGGCCCCCTTTATCCTGAGAATCCTGACCCCATTATGCCTAGTTTGCAGAGGCCCGAGCAGGATCCAGGGGTGGAAGAGGAGGAGGAGGACAATTCTGCGGGAACTTTTGCAGGGTTTGAGGAGGAGGAGGCGGAGGAGGAAGACATGCGGCAATCTGCAAGGCCTAGTTTGACTCCCTCGGGACACTTTGGAGTAGTGCGTGGCTGGGAGGAGGAGGAGCCCGTTCAAGATAATGTCGTTTTGAGTGACCCCGAGGAGTCAGCTTCTCAGGCCTTCGCTAATTTGCGACGCATGGGAAACATCATGCTTCAGAACCTGCGAAAGGACCCCAGAATCAAGGCCATTAAAGAGACTAACCACTATTGGTTGGCCACCCTACTTGACCCCCGGTACAAGTCTAAAGTCTCGGAGCTTTTCCCATCCACCCAGAGAGTCCACAGGATCAAATCCCTTGAGGACAGTCTCAAGAGGATTCTGGTGAACACGTTCCCCGACTCCCGTAGGGTGCAGGGGCAGGGACAACCTACCATGGATTCTACTGGTGGTCACGAGAGGAGCGTTGGAGAAGGCGTGCGGTTGACGGATGCCTTTCGGTCTTTTTTTAGTCCTCACCGCCCAGGCCACATCGCATCGACAGCGTCTGCATCACATGGTGGACGATTACGTGAGGGCACAAAGTGACACAGAGGGCTTTTCATGTGATGATGCCGATCCACTGGCATACTGGGTCTTAAGATTAGACCACTGGCCAGAACTGGCCCAGTATGCCATGGGGTTGTTGGCCTGCCCTGCTTCCAGTGTCCTATCGGAACGTGCATTCAGCGCAGCAGGAGGATTCGTCACAGACCATCGAACGAGACTCTCCACCGACTCAGTCGACCGTTTGACATTCATTAAAATGAATCAGTCGTGGATATCAAGCTTTGGTGCACTTGATGCAGACCTTGTAGACTAGGCTATCGTTGTGATGTGGCAGCTGAGCCTCAGTTTAAGCCTGGACGATGGTGCCACCCTCAAACCCTCCTCTCATTCTCTTTACGTTCACAGAACCTCATTTTGGTTATAACAAAAACTACCATGTTTGTACACCTGTTCCACAGGTGCACACCTTTACAATTTTTGGGCCTCCTTCAACACCAGCTCTTTGGGGTTAAGGTGGGGAGGCTATGCTAAAACAAAAACTACCATGTGTGCGCACCTGTTCCACAGGTGCACACCTTTACAATTTTTGGGCCTCCTTCAACACCAGCTCTTTGGGGTTAAGGTGGGGAGGCTATGCTAAAACAAAAACTACCATGTGTGCGCACCTGTTCCACAGGTGCACACCTTTACAATTTTTGGGCCTCCTTCAACACCAGCTCTTTGGGGTTAAGGTGGGGAGGCTATGCTAAAACAAAAACTACCATGTGTGCGCACCTGTTCCACAGGTGCACACCTTTACAATTTTTGGGCCTCCTTCAACACCAGCTCTTTGGGGTTAAGGTGGGGAGGCTATGCTAAACAAAAACTACCATGTTTGCGAACCTGTTCCACAGGTGCACACCTTTACAATTTTTGGGCCTCCTTCAACACCAGCTCTTTGGGGTTAAGGTGGGGAGGCTATGCTAAACAAAAACTACCATGTTTGCAAACCTGTTCCACAGGTGCACACCTTTACAATTTTTGGGCCTCCTTCAACACCAGCTCTTTGGGGCTAAGGTGGGGAGGCTATGCTAAACAAAAACTACCATGTTTGCGAACCTGTTCCACAGGTGCACACCTTTACAATTTTTGGGCCTCCTTCAACACCAGCTCTTTGGGGTTAAGGTGGGGAGGCTATGCTAAACAAAAACTACCATGTTTGCGAACCTGTTCCACAGGTACACACCTTTACAATTTTTGGGCCTCCTTCAACACCAGCTCTTTGGGGTTAAGGTGGGGAGGCTATGCTAAACAAAAACTACCATGTTTGCGAACCTGTTCCACAGGTACACACCTTTACAATTTTTGGGCCTCCTTCAAAGCCAGCTCTTTGGGGTTATGGTGGGGAGGCTCCGCCAACACCAAAACTACCATGTTTGCCCACCTGTTCCACATGTGCACACCTTCATAATTTTTACGCCTTCTTCAACACCAGCTCTTTGGGCTTACAGTGGTATGGCTCCGCCAACACCCAAACAACAATTTTTGCGCACCTATCACACAGATGCATATCATTGCAATTTTTTTCCTTACAAAGGCAATTATTGCCTTCATTACCAGCACTTTCATAGGGATATGGTGTCAAGGCATCGTCGGCACCACCAAAGGCCCAATTTTTAAGCATCCTTTACTTCTATTCAAAGTCAAGAGACAACAGTATTCATCCAAAACATCTCTAATCTTGTTCACTCTGCACTACATTGTGGCCCCTACCCCTAACCCTAACCCTCAATGTATCCGTGCATATATGTCTGTTTCTTGTGAGAATTCAAGTTAAAGTGCACCAAACACCATTTTACATGAAATAAAGTGCAACTACATACATCTTTGGACTTCTTGAAAACATTTGGTAATAATAGCCCCATTGTGGAAATACACCCATTAATTATATGCACATTTTAAACCTTTTTCCAAAAAAAAACTCTAATCTTGTTCCCAGTGCACTGCATTATGTCCCCATCATACACATTGGCTGTGCCGTTGATTAGGAGCAAAAGAAAGGTGCGGTTAAGCAAAAAAGTCATTTTTGAAGGTTTGGTATGCTATAATTCTGGTTCTGGACATGCTACAGAGCTGAAACTTCACAGGTACACCTTTTAGACCCCCCAGACACTAAATCCAAAGAAATCTCTTTTTTTTTTTATTTATTCAATAATTGGCTCTCTATCAAAAACGACAATTTTCAAGAACTTTTTTTGTGTGATTAATAGTCCCTGGGGCATGACCCAGAACCCTAGGCACTTTTTAGGGGCATTTATTGGGTTTTAGGGCTTCAAAATTGGGTTTTTTGATTCCAGAAGTTCGGGTCCCATTGATTTCAATGGGGTTCTGAACCCCATTGAAATTCGGGTGTTCTGGTCGAACCGAACTTTTCAAAAGTTCGATCATCCCTAGTCATGACAACATACCAATAGATAAGCAGATAAGATGATAGTGAAGAAGCCACAAATATTAAAAAATTGTTAAATTTGATACCCTCTAAAATGAATGTGAAAACGGACCTACCTGAAGGTAAGACCCTGGAGGAATGTATAGGCAATCGGACGCTGCGACATCACAAATAATGGGACAAACATAAAAAATACATACAATAAACGACAAAAGGTATATAAATAATGAGAAAAAAAAATGCAGAAAAAATAAAAACGCAGAAAAAATAATAAAAACGCAGAAAAAAAGAAAAAAAACGCAGAAAAAATAAATAAAAAATAATAGATCAAAATAAAAAACTACAGAAATAAATCAAGCATCATTAATAAAACAATTGATGTCCCAGTCAATGTTTAAAGCGAACGGAGCAAAAGAATGCATGTCAAAGATCCAACGGGTCTCAAGGCGAGAAATCGCCCAAACTAAATTGGTGCCCCCTCCAATTAGCTGTAATCCTGTCAATGGCCAGGAAAGAGGTACCCGATGGGTCTTTGTTATGACATTTGTCAAAATGTCTCGATAGACTATGACCTTTGAACCCTCGTCTGATATTGCCAACATGTTCTGAAAGGCGAATGTGCAGTTCTCTTTTTGTCCTTCCAATGTATTTTTTAGAACACGGACACTGGATCAAATACACAACATACTTAGAT
Organism: Pelophylax lessonae; assembly: GCF_965119305.1. Taxonomy (NCBI): domain Eukaryota; kingdom Metazoa; phylum Chordata; class Amphibia; order Anura; family Ranidae; genus Pelophylax; species Pelophylax lessonae. The sequence goes on from NC_138773.1 coordinate 237,834,676, forward strand.
ATGCACGTGATGAAAGTGTCAATTTCAAAAGATCTTTGCGTGTGTGTGTGGACTGGAACTGCATACACCTCCTAGATCTGAAGCTGTTGATCTGACAGATACTACAGCTTCTACAAGGAAAATAACCTGGAAGAGGCTGGAAGAATGAAAGAGGTTTAGGCGGATCCACTACATTTGGCGCGATCTGATGATGCACCGATGGAGCCCCTCTAAAAATAACTGAGGGTCGATCTGGCAAGATGGAACCTAAAATCCTATCATTCTTAAGAATATTCCAGTGTCTTCCCAGGATTTTTTTCACAGAAAAGTACTGGTTAGAATACCTGGTAAACATGGAAAAACTAAATGTATCAGCACCTGAAGTATCTCGTGGTTTTTTAACAAGTAGAGATCTTCTATCCATGTTCGCCACCTGGTGTACAACCCTATCAATATCTGGTTCACTATATCCTTTCTCAAGGAACCTGACCTTTAAAGTATTGGCCTGTAAGTGAAAATCCTCCATATTAGAACAATTGCGCCTAATTCTTTGGAACTGGCCCTTAGGTACCGCATCCAACCAGACCTTATGATGACAACTCGATCTGGGGATATAAGCGTTCCTGTCCGTACTTTTAAAGAACGTAGAGGTGACGAGTTTCCCATTCTGAACCTTAATATCCAAGTCCAGAAAGTGCAACTCGGAAGCACCGATTTCAAACTCCAGTTGAATACCCCTATTATTCTGGTTTAAACGTTCAAAGAACGCACATAGGGAATCAGAGTCTCCATCCCATATGACGAATATATCGTCTATGTAGCGTTTCCATAATCGCAGTTGCGATGGGGGCCGTGTCCAGATAACAACCTCCTACCAGTAGGCCATAAATAAATTGGCCAAACTGGGAGCGAACTTGACCCCCATCGCAACGCCGCAATTTTGTAAATAGAAACTGCCACCAAACCAGAAGTAATTGTGACTGGTTGCAAAAGTAAGGAGTAAGTAAAAACTCCTTCTGCAACAAGGGGAGGGAGTCGTCAGCATTAAGAAAATGCTGCACAGCCTCCAGTCCATGTTCGTGTGAGATGATGGTATACAAAGAGGTCACGTCTGCCGTGGCCAAAAGGTATCCATCATCCCACACAAACTCCTCAAGAGTATTAAGCACCTGAGTAGTATCCCTGAGGTAAGAAGTGGTGTTAATCACATACGGTTGTAAATATTCATCTACATACTTGCCTATCCTGGACGTGACAGAGTCAATCCCACTTATGATGGGACGTCCAGGGGGTTTGGTTTGATTTTTGTGGATTTTAGGCAAGTAGTATATGACAGGGATTCTAGGAGTGGCTGGGATCAGATAAGTTCTTTCCATTTTTTTTAAAATACCCAAACTGAAACCTTCATCCACCAATAACTTCAGATCAGCCTTATACTTACTGGTAGGATTAGATGCCAGTGGGATATAGGTGGAGCGGTCTGAGAGGAGTCTATTCATCTCTTGGATATACTCACTCTTGTCCAAAAGGACAATACCACCCCCCTTATCTGCAGGTCGGACAATCAAGTCCTTCCTTTCACAAATCTGCTTAATGCCCAAACGAAGAGTGGAATCAGATTTGGACTTGGGGATTCTCAATTTTTCTACGTCTTTTAAGACCATTTCCTTAAAAACTTGCAAAGACGAGGCTGTATTGGCAGGGGGGTTGAACAAAGAAGCATTTGTTAGATTAGTATGCTTAAAACCAAGGGAAGTGGTGTTACGTGTGGAGGGGTGCATGGGATTAGCCAAGAAATGCCTTTTGATACTGATCTTACGCACAAACGTATGGACGTCAATATACGTCTCAAACTTATTAAGTTGGCGTGGCGGTACAAATTTCAAACCTTTGCTTAGGACCCTTTCCTCCTCCGGAGTTAGAGTAACCGAGCTTAAGTTGAAAACTCTGTTTGTATCTAGTAACTCCTCCTTTTTATGTCGGAGCCTCCTCCCCCCTCTGGTGCCTCTTTTCCCTCGAACCCCCTATTTTTCACGGGAAAAAAACGTGGCTGTTCTCTCCCCCTATTGTTTTGTGGGGTGTTGTAATAATCATCCCCGTTGGAGACTGGATAGTTAGACTCATTGGGATGTCTAGTCATGACCCGATCATCATCCCAAGAGTCACGTCTCTGGTTACGTAAGGGAGTAAATCGATTACGTAATGGAATATTTTGATTTCTTGGGGTAGACCTAACATTATTAGCACCCCTTTGGGGGGCTTGTGGCCAGGTAATATATCCCTGATTACCATGGTGAGAAGGTTTAGGTCCCTGACCCCTAGCTGTGTTTCCTTTATTGGAATGATCAACCTGATGATCATCCCTAAAATGATATTGTTGGTCACCATTATGCCTAGGATTTTTCCTCCATGGTTTACGCTGTCTCTGTTTAAGTGGCGCATAACCAACAGGTCTAGCAGTTGGTGCAATAGAGGTAGAAGACGGTGGTGGGGCTTGACCCCCAGTCCCAGTGGATGTAGATGTAGACCCTGATAAGTTGGTCTCTTCTTTATTAATCTGCCACTTAAAAACAACATTAGAGGAGTAGTCAACCATATCACGGTTGTACTTTTTCATTTTCTTAGATCTTTGATCCGACTCCTCCTTCTCCAAATGCTGTTTCAACTGGTCAGATTTAGTCTTATATGCACCCTGCTCCGTAAAAGGATATAATTTCTCCTTAATTGATGATATTTCATCATTTAAGGATTTCAGTTTAATTTTCTTTCTGGAGACAAGGAATTGGAGAAACCTGATACCCGCTTCATTGAAGTAGGAAAACCAGCCCTCCAAGTCCGTTTCTCCTTTTTGGGGATTAACCTCCCACCTCAGACTGCGTGGCACCATCTTAAGGGAAACATACTGTTCAAGGTATGCTATATCCCAAGATGTATGCAGTTCAGAGGTAAGGAGGTTTTTTAACCTTAAAAAGAGTCCCCCAACCTCAGCCGATTGGTCATTTAGACCATCAAAAACCCCCTCAGTATTGATAATGAATTGGGATCTGAAGTCAAAAATATCCATAATACACTCCAGCAGCAATGCATGGTACTAGAACAGAAATATATAAAAACAGAAAAAACACTGCGCTTTAGGAGAAGCAGCTAACACCTGAAACAATAGTACAAGTTCCAAATAAAATAATAAAAACAGAATGGTGTAGCGCTAAATTAAGAATGACAAACACTTATACTGAATCAAAGTATGATGGTTTTTTTTTTTTGTTTTTTGTTTTTCTCATTATTTATATACCTTTTGTCGTTTATTGTATGTATTTTTTATGTTTGTCCCATTATTTGTGATGTTGCAGCGTCCGATTGCCTATACATTCCTCCAGGGTCTTACCTTCAGGTAGGTCCGTTTTCACATTCATTTTAGAGGGTATCAATCCTTTTGGATCTGTTCACCTTTTTAACAATTTTTTAATATTTGTGGATTCTTCACTATCATCTTTGCTGCTTATCTATTGGTATGTTGGCATGACTACTTAATTCTCCCTGGTCCCGTTTGCGTGACCATATGGATGTATTTAGCAGCAGGTAGTGAGCTTATGGAAGTGCATTTATATATTTATATTTTTATTGTCCCCGAGTATTTTTGTTCATGTTTTTCCTCATTTCGGGTGGTTTATGGGCAAACTTCCAGTATCCAATATGGCGGTTTAGCCTATTTAAACCCCTGACCTCGCACTAGGACCAACCCCCAGAGGACGTGAGTTATCACGAAACATGTAGTGGTTTATCCTGACAGCGCGAGAGTTCGTATTGGTCCCTGGTGTTTGGATGGATCATCAGCGTTAGCTCTCCACCATACTGCCAGGTGACCCATGATCCGAGGAGGAATGTTCTGCAGGAATGCTGCGGCTGCATGTCATTGTTTGTTCCGCTGACATACAAAGTTTTTACATGTGAGTGCATGCCTTTTTATTTATTAAAGTTAAACATTGGTAATGCACTATGGGAGTGTTTCCCCTTTTTATTTCCATGGCTATACACTGGATATCCCTGTGACCTATGATTGGTTGTCCCCGGAGAGAGTGACCTATGCTCCTGTCTGGCCATTGCACTACATTGGAGGATCTCTCTTTCATATGAGCGTTCAGCCACCTATAATCTAGTGGCAAGAGCTATTTGTTAAGGAGCCATCTCTCACTATATTGTCTGGTGGATTCATTTCTACTCCTGGGCACACCTGATCTTCACCTTTCTTCATTTGTTTGTAGCTTTTCCTTTCCTGGGAATCTGTTTCAGCCAATACCTTCCTTTGTGGACTTCAGTGTTCATTTTTTGGACTGTATATGTTAACATCATACTTTGATTCAGTAGAAGTGTTTGTCATTCATAATTTAGCGCTACACCATTCTGTTTTTATTATTCCCACCTGACAGCGGGGCCACAGTGGAAGCACAAGGCCAAGGCAGAGGAGGAGGAGGAAGAGGTCGCCAATGCAACCAGGGCACCGCCAGCACCTCAGAAGGCAGGGTTAGCATGGCCGAAATGTGGAAAAGCTTTGTCAGCACGCCACAACAAACAGCAGCACCAGCAGCTCATATGGAACGTCTTAGCAGGAGGCAGCATTTCACCAACATGGTGGAGCAGTATGTGTGCACACGCCTACATGTAGTGAATGACGGGTCTGCCCCCTTCAACTTCTGGGTCTCCAAATTGGGCACATGGCCTGAGCTTGCCCTTTATGCCTTGGAGGTGCTGGCGTGCCCTGCAGCCAGTGTATTATCTGAACGTGTATTTAGCACGGCTGGGGGCGTTATCACAGACAAGCGCAGCCGCCTGTCCAGAGACAATGTGGAAAAGCTCACGTTCATTAAAATGAACCAGGCATGGATCCCAAAGGACTTTTCCGTACCATGTGCAGAATAGAGATGGATACCGACCTTACCCAGCCATTGTTATATTTTTGATCTTTCTCACTCTTTTGGGGTGTACCCTAATTTAAAATGACTGAAAAAAAGCAGTGTTGGCAACCTCGTCCCCCTCCACCACCGCTTCCACCTACACCGCCACATCCACCGCCACCTCAACCTCCCTCCTACTCCATATGGGTCTCGTCCTTCACAGATGAAGAAATTTTTTTCTTTTTCTTTTTTTTTTTGTTGTTTTAGGTTATTTCCCTATCCACATTTGTTTGCAGAGCACTTTCCATGCTCTTAACTACATTTTGCTGCCATTTGCAGCACTCTAGCCCTTTCCATTGGTTTTTTAGAGCCATTTTAGTGCCTGAAAGTTCGGGTCCCCATTGACTTCAATGGGGTTCAGTGTCCGGGTAAAGTTCGGAAAAAGTCCGGGTCACGGACCCGGACTTTTTTTTCAAGTTCGGCCGAACCCGCCGAACACGGACATCCAGGTGTCCGCTCAACTCTAGTTGTAACTTCATTACTTTCCATACGGCTACAGCTGGGTTTTACTTTTTGGATGTATTCTAAAATGTTTGTTGAGCACAATACCACCATGTGACTCTGCAATAAGAGTTGCTTCAGTCTGTCAGAGCAGTATGGGAAAGATCTACATCTAGCAACTCTATGGATGGCTGTTCCAGTTTGACATAGATGGTCTCTTTCATTCCTCTTGTGAACTATTGCCTTTTCTCTCTCTAAAATTGGTACCTCACTTTCCCTAAAAAGGCCATCTACATCAAACTGAAACAACCAGCCCTGAAGGGTGGGGGCCCTTGACGCCATCTGTCTTACATATGTAATACCATTTTATATTCGTTATCATGGATATTTGACAACAATGAACACCTTCATACCTGTACATTGAAGGATTAACACCTATGAGGATTTCCTGACACCCAGGATGGGATTATGCAACTAGAACAGGTTGTTTTCACAACTTTCACACCTCTTATCTTGTTCTTGGACTATCAGCATCTGTCTCTGCACATTCCTTGATCATTTTATGAAAATGTCTGTGCCCCTGTCTGGGCAGCCTTGAGCAGCACGGGGAAAGCATGCTGAGGAATTTAAATATAATATAGAATAATTGAAGTACCCATAGTCATTTGAGAGTCGACTGTTTTTCTTCTGTTCAGTTGCCTAGTCTAGGGATTTAATTACACGACACAAAGAGTTAAAAAAATCTTAGCAGATCACCATAATCGACAAATGTATGATACCCTCCAAATTGAACCAATTGCACCTAAGATATTGTGATAAACTATAGTAACGATGTACAGTAAACTTAGCAGTCTTCTTAAAACCAGCTTAGACTCCATGCACATTAAGGCTTAACAAATGTCAGTTCCCTTGGTGGAAAAAAAATGTTCGTATAGAGCATTTTTTTTTGTACAAAGCTTAGACGAGTTTAGGGGAGTTTTGCGTTTTTTTCTGCCACAATGCTCCAATCAAATATGCAAACAGGAAGGGTTTTTTTCCTATCTCTAAACATTGAGCTCAAAATATGCCTGTAATACTCCTAACGTGCACAGAAAGATAGGATAACATTAAGCTGCTTCTACAGGCAAAACACAAAACTTCCAAAAAAAGCAGCGAATTTTAAGCCAGTGTACACGGAGCCTTCCTCTGGCAAAGTTTAACAAATAGCACTTAAAATATTGTGATAAAATATTGTGATAAACTATAGTAATGATGAAACTTAAACTTAGCAGTCTTCTTAAAACCAATTTAGACTCCATGCACACTGAGCTTGAAAATCCATTCTAAATTCAAATACAATTTAAAAGAATGTGACTGTAGCCACTATTGATTAAAATATAATAATGGCAATTTGATACCAAATTAATTCTAAATATAAATACAGTCTTAATAAATGTGATATATCCACCAAAAACTTGAATACAATTTTATAAAGGTTATATAATTATTGATAAATGTATTTGTTTATATATTATATCTATTTTTAGTGTAAGATTATCCATTAAAAAAACTAAAGTTAAAACATTAACTTTTGTTCTAGAAAGAAATTTCAAATAAGTAATGTCCCCTTTCAGGTGTAAACAGGATACAGTTTCATACAATGGGTATTGGATAGGAATGGGGGACTGATTAAAATAATTTACATTTGAATGGTGAATAAGGGGTGTGGGTGGTTGAAACTGGTATAAAAACAAACTGTACCTCAGTAACATCACTGCCCTACCTTTGCAGATCATCAATGAACACAACTGTGACTATGCATATTCAGGCAGATATAAGTCCTGAGGAAGTAAGTTGGATTATTTAGTCTATACTGAATCTGATTTATCTTTGTTTTTTAGAAATTGAGTGATATATCTGTATACCCTTGTTGTTCTAAAAAAATTTTATGCATTATAGGTACAAATTTTTCAAAACAATTTTTTTAGTCTTATACTGTAGCTTTGAGATTACCTTACACCAATTCTGTAGTGCTCTGCAATCTGGAAATTATTTCACCTAATACTTAGAGGTTCACTATTAGTTTTAAATGGACATAGTTTAAAATAGCCTATAAGGAAATGTATATTTAGTAATTGTACTGTATGTGCCATGTGTCTTTCATATTTTTTTTTAATATGTTATATAATATATAAAGTAGACAATACTTACCCCATTTTTTATTGCAGAAATTTGACAGCAGACCATTCCATCAGCCAGCTTTGCTGCCGGGATCAAATGCCCCGTCTGCGAGAACCTTAGATGAATTACCAGATGAAATGGAGGAGAGGCTTTCTTTCATACCTGACAGCTATGAAGGGGAATGGATTTGAACCACAGACCTAATGCAAATGGGACCCAGGAAAAGGCCAAGACTTTTACCACCTAATGTTAAAATGTATGTCTTTATTGAAAAAAAATCCCGGAAAACTACAGACTGTCCTTATGGGTGTTGTCACAAATTATCTCACTATGTAGCACAAACAGAAGAACTAAATAAAATGAACTTTCTCTATAATACAAAGGTTTCTGAAAGCCTGAAGACAGTTGTAACAAAACAGTCCTTAAAGATCCATCCAAAGAAAAGACTGCTCAAGCGTTTCTTCTAAAAGCAGAATTATTGAGTGTTTAATTGATTTATTTATTTTTGAAAAAATAAAATTAGAAAAAATCATATTTTATTGTATTCTTTGTGTCCTTTTACAACCTAATAGCAAAAAACTCAACTCAGGCTTCTAGAGCTTGACATTTGGGACATATGTCAAGTGACTTAACAGCTGATGTTGTTTTGGCAAGTTGAAGCCAAGCATATTTGAGTAACTTAACTAATACCAATAAAAATACATGTTTGAAACTGATTGCTTGTTAGGCAGAAAATCACACTGTCAAAGCAGTTTTTCTAGATATGTTGAAAAAAAATATGGATGAGGGTGGGCTTTAATTTAGATTGTTAATAGTAAGTGCAAATATTCAAGGTTGATATAAGTTTTACTTCCCAAAGGAATTTTTCCAAGAGCTTTGTGAATGAGGTGAAACTCTGTTGACTTTCATCATCCAATCATGTGCAAGCAAAAAGGAGCTTTCCTTGTTTTTTCCTTTCACTTGATCGGGTATTGTTTGCAATGTGAAATTTCACCACATTCACTAAGCTGTGGGGAAAATACCATTGCAAAATGCAACTTCCCTTTAAGGGTAAACATCCTTTTTGCCTTTAAGAAACCATCCCCTTGGTGTAAGGTTTAAATGTGTAAGAATGACTCCTTAACTGTACCTCATGCCTCCCTAACCTCTTAATCTAAACCTTTGAATCCTAAAAGTCCTAATGTTAATTGATGAATTAAACCTGAACTTGACAAGCTAATGTGAAATATCGTTTAAGCACAAATATGGTTAATATAGCTGAGATAAAGGTAGAGGATCATTTTTCATTCTAATAGGTATTCCTTTAGCCCTATGTTTCACTTTGATAAAAGTCCATTCTACATTGAAATACAATTTAAACAAATGTGCCTGCACTTATCTACTAAAAGTAAATGTTTAATTTTGCACAGTTCTTTAGGTGTGGGCCCTTTTGACATTACCTAAAACTCTTCCAGTATGAGGGTAAACCCCACTCTACATAAATATTTCAGATTAGGGTTGACACCAACAGATAAACTGATCTGCAGTCTTTTTGCCTCAGAAATCGTGGTTAAAATGGTGGGATTTCCCTCCTATAGGTTGTAACTTCATTACTTTCCATAAGGCTACAGCTGGGTTTTACTATTTGGATGTATTCTAAAATGTTTGTTGAGCACAATACCACCATGTGACTCTGCAATAAGAGTTGCTTCCCTTTGTCAGAGCAGTATGGGAACGATCTACATCTAGCAACTCTATGGATGGCTGTTCCAGTTTGACATAGATGGTCTCTTTCATTCCTCTTGTGAACTATTGCCTTTTCTCTCTCTAAAATTGGTAACTCACTTTCCCTAAAAAGGCCATCTACATCAAACTGAAACAACCAGCCCTGAATGGTGGGGGCCCTTAACGCCATCTGTCTTACACATATAATATTCGTTATCATGGTAATTTGACAACAATGAACACCTTCATACCTGTACATTGAAGGATTAACACCTATGAGGATTTCCTGACATCCAGGATGGGATTATGCAACTAGAACAGCGTGTTTTCACAACTTTCACACCTCTTATTTTGTTCTTGGACTATCAGCATCTATCTCTGCACATTCCTTGATCATTTTATGAAAATGTCTGTGCCCCCGTCTGGGCAGCCTTGAGCAGCATGGGGAAAGCATGTTGAGGAATTTAAATATATTATAGGATAATTGAAGTACCCATAGTCATTTGAGAGTTGACTGTTTTTCTTCTGTTCAGTTGCCTAATCTAGGGATTTAATTACAGGACACAAAGAGTTAAAACATTTTTTAGCAGATCACCATAACCGACAAATGTATGATACCCTCCAAATTGAACCAATTGCACCTAAGATATTGTGATAAACTATAGTAATGATGTACAGTAAACTTAGCAGTCTTCTTAAAACCAGCTTAGGCTCCATGCACATTAAGGCTTAACAAATGTCAGTTCCCTTGGTGGAAAAAAAACGCTCGTATAGAGCATTTTTTTTTTTGTACAAAGCTTGGACGAGTTTAGGGGAGTTTTGCATTTTTTTCTGCCACAATGCTCCAATCAAATATGCAAACTGGAAGGGTTTTTTTCCTATCTCTAAACATTGAGCTCAAAATATGCCTGTAACAGTCCTAATGTGCACAGAAAAATAGGATAACATTGAGCTGCTTCTAAAAGCAAAACACAAAACTTCCAAAAAAAGCAGCGAATTTTAGTATACACGGAGCCTTCCTCTGGCAAAGTTTAACAAATAGCACTTAAAATATTGTGATAAACTATAGTAATGATGAAACTTAAACTTAGCAGTTTTCTTAAAACCAATTTAGACTCCATGCACACTGAGCTTAAAAATCCATTCTAAATTCAAATACAATTTAAAAGAATGTGACTGTAGCCACTATTGATTAAAATATAATAATGGCAATTTGATACTAAATTAATTCTAAATATAAATACAGTCTTGATAAATGTGATATATCCACCAAAAACTTGAATACAATTTTATAAATGTTATATAATTATTGGTAAATGTATTTGTTTATATATTATAACTATTTTTAGTGTAAGATTAGCCATTAAAAAAACTAAAGTTAAAACATTAACTTTTGTTCTGGAAAGAAATTTCAAATATGTAATGTCCCCTTTCAGGTGATAACAGGATACAGTTTCATACAATGGGTATTGGATAGGAATGGGGGACTTATTAAAATAATTTACATTTGAATGGTGAATAAGGGGTGTGGGTGGTTGAAACTGGTATAAAAACAAACTGTACCTCAGTAACATCACTGCCCTTCCTTTGCAGACCATCAATGAACACAACTGTAACTATGGATATTCAGGCAGATACAAGTCCTGAGGAGGTAAGTTGGATTATTTAGTCTATACTGAATCTGATTTATCTTTGTTTTTTAGAAATCAAGTGATATACCTGTATACCCTTGTTGTTCTTAAACTTTTTTATGCATTATAGGTACACATTTTTCAAAACAATTGTTTTAGTCTTATACTGTAGCTTTGAGATTACCTTACACCAATTCTGTAGTGCTCTGTAATCTGGAAATTATTTCCCCTAATACTTAGAGGTTCACAATATTAGTTTTAAATGGACATAGTTTAAAATAGCCTATAAGGAAATGTATATTTAGTGATTGTACTGTATGTGCCATGTGTCTTTCATATTTTTTTAAATATTTTATATAATATATAAAGTACACAATACTTACCCCATTTTTTATTGCAGATATTTGACAGCAGACCATTCCATCAGCCAGCTTTGCTGCCTGGATCAAATGCCCTGTCTGCGAGAACCTTAAATGAATTACCAGATGAAATAGAGAGGCTTTCTTTCATACCTGACAGCTATGAAGGGGAATGGATTTGTACCACAGACCTAGTGCAAATGGGACCCAGGAAAAGGCCAAGACTTTTACCACCTAATATTAAAATGTATGTCTTTATTGAAAAAAGATCCCTGAAAACTACAGACTGTCCTTATGGGTGTTGTCACAAATTATCTCACTATGCAACACAAACAGAAGAACTAAATAAAATGAACTTTCTCTATAATCCAAAGGTTTCTGAAAGCCTGAAGACAGTTGTAACGAAACAGTCCTTAAAGATCCATCCAAAGAAAAGACTGCTCAAGCGTTTCTTCTAAAAGCAGAATTATTGAGTGTTTAATTGATTTATTTATTTTTGAAAAAATAAAATTAGAAAAAATCATATTTTATTGTATTCTTTGTGTCCTTTTACAACATAATGGCAAAAAACTCAACTCAGGCTTCTAGAGTTTGACATTTGGGACCTATGTCAAGTGACTTAACAGCTGATATTGTTTTGGCAAGTTGAAGCCAAGCATATTTGAGTAGCTTAACTAATACCAATAAAAATACATGTTTGAAACTGATTGCTTGTTAGGCAGAAAATCACACTGTCAAAGCAGTTTTTCGATATATGTTGAAAAAAAAATATGGATACGGGTGGGCTTTAATTTAGATTGTTAATAGTAAGTGCACATATTCAAGGTTGATTTAAGTTTTACTTCCCAAGGGAATTTTTCCAAGAGCTTTGTGAATGAGGTGAAACTCTGTTGACTTTCATCATCCAATCATGAGCAAGCAAAAATGAGCTTTCCTTGTTTTTTCCTTTCACTTGATCGGGTATTGTTTGCAAAGTGAAATTTCACCACATTCACTAAGCTGTGGGGAAAATACCATTGCAAAATGCAACTTCCCTTAAAGGGTAAACATTAGGGTTGAGCGAACACGGACTGTATTATTCGTGTTCGTATCGAATAATTGGATTTTTGTTACCCTAACACGGACCCGAAAACTTTACTGTATATTCAGGTAAAAATCTGTGTTCGGTCATTTTATTTCCAGGTTTTGTATGCATTGGCGCGCTTTTCATGGCGGGCTTTTAACAGCCAATCAACAAGCGTTTAACTGGTGTGCCTTCAGCCATCCCAGCCATGCCTACAAATGTATTAGTAGCTGTGATTGGCCATCTGAAGCATGTGACCAAGTCTTTATAAGTTCGAGACAGCGCGGCTGCGTCATTCTGCTGTGTTAGTTCAGGGACAGAGCACACATCATACATGCTGGCTGCTGATTAGGGACAGACAGGCAAAAACCATTTGTTTCCGGATAGAATTGAGGGACAGGTCGGAGTTTGTTAGGTAGGGCGAGTTGTAGGGCATTTTAGGGCGAGGCTGCTGATTTTTAGGGTCAGTGTTCTACAACCGATATTGCTGTGTGGGGGGGGGTTTGCAGTGACCGATCTTATCAATCCTTTTAGGGAGAGGCTGGAGATAGGCAGGTGTCAGTGGTCCACATCGATTTTGCTGTGTGTGGGGTGCAGTGAACACAATCTTTTTTGCCCACTGAGGAGGAGGGAGAAAAGTCACTGTGTGCAGCGTTTTTCCTTCAGTGCTGTGCTGACTGTGACACTGTGCTGTGCTGTGTTTTTCCTTCATACACTGCTGTGTTCAGTGTTCACATGTGCTATTATTGAGAGATTTCAAAAGTTATACACTTTTTTCTATTCCACTATTCAATATACACCCTTGGGTTAAAAAAATTAAATTGTGGCATAGTCTGTACTAATCTAGTTAAAAATTACAAACTTAAAAAGGGGATTTTTTTTCCCTCCATAGCCTGCAGCAGAGCTGGTCCACATCGATTTTGCTGTGTGTGTGGAGTGCAGTGAAAACAATCTTTTTTGCCCACTGAGGAGGAGGGAGAAAAACGGAATTTTTGTAAAATCTTACCTGTAAAATTCCTTTCTCTGAGTCCTCCGACAGTCGCCGCCTCTTCATATTCGTCACATATGGGGTATTAGACTTTGCTCCGAAGGAGTAGCTAGGCAACAGAATATGTTAACAATAAAGCTTTAACATATCCCACCCTCAAGGGGTGGTCCCCTCAGTCAATACCCTCCTACTTCCTGCAACCATATCTCAGTTTTAGTGGAATAGCAGTAGAGTATACATTCAAACCCCAAAAGAGGGGCGGGGGCGGCGACTGTCGGAGGACTCAGAGAAAGGAATTTTACAGGTAAGATTTTACAAAAATTCCGTTTTCTCTTACGTCCTCCGACAGTCGCCGCCTCTTCATATTCGTCACATATGGGGACGTCCCAAAGCAGTGCAAACATGAGGGGTGGGAAACGCATCCGCGCCGAAAGGCAACGCAGTCTCCACATCAAAGAAAGGAACCTTACCAAAGGAAGGAAACCAGCTGGGCAACAGCAAAAATAAGTGCTCAACAGGAGCAACAACCCAGGAAAAGACAAAAAACCAGGGGATACAAAACTTATCCCAACAGCCAGGAGTCCCCAACAAGGGACCCTAGGGAACAGCCGCACTAAGAACCTTGCGGCCAAAGGAAGCATCCGCCGATGCCTGAACATCTACTTTGTAGAATTTTGTGAAAGTGTGTACGGTCGACCAAGTCGCCGCCTTACACACCTGGGCTACAGAAGCCCCATGACGACAGGCCCAAGACGTACTCAGAGATCTAGTAGAGTGCGCCTTCACAGGCACAGGGGGAACCTTCCCCTGCAAGGCATAGGCCTGTTCAATGGTCTGCCTGATCCATTTGGCAATGGTAGAGGCGGAAGCCGCCATGCCCTTCCGAGGACCCTCTGGAAGAACAAACAAGGAGTCCGTCTGTCGAAAAGACTCAGTCGATTTAAGGTAAACCCTAATCGCCCGAACAACATCCAGAGAATGCAATCTCACCTCCTTTGGATGTTTAGGCTTCGTGCACAACGAAGGCAAAACAATATCCTCGTTAAGATGGAATTCCGAAACTCGTTTCGGCAGAAAAGAAGGATTAGGTCGCAAGACCACCTTATCCAAATGAACAACCAGGTACGGAGACTTGCAGGACAAAGCCGCCAGTTCCGACACTCTGCGAGCCGAAGTGATCGCCACCAAAAAGGCGACCTTTTTGGACAACATAGACAACGAGATCTCCCTGATCTGTTCAAAAGGAGCACGTTGTAACACAGACAGGACTAGATTCAAGTCCCAAGGGGGCAAAGGATCCCTCCTAGGAGGAACCAGATGCCGCACACCCTGAATAAAAGTGCCAACCAAGGAGTTGGAAGCCACGGGACGTTGAAACAGAACGGCCAGCGCAGACACCTGACCCTTTATCGTAGCCAGCGCCAAACGCTGATCGACACCCGTCTGAAGAAAAGACAGCACACGGGAAACCGAGTACGTGCGGGGTGAAAACCCCCTGGACTCACACCAGGCAAAATAGGCCTTCCAAGTACGGTAATAAACCTTTCCCGAGGAAGACTTCCTCGCGTTGATCAAGGTATGAACAACCTCTGGAGAGAGACCCTTCTCCTTCAGGACCTCGGTCTCAACAGCCAGGCCGTCAAAGCCAGCGACTGTAAAGCAGGATGGTAAATCGGTCCTTGAGACAGTAGATCGTCCCGAAGAGGCAGACGCCAGGGGGCGTCGACCGCCAGATTCACGAGGTCTGCGTACCAGGACCGGCGAGGCCAGTCCGGTGCCACAAGAATCACCGTGCTGCGTTCCGAGTGTAACCTGCGAAGGAACCGGGACAGCAACTGAATCGGTGGAAACGCGTACATCAGCCTGTACTGATGCCACGGGGCCACTAACGCGTCCGACGCGTCTGCCCGAGGGTCGCGCGTCCTTGCCACGAACCTCTTCACCTTGTAGTTGAGGCGAGACGCGAACAGGTCCACATCTGGAAGACCCCACTTCACGCACAACATCTGGAAGACAGCCGGGTGGAGAGACCATTCCCCCTGATCCAGGGTCTGGCGACTCAGATAGTCCGCCTGCCAGTTCTCCACTCCCGGAATGTGAACCGCCGTTATCGCCGGGACATGAGTCTCGGCCCAAGACAGAATGTCGGCCACTTCTCGAGCCGCTCGGGCACTCCTGGTGCCCCCTTGGTGGTTGATGTAGGCCACCGCCGTGGCATTGTCCGTCTGCACCCGAACCGGGCAGCCCTGCAGCCGGTCCGTCCAGCGATGAAGACAGAGCCTTATCGCACGCAATTCCAGAATGTTGATCGGGAGGGAAGACTCCCCCTCCGACCAGGTCCCCTGGGCGGACAGAACGCCCAGAACACCACCCCAGCCCGACAGGCTGGCATCCGTGGTGATTATCGTCCACGAGATCGGACGAAACGACTTGCCCCCGGACACCAACGGGGACTGGAGCCACCACAGAAGGTTTTCCCTGGTGCGATGACTCAACGAGATCTGAAGATCCAGAGATTGAGGTCGCCCGTCCCACTTGGACAAGATCTCCGCCTGGAGACCCCGCGTGTGAAACTGCGCGAAAGGAATCGCCTCGAAAGCCGAGACCATCAATCCCAGACATCTCATACACGTCCGCAGAGACGAGTTCGGAACGTCCCTGAGGGACCTGACTTCCTCCTGAAGAGTCCTGAGTTTGTCTTCCGGCAGGAAGACCTTCGCCTGCACCGAGTCCAGTATCATTCCCAGATAGGGAAGACGAACCGACGGACTCAGTGTCGACTTTGGAACATTTATCGTCCAACCGAACTCCCGCAGAGTTTGCATCGTGACAGACAGGTCCTTCTCCAGACCCTGACTGGTCGCAGACCGAATCAGAATGTCGTCCAGATACCCCAGGACAGAAATGCCCTGGGCTCTCAATAATGCCAGAACCGGTGCAAGCACCTTGGTGAAGACCCGCGGAGCCGAGGCGAGCCCAAAGGGCAACGCCACGAACTGGTAGTGATCCTCCGCAATGGCAAATTGAAGGTATCTCTGATGACCCTCGAATATGGGGATGTGAAGATACGCATCCTTCAAATCGATGGAGGCCATGAATTCCCCCGGAACCAGGGCAGCCACCACCGAGCGCAGGGATTCCATGCGGAACTTGCGAACCCGCACAGAGCGGTTCAGAGCTTTCAAGTCCAGAATTGGACGAACCTTGCCCTCCTTTCTGGGCACGGTGAACAGATTGGAATAAAACTCCCGAAATCTGTCCCGATGAGGCACCGGAACCACCACTCCCTGAGCCCTCAGGTCCCGCACCGCCAGGTGCAGATCCCGCAGGCGCTCTGGAGACAGTTGTAGATTTGAGGGAAAAAATCTGCTCTCTGGCCGAGAGAGAAACTCGATCTTGTAACCAGATCGAACGATTTCCAGAACCCATCTGTCCCGCACACGGGCCAACCAGGGCTGAAGAAAACCGAGCAAGCGTCCCCCCACCCCAAAACTGGGTGAGGGCGCCCCTTCAGGCCGAACTGTTATGGGCCGCAGGTCCGGATTGGCCGGACTTCTGTTTCCCAGACCAGGGTTTCTTCTGAGAGCCCTGGCCCTTGAACGGTTTGCCCTTGTAGTGCGGCCGAAAGGCACGAAAGGACCCCTGAGGGGGCCGAAAATGAGCATGCTTCTTCCCAGAAGCCCCCTTAGCCTTGGGGAAATGGGGCAAGAGAGTGCTCTTACCCCCGGTAATCCCCTTAATCAACACATCCAGGGACTCCCCAAAAAGGCGAGACCCATCATAAGGCAGATTGGCTAAGGTTTTACGTGAAGATTGGTCCACCGACCAACATTTCAACCAAACCAGGCGGCGAGACAACACCGCCACGCTGTGCACACGCGCGGCCAACGGAATCAGGTCCAGGTCCGCATCACACAGATACATGACACCCTGGTGGATCTGATCCACCATATCCAGGGTCGCCGCCGAGGCCGAATCGGCCACTAGGACGCGCCTAAGCATCTGCGTCCAACTTGCGATCGCCTGGGCCGCCATGAGAGAAGCAAACAGAGCCTTAAGCATAGAACCCGTAACAGAATAAGTATGACGGGCAAGAGACTCCAGTCTCCTATCCGTGGCATCACGGAAAACAGGGGATCCCTCTGCAGGGATCGCAGTGGCTTTGTTCAAAACCGCAATAGCATGATCCACTGGCGGAGGCACACACCACCGTTCATCAGTGGCAGGCGAGAAAAGATAACGCAGCTTAAATTTACTTGGTACCGCAAAAGGCTTGCGCAAATCGCGCCATTGGTCCTTAACAGCGCGCTGAAAATCAGCATTGCAGGGAAAAACCTGCGGCGTCCTGCGTTTTCTCTGCGTCCCATAAGCCGCCAAGGCAGCTGGGGGACACACCTCGTCCTGCAAACGTAGCGTCTGCTTAATGGAAGCAATCAACTCATCCATGATTGCAAGCTCTTCAGGCGAGCCAGGGGGAGAATTATCAACCCCCTCAACTTCAGCCTCTACCTCAGACCCCACTAGATCAAGAGAGGAGCGGGACCCCGATAGGGGGGTCCCCGCCAGAACAGCCCCATCACCTTCACCCTCAGAATCAGAGGACAGAGCAACTCTGGGCCGTTTAGTAGATTGAGCAGCCACCAGCATTTGCACCTGTGCAGCAAGGCCAGCCACAATAGTGGCCAAATCCCCCCCTGGGGGGGAAACAGCGGTCCCCTGGCTTTCCACCAATACTGTGGGAAACTTGCCCTCCTGAGAATCCATTGCCCCTGTATGCCAGACAACCAAGGGTTAACTGCCCCCTTACAGCAAGCGCGGCAAGCGCAGCCCACCGCACCACACTCAGGCACAATGAGACCCCCACAGGGAATATACAGACTGAATACAGGCAATGGAACACAGGAATAGAAGGATAAAACCTGAGGAGACTCCGCTGCTGCTGCTGCCTCGATCGGTGCTTCCAGGAGAGAGGAAGTGATGCTGCCAGGGCGCTCTATGTAAGCCTATGGAGGCTACAAGAAAATGGCCGCCGTGCATGTAAACCATGCGGCCGGAGCGGGCGCCGGTAAAATGGCGCCGTTTGGCGCCGAAATCGCCGCTCCACAGTGCATAAAATCACACACAATATTATCCCATAATATGGATACATGTTAGATCGCCGCAGCGATCGCTGTATATGCCCCAACATGCCATTAAAAACATGCCCCACAGCACACAGCTCCTCACACTGCCCAGCCTGACATACTCAGTGTCATACAGCTCCCCCCCCCCTTGCAGCCCACAGCATGCAGCCGAGATATAGGGAGACAAGCAGTGTGATTAAAGGCAGGTTACACAGTCCCAGACTGAGACCCCCCCCAGACAGACAGGTCCCCACATAGATACACTTACCTCACATGGCGTGGGGAACCCGCACAGGCGAACAAGCCGCTGCACATGAGGCAGGGAGAGTCGCAATTCAAGACGCACACAATGGCGGTTCAGAAACCGCACAGCGTCCGGTGAGGTAGCCACCTCACCAATCATCCCTGCACCGAACAGGGATGGGTCGTTCACCGTGCCAGGAGCGTTACCTGGCTGAACGCTCGATGGCAGACTGGGAAGCCACTGACCCACGACCTGCGACCAGGGGGATCAGCCCGAGACCCAGTCCGCATGATCCTCTTCGTCCGAAGAACTAACTAATGCTGACAAAAATAACAGCTAAGTAAAGGTAGAGAGAAAACTCAAACAAAATATCAAAAAGAAGAAAGAGTCTGGGACAAAAAGTCCCAGCACAGAGAGAGCCAGCCACTCCTGACAAGCTAGACATTAAAACTGAGATATGGTTGCAGGAAGTAGGAGGGTATTGACTGAGGGGACCACCCCTTGAGGGTGGGATATGTTAAAGCTTTATTGTTAACATATTCTGTTGCCTAGCTACTCCTTCGGAGCAAAGTCTAATACCCCATATGTGACGAATATGAAGAGGCGGCGACTGTCGGAGGACGTAAGAGAAAGTCTTTTTCTATCAGTCACTGTGTGCAGTGTTTTTCCTTCAGTGCTGCTGTGCTGACTGTGATAATACACTGCTGTGTGTGTTCACATGTGCTATTATTGAGTGGTTTCAAAAATCATACACTTTTTTCTATTCCACTATTCAATATACAGCCTTGGGTTAAAAAAATTAAATTGTGGTGTACTAATCTAGTTAAAAATTACACTTAAAAGGGGAATTTTTTTTCCCTCCATAGCCTGCAGTAGAGCTGAATGATATAAGACACTGCTGTTCACATGTGCTATTGATAAATCACACCAATTTTATATCATATTTTCTATTCCGCTATTCAATAAAAACCTTTGGGTATAAACAATTAAATTGCGGCATAGTCTGTGTTGGTACGTGTGAGATACACCTTTCCAATTTTTGGGGTGCATCTCATACTTCTGAAGATTTGAGGGTGCTGCCTGTTCCGAACTCCTCCTACTCCTCATCCTGCCTTTGGGGGTACAAAAAATAGTAATTGGGGCCTAGTCTGGTTCTGTACATGTGAGATACATACACTTTTTTTGATAATATTTTCTATTCCACTATTCAATCAAAACCTTTGGGTATAAACAATTAAATTGCGGGATAGTCTGTGTTGGTACCTGTGAGATACACCTTTCCAATTTTTGGGGTTCATCTCATACTTCTGAAGATTTGAGGGTGCTGCCTGTTCCGTACTCCTCCTACTCCTCATCCTGCCTTTGGGGGTACAAAAAATAGTAATTGGGGCCTAGTCTGGTTCTGTACGTGTGAGATACATACACTTTTTTTGATAATATTTTCTATTCCGCTATTCAATCAAAACCTTTGGGTGTAAACAATTAAATTACGGGATAGTTTGTGTTGGTACCTGTGAGATACACCTTTCCAATTTTTGGGGTTCATCTCATACTTCTGAAGATTTGAGGGTGCTGCCTGTTCCGTACTCCTCCTACTCCTCATCCTGCCTTTGGGGGTACAAAAAATAGTAATTGGGGCCTAGTCTGGTTCTGTACGTGTGAGATACATACACTTTTTTTGATAATATTTTCTATTCCGCTATTCAATATAAACCTTTGGGTATAAACAATTAAATTGCGGGATAGTCTGTGTTGGTACGTGTGAGATACACCTTTCCAATTTTTGGGGTTCATCTCATACTTCTGAAGATTTGAGGGTGCTGCCTGTTCCGTACTCCTCCTACTCCTCATCCTGCCTTTGGGGGTACAAAAAATAGTAATTGGGGACTAGTCTGGTTCTGTACGTGTGAGATACATACACTTTTTTTGATAATATTTTCTATTCCGCTATTCAATAAAAACCTTTGGGTATAAACAATTAAATTGCGGGATAGTCTGTGTTGGTACCTGTGAGATACACCTTTCCAATTTTTGGGGTGCATCTCATACTTCTGAGGGTTTGAGGGTGCTGCCTGTTCCGAACTCCTCCTACTCCTCATCCTGCCTTTGGGGGTTCAAAAATAGTAATTAGGGCCTAGTCTGGTTCTGTACGTATGAGATACATACACTTTTTTGGATAATATTTTCTATTCCGCTATTCAATCAAAACCTTTGGGTATAAACAATTAAATTGCAGGATTGTCTGTGTTGGTACGTGTGAGATACACCTTTCCAATTTTTGGGGTTCATCTCATACTTCTGAAGATTTGAGGGTGCTGCCTGTTCCGTACTCCTCCTACTCCTCATCCTGCCTTTGGGGGTACAAAAAATAGTAATTGGGGCCTAGTCTGGTTCTGTACGTGTGAGATACATACACCTTTTTTTGATAATATTTTCTATTCCGCTATTCAATAAAAACCTTTGGGTATAAACAATTAAATTGCGGGATAGTTTGTGTCGGTACGTGTGAGATACATACACCTTTTGATATCATATTTTCTATTCCGCTATTTAATCAAAACCTTTGGGTATAAACAATTAAATTGCGGGATAGTCTGTGTCGGTACGTGTGAGATACACCTTTTCAATTTTTGGGGCGCATCTCATACTGCCGAGGATTTGAGGGTGCTTCAGTCTGCCTCCTGCCTGTTCCGAACTCCTCCTACTCCTCATCCTGCCTTTAGGGTACAAAAAATTGTAATCGGGGCCTAGTTTGTGTTTGTACGTGTGAGATACACCGTTTTGTAAAATTTGTCCTATTCCGCTATTCAATATACACCCTGTTTGAGTGTAAAAAATTAAATTGCGGGATAGTCTGTATCGGTACATGTGAGATACACCTTTTTAAATTTGTTTGGCGCATCTCATTCTACCGCCGAGGATTGCAGGGCGCTTCAGTTTGCCTCCTGTTCCCAACTCCTCCTACTCCTCTTCCTCATCCTGCCTTTAGGGAACAAAAAATTGTAATCGGGGCCTAGTTTGTGTTTGTACGTGTGAGATACACCGTTTTGTAAAATTTGTCCTATTCCGCTATTCAATATACACCCTGTTTGAGTGTAAAAAATTAAATTGCGGGATAGTCTGTATCGGTACATGTGAGATACACCTTTTTAAATTTGTTTGGCGCATCTCCTTCTACCGCCGAGGATTGCAGGGCGCTTCAGTTTGCCTCCTGTTCCCAACTCCTCCTACTCCTCTTCCTCATCCTGCCTTTAGGGTACAAAAAATTGTAATCGGTGCCTAGTTTGTGTTTGTACGTGTGAGATACACCGTTTTGTAAAATTCGTCCTATTCCGCTATTCAATATACACCCTGTTTGAGGGTAAAAAATTAAATTGCGGGATAGTCTGTATCGGTACATGTGAGATACACCTTTTTAAATTTGTTTGGCGCATCTCCTTCTACCGCCGAGGATTGCAGGGCGCTTCAGTTTGCCTCCAGTTCCCAACTCCTCCTACTCCTCTTCCTCATCCTGCCTTTAGGGTTCAAAAAATTGTAATCGGGCCTAGTCTGTGTTTGTACGTGTGAGATACACCGTATTATAACATTTTTCCTATTCCGCTATTCAATATACACCCTTTTGGAGTGTGAGAAATTAAATTACGGCATAGTCTGTATCGGTAAGTGTGAGATACACCTTTTAAATTTGTTTGGCGCATCTCCTTCCACCGCCAAGGATTGCAGGGCGCTTCAGTTTGCCTCCTGTTCCCAACTCCTCCTACTCCTCTTCCTCATCCTCCCTTTAGGGTACAAAAAATTTTAATCGGGGCCTAGTCTGTGTTTGTACGTGTGAGATACACCGTTTTTTATCCTTTTTCCTATTCCGCTATTCAATATACACCCTTTTGGGGTAAAAAACATTAAATTGCGGCATAGTTTGCATAATTGACTGTGAGATACACCCGTGCGATACTGTTGTTGTTTTGTTCCGCTATTCAATAAACACCTTTCTAGGGCAAGATCTTAAATTACAGAAATATGAGGAGACCGTCAAATAGGGGCCGTGGCCTGGGTCGTGGTGCTGCTGGTAGAGCTCCTGTTGCAAGGAGAGGACGTGGTTGATCTGTGCCAGCTACACGCACAAGTGAAACACCTTCCTCAAGTGTTAGTAGGCGACAGAACCTGCATCAGTATTTGGTAGGGCATCATAAGCCTCTAGAAGTGATGATGCCAGAACACGTAAAGGCGATAGTAGATTGGTTTGCTGCTGACAGTGCCTCCAGTTCCTTCACATTGTCTCCCACCCAGTCTATTGCAGAAAGGTCAGAGTTGGCACCTGCAGCCGATGTCCAACCGTCTTTCACCTCACCCCCTTGCAAATCAGGCAAGCAGTCTGATCCCCAAGCCATACAGCAGTCTCTTCTTCTTTTTGATGACTCTGTCAGCAGGGTTTCCCAGGGCCATCCACCTAGCCCTGCCCCAGAAGTGGAAGAGATTGAGTGCAGCGATGCCCAACCACTTATTTCTCAAGATGAGTACATGCAAGGACCATCGCAGCACGTCTCCGATGATGACGAAACGCAGGTGCCAACTGCTGTGGCGTTCAGAATTGTGGAGACCGACAAGGAGGGCAGGGGTGAAGACTGGGTGGAAGATGATGTGGAGGACGATGAGGTCCTCGACCCCACATGGAATGAAGGTCATGCAGGTGACCTGAGTTATTTGGAGGAAGAGGCGGTGGTCGCACAGAGCCACCAGCACAGCAGAAGAGGCAGCAGGGTGCAGAAGTGGAGCGGCCGTGCCCTAGACACTACGCCTGCTACTGCCCAACGCAGCAAGGGAACGAGCGCACCAAAGCCAGCTCAAAGGAGTTCTCTAGCGTGGAAGTTCTTTAGAAAATGTGCTGATGACAGGACACGAGTGGTTTGCACCCTGTGCAATCAGAGCCTGAAGCGAGGCATAAACCTTCTCAACCTGAGCACAACCTGCATGATCAGGCATCTAAGTGCAAAGCACGAGCTGCAGTGGAGTAGACACCTTCAAAACCAAGAAACGTCTCTGGCTCATCCTGCTTCCTCTTCTGCTGCAGTCTCGGCCGCTCCAGCCACATCTGTACTGATACCGGCACCTGCCACCCCGCAAACAGACGATCTGTCAGCAACACCACCACCTGGGTCACCAACCATCTCCACAATGTCCCGTGGAAGCGTTGAGCTTTCTATTTCCCAAACACTTGAGAGGAAGAGGAAGTACCCCCCTACCCACCCGCGATCCCTGGCCCTGAATGCCAGCATTTCAAAATTCTTGGCCTTTGAAATGCTGTCATTCCGTCTGGTGGAGACGCACAGTTTTAAAAACCTTATGTCGGTGGCTGTCCCACGGTACGTCGTGCCCAGCCGCCACTACTTTTCCAGGCAAGCCATCCCTTCTATTCACAACCAAGTGGGGAAAAAAATCAGGTGTGCACTGCGCAACGCCATCTGTGGCAAGGTCCACCTATCTACCGATACGTGGACCAGTAAGCACGGTCAGGGGCGTTATTCTCCCTAATAGCACACTGGGTAAATGCAGTGGTGGATGGGCCTGAGGCGGATAGCAATTTGGCGCATGTCCTTCCACCACCGAGGATTGCAGGGTGCTTCAGTTTGCCTCCTGTTCCTAACTCCTCCTACTCCGCTTCCTCATCCTCTACCACCTCCTCATCCGGACAGCGTAACACCTTCACCACCAACTTCAGCACGGCCAGGGGTAAATGACAGCAGGCAGTTTTAAAACTTGCCTGTTTGGGGGAAAAACCACACACCACGCAGGAGTTGTGGAGGAGCATAGAACAGCAGACAAATGAGTGGTTGCTGCCAGCGAGCCTCAAGCCCGGCCTGGTGGTGTGCGATAACGGGCAAAATCTCATAGCAGCTCTGGGCCTAGCCGGTTTGACGCACATCCCTTGCCTGGCGCATGTGCTGAATTTGGTGGTGCAGAGGTTCCTTAAAAATTCCCCCGATATGTCAGAGCTGCTGCAGAAAGTGCGGGCCGTCTGTGCGCACTTTCGGCGTTCTCACCCTGCTGCTGCTCGCCTGTCAGCGCTGCAGCGTAACTTCGGCCTTCCCGCTCACCGCCTCATATGTGACGTGCCCACAAGGTGGAACTCCACCTTGCACATGCTGGAAAGACTGTGCGAGCAGCAGCAGGCCATAGTGGAGTTTCAGCTGCAGCACACACGCATGAGTCGCTCTGTGGAACAGCACCACTTCACCACCAATAACTGGGCCTCCATGCGAGACCTGTGTGCCTTTTTGCGCTGTTTTGAGTGCTCCACCAACATGGCCAGTGCTGATGATGCCGTTCTCAGCTTAGCTATCTCACTTCTATGCCTCCTTCAAAAAACAATTCGGGCGATGATGGAAGAGGATGTGGCACAGGATGAGGAGGATGAAGAGGTAACATTTCCAAGGTTTTCAGGGCAGTCATTCACAAGGGGCTCCGAGGGTGGGTTCCTGCACACACAAACGCCAGGGACACAATTGTCCAGCAGGGGCACAGTTTTGGAGGATGAGGAGGATGAGGAGGAGAAGCTGGAGGAGGAGATTGAACCATGTTCACAGCAGGGTGGCACCCAGGCCAGCTCATGGCCATCACTGGTGCGTGGCTGGAGGGATACAGAGGACACAGACGATACACCTCCCACAGAGGACAGCCTTTCGTTGCCTCTGGGCAGCCTGGCACACATGAGCGATTACATGCTGCAGTGTCTCCACAACGACCACCGTGTTGCCCACATTCTAACTTGTGCTGATTACTGGGTGGCCACGCTGCTGGATCCCCGTTACAAGGACAACGTACCGTCCTTAATTCACTCACTGGAGCGCGATCGCAAGATGCGCGAGTACAAGCGCACGCTGGTAGACGCGATGCTGCTGGCATTCCCACCTGACAGCGGGGCCACAGTGGAAGCACAAGGCAGAGGAGGAGGAGGAGGAGGAAGAGGTCGCCAACGCAACCAGGGCACCGCCAGCACCTCAGAAGGCAGGGTTAGCATGGCCAAAATGTGGAAAAGCTTTGTCAGCACGCCACAACAAACAGCAGCACCAGCAGCTCATATGGAACGTCTTAGCAGGAGGCAGCATTTCACCAACATGGTGGAGCAGTATGTGTGCACATGCCTACATGTAGTGAATGACGGGTCTGCCCCCTTCAACTTCTGGGTCTCCAAATTGGGCACATGGCCTGAGCTTGCCCTTTACGCCTTGGAGGTGCTGGCATGCCCTGCAGCCAGTGTATTATCTGAACGGGTATTTAGCACGGCTGGGGGCGTTATCACAGACAAGCGCAGCCGACTGTCCAGAGACAATGTGGACAAGCTCACGTTCATTAAAATGAACCAGGCATGGATCCCACGGGACTTTTCCGTACCTTGTGCAGAATAGCGATGGATACCGACCTTACCCAGCCATTGTTCTATTTTTGCTCTTTCTCACTCTTTTGGGGTGTACCCTCATTTAAAATTTCTTAAAAAAAGCAGTGTTGGCTACCTCGTCCTCCTCAGGGCCAGATTAACATAGGGGCTATTGGAGCTGCAGCTCCAGGCCCCTACCTTAATATAGGCCCCGGGTTGGCCATATTCACTGTTACCGCTCTTCTGTCACTTGTAAACACAGAAGTCTGGCTTCTATGCTCACTTCCCCAGGCAGCTCCCTCAGAACCTCCCCACACAGCACGAAGGCCGGACAAGGAGGGACAGTTGCCGATGCATGGATGTGTTTATGGGCTTCAGAGACAGCATCCCATGTGGAATTAGGCATGCATGGCTGCACCCTTCCTCCTCTGGGTGCATGCCAAGGCACGGCCCTTAACCACTTAAGCCCCGGAAGATTTTACCCCCATTCCGACCAGGGGGTATTTTGCGATTCGGCACTGCGTGACTTTAATGGAGAATTGCGCGGTCGTGCGACGCTGTACCTAAACGAATTTGGCGTCCTTTTTTTCCCACAAACAGAGCTTTCTTTTGGCGGTATTTGATCACCTGTGCGATTTTTTGATCACGCGCTATAAACAAAAAAAGAGCGTCCATTTTGCAAAAATAGCAATATTTTTCCCTTTTTTTTATATGAAATTCCCCCAAAAAAAATGTAAAAATTAAAATTTTTTAAAATTTTCAGCCAATTTGTTTTATGCTACATATGTTTGGTAAAAAAAATCGCAAAAAGCGTATTTTGATTGGTTTGCGCAAAAGTTATTGCGTTTACTAACTAAGGGAAAAATTTTTGTCATTTTTGTTGTTTTTTTTTTTAACGCGTAATGGCGGCGATCTGCGATTTTTTTTGCGGTACTGCGACATTGCGGCGGACAGATCGGACCCTTGACTGACATTTTTGACACTTTTGGGGTTACCAGTGACATTTCTACAGTAATCAGTGCTATACATATGCACTGTTACTGTAAAAATACACTGGTAGTGAAGGGGTTAACTTTATTTGAGAGGGAGGGGCTGTGTGTGTCCCTAGGGGCGTGATTCTAACTGTGATTGGCTGGGGCTTCAGCTGTATGCAGAGTGATCAACGGATCTACATAGTAGATCCAGATGATCAGCTCTCATACAGCGAGGAGAATGACAGGCAGCTTGTTTACACAAGCTGCCTGACTTTCTCCCTCTCCCCCGCCGATCGCAGAGTGGCCGGCGGACATCGGGTCCGCCGGTCACACGCGCGGGGGGGTCCGTGACCACTCGGGAGCGGGAGCGCGCCTCCGGGGGCGCGCGCTCGCTCCCTAGACCCTCACAAGCTAGTGACGTAGCCCTACGTCACTTTGCCTGTGAGGGGCTGACCGCCGACGTAGATAGTCGTGCGGCGGTCGGCAAGTGGTTAAGGCCCTTCAAAATCCTCAGCACCAAGCCCATGATGCTCTTAATCCAGCCCTGGTCCTCCTCCACCACCGCTTCCACCTACACCGCCCATAGGTGTGCGCAGCCTATTGCATTAGGGTGCACCCCAAAGTTTAAATACACATGCATGTGTTTGCCTACATGTACATGGCCCCGATACATTACTCTCCCTGCTGGCAAAGAGAAATAGAGCAGAGCAGGTCCGAGGGAGATCTTTCCCATCTCCTCACTGGCAAACAGAGCGATAATGCTATGTGCCCTAGGTGATTAGGGTGTGCCCAGGTACACCCGGCACACCCTGTGCGCACGCCTATGACACCGCCACATCCACCACCACCTCAACCTCCCTCCTACTCCATATGGGCCTCGTCCTTCAGAGATGAAGAACATTGTTTTATTTTTCTGTTTTTTTTTTTTTTGTTGTTTTAAGTTATTTCCCTATCCACACTTGCCATGCTCTTAACTACGTTTTGCTGCCATTTGCAGCACTCTAGCCCTTTCCATTGGTGTTTTAGAGCCATTTTAGTGCCTGAAAGTTCGGGTCCCCATTGACTTCAATGGGGTTCGGTGTCCGGGAAAAGTTCGGCAAAAGTCCGGGACACGGACCCGGACTTTTTTTTTAAGTTCGGCCAAACCCGCCGAACACGGACATCCAGGTGTCCGCTCAACTCTAGTAAACATCCTTTTTGCCTTTAAGAAACCATCCCCTTGGTGTAAGGCTTAAATGTGTAAGAATGACTCCTTAACTGTACCTCATGCCTCCCTACCTTCTTAATCTAAACCTTTGAATCCTAAAAGTCTAAATGTTAATTGATGAATTAAACCTGAACTTGACAAGCTAATGTGAAATATAGTTTAAACGCAAATATGGTTAATATAGCTGAGATAAAGGTAGAGGATCATTTTTTATTCTAATAGGTATTCCTTTAGCCCTATATTTCCCTTTGATAAAAGTCCATTCTACATTGAAATACAATTTAAACGAATGTGCCTGCACTTATCTACTAAAAGTAAATGTTTAATTTTACACAGTTCTTTAGGTGTGGGCCCTTTTGACATTACCTAAAACTCTTCCAGTATGAGGGTAAAACCCACTCTACATAAATATTTCAGATTAGGGTTGACACCAACAGATAGACTGATCTGCAGTCTTTTTGCCTCAGAAATCGTGGTTAAAATGGTGGGATTTCTCTCCTATAGGTTGTAACTTCAATACTTTCAATAAGGCTACAGCTGGGTTTTACTTTTTGGATGTATTCTAAAATGTTTGTTGAGCACAATACCACCATGTGACTCTGCAATAAGAGTTGCTTCCCTCTGTCAGAGCAGTATGGGAACGATCTACATCTAGCAACTCTATGGATGGCTGTTCCAGTTTGACATAGATGGTCTCTTTCATTACTCTTGTGAACTATTGCCTTTTCTCTCTCTAAAACTGGTACTTCACTTTCCCTAAAACGGCCATCTACATCAAACTGAAACAACCAGCCCTGAAGGGTGGGGGCCCTTGACGCCATCTGTCTTACACATGTAATGCCATTTTATATTCGTTATCATGGTAATTTGACAACAATGAACACCTTCATACCTGTACATTCAAGGATTAACACCTATGGGGATTTCATGACACCCAGGATGGGATTATGCAACTAGAACAGGACGTTTTCACAACTTTCACACCTCTTATCTTGTTCTTGGACTATCAGCATCTGTCTCTGCACATTCCTTGATCATTTTATGAAAATGTCTGTGCCCCTGTCTGGGAAGCCTTGAGCAGCATGGGTAAAGCATGCTAAAGGAATTTAAATATATTATAGAATATTTGAAGTACCCATAGTCATTTAAGAGTTGACTGTTTTTCTTCTGTTCAGTTGCCTGGTCTAGGGATTTAATTACACGACACAAAGTGTTAAAAAAATCTTAGCAGATCACCATAACCGACAAATGTATGATACCCTCCAAATTGAACCAATTGCACCTAAGATATTGTGATAAACTATAGTAATGATGTACAGTAAACTTAGCAGTCTTCTTAAAACCAGCTTAGACTCCATGCACATTAAGGCTTAACAAATGGCAGTTCCCTTGGTGGAAAAAAAACACTCGTATAGAGCATTTTTTTTTGTACAAAGCTTAGACGAGTTTAGGGGAGTTTTGCGTTTTTTTTCTGCCACAATGCTCCAATCAAATATGCAAACTGGAAGGGCATTTTTCCTATCTCTAAACATTAAGCTCAAAATATGCCTGTAATAGTCCTAATGTGCACAGAAAGATAGGATAACATTGAGCTGCTTCTACAGGCAAAACACAAAACTTCCAAAAAAACAGCGAATTGTAAGCCAGTGTACACAGAGCCTTCCTTCGGCAAAGTTTAACAAATAGCACTTAAAATTTTGTGATAAAATATTGTGATAAACTATAGTAATGATGAAACTTAAACTTAGCAGTCTTCTTAAAACCAATTTAGACTCCATGCGCACTGGGCTTAAAAATCCATTCTAAATTCAAATACAATTTAAAAGAATGTGACTGTAGCCACTATTGATTAAAATATAATAATGGCAATTTGATACTAAGTTCATTCTAAATATAAATACAGTCTTAATAAATGTGATATATCCACCAAAAACTTGAATACAATTTTAAAAAGGTTATATAATTATTGATAAATGTATTTGTTTATATATTATATCTATTTTTAGTGTAAGATTATTCATAAAAAAAAACTAAAGTTAAAACATTAACTTTTGTTCTGGAAAGAAATTTCAAATATGTAATGTCCCCTTTTAGGTGTAAACAGGATACAGTTCCATACAATTGGTATTGGATAGGAATGGTGGACTGATTAAAATAATTTACATTTGAATGGTGAATAAGGGGTGTGGGTGGTTGATACTGGTATAAAAACAAACTGTACCTCAGTAATATCACTGCCCTACCTTTGCAGATCATCAATGAACACAACTGTGACTATGCATATTCAGGCAGATACAAGTCCTGAGGAAGTAAGTTGGATTATTTAGTCTATACTGAATCTGATTTATCTTTGTTTTTTAGAAATTGAGTGATATACCTGTATACCCTTGTTGTTCTAAAACTTTTTTATGCATTATAGGTACAAATTTTTCAAAACAATTTTTTTATTCTTATACTGTAGCTTTGAGATTACCTTACACCAATTCCGTAGTGCTCTGCAATCTGGAAATTATTTCCCCTAATACTTAGAGGTTCACAATATTAGTTTTAAAAAGTTTAAAAAAGCCTATAAGGAAATGTATATTTAGTAATTGTACTGTATGTGCCATGTGTCTTTCATATTTTTTTTTAATATGTTATATAATATATAAAGTACACAATACTTACCCCATTTTTATTGCAGATATTTGACAGCAGACCATTCCATCAGCCAGCTTTGCTGCCGGGATCAAATGCCCTGTCTGCGAGAACCTTAGATGAATTACCAGATGAAATGGAGGAGAGGCTTTCTTTCATACCTGACAGCTATGAAGGGGAATAGATTTGTACCACAGACCTAGTGCAAATGGGACCCAGGAAAAGGCCAAGACTTTTACCACCTAATGTTAAAATGTATGTCTTTATTGAAAAAAGATCCCGGAAAACTACAGACTGTCCTTATGGGTGTTGTCACAAATTATCTCACTATGTAGCACAAACAGAAGAACTAAATAAAACGAACTTTCTCTATAATCCAAAGGTTTCTGAAAGTCTGAAGACAGTTGTAACGAAACAGTCCTTAAAGATCCATCCAAAGAAAAGACTGCTCAAGCGTTTCTTCAAAAAGCAGAATTATTGAGTGTTTAATTGATTTATTTATTTTTGAAAAAATAAAATTAGAAAAAATCCTATTTTATTGTATTCTTTGTGTCCTTTTACAACCTAATAGCAAAAAACTCAACTTAGGCTTCTAGAGCTTGACATTTGGGACCTATGTCAAGTGACTTAACAGCGGATATTGTTTTGGCAAGTTGAAGCCAAGCATATTTGAGTAACTTAACTAATACCAATAAAAATACATGTTTGAAACTGATTGCTTGTTAGGCAGAAAATCACACTGTCAAAGCATTTTTTCTAGATATGTTGAAAAAAAATATGGATGAAGGTGGGCTTTAATTTACATTGTTAATAGTAAGTGCAAATATTCAAGGTTGATATAAGTTTTACTTCCCAAAGAAATTTTTCCAAGAGCTTTGTGAATGAGGTGAAACTCTGTTGACTTTCATCATCCAATCATGTGCAAGCAAAAAGCAGCTTTCCTTGTTTTTTCCTTTCACTTGATCGGGTATTGTTTGCAAAGTGAAATTTCACCACATTCACTAAGCTGTGGGGAAAATACCATTGCAAAATGCAACTTCCCTTTAAGGGTAAACATCCTTTTTGCCTTTAAGAAACCATCCCCTTGGTGTAAGGTTTAAATGTGTAAGAATGACTCCTTAACTGTACCTCATGCCTCCCTAACCTCTTAATCTAAACCTTTGAATCCTAAAAGTCCAAATGTTAATTGATGAATTAAACCTGAACTTGACAAGCTAATGTGAAATATAGTTTAAACGCAAATATGGTTAATATAGCTGAGATAAAGGTAGAGGATATTTTTTTATTCTAATAGTTATTCCTTTAGCCCTATATTTCACTTTGATAAAAATCCATTCTACATTGAAATACAATTTAAACGAATGTGCCTGTACTTATCTACTAAAAGTAAATGTTTAATTTTACACAGTTCTTTAGGTGTGGGCCCTTTTGACATTACCTAAAACTCTTCCAGTATGAGGGTAAACCCCACTCTACATAAATATTTCAGATTAGGGTTGACACCAACAGATAGACTGAACTGATCTGCAGTTTTTTTGCCTCAGAAATCGTGGTTAAAATGGTGGGATTTCCCTCCTATATGTTGTAACTTCATTACTTTCCGTAAGGCTACAGCTGGGTTTTACTTTTTGGATGTATTCTAAAATGTTTGTTGAGCACAATACCACCATGTGACTCTGCAATAAGAGTTGCTTCCCTTTGTCAGAGCAGTATGGGAACGATCTACTGTACATCTAGCAACTCTATGGATGGCTGTTCCAGTTTGACATAGATGGTCTCTTTCATTCCTCTTGTGAACTATTGCCTTTTCTCTCTCTAAAATTGGTACCTCACTTTCCCTAAAAAGGCCATCTACATCAAACTGAAACAACCAGCCCTGAATGGTGGGGGCCCTTGACGCCATCTGTCTTATACATTTAATGCCATTTTATATTTGTTATCATGGTAATTTGACAACAATGAACACCTTCATACCTGTACATTGAAGGATTAACACCTATGAGGATTTCCTGACACCCAGGATGGGATTATGAAACTAGAACAGCGTGTTTTCACAACTTTCACACCTCTTGTCTTGTTCTTGGACTATCAGCATCTGTCTCTGCACATCCCTTGATCATTTTATGAAAATGTCTGTGCCCCCGTCTGGGCAGCCTTGAGCAGCATGGGGAAAGCATGCTGAGGAATTTAAATAGATTATAGAATAATTGAAGTACCCATAGTCAGTTGAGAGTTGACTGTTTTTCTTCTGTTCAGTTGCCTAGACTAGGGATTCAATTACACGACACAAAGAGTTAAAAAAATCTTAGCAGATCACCATAACCGACAAATGTATGATACCCTCCAAATTGAACCAATTGCACCTA
Source organism: Pelophylax lessonae (assembly GCF_965119305.1). Lineage (NCBI taxonomy): Eukaryota > Metazoa > Chordata > Amphibia > Anura > Ranidae > Pelophylax > Pelophylax lessonae. The sequence goes on from NC_138773.1 coordinate 237,867,876, forward strand.
AGATATTGTGATAAACTATAGTAATGATGTACAGTAAACTTAGCAGTCTTCTTAAAACCAGCTTAGACTCCATGCACATTAAGGCTTAACAAATGGCAGTTCCCTTGGTGGAAAAAAAACACTCGTATAGAGCATTTTTTTTTGTACAAAGCTTAGACGAGTTTAGGGGAGTTTTGCGTTTTTTTCTGCCACAATGCTCCAATCAAATATGCAAACTGGAAGGGCATTTTTCCTATCTCTAAACATTAAGCTCAAAACATGCCTGTAATAGTCCTAATGTGCACAGAAAGATAGGATAACATTGAGCTGCTTCTACAGGCAAAACACAAAACTTCCAAAAAAACAGCGAATTGTAAGCCAGTGTACACAGAGCCTTCCTTCGGCAAAGTTTAACAAATAGCACTTAAAATTTTGTGATAAAATATTGTGATAAACTATAGTAATGATGAAACTTAAACTTAGCAGTCTTCTTAAAACCAATTTAGACTCCATGCGCACTGGGCTTAAAAATCCATTCTAAATTCAAATACAATTTAAAAGAATTTGACTGTAGCCACTATTGATTAAAATATAATAATGGCAATTTGATACTAAGTTCATTCTAAATATAAATACAGTCTTAATAAATGTGATATATCCACCAAAAACTTGAATACAATTTTAAAAAGGTTATATAATTATTGATAAATGTATTTGTTTATATATTATATCTATTTTTAGTGTAAGATTATTCATAAAAAAAAACTAAAGTTAAAACATTAACTTTTGTTCTGGAAAGAAATTTCAAATATGTAATGTCCCCTTTCAGGTTTAAACAGGATACAGTTCCATACAATGGGTATTGGATAGGAATGGTGGACTGATTAAAATAATTTACATTTGAATGGTGAATAAGGGGTGTGGGTGGTTGATACTGGTATAAAAACAAACTGTACCTCAGTAATATCACTGCCCTACCTTTGCAGATCATCAATGAACACAACTGTGACTATGCATATTCAGGCAGATACAAGTCCTGAGGAAGTAAGTTGGATTATTTAGTCTATACTGAATCTGATTTATCTTTGTTTTTTAGAAATTGAGTGATATACCTGTATACCCTTGTTGTTCTAAAACTTTTTTATGCATTATAGGTACAAATTTTTCAAAACAATTTTTTTATTCTTATACTGTAGCTTTGAGATTACCTTACACCAATTCCGTAGTGCTCTGCAATCTGGAAATTATTTCCCCTAATACTTAGAGGTTCACAATATTAGTTTTAAAAAGTTTAAAATAGCCTATAAGGAAATGTATATTTAGTAATTGTACTGTATGTGCCATGTGTCTTTCATATTTTTTTTTAATATGTTATATAATATATAAAGTACACAATACTTACCCCATTTTTATTGCAGATATTTGACAGCAGACCATTCCATCAGCCAGCTTTGCTGCCGGGATCAAATGCCCTGTCTGCGAGAACCTTAGATGAATTACCAGATGAAATGGAGGAGAGGCTTTCTTTCATACCTGACAGCTATGAAGGGGAATGGATTTGTACCACAGACCTAGTGCAAATGGGACCCAGGAAAAGGCCAAGACTTTTACCACCTAATGTTAAAATGTATGTCTTTATTGAAAAAAGATCCCGGAAAACTACAGACTGTCCTTATGGGTGTTGTCACAAATTATCTCACTATGTAGCACAAACAGAAGAACTAAATAAAACGAACTTTCTCTATAATCCAAAGGTTTCTGAAAGTCTGAAGACAGTTGTAACGAAACAGTCCTTAAAGATCCATCCAAAGAAAAGACTGCTCAAGCGTTTCTTCAAAAAGCAGAATTATTGAGTGTTTAATTGATTTATTTATTTTTGAAAAAATAAAATTAGAAAAGATCCTATTTTATTGTATTCTTTGTGTCCTTTTACAACCTAATAGCAAAAAACTCAACTTAGGCTTCTAGAGCTTGACATTTGGGACCTATGTCAAGTGACTTAACAGCGGATATTGTTTTGGCAAGTTGAAGCCAAGCATATTTGAGTAACTTAACTAATACCAATAAAAATACATGTTTGAAACTGATTGCTTGTTAGGCAGAAAATCACACTGTCAAAGCATTTTTTCTAGATATGTTGAAAAAAAATATGGATGAAGGTGGGCTTTAATTTACATTGTTAATAGTAAGTGCAAATATTCAAGGTTGATATAAGTTTTACTTCCCAAAGGAATTTTTCCAAGAGCTTTGTGAATGAGGTGAAACTCTGTTGACTTTCATCATCCAATCATGTGCAAGCAAAAAGCAGCTTTCCTTGTTTTTTCCTTTCACTTGATCGGGTATTGTTTGCAAAGTGAAATTTCACCACATTCACTAAGCTGTGGGGAAAATACCATTGCAAAATGCAACTTCCCTTTAAGGGTAAACATCCTTTTTGCCTTTAAGAAACCATCCCCTTGGTGTAAGGTTTAAATGTGTAAGAATGACTCCTTAACTGTACCTCATGCCTCCCTAACCTCTTAATCTAAACCTTTGAATCCTAAAAGTCCAAATGTTAATTGATGAATTAAACCTGAACTTGACAAGCTAATGTGAAATATAGTTTAAACGCAAATATGGTTAATATAGCTGAGATAAAGGTAGAGGATATTTTTTTATTCTAATAGTTATTCCTTTAGCCCTATATTTCACTTTGATAAAAATCCATTCTACATTGAAATACAATTTAAACGAATGTGCCTGTACTTATCTACTAAAAGTAAATGTTTAATTTTACACAGTTCTTTAGGTGTGGGCCCTTTTGACATTACCTAAAACTCTTCCAGTATGAGGGTAAACCCCACTCTACATAAATATTTCAGATTAGGGTTGACACCAACAGATAGACTGAACTGATCTGCAGTTTTTTTGCCTCAGAAATCGTGGTTAAAATGGTGGGATTTCCCTCCTATATGTTGTAACTTCATTACTTTCCGTAAGGCTACAGCTGGGTTTTACTTTTTGGATGTATTCTAAAATGTTTGTTGAGCACAATACCACCATGTGACTCTGCAATAAGAGTTGCTTCCCTTTGTCAGAGCAGTATGGGAACGATCTACTGTACATCTAGCAACTCTATGGATGGCTGTTCCAGTTTGACATAGATGGTTTCTTTCATTCCTCTTGTGAACTATTGCCTTTTCTCTCTCTAAAATTGGTACCTCACTTTCCCTAAAAAGGCCATCTACATCAAACTGAAACAACCAGCCCTGAATGGTGGGGGCCCTTGACGCCATCTGTCTTATACATTTAATGCCATTTTATATTCGTTATCATGGTAATTTGACAACAATGAACACCTTCATACCTGTACATTGAAGGATTAACACCTATGAGGATTTCCTGACACCCAGGATGGGATTATGAAACTAGAACAGCGTGTTTTCACAACTTTCACACCTCTTGTCTTGTTCTTGGACTATCAGCATCTGTCTCTGCACATCCCTTGATCATTTTATGAAAATGTCTGTGCCCCCGTCTGGGCAGCCTTGAGCAGCATGGGGAAAGCATGCTGAGGAATTTAAATAGATTATAGAATAATTGAAGTACCCATAGTCAGTTGAGAGTTGACTGTTTTTCTTCTGTTCAGTTGCCTAGACTAGGGATTCAATTACACGACACAAAGAGTTAAAAAAATCTTAGCAGATCACCATAACCGACAAATGTATGATACCCTCCAAATTGAACCAATTGCACCTAAGATATTGTGATAAACTATAGTAATGATGTACAGTAAACTTAGCAGTCTTCTTAAAACCAGCTTAGACTTCATGCACATTAAGGCTTAACAAATATCAGTTCCCTTGGTGGAAAAAAAAATGCTCGTATAGAACATTTTTTTTGTACAAAGCTTAGACGAGTTTAAGGGAGTTTTGCGTTTTTTTCTGCCACAATGCTCAAATCAAATATGCAAACTGGAAGGGTTTTTTTCCTATCTCTAAACATTGAGCTCAAAATATGCCTGTAATAGTCCTAATGTGTACAGAAAGATAGTTTAACAAATAGCACTTAAAATATTGTGATAAAATATTGTGATAAACTATAGTAATGATGAAACTTAAACTTAGCAGTTTTCTTAAAACCAATTTAGACTCCATGCACACTGGGCTTAAAAATCCATTCTAAATTCAAATACAATTTAAAAGAATGTGACTCTAGCCACTATTGATTAAAATATAATAATGGCAATTTGATACTAAGTTCATTCTAAATATAAATACAGTCTTAATAAATGTGATATATCCACCAAAAACTTGAATACAATTTTATAAAGGTTATATCATTATTGATAAATGTATTTGTTTATATATTATATCTATTTTTAGTGTAAGATTATTCATAAAAAAAACTAAAGTTAAAACATTAACTTTTGTTCTGGAAAGAAATTTCAAATATGTAATGTCCCCTTTCAGGTGTAAACAGGATACCGTTCCATACAATGGGTATTGGATAGGAATGGTGGACTGATTAAAATAATTTACATTTGAATGGTGAATAAGGGGTGTGGGTGGTTGATACTGGTATAAAAACAAACTGTACCTCAGTAACATCACTGCCCTACCTTTGCAGATCATCAATAAACACAACTGTGACTATGCATATTCAGGCAGATACAAGTCCTGAGGAAGTAAGTTGGATTATTTAGTCTATACTGAATCTGATTTATCTTTGTTTTTTAGAAATTGAGTGATATACCTGTATACCCGTGTTGTTCTTAAACTTTTTTATGCATTATAGGTACAAATTTTTCAAAACAATTTTTTTATTCTTATACTGTAGCTTTGAGATTACCATACACCAATTCTGTAGTGCTCTGCAATCTGGAAATTATTTCCCCTAATACTTAGAGGTTCGCAATATTAGTTTTAAATGGACATAGTTTAAAATAGCCTATAAGGAAATGTATATTTAGTAATTGTACTGTATGTGCCATGTGTCTTTCATATTTTTTTTAATATGTTATATAATATATAAAGTACACAATACTTACCCCATTTTTTATTGCAGATATTTGACAGCAGACCATTCCATCAGCCAGCTTTGCTGCCGGGATCAAATGCCCTGTCTGCGAGAACCTTAGATGAATTACCAGATGAAATGGAGGAGAGGCTTTCTTTCATACCTGACAGCTATGAAGGGGAATGGATTTGTACCACAGACCTAATGCAAATGGGACCCAGGAAAAGGCCAAGACTTTTACCACCTAATGTTAAAATGTATGTCTTTATTGAAAAAAGATCCCGGAAAACTACAAACTGTCCTTATGGGTGTTGTCACAAATTATCTCACTATGTAGCACAAACAGAAGAACTAAATAAAACAAACTTTCTCTATAATAAAAAGGTTTCTGAAAGCCTGAAGACAGTTGTAACGAAACAGTCCTTAAAGATCCATCCAAAGAAAAGACTGCTCAAGCGTTTCTTCGAAAAGCAGAATTATTGAGTGTTTAATTGATTTATTTATTTTTGAAAAAATAAAATTAGAAAAAATCCTATTTTATTGTATTCTTTGTGTCCTTTTACAACCTAATAGCAAAAAACTCAACTCAGGCCTCTAGAGTATGACATTTGGGACCTATGTCAAGTGACTTAACAGCTGATATTGTTTTGGCAAGTTGAAGCCAACCATATTTGAGTAACTTAACTAATTCCAATAAAATTAAATTTTTGAAACTGATTGCTAGGCAGAAAAGCACACTGTTAAAGCAGTTTTTCTGGTTATGTTGAAAAAAAAAATACGGAGAAGGTGGGCTTTAATTTAGATTGTTAATAGTAATCGAAAATATTCAAGGTTGATTTAAGTTTTACTTCCCAAGGGAATTTTTCCACGAGCTTTGTGAATGAGGTGAAACTCTGTCGACTTTCATTATCCAGTCATGTGCAAGCAAATATGAGCTTTCCTTTTTACTTTCCTTGCACAAGATCAGGTATTGTTTGCAAAGAGAAATTTCACCACATTCACTAAGCTGTGGGGAAAATACCATCGCAAAATGCAACTTCCCTTAAAGGGTAAACGTCCTTTTTGCCTTTAAGAAACCAGCCCCTTGGTGTAAGGCTTAAATGTGTAAGAATGACTCCTTAACTGTAACTCATGCCTCCCTAACCTCTTAATCTAAACCTTTAAATCTTTAAAGTCCTAATATTAATTGATGGATTAAACCTGAACTTGACAAGCCAAAGTGAAATATAGTTTAAACACAAATATGGTTAATATAGCTGAGATAAAGGTAGAGGATAATTTTTTATTCTAATAGGCATTCCTCTAGCCCTATTTTTCACTTCGATAAAAGTCCATTCTACATTCAAATACAATTTAAATGAATGTGACTGTACTTATCTACTAAAAGTAAATGTTTAATTTTACACAGTTCTTTAGGTGTGGGCCCTTTTGACATTACCTAAAACTCTTCCAGTATGAGGGTAAACCCCACTCTACATAAATATTTCAGATTAGGCTTTTGTCATTCCGTCTAGTGGAGACGCATAGTTCTAAAAGCCTTATGTCGGTGGCTGTCCCACAGTACGTCGTGCCCAGCCGCCACTACTTTTCCAGGCAAGCCATCCCTTCCCTGCACAACCAAGTGGGGGGAAAAAATCAGGTGTGCACTGCGCAACGCCATCTGTGCCAAGGTCCACCTAACTACCGATACGTGGACCAGTAAGCACGGTCAGGGGCATTATATCTCCCTAACGGCACACTGGGTAAATGCAGTGGCGGCTGGGCCTGAGGCGGATAGCAATTTGGCGCATGTCCTTCCACCACCGAGGATTGCAGGGCGCTTCAGTTTGCCTCCTGTTCCTAACTCCTGCTACTCCGCTTCCTCATCCTCTACCGCCTCCTCATCCGGTCAGCGTAACACCTTCACCACCAACTTCAGCACAGCCAGGGGTAAACGACAGCAAGCAGTTTTAAAACTTGCCTGTTTGGGGGAAAAAACCACACACCGCGCAGGAGTTGTGGAGGAGCATGGAAGAGCAGACAAATGAGTGGTTGCTGCCAGCGAGCCTCAAGCCCGGCCTGGTGGTGTGCGATAACGGGCGAAATCTCATAGCAGCTCTGGGCCTAGCCGGTTTGGCCCACATCCCTTGCCCGGCGCATGTGCTGAATTCGGTGGTGCAGAGGTTCCTTAAAAAGTACCCCGATATGTCAGAGCTGCTGCAGAAAGTGCGGGCCGTCTGTGCGCACTTTCTGCGTTCTCACCCTGCTGCTGCTTGCCTGTCAGCGCTGCAGCGTAACTTCGGCCTTCCCGCTCACCGCCTCATATGTGACGTGCTCACAAGGTGGAACTTCACCTTGCACATGCTGGACAGACTGTGCGAGCAGCAGCAGGTCATAGTGGAGTTTCAGCTGCTTCACGCACGCGTGAGTCGCTCTGCGGAACAGCACCACTTCACCACCAATAACTGGGCCTCCATGCGAGACCTGTGTGCCTTGTTGCGCTGTTTTGAGTACTCCACCAACATGGCCAGTGCCGATGACGCCGTTGTCAGCTTAACTATCCCACTTCTATGCCTCCTTCAAAAAACTATTCGGGCGATGATGAGGAGGAGGATGAAAAGGTAACATTTCCAAGGCTTTCAGGGCAGTTATTCGCAAGTGGCCCTGAGGGTGGGTTCCTGCACACACAAACGCCAGGTACACAATTGTCCAGCAGGGGCACAGTTCTGGAGGATGAGGAGGATGAGGAGGAGGAGATGGAGGAGGAGATGGAACCATGTTCACAGCAGGGTGGCACCCAGGCCAGCTCATGGCCATCACTGGTGCATGGCTGGGGGGATACAGAGGACACAGACAATACACCTCCCACAGAGGACAGCCTTTCGTTGCCTCTGGGCAGCCTGGCACACATGAGCGATTACATGCTGCAGTGTCTCCACAACGACCGTCGAGTTGCCCACATTCTAACTTGTGCTGATTACTGGGTGGCCACGCTGCTGGATCCCCGTTACAAGGACAACGTACCGTCCTTAATTCACTCACTGGAGCGCGATCGCAAGATGCGCGAGTACAAGCGCACGCTGGTAGACGCGATGCTGCTGGCATTCCCACCTGACAGCGGGGCCACAGTGGAAGCACAAGGCCAAGGCAGAGGAGGAGGAGGAAGAGGTCGCCAACGCAACCAGGGCACCGCCAGCACCTCAGAAGGCAGGGTTAGCATGGCCGAAATGTGGAAAAGCTTTGTCAGCACGCCGCAACAAACAGCAGCACCAGCAGCCCATATGGAACGTCTTAGCAGGAGGCAGCATTTCACCAACATGGTGGAGCAGTATGTGCGCACACGCCTACATGTAGTGAATGATGGGTGTGCCCCCTTCAACATCTGGGTATCCAAATTGGGCACATAGCCTGAGCTTGCCCTTTACGCCTTGGAAGTGCTGGTGTGCCCTGCAGCCAGTGTATTATCTGAACGTGTATTTAGCACGGCTGGGCGCGTTATCACAGACAAGCGCAGCCGCCTGTCCAGAGACAATGTGGACAAGCTCACGTTCATTAAAATGAACCAGGCATGGATCCCACAGGACTTTTGGGGTGTACCCTAATTTAAAATGACTGAAAAAAAGCAGTGTTGGCTACCTCGTCCCCCTCCACCGCCGCTTCCACCTACACCGCCACATCCACCGCCACCTCAACCTCCCTCCTACTCCATATGGGCCTCGTCCTTCACAGATGAAGAAAATTATTTTATTTTTATTTATTTTTTGTTGTTTTAAGTTATTTCCCTATCCACATTTGTTTGCAGAGCACTTGCCATGCTCTTAACTACGTTTTGCTGCCATTTGCAGCACTCTAGCCCTTTCCATTGGTGTTTTAGAGCCATTTTAGTGCCTGAAAGTTCGGGTCCCCATTGACTTCAATGGGGTTCAGTGTCCGGGTAAAGTTCGGAAAAAGTCCGGGACACGGACCCGGACTTTTTTTTCAAGTTCGGCCGAACCCGCCGAACACGGACATCCAGGTGTCCGCTCAACTCTACTCCTTAACTGTAACTCATGCCTCCCTAACCTCTTAATCTAAACCTTTAAATCCTTAAAGTCCTAATATTAATTGATGAATTAAACCTGAACTTGACAAGCCAAAGTGAAATATAGTTTAAACACAAATATGGTTAATATAGCTGAGATAAAGGTAGAGGATCATTTTTTATTCTAATAGGTATTCATCTAGCCCTATTTTTCACTTAGATAAAAGTCCATTCTACATTCAAATACAATTTAAATTAATGTGACTGTACTTATCTACTGAAAGTAAATGTTTAATTTTACACAGTTCTTTAGGTGTGGGCCCTTTTGACATTACCTAAAACTCTTCCAGTATGAGGGTAAACCCCACTCTACATAAATATTTCAGATTAGGGTTGACACCAACAGATAGACTGATCTGCTGTCTTTGTGCCTCAGAAATCGTGGTTAAAATTGTGAGATTTCCCTCCTATATGTTGTAACTTATTTACTTTCCATAAGGCTACAGCTGGGTTTTACCTTTTGGATGTATTCTAAAATATTTGTTAAGCACAATACCACCATGTGACTCTGCAATAAGAGTTACTTCCCTCTGTCAGAGCAGATTGGGAGCGATCAACATCTAGCAACTCTATGGATGGCTGTTCCAGCTTGACATAGATGGTCTCTTTCATTCCTCTTGTGACCTATTGCCTTTTCTCTCTCTAAAATCAGTACCTCACTTTCCCTAAAAAGGCCATCTACATCAAACTGAAACAACCAGCCCTGAAGGGTGGGGGCACTTGATGCCATCCGTCATACACATGAAATGCCATTTTATATTCGTTATCATGGTAATTTGACAACAATGAACACCTTCATACCTGTACATTGAAGGATAAACACCTATGAGGATTTCCTGACACCAAGGATGGGATTATGTAACTAGAACAGGGTGTTTTCACAACTTTCACACCTCTTATCTTGTTCTTGGACTATCAGCATCTGCCTCTGCACATTCCTTGATCATTTTATGAAAATGTCTGGGCAGCCTTGAGCAGCATGGGGAAAACATGCTGAGGTATTTAAATATATTATAGAATATTTAAAGTACCCATAGTCATTTGAGAGTTCTTCTGTTCAGTTGCCTAGTCTAGGGATTTAATTACACGACACAAAGAGTTAAGAAAATCTTAGCAGATCACCATACCCAACAAATGTATAATACCCTCCAAATTTAAACAATTGCACCTGTAATATTATGATAAACTATAGTAATGATGTACAGTAAACTTAGCAGTCTTCTTAAGACCAGCTTAGACTCCATGCACACTAAAGCTTAAAGAATGTCAGTTCCCTTGGTGGAAAAAAAGTGCTCGTATAGAGCATTTTTTTTTGTACAAAGCTTAGACGAGTTTAGGAGAGTTTTGCATTTTTGTCTGCCACAAAGCTCCAATCAGATAGGCAAACTGAAAGAGTTTTTTCCTATCGCTAAAACATTGCCTGTAATAGTCCTAATGTGCACAGACAGATAGGATAAAATTGAGCTGCTTCTACATGCAAAACACAAAACTCCTAAAAAAGCAGCGAATTTTAAGCTAGTGTACACGGAGCCTTCCTCTGGCAGAGTTTACCAAATAGCACTTAAAATATTGTGATAAAATAGTGTGATAAACTATAGTAATGATGAACAGTAAACTTAGCAGTCTTCTTAAAACCAGTTTAGAATCCATGCACAGTGGGCTTAAAAGTCCATTCTAAATTCAAATACAATTTAAATGAATGAGACTGTAGCCACTATTGATTAAAATATAATAATAGCAATTTGATACTAAGTTCATTTTAAATATAAATACAGTCTTAATAAATGTAATATATCCACCAAAAACTTGAATACAATTTTATAAAGGTTACATAATTATTGATGAATTTATTTGTTAATATATGATATCTCTTTTTAGTGTAAGATTATCCATTAAAAAAAACTAAAGTTAAAACATTAACTTTTGTTCTGGAAAGCAGTTTAAAAATTGTAATGTCCCCTTTCAGGTGTAAATGGGATACAGTTTCATACAATGGGTATTGGATAGGAATGGTGGACTGATTAAAATAATTTACATTTGAATGGTGAATAAGGGGTGTGGGTGGTTGATACTGGTATAAAAACAAACTGTACCTCAGTAACATCACTGCCCTACCTTTGCAGATCATCAATGAACACAACTGTGACTTTGGATATTCAGGCAGATACAAGTCCTGAGGAAGTAAGTTGGATTATTTAGTCTATACTGAATCTGATTTATCTTTGTTTTTTAGAAATCGAGTGATATACCTGTATACCTTTGTTGTTCTTAAACGTTTTTATGCATTATAGGTACACATTTTTCAAAACAAATTTTTTAGTCTTATACTGTAGCTTTGAGATTACCTTACACCAATTCTGTAGTGCTCTGCAATCTGGAAATTATTTCCCCTAATACTTAGAGGTTCACAATATTAGTTTTAAATTGACATAGTTTAAAATAGCCTTTAAGAAAATGTATATTTAGTAATTGTACTGTATGTGCCATGTGTCTTTTTTCTCCTTTTTTTTTATATAATATACAATAAGTACACAATACTTAACCCATTTTTTATTGCAGATATTTGACAGCAGACCATTCCATCAGCCAGCTTGTTGCCTGGATCAAATGCCCTGTCTGCGAGAACCTTAGATGAATTCAGGGCCGACGCTACCACTAGGCAAAGCAGGCAGCTGCCTAGGGTGCACTGCCGCCTAGGGGCGCAGCTGCCTCACCAATTCCTCCTCCTTGTCGCTCCCCCAGGCTCCCGTTGTGCAAGGAGTTCCCTGCGGCAGGTGGGTGATGCTAATATCAGAGCGGTGTGCGGCTTTCTCCCCCTACCTCCCACCGGCTTTCAGATGCTGGAGGGAGAGGCACAGAGCAGTGTAGCAGGCAGCCAATAGCGCTGCTCTTCTGAGTGGGACTGTGTGGCTGCTCCACCTCCCACTCCTTCTTAGTCAATCAGCTTACCCAGCCCGCCACATTTGACCAGAAGATGCTAGTGACCGGAGCAGGACTGGATGGGGGTGAGATGAAGAGAACCCAACATAGCTGAGTATACAGAAGGTATGATCACATTTACATGAAGTGTGTCACACACTCACTGGTAATGCCGGCTGCAGAAGACTGATGATTATCAGTGTGTTCTCCCGTCCTCCGTCTTTTCACACTGCTTCTTATCTTTGCTTTGTTTACACAGCACAGCACACTGCTCACAGTGAATGATGATTGGATTTCTAGAAGACACTTCAACTTCAGCTGTTTCTGTTGAGTTATTTGTGCCAGAGTCCGGTGTCAGCCTTCCATGATTTGTTTGACCTTTTCATTTTTTTGTTATTTTTGAAGGAATTGCCTGGTCAGATTTGTTACCATTTACTGTCCTGTGCTTGAGCAATTGACTGTTAGTAAAGTTTGGCACTTTGTAATATCTTCTAAACTCCTGTTTACACATAGTGCAGTGATCAATGTTTTTCCACACTGGTCACTGCTAGGACACTCCTATAGCATGTCTGCAGTCTCTCACTATCCCCTGTAGCATGTCTGCGGCCCCTATATGCCTCCTATAGCATGTCTGCGGTCTCTGGCTGCCACCTGTAGCATGTCTGCGGTCTCTGGCTGCCTCCTGTAGCATGTTTGCGGTCTCTGGCTGCCTCCTGTAGCATGTCTGTGGTCTCTGGCTGCCTCCTGTAGTATGTCTGCGGTCTCTGGCTGCCTCCTCTAGCATGTCTGCGGTCTCTGGCTGCCTTCTGTAGCATGTCTGCGGTCTCCGGCTGCCTCCTGTAGCATGTCTGCGGTCTCTGGCTGCCTCCTGTAGCATGTCTGCGGTCTCCAGCTGCCTCCTGTAGCATGTCTGCGGTCTCTGGTCGCCTCCTGTAGCATGTCTGCAGTTTCTGTCCGTCTCCTGTAGCATGTCTGCGGTCTCTGGCCGCCTCCTGTAGCATGTCTGTGGTCTCTGGCCACCTCCTGTAGCATGTCTGCTGTCTCTGGCTGCCTCCTGTGGCATGTTTGCGGTCTCTGGCCGCCTCCTGTAGCATGTCTGCGGTCTATGGCTGCCTCCTGTAGCATGTCTGCGGTCTCTGGCAGCCTCCTGTAGCATGTCTGCGATCTCTGGTCGCCTCCTGTAGCATGTCTGCTGTCTCTGGCTGCTTCCTGTAGCATGTCTACGGTCTCTGGCCGCCTCCTGTAGCATGTCTGCGGTCTCTGGCAGCCTCCTGTAGCATGTCTGCGGTCTCTGGTCGTCTCCTGTAGCATGTCTGTGGTCTCTGGCTGCCTCCTGTAGCATGTCTGCGGTCTCTGGCCGCCTCCTGTAGCATGTCTGCGGTCTCTGGCAGCCTCCTGTAGCATGTCTGCGGTCTCTGGCCGCCTCCTATAGCATGTCTGCAGTCTCTGGCTGCCTCCTGTAGCATGTCTGCGGTCTCTGGCCGCCTTCTGTAGCATGTCTGCGGATTGTAGAGAATTTTATTCAAGCATACAGGGAAAGAGACTTAAATCACTGTGACAGATTGTCACACAATGGGATCTGCGATCAAATAGTGTATTGGCCTGTTATTTAATGACACTGCACAAAGCGGTTCAGTTTTTTTTTTGGGGGGGGGTCTTGCCTAGGGTGCAAAATAGTCTAGCACCGGCCCTGGATGAATTACCAGATGAAATGGAGGAGAGGCTTTCTTTCATACCTGACAGCTATGAAGGGGAATGGATTTGTACCACAGACCTAGTGCAAATGGGACCCAGGAAAAGGCCAAGACTTTTACCACTTTATGTTAAAATGTATGTCTTTATTGAAGAAAGACCCCGGAAAATGACAGACTGTCTTTATGGCTGTTGTCACAAATTATCTCACTATGCAACACAAACAGAAGAACTAAATAAAACAAACTTTCTCTACAATCCAAAGGTTTATGAGAGCCTGAAGACAGTTGTAGCGAAACAGTCCTTAAAGAGTCCATCCAAAGAAAAGACTGCTCAAGCATTTCTTTGAAAATCAGAATTATTAAGTGTTTAATTGATTTATTTTTGAAAAAATAAAATTAGAAAAAAATCATATTTTATTGTATTCTTTGTGTCCTTTTACAACCTAATAGCAAACAACTCAACTCAGGCCTCTAGAGTATGACATTTGGGACCTATGTCAAGTGACTTAACAGCTGATATTGTTTTGGCAAGTTGAAGCCAAGCATATTTGAGTAACTTAACTAATTCCAATAAAAATACATTTTTGAAACTGATTGCTTGTTAGGCAGAAAAGTACACTGTCAAAGCAGTTTTTCTAGCTATGTTGAAAAAAAATACAGAGGAGGGTGGGCTTTCATTTAGATTGTTAATAGTAAGGGCAAATATTCAAGGTTGATTTAAGTTTTACTTCCCAAGGGAATTTTTCCAAGAGCTTTGTGAATGAGGTGAATCTCTGTTGACTTTCATCATCCAATCATGTGCAAGCAAAAATGAGCTTTCCTTTTTATTTTCCTTGCATGTGATGGGTTATTGTTTGCAAAGTGAAATTTCGCCACATTCACTAAGCTGTGGGGAAAATACCATTGCAAAATGCAACTTCCCTTAAACGGTAAACTTCCTTTTTGCCTTTAAGAAACCAGCCCCTTGGTGTAAGGCTTGTGTAAGAATGACTCCTTAACTGTAACTCATGCCTCCCTAACCTCTGAATCTAAACCTTTAAATCCTTAAAGTCCTAATATTAATTGATGAATTAAATATGAACTTGACAAGCTAATGTGAAATATAGTTTAAACAAAAATATGGTAATATGATAAAAAGGTGTTAAAGAATATTCAAAACATTAAAATATATCTAAAACACTAGCAGCGCTTGAACAGAACTCGAGTGTTACAACACAAGTCCCCCAAAAACGTTTATATATAAATAAGCGTTTGTATATAAATAAGCAGTCCAGTCCATAAGCCTATGGGTCACATAGAGTTCATCAGAAAGGGTAAGGGAGTGAAGGATCTTGACTTGTTCACCAAAACTTCCACCACCATTCGGTGCTCCCCCCTATTCATAAAACTCACCAGATGCAGGTGAAAAATGATCCTTCAAGATATCCACCAATTAACGGGTGTAGGACTCAAGACTGGAAACGCTTAACTCATTCCTTCCAAATTATACTCTGTCCTCAACCACAGCTCAAGGCTCAGCGCTGCTCTGATCCCCGGGTACCGCTCTGCTCGCTGCTTCTGCTTCTGCCGCTGCTCTCAGCCAAATGCTGCGCATGCGCCATCCTACACCCATTAATTGGTGGATATCTTGAAGGATAATTTTTCACCTGCATCTGGTGTGTTTTATGAATAGGGGGGGAGCACCGAATGGTGGTGGAAGTTTTGGTGAACAAATCAAGATCCTTCACTCCCTTACCCTTTCTGATGAACTCTATGTGACCCATAGGCTTATGGACTGGACTGCTTATTTATAGGGTTGAGCGAACACCTAGATGTCCGTGTTCGACGGGTTCGGCCGAACTTTAAAAAAAAGTCCGGGTCCGTGTCCCGGACTTTTACCGAACTTTTCCCGGACACCGAACCCCATTGAAGTCAATGGGGACCCGAACTTTAAGGCACTAAAATGGCTCTAAAACACCAAAGGAAAGGGCTAGAGTGCTGCAAATGGCAGCAAAACGTAATTAAGAGCATGGCAAGTGCTCTGCAAACAAATGTGGATAGGGAAATAACTTAAAACAACAAAAAAAAAACAGAAAAATAAAACAATGTTCTTCTTCATCTCTGAAGGACGAGGCCCATATGGAGTAGGAGGGAGGTTGAGGTGGTGGTGGATGTGGCGGTGACATAGGCGTGCGCACAGGGTGTGCTGGGTGTGCCTGGGCACACCCTAATCACCTAGGGCACATAGCATTGCCAGTGAGGAGATGGGAAAGATCTCCCTGGGACCTGCTCTGCTCTATTTCTCCTTGCCTACAGGTACATGGCCCCGATACATTACTCTCCCTGCTGGCAAACACATGCATGTGTATTTCAACTTTGGGGTGCACACCTTAATGCAATAGGCTGCGCACACCTATGGGCGGTGTAGGTGGAAGCGGCGGTGGAGGAGGACCAGGGCCGGATTAACAGCATCATGGGCTTGGTGCTGAGGATTTTGAAGGGCCTTAGGGCCGTGCCTTGCCATGCACCCAGAGGAGGAAGGGTGCAGCCATGCATGCCTAATTCAACATGGGATGCTGTCTCTGAAGCCCATAAACACATCCATGCATCGCCAACTGTCCCTCCTTGTCCGGCCTTCACGCTGTGTGGGGAGGTTCTGAGGGTGCTGCCTGGGGAAGCGAGCATAGAAGCCAGACTTCTGTGTTTACAAGTGACAGAAGAGCGGTAACAGTGAATATGGCCAACCCGGGGCCTATATAAAAGGTAGGGGCCTGGAGCTGCAGCTCCAATAGCCCCTACATTAATCTGGCCCTGAGGAGGAGGACGAGGTAGCCAACACTGCTTCTTTTCACAAATTTTAAATGAGGGTACACCCCAAAAGAGTGAGAAAGAGCAAAAATGGAACAATGGGTGGGTAAGGTCGGTATCCATTGCTATTCTGCATAAGGTACGGAAAAGTCCCGTGGGATCCATGCCTGGTTCATTTTAATGAACGTGAGCTTGTCCACATTGTCTCTGGACAGGCGGCTGCGCTTGTCTGTTATAACGCCCCCAGCCGTGCTAAATACCCGTTCAGATAATACACTGGCTGCAGGGCACGCCAGCACCTCCAAGGCGTAAAGGGCAAGCTCAGGCCATGTGCCCAATTTGGAGACCCAGAATTTGAAGGGGGTGAGGTGAAAGACGGTTGGACATTGGCTGCAGGTGCCAACTCTGACCTTTCTGCAGTAGACTGGGTGGGAGACAATGTGAAGGAACTGGAGGCACTGTCAGCAGCAAACCAATCTACTATCGCCTCAACTTGTTCTGGCCTCATCACTTCTAGGGGCGTTTGATGCCCTACCAAATACTGATGCAGGTTCTGTCGCCTACTCACACTTGAGGAAGGTGTTTCACTTGTGCGTGTAGCTGGCACAGATCGACCATGTCCTCTCCTTGCAACAGGAGCTCTACCAGCAGCACCACGACCCAGGCCACGGCCCTTATTTGACGGTCTCCTCATATTTCTGTAATTTAAGATCTTGCCCTAGAAAGGTTTTTATTGAATAGCGGAATAGAAAATATGATCCAAAAAAAGTGTATGTATATCACACGTACACAACCACACTAGGCCCCAATTACTATTGTTTGTACCCCTAAAAGGCTAGATGAGGAGTAGGGGGAGTATGGAACAGGCAGCACCCTCAAACCTTCAGTATGAGATTGTGTTCACTGTACCCCACAAAGATTGAGTTCACTGCACCCCACAATGATTGTGTTCACTGCACCCCACAAAGATTGTGTTCACTGCACCTCACAAAGATTGTGTTCACTGTACCCCCCAAAGATTGTGTTCACTGCACCCCACAAAGATTCTGTTCACTGTACCCCACAAAGATTGTGTTCACTGCACCCCAAAAAGATTGTGTTCACTGCACCCCAAAAAGGATGTTGTTCACTGCACCCCAAAAAGGATGTTGTTCACTCCACCCCAAAAAGATTGTGTTCACTGCACCCCACAAAGATTGTGTTCACTGCACCCCAAAAAGATTGTGTTCACTGCACCCCAAAAATGATTTTGTTCACTGCACCCCAAAAAGGATTTTGTTCACTGCACCCCAAAAAGGATGTTGTTCACTCCACCCCAAAAAGATTGTGTTCACTGCACCCCAAAAAGATTGTGTTCACTGCACCCCACAAAGGATTTTGTTCACTGCACCCCAAAAAGATTGTGTTCACTGCACCCCAAAAAGGATGTTGTTCACTGCACCCCAAAAAGGATTTTGTTCACTGCACCCCAAAAAGATTGTGTTCACTGCACCCCACAAAGGATTTTGTTCACTGCACCCCACAAAGATTGTGTTCACTGCACACCAAAAAGGATTGTGTTCACTGCACCCCAAAAAGATTTTGTTCACTGCACCCCAAAAAGATTGTGTTCACTGCAGCCCAAAAAGATTGTGTTCACTGCAGCCCAAAAAGATTGTGTTCACTGCAGCCCAAAAAGATTGTGTTCACTGCAGCCCAAAAAGATTGTGTTCACTGCAGCCCAAAAAGATTGTGTTCACTGCAGCTCACACACAGAAAAATGGATGTGGATCACTGACACCTGCCTATCTCCAATCCCACACCACACAGCAATATCGATTGTAGTTTGTAGAACACAGTTTCCCTAAAATTCAGCAGACTCTGTCCCTAACAGGATTGAGAAGAGATCGTAGATCAGGATTGAGTGCAGACCCCACCCCCCACACAGCAATATCGATTGTAGTTTGTAGAAGACACTGACCCTATATAATTCAGCAGACTCTATCCCTAAAATGCCTACAACTCGCCCTGCCTAAACACTCCGACCTGTCCCTCAATTCTATCCGGACACAAATGGTTTTTTCCTGCCTATCTTTCCCTAATCAGCAGCCAGCACGTTGATGTGTGCTCTGTCCCTGAATCTAAGCAGCATAATGACGCCGCTGCGGCTGCCTCGAACTTATAAAGACTTGGTCACATGCTTCAGACGGCCAATCACAGCTACTGAGACATTTGCAGGCATGGCTGGGATGGCTTAAGGCACACCAGTTAAACGATTGTTGATTGGCTGTTGAAAGCCCGCCATGAAAAGAGCGCCAAAGCATGCAAAACCCGGAAATAAAACGACCGAACACGGATTTTTACCCGAACATACAGTAAAGTGTCCGTGTCCGTGTTCGGGTACAAAAAATCCAATTATTCGGTACGAACACGAATAATACAGTCCGTGTTCGCTCAACACTACTTATTTATATACAAACGCTTATTTATATATAAACGTTTTTGGGGGACTTGTGTTGTAACACTCGAGTTCTGTTCAAGCGCTGCTAGTGTTTTAGATATATTTTAATGTTTTGAATATTCTTTAACACCTTTTTATCATTTAGGGTTGTATAGCAGCTGCTCAGACTTTGTGTCAAAGGTTTTTATTACAGTTGCCATCTTTTTATGTTCTGAGCGCAGGGTGAGTGGATATATGAGATTGGTCCTCCGTGTTCGAACATATCTTTCACTCCTTTTGTTTTTACAAATATGGTAATATAGCTGAGATAAAGGTAGAGGATCATTTTTAATTCTAATAGGTATTTCTGTAGCCCTATTTTTCACTTCAATAAAAGCCTATTGTACATTGAAATACAATTTAAATGAATGTGACTGTACTTATCTACTAAACGTAAATGTCTAATTTTACACAGTTCTTTAGGTGTGGGCCCTTTTGACATTACCTAAAACTCTTAAAGTATCATGGTAAACCCCACTTTATATAAATATTTCAGATTAGGGTTGACACCAACAGAGAGACTGATCTGCTGTCTTTTTGCCTCAGAAATCGTGCTTAGAATGCTGAGATTTCCCTCCTATAGGTTGTAACTAGGGTTGAGCGGACACCTAGATGTCCGTGTTCGACGGGTTCGGCCGAACTTTAAAAAAAAGTCCGGGTCCGTGTCCCGGACTTTTACCGAACTTTTCCTGGACACCGAACCCCATTGAAGTCAATGGGGACCCGAACTTTAAGGCACTAAAATGACTCTAAAACACCAATGGAAAGGGCTAGAGTGCTGCAAATGGCAGCAAAACGTAGTTAGGAGCATGGCAAGTGCTCTGCAAACAAAATGTGGATAGGGAAATAACTTAAAACAACAAAAAAAAAACAGAAAAATAAAACAATGTTCTTCATCTCTGAAGGACGAGGCCCATATGGAGTAGGAGGGAGGTTGAGGTGGTGGTGGATGTGGCGGTGTCATAGGCGTGCGCACAGGGTGTGCCTGGTGTACCTGGGCACACCCTAATCACCTAGGGCACATAGCATTATCGCTCTGTTTGCCAGTGAGGAGATGGGAAAGATCTCCCTCGCACCTGCTCTGCTCTATTTCTCTTTGCCAGCAGGGAGAGTAATGTATCGGGGCCATGTACATGTAGGCAAACACATGCATGTGTATTTCAACTTTGGGGTGCACACCCTAATGCAATAGGCTGCGCACACCTATGGGCGGTGTAGGTGGAAGCGGCGGTGGAGGAGGACCAGGGCCGGATTAAGAGCATCATGGTCTTGGTGCTGAGGATTTTGAAGGGCCTTAAGGGCCGTGCCTTGGCATGCACCCAGAGGAGGAAGGGTGCAGCCATGCATGCCTAATTCAACATGGGATGCTGTCTCTGAAGCCCATAAACACATCCATGCATCGGCAACTGTCCCTCCTTGTCCGGCCTTCGCGCTGTGTGGGGAGGTTCTGAGGGTGCTGCCCGGGGAAGCGAGCATAGAAGCCAGACTTCTGTGTTTACAAGTGACAGAAGAGCCGTCACAGTGAATATGGCCAACCCGGGGCCTATATAAAGGGTAGGGGCCTGCATGGAGCTGCAGCTCCAATAGCCCCTACGTTAATCTGGCCCTGAGGAGGAGGACGAGGTAGCCAACACTGCTTCTTTTCACAAATTTTAAATGAGGGTACACCCCAAAAGAGTGAGAAAGAGCAAAAATGGAACAATGGCTGGGTAAGGTCGGTATCCATTGCTATTCTGCACAAGGTACGGAAAAGTCCCGTGGGATCCATGCCTGGTTCATTTTAATGAACGTGAGCTTGTCCACATTGTCTCTGGACAGGCGGCTGCGCTTGTCTGTTATAACACCCCCAGCCGTGCTAAATACCCGTTCAGATAATACACTGGCTGCAGGGCACGCCAGCACCTCCAAGGCGTAAAGGGCAAGCTCAGGCCATGTGCCCAATTTGGAGACCCAGAAGTTGAAGGGGGCAGACCCCTCATTCACTACATGTAGGCGTGTGCACACATACTGCTCCACCATGTTGGTAAAATGCTGCCTCCTGCTAAGACGTTCCATCTGAGCTGCTGGTGCTGCTGTTTGTTGTGGCGTGCTGACAAAGCTTTTCCACATTTCAGCCATGCTAACCCTGCCTTCTGAGGTGCTGGCGGTGCCCTGGTTGAGTTGGCGACCTCCTCCTCCTCCTCCTCTGCCTTGTGCTTCCACTGTGGCCCCGCTGTCAGATGGGAATGCCAGCAGCATCGCGTCTACCAGCGTGCGCTTGTACTCGCGCATCTTGCGATCGCGCTCCAGTGAGTGAATTAAGGACGGTACGTTGTCCTTGTAACGGGGATCCAGCAGCGTGGCCACCCAGTAATCAGCACAAGTTAGAATGTGGGCAACTCGGCGGTCGTTGTGGAGACACTGCAGCATGTAATCGCTCATGTGTGTCAGGCTGCCCAGAGGCGACGAAAGGCTGTCCTCTGTGGGAGGTGTATCGTCCGTGTCCTCTGTATCCCCCCAGCCACGCACCAGTGATGGCCATGAGCTGGCCTGGGTGCCACCCTGCTGTGAACATGGTTCCATCTCCTCCTCCAGCTCCTCCTCCTCCTCATCCTCCTCATCCTCCAGAACTGTGCCCCTGCTGGACAATTGTGTCCCTGGCGTTTGTGTGTGCAGGAACCCACCCTCGGAGCCCCTTGCAAATGTCTGCCCTGAAAGCCTTTGAAATGTTACCTCTTCATCCTCCTCCTCCTCCTCCTCATCCTGTGCCACATCCTCTTCCATCATCGCCCGAATTGTTTTTTCAAGGAGGCATAGAAGTGGAATAGTTAAGCTGAGAACGGCGTCATTGCCACTGGCCATGTTGGTGGAGTACTCAAAACAGCGCAACAAGGCACACAGGTCTCGCATGGAGGCCCAGTTATTGGTGGTGAAGTGGTGCTGTTCCGCAGAGCGACTCACGTGTGCGTGCTGCAGCTGAAACTCCACTATGGCCTGCTGCTGCTCGCACAGTCTTTGCAGCATGTGCAAGGTGGAGTTCCACCTTGTGGGCACGTCACATATGAGGCGGTGAGCGGGAAGGCCGAAGTTACGCTGCAGCCCTGCCAGGCGAGCAGCAGCAGGGTGAGAACGCCGAAAGTGCGCACAGACGGCCCGCACTTTCTGCAGCAGCTCTGACATATCGGGGTAGTTTTTAAGGAACCTCTGCACCACCAAATTCAGCACATGCGCCAGGCAAGGGATGTGCGTCAAACCGGCTAGGCCCAGAGCTGCTATGAGATTTCGCCCGTTATCGCACACCACCAGGCCGGGCTTGAGGCTCGCTGGCAGCAACCACTCATTTGTCTGCTGTTCCATGCTCCTCCACAACTCCTGCACGGTGTGTGGTTTGTCCCCCAAACAGGCAAGTTGTAAAACTGCCTGCTGTCGTTTAGCCCTGGCCGTGCTGAAGTTGGTGGTGAAGGTATTACGCTGTCCGGATGAGGAGGCGGTAGAGGGTGAGGTAGCGGAGTAGGATGAGTTAGGAACAGGAGGCAAACTGAAGCGCCCTGCAATCCTCGGTGGTGGAAGGACATGTGCCAAATTGCTATCCGCCTCAGGCCCATCCGCCACTGCATTTACCCAGTGTGCCGTTAGGGAGATATAACGCCCCTGACCGTGCTTACTGGTCCACGTATCGGTAGTTAGGTGGACCTTGGCACAGATGGCGTTGCGCAGTGCACACCTGATTTTTTCCCCCACTTGGTTGTGCAGGGAAGGGATGGCTTGCCTGGAAAAGTAGTGGCGGCTGGGCACGACGTACTGTGGGACAGCCACCGACATAAGCTTTTTAAAACTGGGCGTCTCCACCAGACGGAATGACAGCATTTCAAAGGCCAATAATTGTGAAATGCTGGCATTCAGGGCCAGGGATCGCGGGTGGGTAGGGGGGTACTTCCTCTTCCTCTCAAGTGTTTGGGAGATGGAAAGCTGAACGCTTCCACGGGACATTGTGGAGATGGTTGTTGGTGACCCAGGTGGTGGTGTTGCTGACAGATCGTCTGTTTGCGGGGTGGCAGGTGCCGGTATCAGTACAGATGTGGCTGGAGCGGCCGAGACTGCAGCAGAAGAGGAAGCAGGATGAGCTAGAGACGTTTCTTGGTTTTGAAGGTGTGTACTCCACTGCAGCTCGTGCTTTGCACTTAGATGCCTGATCATGAAGGTTGTGCTCAGGTTGAGAAGGTTTATGCCTCGCTTCAGGCTCTGATTGCACAGGGTGCAAACCACTCGTGTCCTGTCAACAGCACATTTTCTAAAGAACTTCCACGCTAGAGAACTCTTTTGAGCTGACTTTGGTGCGCTCGTTCCCTTGCTGCGTTGGGCAGTAGCAGGCGTAGTGTCTAGGGCACGGCCGCTCCGCTTCTGCACCCTGCTCCCTCTTCTGCTGTGCTGGTGGCTCTGTGCGACCACCGCCTCTTCCTCCAAACTACTCAGGTCACCTGCATGACCTTCATTCCATGTGGGGTCGAGGACCTCATCGTCCTCCACATCATCTTCCACCCAGTCTTCACCCCTGCCCTCCCTGTCGGTCTCCACAATGCTGAACGCCGCAGCAGTTGGCACCTGCGTTTCGTCATCATCGGAGACGTGCTGTGATGGTCCTTCCATGTACTCATCTTGAGAAATAAGTGGTTGGGCATCGCTGCACTCAATCTCTTCCACTTCTGGGGCAGGGCTAGGTGGATGGCCTTTGGAAACCCTGCTGACAGAGTCCTCAAAAAGAATAAGAGACTGCTCTATGGCTTGGGGCTCAGACTGCTTGCCTGATTTGCAAGGGGGTGAGGTCAAAGACGGTTGGACATTGGCTGCAGGTGCCAACTCTGACCTTTCTGCAGTAGACTGGGTGGGAGACAATGTGAAGGAACTGGAGGCACTGTCAGCAGCAAACCAATCTACTATCGCCTCTCTGTGTTCTGGCCTCATCACTTCTTGAGGCGTATGATGCCCTACCAAATATTGATGCAGGTTCTGTCGCCTACTCACACTTGAGGAAGGTGTTTCACTTGTGCGTGTAGCTGGCACAGATCGACCACGTCCTCTCCTTGCAACAGGAGCTCCAGCAGCAGCACCACCACGACCCAGGCCACGGCCCCTATTTGACGCTCTCCTCATATTTCTGAAATTTAAGATCTTGCCCTAGAAAGGTCTTTATTGAATAGCGGAACAAAAGAACAACAGTATCGCACGGGTGTATCTCACAGTCAAATATGCAAACTATGCCGCAATTTAATGTTTTTTACACCAAAAGGGTGTGTATTGAATAGCGGAATAGGATAAAAAACTGTGTATCTCACACGTACAAACACAAACTAGGCCCGATTAAATTTTTTCCTACCCTAAAGGGAGGATGAGGAAGAAGAGTATGGAACAGGCAGCACCCTCAAATCTTCAGAAGTATGAGATGAACCCCAAAAACTTGGAAAGGTGGATCTCACACGTACCGACACAGACTATTCCGCAATTTAATTGAGCCACAAAGGTTTTTATTGAATAGCGGAATAGGAAATATGATCAGAAAAAAGTGTATGTTTTTCACACGTACAGAAGCACACTAGGCCCCAATTACTATTGTTTGTACACCTAAAAGGATGGATGAGGAGGAGGAGGAGGAGGAGTATAGAACAGGCAGCACCCTCAAAGCTTCAGAAGTATGAGATGAACCCCAAAAACTTGGAAAGGTGGATCTCACACGTACCGACACAGACTATTCCGCAATTTAATTGAGCCACAAAGGTTTTTATTGAATAGCGGAATAGGAAATATGATCAAAAAAAAGTGTATGTTTTTCACACGTACAGAAGCACACTAGGCCCCAATTACTATTGTTTGTACACCTAAAAGGATGGATGAGGAGGAGGAGGAGGAGGAGTATAGAACAGGCAGCACCCTCAAAGCTTCAGAAGTATGAGATGAACCCCAAAAACTTGGAAAGGTGGATCTCACACGTACCGACACAGACTATTCCGCAATTTGATTGAGCCCCAAAGGTTTTTATTGAATAGCGGAATAGGAAATATGATCAAAAAAAAGTGTATGTTTTTCACACGTACAGAAGCACACTAGGCCCCAATTACTATTGTTTGTACACCTAAAAGGATGGATGAGGAGGAGGAGGAGGAGGAGTATAGAACAGGCAGCACCCTCAAAGCTTCAGAAGTATGAGATGAACCCCAAAAACTTGGAAAGGTGGATCTCACATGTACAGACACAGACTATTCCGCAATTTAATTGAGCCCCAAAGGTTTTTATTGAATAGCGGAATAGGAAATATGATAAAAAAAAAGTGTATGTTTTTCACACGTACAGAAGCACACTAGGCCCCAATTACTATTGTTTGTACACCTAAAAGGATGGATGAGGAGGAGGAGGAGGAGTATAGAACAGGCAGCACCCTCAAAGCTTCAGAAGTATGAGATGAACCCCAAAAACTTGGAAAGGTGGATCTCACACGTACCGACACAGACTATTCCGCAATTTAATTGAACCCCAAAGGTTTTTATTGAATAGCGGAATAGGAAATATGATCAAAAAAAAGTGTATGTTTTTCACACGTACAGAAGCACACTAGGCCCCAATTACTATTGTTTGTACACCTAAAAGGATGGATGAGGAAGAGGAGGAGGAGGAGTATAGAACAGGCAGCACCCTCAAAGCTTCAGAAGTATGAGATGAACCCCAAAAACTTGGAAAGGTGGATCTCACACGTACCGACACAGACTATTCCGCAATTTAATTGAGCCCCAAAGGTTTTTATTGAATAGCGGAATAGGAAATATGATCAAAAAAAAAGTGTATGTTTTTCACACGTACAGAAGCACACTAGGCCCCAATTACTATTGTTTGTACACCTAAAAGGATGGATGAGGAGGAGGAGGAGGAGGAGTATAGAACAGGCAGCACCCTCAAAGCTTCAGAAGTATGAGATGAACCCCAAAAACTTGGAAAGGTGGATCTCACACATACCGACACAGACTATTCCGCAATTTAATTGAGCCCCAAAGGTTTTTATTGAATAGCGGAATAGGAAATATGATCAAAAAAAAGTGTATGTTTTTCACACGTACAGAAGCACACTAGGCCCCAATTACTATTGTTTGTACACCTAAAAGGATGGATGAGGAAGAGGAGGAGGAGGAGTATAGAACAGGCAGCACCCTCAAAGCTTCAGAAGTATGAGATGAACCCCAAAAACTTGGAAAGGTGGATCTCACACGTACCGACACAGACTATTCCGCAATTTAATTGAGCCCCAAAGGTTTTTATTGAATAACGGAATAGGAAATATGATCAAAAAAAGTGTATGTTTTTCACACGTACAGAAGCACACTAGGCCCCAATTACTATTGTTTGTACACCTAAAAGGATGGATGAGGAGGAGGAGGAGGAGTATAGAACAGGCAGCACCCTCAAAGCTTCAGAAGTATGAGATTGTGTTCACTGTACCCCACAAAGATTGTGTTCACTGTACCCCACAAAGATTGTGTTCACTGTACCCCACAAAGGTTTTGTTCACTGCACCCCACAAAGATTGTGTTCACTGTACCCCACAAAGGTTTTGTTCACTGCACCCCACAAAGATTGTGTTCACTGTACCCCACAAAGATTGTGTTCACTGCACCCCAAAAGGATTGTCTTCTCTGCACCCCACAAAGATTGTGTTCACTGTACCCCACAAAGGTTTTGTTCACTGTACCCCACAAAGATTGTGTTCACTGCACTCCAAAAGGATTGTCTTCACTGCACCCCACAAAGATTGTGTTCACTGTACCCCACAAAGGTTTTGTTCACTGCACCCCACAAAGATTGTGTTCACTGTACCCCACAAAGGTTTTGTTCACTGCACTCCACAAAGATTGTGTTCACTGTACCCCCCAAAGATTTTGTTCACTGCACCCCACAAGGATTGTTTGTCTTCACTGCACCCCACAAGGATTGTCTTCACTGCACCCCACAAAGATTGTGTTCACTGCACCCCACAAAGGTTTTGTTCACTGCACCCCACAAAGATTGTGTTCACTGCACCCCACAAAGATTGTGTTCACTGTACCCCACAAAGATTGTGTTCACTGCACCCCAAAAGGATTGTCTTCTCTGCACCCCACAAAGATTGTGTTCACTGTACCCCACAAAGGTTTTGTTCACTGCACCCCACAAAGATTGTGTTCACTGTACCCCACAAAGGTTTTGTTCACTGCACCCCACAAAGATTGTGTTCACTGTACCCCACAAAGATTGTGTTCACTGTACCCCACAAAGGTTTTGTTCACTGCACCCCACAAAGATTGTGTTCACTGTACCCCACAAAGGTTGTGTTCACTGCACCCCACAAAGATTGTGTTCACTGCACCCCACAAAGATTGTGTTCACTGTACCCCACAAAGGTTTTGTTCACTGCACCCCACAAAGGTTTTGTTCACTGCACCCCACAAAGATTGTGTTCACTGCACTCCACAAAGATTGTGTTCACTGCACTCCAAAAGGATTGTCTTCACTGCACCCCACAAAGATTGTGTTCACTGTACCCCACAAAGGTTTTGTTCACTGCACCCCACAAAGATTGTGTTCACTGTACCCCCCAAAGATTTTGTTCACTGCACCCCACAAGGATTGTCTTCACTGCACCCCACAAGGATTGTCTTCACTGCACCCCACAAAGATTGTGTTCACTGTACCCCACAAAGATTGTGTTCACTGCACTCCAAAAGGATTGTCTTCACTGCACCCCACAAAGATTGTGTTCACTGCACCCCACAAAGATTGTGTTCACTGTACCCCCCAAAGATTTTGTTCACTGCACCCCACAAGGATTGTCTTCACTGCACCCCACAAGGATTGTCTTCACTGCACCCCACAAAGATTGTGTTCACTGTACCCCACAAAGATTTTGTTCACTGCACCCCACAAAGATTGTGTTCACTATACCCCACAAAGATTTTGTTCACTGCACTCCAAAAGGATTGTCTTCACTGCACCCCACAAAGATTGTGTTCACTGTACCCCACAAAGGTTTTGTTCACTGCACCCCACAAAGATTGTGTTCACTGTACCCCACAAAGGTTTTGTTCACTGCACCCCACAAAGATTGTGTTCACTGTACCCCACAAAGATTGTGTTCACTGTACCCCACAAAGGTTTTGTTCACTGCACCCCACAAAGATTGTGTTCACTGTACCCCACAAAGGTTGTGTTCACTGCACCCCACAAAGGTTTTGTTCACTGCACCCCACAAAGATTGTGTTCACTGCACCCCACAAAGATTGTGTTCACTGTACCCCACAAAGGTTTTGTTCACTGCACCCCACAAAGATTGTGTTCACTGTACCCCACAAAGATTGTGTTCACTGCACTCCAAAAGGATTGTCTTCACTGCACCCCACAAAGATTGTGTTCACTGTACCCCACAAAGGTTTTGTTCACTGCACCCCACAAAGATTGTGTTCACTGTACCCCACAAAGGTTTTGTTCACTGCACCCCACAAAGATTGTGTTCACTGTACCCCCCAAAGATTTTGTTCACTGCACCCCACAAGGATTGTCTTCACTGCACCCCACAAGGATTGTCTTCACTGCACCCCACAAAGATTGTGTTCACTGTACCCCACAAAGATTTTGTTCACTGCACCCCACAAAGATTGTGTTCACTGTACCCCACAAAGATTTTGTTCACTGCACTCCAAAAGGATTGTCTTCACTGCACCCCACAAAGATTGTGTTCACTGTACCCCACAAAGGTTTTGTTCACTGCACCCCACAAAGATTGTGTTCACTGTACCCCACAAAGATTTTGTTCACTGCACCCCACAAAGATTGTGTTCACTGTACCCCACAAAGATTGTGTTCACTGTACCCCACAAAGGTTTTGTTCACTGCACCCCACAAAGATTGTGTTCACTGTACCCCACAAAGGTTGTGTTCACTGCACCCCACAAAGGTTTTGTTCACTGCACCCCACAAAGATTGTGTTCACTGCACCCCACAAAGATTGTGTTCACTGTACCCCACAAAGGTTTTGTTCACTGCACCCCACAAAGATTGTGTTCACTGTACCCCACAAAGATTGTGTTCACTGCACTCCAAAAGGATTGTCTTCACTGCACCCCACAAAGATTGTGTTCACTGTACCCCACAAAGGTTTTGTTCACTGCACCCCACAAAGATTGTGTTCACTGTACCCCACAAAGGTTTTGTTCACTGCACCCCACAAAGATTGTGTTCACTGTACCCCCCCAAAGATTTTGTTCACTGCACCCCACAAGGATTGTCTTCTCTGCACCCCACAAAGATTGTGTTCACTGTACCCCCCAAAGATTTTGTTCACTGCACCCCACAAGGATTGTCTTCACTGCACCCCACAAGGATTGTCTTCACTGCACCCCACAAAGATTGTGTTCACTGTACCCCCACAAAGGTTTTGTTCACTGCACCCCACAAAGATTTTGTTCACTGCACTCCAAAAGGATTGTGTTCACTGCACCCCAAAAAGATTGTGTTCACTGCAGCCCACACACAGAAAAATGGATGTGGATCACTGACACCTGCCTATCTCCTATCCCACACCACACAGCAATATCGATTGTAGTTTGTAGAACACACTTTCCCTAAAATTCAGCAGACTCTGTCCCTAACAGGATTGAGAAGAAATCGTAGATCAGGAGAACTAAGTGCAGACCCCACCCCACACAGCAATATCGATTGTAGTTTGTAGAACACACTGACCCTATAATTCAGCAGACTCTATCCCTAAAATGCCTACAACTCGCCCTGCCTAAACACTCCGACCTGTCCCTCAATTCTATCCGGACACAAATGTTTTTTTCCTGCCTATCTTTCCCTAATCAGCAGCCAGCACGTTGATGTGTGCTCTGTCCCTGATCTAAGCAGCATAATGACGCCGCTGCGGCTGCCTCGAACTTATAAAGACTTGGTCACATGCTTCAGACGGCCAATCACAGCTACTGAGACATTTGCAGGCATGGCTGGGATGGCTTAAGGCACACCAGTTAAACGATTGTTGATTGGCTGTTGAAAGCCCGCCATGAAAAGAGCGCCAAAGCATGCAAAACCCGGAAATAAAACGACCGAACGCGGATTTTTACCCGAATATACAGTAAAGTGTCCGTGTTCGTGTTCGGGTAACAAAAATCCAATTATTCGGTACGAACACGAATAATACAGTCCGTGTTCGCTCAACACTAGTTGTAACTTCATTACTTTCCATAAGACTACAGCTGGGTTTTACTTTTTGGATGTATTCTAAAATATTTGTTGAGCACAATACCACCATGTGACTCTGCAATAAGAGTTGCTTCCCTCTGTCAGAGCAGTATGGAAACGATCTACATCTAGCAACTCTATGGATGGCTATTCCAGTTTGACATAGATGGTCTCTTTCCTCCCTCTTGTGAACTATTGCCTTTTCTCTCTCTAAAATCGGCACCCCACTTTCCCTAAAAAAGGCTATCTACTTTAAACTGAAACAACCAGCCCTGAACAAGGGTGGGGGCCCTTGGCACCATCTGTCTTACCCATGTAATACAATTTTATATTCTTTATCATGGTGATTTGACAATAATGAACACCTTCTTACCTGTACATTGAAGGATTAACACCTATGAGGGTTTCCTGACACCAAGGATGGGATTATGCAACTAGAACAGGGTGTTTTCACAATTTTCACACCTATTATCTTGTTCTTGGACTATCAGCATCTGTCTCTACACATTCCATGATCATTTTATGAAAGTGTCTGCGCAACCTGTCTGGGCAGCCTTGAGCAGCATCGGGAAAGCATGCTGAGGTATTTAAATATATTATAGAATATTTAAAGTACAATAGTCATTTGAGAGTTGACTGTTTTTCTTCTGTTCAGTTGACTAGTCAAGGGATTTAATAACACGACACAAAGAAGTGAAATATTCTTAGCAGATCATCATAACCGACAAATGTATGATACCCTCCAAATTGAACCTGTAGCACTTAAAATATTGTGATAAACTATAGTAATGATGAACAGTTAACTTAGCAGTCTTCTTAAAACCAGTGTAGACTCCATGCACACTTGGCTTAAAAAATGGCAGTTCCCTTGTCAGAGGGCTTGTATAGAGCATTTTTTTTATACAAAGCTTTGACGAGTTGAAGGGAGTTTTGCATGTTTTTTTTGCCAGAAAGCTCCAATCAGATAGTCATTTTTTGCTGTCTGTAAACATGAGCTAATATGCCTGTAATAGTCTTAATGCGCATGGAGACATAGGATAACATTGACCTGCTTCTACAGACAAAACCTAAAACTCCTGAAAAACAAAAAGCAGCGATTTCTAAGCCAGTGTCCATGGAGCCTTACTCTGTCAGAGTTTACCAAATATTCTTGTTTAATCATGATAGTGTCAGCAATTCATAATCGCTCTGTGTGGTTAATTTACTTGAGTAAAAGGGACTGGTCAACTAGGTTAGTCAATATCAGCTAGATTATATTTTTCCAAATGCAACTTCAATTCATGTGAATTTATCCACTCAGAAAAACCCTAAAACAACATCTTATATTGTTGATAAAAGTCCATTCTAAATTTAAATACAATTTAAATAAATGTGACTGTAGCCACTATTGATTAAAATATAATATTGGCAATTTGATACTAAGTTCATTCTAAATATAAATAAAGTCTTATTAAATGTGATATATCCACCAAAAACTTGAAAACAATTTATTAAAGGTTATATATGTATTGGTGAATTTATTTGTTAATATAATAGATCTATTGTTAGTGTAAGATTATCCATTAAAAAAAACGAAAGTTAAAACAAAAACTTTTGTTCTGGAAAGCAGTTTAAAATATGTAATGTCCCCTTTCAGGTTTAAACAGGATACAGTTTCATACAATGTCCATTGGAAAGAAATGGTGGACTGATTAAAATATTTTACATTTGAATGGTAAATAAGGGGTGTGGGTGGCTGACACTGGTATAAAAACAAACTGTACCTCAGTAGGGATGATCGAACGGTTCGGTTCGACCATCGGTTTGACCCGAACATTGACTGTTCGAAATTCGGCCAAATTCCGAACTTCTTGCTGAAAAAGTTTGGAATTGGGCAACCAGAACTGACCAAAATGCAATGGGACAGGAACTGGGCTTTAAAAGCCTGTGATTGGACCAGAACCATCAGTAAAAGCCAATTGAGGGGGCTGGAGGATGCTAGGGATGTGATTGGAGTGACTAGGGGGTGCAGAGGCCAATCAATAGTGAATACGCCCCCCAGTATATAAGATAGCCCCGCCAAATCTCTAGCATTGTAATACAGGGCTGTGGAAGAGAGTGGAAGCAGTTCTGTTACTCCTGCTTCAAAAGTGTCATTTAGCAATTATTAGTGTGAGGAAAGGGATATCTAGTGTAGTTAGGGTACTATTTTCCACTATAGTTAGATTCAAAAATCTAGTTTCTGTAGGGAAAGTGTTAAGTGTCAGGGGGACCGTAGTGTAGTGTAGGGTGAACTGACTCTGACTGCTATGGCAGGGTGACCAAACCCTTCCATGTCAGGGTGACCACCATAGAAAAAAGATTGTTTGTATTAGAATTGCAGTAGAGCAGGGTAGTGGCTCCGCTACTTTCACACCTGGCCGTTTTTGTTGCAGGCGTTTATTGGGCTTTTTTGTGGATGTCTTTGGAGGCAGGCATGACATCTGAACTTCTGTGTAGGGGTATATATATACACACACATATATGTATATATACACATACACACATATAGGTGCGAAAGTAGCAGAACCCTATGCCTGCGCCAATGAAATTATTTACAGGCATAGGGCTCCGCTCCTATCACACCTATATGTGTGTATGTGTATATATACATATATGTGTATGTGTATATATACCCCTATACAGAAGTTCAGATGTTATGCCTGCCTCCAAAGATGCCCAAAAACAGCCCAAAAAATGCCTGCAACAACACACCTGGGCGTTTTTGTTGCAGGCGTTTTTTTGGGCATTTTTTGGGCGTCTTTGGAGGCAGGCATAACATCTGAACTTCTGTATAGGGGTATATATACACACACACATATATGTATATATACACATACACACATATAGGTGTGAAAGTAGCAGAACCCTATGCCTAAGCTAGGGATGATCGAACTTTTGAAAAGTTCAGTTCGACCAGAACACCCGAACCTCCCAAAAGTTCGGCTCGGATTTCAGAACCCCATTGAAATCAATGGGAACTGAACTTCGGTAATCAAAAAACACCATTTTGAAGCCATAAAACCCAATAAATGCCCCTAAAAAGTGCCTAGGGTTCTGGGTCATACCCCAGGGACTATTAATCACACAAAAAAAGTTCTTAAAAATTGTCATTTTTGATAGAGAGACAATTATTGAAGAAATTAAAAGAAAAAAAAATTCTTTGGATTTAGTATCTGGGGGGTCTAAAAAGTGTACCTGTGAAGTTTCAGCTCTGTAGCATGTCTAGAACCATAAAAAAAAAGATTGTTTGTATTTTGTCACTTATAGAACAGGTTAGTGGCTTCTCTCTTTTCACACCTTGCCAGTTTAGTAGCAAGCGTTTTTTTGGGCATTTTTTGGGGTCTTTTCCGGAAGGCAAAACATCTGAACTTGTGTATACGGGTATATATACAAACATACTTATATGTATATATATACACCTAGACATATATAGGAGTGATAGTAGCAGAAATAAATGCTTGCGCTAATGAAATCATTTACACGAATATGACTCCGCTCCTATAAGACCTATATATGTCTAAGTGTAAAATACATATAAGTATGTGTATATATATATATACCACTATACACAAGTTCAGATGTTTTGCCTGCCTCCAAAGAACCCAAAAAAATGCCAAAAAAAACGCTAGCGCCAAAAAAAAAAACCGCCCAGGTGTGTTGTTGCAGGCATTTTTTTGGGGTTTTTGGAGGCAGGCAAAACATCTGAACTTGTGTATAGTGGTATATATACACACATACTTATATTTATATATATTATACTTATATTTTACACTTAGACATATATAGGTGTGATAGGAGCATAATTATATTGGTGTTAATTATTTCATTAGCGCAAGCATATATTTCTGCTACTATCACACCTATATATGTATACATATAAGTATGTGTGTATATATACCACTATACACAAGTTCAGATGTTTTGCCTGCCTCCAAAAACCCCAAACAAAAGCCTGCAACAACACACCTGGGCGTTTTTTTTTTTTTGGCGCTAGGGTTTTTTGGCATTTTTTTGGGTTCTTTGGAGGCAGGCAAAACATCTGAACATGTGTATACGGGTATATATACACACATACTTATATGTATATATACACCTAGACATATATAGGTGTGATAGTAGCAGAAATATATGCTTGCTCTAATGAAATAATTAACACCAATATAGTTACGCTTCTATCACACCTATATATGTCTAAGTGTAAAATACATATAAGTATGTGTGTATATATACCACTATACACAAGTTCAGATGTTTTGCCTGCCTCCAAAAACCCCCAAAAAATGCCTGCAACAACACACCTGGGCATTTTTTTTTTTTGGCGCTAGCGTTTTTTTTGGCATTTTTTTGGGTTCTTTGGAGGCAGGCAAAACATCTGAACTTGTGTATAGTGGTATATATACACACATACTTATATGTATTTTACACTTAGACATATATAGGTGTGATAGGAGCGTAACTATATTGGTGTTAATTATTTCATTAGCGCAAGTAGTGTTTTCTGCTCCTTTCACTCCTATATATGTGCAGGTGTATATATACATACACGGGTGTGCATATATACCCCCTATACACATGTTCAGATGTCATGCCTGACTCCAAACATGTGCTCAAAAAATCCCTATAGACGCCTGCAGCCAAAAAGAATGCTGACGGGGGCGAAGCCATATTACTGCAGCAAAAGTGACTTCATAGAAACTAGCTTTTCTCTATAGCGGTCACCCTGATATGGAAGGGTTTGGTCACCCTGCCATAGCAGTCACTGTCAGTTAACCCTACACTACACTACGGTCACCCTGGCACTTAACACTTTCCCTACAGAAACTGAATAATTAAAGCTAACTAAAGTGTAAAAGAGCACCCTAACTACACTAGATATCCCTTTCCTCACACTAATAAATGCTAAATGACACTTTGTAGCAGAAGTCCACAAACTGCTTCCACTCTCTTCCATGTCCCTGTATAACAATGCTAGAAATTTGGCGGGGGCTATCTTATATACTGGGGGCCGTATTCACTAATGATTGGTCTTTGGACCCCCTAGTCACTCCAATCACATTCCTAGCATTCTCCTGCCCCCTCAATTGGCTTTTGCTAATGGTTCTGGTCCAATCATGGGCTTTTAAAGCCCATTTCCTGTCCCATTGCATTTTGGTCAGTTCTGGTTGCCGAATTCCGAACTTTTTGGGCAAAAAGTTCTAAATTCGGCCGAACCTCGAACAGCCAATGTTCGGGTCGAACCGATGGTCGACCCGAACCGTTCAATCATCCCTAGCCTGCGCTAATAAATTTATTTGCAGGCATAGGGCTCCGCTCCTATCACACCTATATGTGTGTATGTGTATAAATACATATATGTGTGTGTATATATTACCCTACACAGAAGTTCAGATGTTATGCCTGCCTCCAAAGACGCCCAAAAAATGCCCAAAAAAATGCCTGCAACAAAAACGCCCAGGTGTGTTGTTGCAGGTGTTTTTTTGGGCATTTTTTAGGCGTCTTTGGAGGCAGGCATAACATCTGAACTTCTGTATATTCTGTATAGGGGTATATATACACACACACATATATGTATTTATACACATACACACATATAGGTGTGATAGGAGCGGAGCCCTATGCCTGTAAATAATTTCATTGGCGCAGGCATAGGGTTCTGCTACTTTCGCACTTATATGTGTGTATGTGTATATATACATATATGTGTGTGTGTATATATACCCCTACACAGAAGTTAAGATGTCATGCCTGCCTCCAAAGACGTCCACAAAAAAGCCCAATAAACGCCTGCAACAAAAACGGCCGGGTGTGAAAATAGCGGAGCCCTATGCCTGCTCTACTGCAATTCTAATACAAACAATCTTTTTTCTGTTTCTGGACATGCTACAGAGCTGAAACTTCACAGGTACACTTTTTAGACCCCCCCCCCCCCAGACACTAAATCCAAAGAAATCTCTTTTTTTTTTTCAATAATTTTTTCAATAATTGTCTCTCTATCAAAAACGACAATTTTTAAGAACTTTTTTTGTGTGATTAATAGTCCCTGGGCATGACCCAGAACCCTAGGCACTTTTTAGGGGCATTTATTGGGTTTTAGGGCTTCAAAATTGTGTTTTTTGATTACCGAAGTTCGGGTCCCATTGATTTCAATGGGGTTCTGAAATCCGGGCCGAACTTTCGGGAACTTCGGGTGTTCTGGTCGAACCGAAAAAGTTTGATCATCCCTATACCTCAGTAGTGATGTCGCGAACCTAAAATTTGCCGTTCGCGAACAGCGAACGCGAACATCGGCAAATGGCCGCGAACCGGGCGAACCGCCATAGACTTCAATAGGCAGGCGAATTTTAAAACCCACAGGGACTCTTTCTGGCCACAATAGTGATGGAAAAGTTGTTTCAAGGGGACTAACACCTGGACTGTGGCATGCCAGAGGGGGATCCATGGCAAAACTCCCATGGAAAATTAGGTAGTTGACGCAGAGTCTGGTTTTAATCCATAAAGGGCATAAATCACCTAACATATAGGCGCATGCGCGGCAGCTCCCTGAATGGAGGCTTGATCAGGGAGCTCCGTCCCGCCACGGCACAATAGACAGCCCCGCTGCCTACACGAGCAGGTCTCCGCCTTCACCTGGCACCGATCAACTCCCGGTCACCCAGCGCTCCTCTTGGGAACCCCAATGCCCGACTCCCAGGCTCGTGGGGACCGTTCTCAAAGCTCCAACCTGACGGCTCCCTGCCCCCACAGCCCCAAGATGGCGGCCGCATCACCTCACAGCACGGGATCCGATGAGGGGGAGGACATTGCGGACGCTTCCACGCTCCAGCAGCAGCTCAGGTCAGTCTCTGCCCCACTGGACTTGCCACAGATACTGTCCCCAGCCTCTACGATCTCCCTCCTGGAGAGGACCATGGAGGAAATCTCACAGTCCCCAGCTAGGGCCTACCCGGACCTCCCAAGCCTGCCACAGGGATCACAGCCTTTCCCTGTTCCTAACCATCAGGACTTCTCTTACCTCATGGCTACATTTTCTCAAATGCTCTCTCAGGGTCTGGCACAGACGGCCTCCCAGATCACTTCCGCCATTCACAATGATCTACAGAGCCTGGAATCTAGAATTGAGGCGATAGAGCTTAAAACTGACCAAACTGTAGTTAAAGTTAACCAGAACTCGGCCAGAATGCAGGATTTGCATGATCAACTCGACACGGCCCTGTCCAAAATTGATGAGCTTGAAAATAGATCCAGACGCTATAATTTTCGTATAAGAGGTCTACCTGAGAGTATTAAGAACGTTGATGAAGCTGTCACCTCTTTCATCCGGGACTTGATCCCTGACATTCCACCACACCGCCTTGAGCTTGATAGAGCTCACAGGGCCCTCAGAGCCCCCCTCCCCGACGGATCCCCCAGGGACATTATTGTGAAACCGCACTTTTACAAAGTCAAGGAGGTGGTCATGAAGATCTCTAGAAACTCAGAACGACTATCTATCCAAGGCCACCCCATTCAAGTTTTTGCGGATCTATCCCCCACCACTATTCAGAAACGGCGGGCTCTTAAGCCGCTTCTCCAAGTCCTGCAACAAAAATCTCTTAAGTATTGGTGGTCCTTTCCTTTTCGCCTCACTTTTTTTCATCAGCAAAGGACCTACAGTTTCTCGACTCTCCCAGAAGGGGAACAGACCCTCTTGAAACTTGGCTTCATCTCCCAGGAACCTGCCACTTCCGCCCCACAACGAAGCTCCAGTTCCTTCAAATGCCCCTCTCCTCAGAGCCCCCTGGTACCGACCTGGCAGCTGCAACATTTCAAGAGGGCCAAAGATGCTAGACCAGCCTGAAGATTTTCCTGACTTGACTGGCATTTTCCTACTTTTAACAGGACTCACACCTGTTTGATGGTCTCTGGGGCCCATCCCCATTGAGACTTGACCTGACTGTTCCCCTTTGGGGCATTCTTGGTTGCTATGTGTTGAACTTTTAATTGTTTATCTGTTTTTTTCCATATTTAATGCTTTTTTCACGGGTGTTATTCCTTTTGCTACTTTTGATCTATATACAGCCTTTTTGGGGACACCTATTAACCTCCAAAATTTATTTGTTCGCTTGGGGGTCTTTTTCCCCCTTTTTGCTTTTCTTTTTTTTGTTTGTTTAACAGTTTTTTGGCGGCACCTATCATCCTCTTTTTTGGGGTGTCTAGCCGTAGCGGGATCTCTGCTGCACCTCACTCCCTCTCTGCATGGGACTTTTTCCCCCACGCGGTCGGGGACTGATGCCTTTGTCACTCATGGGCATCTCTGGGTTTCAGGTTGAGTTAAGGTTTGGCTTACCTCACCTGAATTGGGTTGGGATTTTTTGGTACTATTGTTTGCATGTACTCATATTTATGTGGCTTTCTCTTCTCTCCCTCTCTTCTCTTCTTGTTTCTTTCCCCTTCCCCTCCTCCCCCCCCCCCTCCGGTCACTAGGGGATTTTTTATTTCTCCGCCACAGGGTTTAGGCCTTCGAGGATCAGCTCCCAGTGTACACTCGGTTTCCTGCATCAAGTTGCACAAGACTCATCGCTATGCTCCACCTCCAGCACTCTACGTTCTTCTGATACGATGAACCCACCGGTCACCTCTACTCGTCCCTGGAAGATCTCTTCCCACAATGTCCAAGGGATTAACTCCCCAACTAAGAGACGTAAGCTTTTTAATCTATACCACTCTCACCACATTGATATTGCACTCACACAAGAGACTCATTTCCCGGCTTCTTATAGACCTTTGTTCGTCCACCCCAAATACCCCCAATTTTATTTAGCGAACGCCACTGACAAAACTAGGGGAGTGGGGATTTTTTTTGCACGCCACGTCCAATTCGACCTTCTAAGGAAATTTGAGGACCAGGAGGGCAGGTATTTGTTGCTGATAGGATACGTGGGGGGGACCAAATACTCCCTTCTCTCCTATTATGCCCCGAATAAAGGTCAGGAACTTTTCTTCCAACACCTAGCTACACATATCCTACCCCAAGCCGAAGGTATACTAATCATGGGAGGGGATTCCAATATAGCCTTGGACCAAAGCCTAGACAAATCGCGTCCAGGTAATCCTTCTTTCTGCCGCCCTCCCAGACAGAGCACCCGGATTGCTAAGTTGCTCTTCTCAGAGGGGCTGGTAGATATCTGGCGGGAGCATAACCCCAATGCCAAGGACTATACACACTTCTCAGCCCCACATAACGTCTTGTCGAGGATAGACCATATCTTTGTCTCCGCTAAGACTATCCCTCAGACGGTGAAATCTTTTATCAGGGACTCCCCTATCTCGGACCATGCGATGGTTGTTTTATTAATAAACCGCACCCACGTTCAGGATGGTACTTTCAGGTGGCGTCTTAACGAAGCTCTCTTGAGCGATCCCGTGCAATGCGCGGTTTTGTCCAAGGAACTGGAGGAATACTTCTCTAATCTCTACTAATGTCACTCCTGAGGTCTCCCCTGAAACCATTTGGGCAGCGCATAAGGCAGTGATCAGGGGGAAAATAATTCAAATTACCTCTAATCTTAAACGCCAGAGACGGGCTGATCTTGTGAAATTAGAATCAGAGTTTCTTGCACTCAGTAAATCCCACAAAAAGGATCCTACCCCAGCTTCCAAAACACGTCTGGAAGAATCCAGACTTCGATTAAATTTAGCACTAACGACTGTGGCGGAGAAGCAGCTTCGCTGGTCGGGAGCAAAATTTTATGCCTCCTCAGACAAAATAGGCCCCAAGCTTGCAGTCAAGCTGTCCCCCAGACAGCGATCCCTCACAATTCCCAAAATTAGAACGACACAGGGAACCTTGTCCCAAGATCCACAACAGGCTCTGCAATCATTTCACTCCTTTTTCTCAAAATTGTATGACTACAATTCTTCCTCTCCCTCCCGGGAAGCGCAGTCCTTTCTGGACGATTTACCCCTTCCAAACCTTAGCCGAGAACATAGGGAATTACTGGAGGACCCCATCTCCGAATTAGAAATCTTGAGTGTTATCAAGGCCTTGCGGATGGGCTCCGCTCCTGGTCCTGATGGGTTCTCCACAATTTATTATAAGGCTTTTGGACCTACTTTAGCTCCCCATCTATGCAGGTTTTACAATGCTTTACGGAATGGTGAGTCGGTTGAGAGAACTTTGAACTTGGCATATATTTCGGTCATTCCCAAACCGGGCAAAGACCACAGCGATGTAAGCAACTACAGACCCATATCTCTCATTAACGTAGACTTAAAAATCTTAACGAAGGTCCTCTCCAACAGGCTCTCCACCTTCATTGGTAATTATGTTCATAAAGACCAATCAGGATTTATCCCAGGGAGACAGGGATCTGACCAAATTAGGAGAGCTATAGACCTCATTTCTCTGGTCAACTCCAGGTGGGACGGCGGTTCCCCTCAAGAAGCTCTGATTCTATCCCTCGATTTACAAAAGGCCTTCGACTCGCTCTCTTGGCCCTACCTCTTCGAGACCCTTCGGAGATGGGGCTTTGGCACCAAGTTCCTCAACATTCTACAGGCCCTCTATTCAACCCCCTCGGCCCAAATCCGCATTTTAGGCCACTACTCCGACTCTGTTTCTATTAAGAGGGGCACCCGACAGGGTTGCCCCCTTTCCCCTCTCATTTTTGCTATAGCAATGGAATCCCTAGCGATAGCGATTCGCCACCACCCAGACATCCGCGGGGTTCGATGTGGTCCGACGGAACACAAATGTGCGCTTTTTGCGGACGATATTTTACTTTTCTTGACATCCCCTATCACGTCGATCCCTAACGCTCTGCACCTACTTCGTAAATTTTCCCTAGCCTCCGGCCTCACGGTAAATTTCTCTAAATCTATGGCACTGAATATATCCATTCCAATTCCCTCCCTTTGAAACCTTCCTTCCCTTTTCTGTGGTGTAAGTCCTCGATCCCTTATTGGGGGGTACTTCTGACCCCATCGATCGATACCTTATACCAGGTCAATTATCCTCCTTTATATAAAAAACTGAAAGCTGACCTAGCAAACTGGGATCATCACAATCTCTCCTGGCTAGGTAGAATTAACTCTATCAAGATGACACTCCTCCC
The DNA here is from genome assembly GCF_965119305.1 of Pelophylax lessonae. Lineage (NCBI taxonomy): Eukaryota > Metazoa > Chordata > Amphibia > Anura > Ranidae > Pelophylax > Pelophylax lessonae. Next base: position 237,909,138 of record NC_138773.1, read on the forward strand.
GAGGATTTTATATTTTTTTAGATCTCTTCCCATCCCCATCAATAAACGCCATTTACTAGACTTACAATCCTGTATAGTCAAATTTGTTTGGAACAAAAAGGGTTATCGCTGCTCGAGGTTGATTTTATTTAGACAAAGAACACGGGGCGGGTTGGCTTTGCCCAATCTTTGGAAGTATTATCAAGCGGCCCAACTGGCCCAGCTCTCTCTGATTTATACACGAGGACCTAAACCTGACTGGATTCAAATAGAGAGGCAAGCGATCCCCCACCACACACCGGACTATATCGCTTGGTGCCCGCCCAAGCTGCAACCAGCGATACTAGCACCCACCCTCTCGCACTCGATCAAATTATGTAGACAACTCTATCAACACGACTCACTGGTCTCGCCTATGAAACCGTTGAATCACCTATTTCATCACCCCCTGTTCTTACCTGGGCATGACATTAAGGCATTTCAATGGTGGACGAACAAAGGTCTATATCAAATTGGGCACTTTCTCACACCCTCTGGCCCCCTCTCCCTCTCCCATTGCATCTCCAAGCTTAAGATGCCGGCCTCAGAACAATTCCGGTTTCTTCAAATTTCCCATTTCTTGCACTCAATGTGGTCAGACAAGCGTATCCCCCCAATTTTGACTCCATACGAACGGTGGTGTTCTGAATCTGCTGAATTGAGGGGGGGCATATCGATTATTTATTCTGCACTGATGGAATCCCCCGATAAACCGGCTTATGCACTTATATGGGAACGTGACTTGCAGGTGGAATACTCACCGCAGGAATGGTACCGCATTTTCCACAGAGCCTTCAAGGGCATACTCAATATATCCCTCATTGAAGCGAACGTTAAAATACTAACCCGGTGGTATCTAGTCCCGACCCGTCTGGCACTCATGTTCCCTAACACCCCCCCACTATGTTTCAGGGGGTGTGAACATCAGGGCTCTTTTCTTCATACATGGTGGTCATGTCCCAAAATTCGTTCCTTCTGGAACACATTTTTCCATTTACTCCGACTGGTCACAAGCCTCCAGATTCCGCAGACCCCTCAAGTGTCCTTCCTGCACGATTTTCCTCACAGATACCCCAAACATCTGTCCACCCTACTGTTCTTCATGCTCCTAGGCGCTAAGTTCACTCTGGCTAGAGCCTGGAAAAAATCCTCAGTCTCCCTCAATTCTGCTAAACAGAAGATTTCCTGGATAATGTCCCAGGAAAAGATTGTAGCCCTTTTACAGGACCGAGTGGACAAATTCGAAGCTACCTGGGATCCCTGGGTGCGCTACCTACAAGTTGAGCTGTAATCCTCCCGGGCCTGCAGTTTGGGATGAATCCCTCGGTGACTCTCTGCTTCCCTCTCCCCTACTATCTTCTTTCTACTGATCCTTCTCTCCCCTTCTTCTACCTTCTTGTTTTACCTCAACATCCTTTTGCAAGTTAAAGCACTGCTGTTCCTCCATGTGGAGCCGGCACCCCACTAGTATATATTTTGGTATGGGTACAGGGCCCTTTTCTCCTGCAGGGGCCCTGTCATATTTGGACGGGCAACCTGGTCCCCAAATGTGTCGCAACCCACGTGGGTGCTTGGGGTCAGGGTCTCGCCAGGTTCTTTGGCTCCCGGGAGGACATAGTGGTGTACCACCCTTCTTGAGGTAATCTTGGTATTGTGACTCATTGCTAAGCCGCACAAATGTCTCATGTTCTTCAATGCCATGTACGTTCTATTACTTGATTCTTGAAGTTATTTCACCTAGCTTGTGTTATGATAACGTTCAATTACCTTTTCTTTTGTTGTCAATAATGACTGTCTGTATCTTCATTTTTATCTCCAATAAAATATTTGAAAGAGAAATCACCTAACATTCCTAAATTGTTTGGAATAACGTGCTTTAAAACATCCAGTGTGTGTATACGATCAGGTATGATGTTGTATCAATCAGGTAGTGTAAGGGTTACGCCCGCTTCACAGTGACAGTCTGACCAAACTCTGACAGACAAAACTCCCCATTGTCATGGACATGCAATAAATGTCTGGTAGTTTACCTGTTCCTCATCCTCATGTCTGCATTAAGGGCCAGACTCTTCCTTCTGGCTGCTTTTATCATCTCTCTTTCCTGTTTGGCTCCACCCCAGGCCATTCCAGGAAGTCTATATTAACCAGTGCACTGCAGGTCAGCTTTGCTGTTCCCTGTTGCTAGTTTCCTATTTCCTGTGTGCTTGATCTACTGTTCTGTGTACCGACTTTGGCTTGTCTCTGACTGTTCTTGTTTGGCTGTTACCCTGATCATTGGCCTGTCCCGTGGTTACCCTTGTCTGCCTGTTACCCCGACCTCGGCTTACCCATCCCCATTCCGTGTGTCCTGAGTGGCTGCTTCCCTTCTCTCCCTACGGAGCGTGACCTGGGGGACCCCAGGGGCCGCGACCTGGGCCCAGCTGCAGCCAAGTAAATCCTCACCACTAGAGGCTCTGGTGAACACCTGCTGGGTCTTAGACTCTGCGCCCTGGGGAATCTTGGGCTCATGTTCCGGTCCATCCGCAGCAGTCTGCTATTGGGTTCACTACCTTGTGCTGCGCCCCTGCCTCCAACAGGGTGCAGTTGACACCCATTTAACAGTCAGTCAGTCCATTTGCACAACCGCAAACTCCCCATTTGCACAAGGTTGGATACCAAGCTAGCCATGTCCCGTTCCTTGTCCTCACTGACGTCATTGAAGGTCTCTTCCTCCACCCAGCCATGTACAACACTAAGGGTCCCCGAAAGGTGACAACAAGCCCCCTGGGATGCCTGCTGTGGTTGGTCTTCCACCTCCGCAAAGCCACCTTCCTCCTCTGACTTCTCTTCTTCAGACTCCTCTCTCTGCGTTGCCACAGGTCCAGCAATCGACAACGACAAGGCTGCTTCTGGTGGTGATGGGGACCACAACTCTTCCTCTTCATGCTCATCTACAGCCTGATCCAGTACTCTTTGCAGGGCACGCTCCAGAAAAAACGCATATGGGATGAGGTCGATGATGTTGCCTTGGGTTCAACTGACCAGGTTTGTCACCTCCGCAAAAGGACGCATGAGCCTACAGCCATTGTGCATGAGCATTCAGTAACGCGGCCAAAAAAATACCCAGCTCCGCAGAGGCTGTCCTCTTTTTTTTAAATTAAAGAAAATTAATGTTTTTTCTATGAAAAATTATCCCGCGGATCGCTTTTGGTCTGTTCACAATGAAGCAACGACCTTATCATCTGGGGTGTGCCAACACACTCCTAGAGGTGATCGCTTTATTGTGATACGCAAGCCCCTTCACCACAACAAGGTAAAGATCACGAAGGGGAATTAACACATGTATGTGCCTTTTTTTTGTTTTTTGTTTTTTTGCAGCCACAGTGTAGCACCAGAGGCCAGAAAAATTAGGCATGTATACATGCATGAAAAAGCAGGTATTGTTGCAGCCGCTGCTGTAGCAGCGGCCGGAAAAATTTAGGTTTTCAAGGCAGAAAGTGCACTAAAACATTGCGTCTTGAACCGTAGTTGGTGGCGGAGATGTCACGTAAGTCATCCGGCATGCAGAGATTAAATACAGCAGCATGTGGACCATTTTTACCCCAAGGCATCTCATCAGGCCTTTTTTAGTCAAATGCATCCCCCACTGTCAGTCCCTTCGGGATCCATGCCTCATTCATCTTAATAAAGGTGAGGTAATCTAGACTTTTTTGACCTAGGCGACTTCTCTTCTCAGTGACAATACCTCCTGCTGCGCTGAAGGTCCTTTCTGACAGGACACTTGAAGCGGGGCAGGCCAGAAGTTCAATGGCAAATTGGGATAGCTCAGGCCACAGGTCAAGCCTGCACACCCAGTAGTCAAGGGGTTCATCGCTCCTCAGAGTGTCGATATCTGCAGTTAAAGCAAGGTAGTCTGCTACCTGTCGGTTGAGTCGTTCTCTGAGGGTGGACCCCGAAGGGCTGTGGCAATGCGTAGGACTAAAAAAGCTCCGCATGTCCTCCATCAACAAGACGTCTGTAAAGCGTCCTGTCCTTGCCGGCGTGGATGTGGTAGGAGGAGGATTACTTTCACCTCTTCCCCTGTTGGATTCCCGTTGTGCTGTGACATCACCCTTATACGCTGTGTAAAGCATACTTTTTTAAGTTATTTTGTAGCTGCTGCATCCTTTGCGACTGCCGGTAATTCGGTAACATATCAGACACTTTCTGCTTATACCGGGGGTCTAGTAGCGTGGCCACCCAGTACAGGTCGTTCTCCTTCAGCCTTTTTATACAAGGGTCCCTCAACAGGCATGACAGCATGAAAGACCCCATTTGCACAAGGTTGGATCCGAGCTACTCATGTCCAATTCCTCGTCCTCACTGATGTCATTGAAGGTGTGTTCTTCCCCCCAGCCACGTACAACACCACGGGTACCAGATAGGTGACAACGAGCACCCTGGGATGCCTGCTGTGGTTGGTGTTCCTCCTCCTCAAAGCCACATTCCTCCTCTGACTCCTCTTCCTCAGACTCCTCTTCCAGCGTTGCCGCAGGTCCAGCAAGCGATGGTAAGGCTGTTTCTGGTGGTGATGGTGACCACAACTCTTCCTCTTCATGCTCATCTACGGCCTGATCCAGCACTCTTTGCAGGGCACGCTCCAGGAAGAAAACATATGGGATGATGTCGCTGATTGTGCCTTCGGTGCAACTGACTAGGTTTGTCACCTCCTCAGAAGGACGCATGAGCCTACAGGCATTGCGCATGAGCGTCCAGTAACGTGGCAAAAAAATGCCCAGCTCCGCAGAGGCTGTCCTAGCACCCCGGTCATGCAAATACGCGTTGACCGCTTTTTCTTGTTGGAGCAGGCAGTCGAACATTAGCAGTGTTGAATTCCAACGTTTCGGGCTGTCGCAAATCAAGCGCCTCACTGGCATGTTGTTTCGCCGCTGAATATCTGAAAAGTGCGCCTGGCCGTGTAGGAACGCCTGAAATGGCCACACACCTTCCTGGCCTGCTTGAGGACGTCCTGTAAGCCTGGATAATTCTGCACAAAGTGTTGTACAATCAGATTCAACACATTTGCCATGCACGGCACATGTGTCAACTTGCCCAAATTCAATGCCGCCAACAAATTGCTTCCATTGTCACACACCACTTTGCCGATCTCCAGTTGGTGCGGGGTCAGCCACTGATCCACCTGTGCATTCAGGGCGGGCAGTAGTGCTGGTCAGGTGTGACTCTCTGCTTTCAGGCAAGTCAACCCCAAGACAGCATGACACTGTCGTATCCGGCATGTGGAATAGCCCCTGGGGAGCTGGGGGGATGCAGTTGGTGTGGAGCAGAACAGCAGAAGAGGACTCAGCCGAGGAGGTTAGCAAAGAGGATGGAGTAGGAGGAGTAGAGGAGGTGGCAGCAGGCCTGCCTGCAAGTCGTGGCGGTGTCACCAACTCCTCTGCAGCAGAGTCACGCATTCCATGCTTGGCAGCCGCCAGCAGGTTTACCCAATGCGCAGTGTAAGTGATATACCTGCCCTGACCGTGCTTTGCAGACCAGCTATCAGTGGTCAGATGGACCCTTGCCCCAACACTGTGTGCCAGACATGACATGACTTCCTTTTCCACAATAGAGTACAGGTTGGGGATTGCCTTTTGTGAAAAAAAATTTCGGCCGGGTACCTTCCACTGCGGTGTCCCAATTGCAACAAATTTTTTGAAGGCCTCAGACTCCACCAGCTTGTATGGTAAAAGCTGGTGGGCTAAGAGTTCCGACAAGCCAGCTGTCAGACGCCGGGCAAGGGGGGTGACTCTGTGACATTGGCTTCGTATGCTCAAACATTTCCTTGACAGACACCTGACTGTGGGCAGATGAGCAGGAACTGCTGAAGGTGAGAGGCGGAGGGGAGGGTTGTTGATAGGGGGCAAGGAGGACAGCAGTGGTTGACGTGGCTGAAGATGCTGGACCAGGAGGAGGATGGTGGCTTTGAGTTTGTGTGCTGCTTTTACTCATGTGTTGATCCCATAGGCGTTTGTGATGTGAGATCATGTGCCTTCGCAAAGCAGTTGTACCTAGGTGGGTGTTGGACTTCCCACGACTCAGTTTCTTTTGGCACAGGTTACAAATGGCATCGCTGCTATCAGAGGCAGACACACAAAAAAAATTCCACACTGCTGAGCTTTGCAATGACGGCATTCTGGTGGTGGCAACAGCTTGCGTTGATTGGTGCCAATACATGCTGTCTGACTGTTCCACTAGCTCCTTGCGATGACCTCCCCCTGCTTCCAGCTCGTCTCCTCCTCCTCTCTGTCTCCCCATCTGAACTTTCCCCCTCTTCTTCTGCTCTTCGAGCAGGCACCCAGGTGACATCTACGGACACATCGTCATCATCAGCCGCTTCACTTGACAACTCAGCAAAGGCAGCAGCAACAGGTACAACATCATCATCATCACAATGTACGTCCATGTGTATAATGCTGCCTGACTGAGACATATCCCCGTTATCTACATCCTCTGGCACTAATGGTTGCGCATCACTTATTTCTTCCAACTGATGTGTAAATAACTCCTCTGACAGATCAAGTGAAGCGGCTGTGGTGCTAGTGTTGGTGGTGGTGCCGGCGGGTGGGCGAGTGGTAAATTGAGAGGTGCCCAAAGCTGAGCTGGAGGAGGTTGGTGCATTAAGGTTCCGAGCGGAAGCTGTAGAAGATTGGGTGTCCTGTGTAAGCCAGTCAACTATGTCCTCAGAATTTTTTGAGTTCAGGGTCTGTGGCTTCTGAACACTGGGCTAATGCTAGGGCCAAAGGAAATCACAGCACCACAACCACGACGGCCCTTGCGGGGTGGCCTGCCTCTGCCTGTCATTTTTTTTAGATTTGTGGTACTATGAGTGCAAGGTGCTGTGCCACCCTATAGGAGTGTTGGGCAGTGGGTACAGTACACTCTGTGGACCTGACAGTCACTGGCAGGCCAGGCAACTGCAATTATAAAAAAATATATATATTTTTAATTTGCACGCTGCTGTGCCACCGTATATATCAGTGGTGGGCAGTGGCACTGCAGTGGGCACAGTACACTCTGTGGACCTGACAGTCACTCACTGGCAGCCCAGGCAACTGCAATTATAAAAAAAAGATATATATTATTAATTTGCAAGCTGCTGTGCCACCGTATATATCAGTGGTGGGCAGTGGCACTGCAGTGGGCACAGTACACTCTGTGGACCTGACAGTCACTGGCAGCCCAGGCAACTGCAATTATAAAAAAATATATATATTTTTAATTTGCAAGCTGCTGTGCCACCGTATATATCAGTGGTGGGCAGTGGCACTGCAGTGGGCACAATACACTCTGTGGACCTGACAGTCACTGGCAGCCCAGGCAACTGCAATTATAAAAAAATATATATATTTTTAATTTGCAAGCTGCTGTGCCACCGTATATATCAGTGGTGGGCAGTGGCACTGCAGTGGGCACAGTACACTCTGTGGACCTGACAGTCACTCACTGGCAGCCCAGGCAACTGCAATTATTAAATAAATATATATATTTTTAACTTGCAAGCTGCTGTGCCACCGTATATATCAGTGGTGGGCAGTGACACTGCAGTGGGCACAGTACACTCTGTGGACCTGACAGTCACTCACTGGCAGCCCAGGCAACTGCAATTATAAAAAAATATATATATTTTTAATTTGCAAGCTGCTGTGCCACCGTATATATCAGTGGTGGGCAGTGGCACTGCAGTGGGCACAGTACACTCTGTGGACCTGACAGTCACTCACTGGCAGCCCAGGCAACTGCAATTATAAAAAAATATATTTTTTTTAATTTGCAAGCTGCTGTGCCACCGTATATATCAGTGGTGGGCAGTGGCACTACAGTGGGCACAGTACACTCTGTGGACCTGACAGTCACTGGCAGCCCAGGCAACTGCAATTATAAAAAAATATATATATTTTTAATTTGCAAGCTGCTGTGCCACCGTATATATCAGTGGTGGGCAGTGGCACTGCAGTGGGCACAGTACACTCTGTGGACCTGACAGTCACTGGCAGCCCAGGCAACTGCAATTATAAAAAAATATATATATTTTTAATTTGCAAGCTGCTGTGCCACCGTATATATCAGTGGTGGGCAGTGGCACTGCAGTGGGCACAATACACTCTGTGGACCTGACAGTCACTGGCAGCCCAGGCAACTGCAATTATAAAAAAATATATATATTTTTAATTTGCAAGCTGCTGTGCCACCGTATATATCAGTGGTGGGCAGTGGCACTGCAGTGGGCACAGTACACTCTGTGGACCTGACAGTCACTGGCAGCCCAGGCAACTGCAATTATAAAAAAATATATATATTTTTAATTTGCAAGCTGCTGTGCCACCGTATATATCAGTGGTGGGCAGTGGCACTGCAGTGGGCACAATACACTCTGTGGACCTGACAGTCACTGGCAGCCCAGGCAACTGCAATTATAAAAAAATATATATATTTTTAATTTGCAAGCTGCTGTGCCACCGTATATATCAGTGGTGGGCAGTGGCACTGCAGTGGGCACAGTACACTCTGTGGACCTGACAGTCACTCACTGGCAGCCCAGGCAACTGCAATTATTAAATAAATATATATATTTTTAACTTGCAAGCTGCTGTGCCACCGTATATATCAGTGGTGGGCAGTGACACTGCAGTGGGCACAGTACACTCTGTGGACCTGACAGTCACTCACTGGCAGCCCAGGCAATTGCAATTATAAAAAAATATATATTTTTTTTAATTTGCAAGCTGCTGTGCCACCGTATATATCAGTGGTGGGCAGTGGCACTGCAGTGGGCACAGTACACTCTGTGAACCTGACAGTCACTCACTGGCAGCTCAGGCAACTGCAGTTATAAAAAATATTTTTTTTTTCAATTTGCAACAAGCTGCTGTGCCACAGTATATATATCAGTGGTGGGCACTGCAGTGGGCACAGTACACTCTGTGGACCTGCCACTCACTGCAATTATGACAGAAAAAAAAAAATTTAAACTGCAAGGTACTGTGCCTGTGCCACCCGAAATTAGTGTGGTGTGCACACAGTACAGTCTGTGGTGGGTCTGTGGCCTCTCACACACAACAGGCAGGCAACAGCACAATATATATATATATATATATATATATATATATATATATATATATATATATATAAATTACTCAAATACCAGCCCTAAAAAGGGCTTTTTGGGGACAATATATTATATATATAAATTACTCAAATACCAGCCCTAAAAAGGGCTTTTTGGGGACAATATATATATATATATATATATATATACAATATATATATATATATATATATATACAGTGCCTTGCGAAAGTATTCGGCCCCCTTGAACATTGCGACCTTTTGCCACATTTCAGGCTTCAAACATAAAGATATAAAACTGTAATTATTTTTGAAGAATCAACAACAAGTGGAACACAATCATGAAGTGGAACGAAATTTATTGGATATTTCAAACTTTTTTAACAAATAAAAAACTGAAAAATTGGGCGTGCAAAATTATTCAGCCCCCTTAAGTTAATATTTTGTAGCGCCACCTTTTGCTGCGATTACAGCTGTAAGTGACTTTGACTTGGCCATTCTAACACCTGGATATGTTTATTTGTGAACCATTCCATTGTAGATTTTGCTTTGTTTTGGATCATTGTCTTGTTGGAAGACAAATCTCCGTCCCAGTCTCAGGTCTTTTGTAGACTCCATCAGATTTTCTTCCAGAATGGTCCTGTATTTGGCTCCATCCATCTTCCCATCAATTTTAACCATCTTCCCTGTCCCTGCTGATGAAAAGCAGGCCCAAACCATGATGCTGCCACCACCATGTTTGACAGTGGGGATGGTGTGTTCAGGGTGATGAGCTGTGTTGCTTTTACGCCAAACATAACGTTTTCCATTGTTGCCAAAAAGTTTGATTTTGGTTTCATCTGACCAGAGCATCTTCTTCCACATGTTTGGTGTGTCTCCCAGGTGGCTTGTGGCAAACTTTAAACGACACTTTTTATGTATATCTTTAAGAAATGGCTTTCTTCTTGCCACTCTTCCATAAAGGCCAGATTTGTGCAGTATACGACTGATTGTTGTCCTATGGACAGAGTCTCCCACCTCAGCTGTAGATCTCTGCAGTTCATCCAGAGTGATCATGGGCCTCTTGGCTGCATCTCTAATCAGTCTTCTCCTTGTATGAGCTGAAAGTTTAGAGGGATGGCCAGGTCTTCGTAGATTTGCAGTGGTTTGATACTCCTTCCATTTCAATATTATCGCTTGCACAGTGCTCCTTGGGATGTTTAAAGCTTGGGAAATTTTTTTGTATCCAAATCCGGCTTTAAACTTCTCCCCAACAGTATCTCGGACCTGCCTGGTGTGTTTCTTGTTCTTCATGATGCTCTCTGTGCTTTAAACGGACCTCTGAGACTATCACAGTGCAGGTGCATTTATACGGAGACTTGATTACACACAGGTGGATTCTATTTATCATCATTAGTCATTTAGGTCAACATTGGATCATTCAGAGATCCTCACTGAACTTCTGGAGAGAGTTTGCTGCATTGAAAGTAAAGGGGCTGAATAATTTTGCACGCCCAATTTTTCAGTTTTTTATTTGTTAACAAAGTTTGAAATATCCAATAAATTTCATTCCACTTCATGATTGTATCCCACTTGTTGTTGATTCTTCACAAAAAATTACAGTTTTATATCTTTATGTTTGAAGCCTGAAATGTGGCAAAAGGTCGCAAAGTTCAAGGGGGCCGAATACTTTCGCAAGGCACTGTATATATATATATTAAAAAAAAAAATTACCCAAATACCAGCCCTAAGAAGGACTTTTTGGGGTGCTGTCAGGATGCTGTCCTTACAGCAGGAATGGACCAAGAACACTGACTAACAAGACCGAGAACACTGACTAACAACTGTCCCTAGCTATTAACAGCAGCAGCACTCTCCCTGCTCTCACTAACACACTGCTTCAGAATGATCTAAGATGGATGCTGCCCTTGCTTTTTTATAGGAGGTGGGAGGGTGTGGGAGGGAGGTATGCTGATTGGCTGGAATGTGTCTGCTGACTGTGAGGTTCAGGGTCAAAGTTTGCCTCAATGATGAATTATAGGGGGCGGACCGAACATCGCATATGTTCGCCCGCAGCGGCGGACGCGAACAAGCGATGTTCGCCGGGAACTGTCCGCTGGCGAACAGTTCGGTACCAGTGTTAATTTCGTCGACTAAAACCGACTAAAACGTTTTCGTCGACTAACACAATTCAGATGACTAAAATACGACTAAGACTAAAATGGCATTTTTGTCTTAAGACTAAAATACGACTAAAACTAAAATGGCATTTTAGTCAAAAGACTATAACTAAAACTAAATCGAAATTTGCTGCCAAAAATTAACACTGGTGCATGCTCAAAGCATAAATAATAACATATTCGATTTTTCACTCCAGGACCAGCAGAAATTGTAGAGAAATGCTTAAATAATGCATTACAAATTACAATTGAACTACACCCATTTGATTATAGAGGACTAAAATGAGTTTTAGTCGCCTAAAATGTAGGGCGTTTTAGTCGACTAAAATATACTGGAGTTTTAGTCGACTAAATACGACTAAAACTAAAACACTTGCAGAAGACTAAAATAGGACTAAAACTAAAATGCCATTTTAGTCCTAAGACTAAGACTAAAACTAAATTGAAATTTGCTTCCAAAATTAACACTGTTCGGTACATCTCTATACCTCAGTAACCTCACTGCCCTACCTTTGCAGACCATCAACGAACACAACTGTGATTATGGATATTCAGGCAGATACAAGTCCTGAAGAGGTAAGTTGGATTATTTGGTATTTATACTGAATCTGATTTATCTTTGTTTTTTAGAAATTGAGTGATATACCTGTATACCCTTGTTGTTCTTAAACTTTTTTTATGCATTATAGGCACACATTTTTCAAAACAAATTTTTTAGTCTCATACTGTAGCTTTGAGATTACCTTACACCAATGCTGTAGTGCTCTGCAGTCTGGAAATTATTTCACCTAATACTTAGAGGTTCACAATATTAGTTTTAAATGGACATAGTTTAACCGCTTGCCGACCGCCGCAAGTAGATATACTGCGGCGGTCAGCCCCGGCCAGGCAGATTGACGTATATATACGTCACTAGCCTGTGACCGGCTTGTGAGCCAATAGCAGGCGAGCGCGCACCCGCTGAGGCGTGCGCCCGCCCCGGCTCGTTCACTGAGGAGTCCGAACATGTGATCGGCGGACCCGATGTCCGCCGGTCACACTACGATCGTCGGTAGAGAGGGAGAAAGGCGGGCGGCTTATGTAAACAAGCCGCCTGTCATTCTCCCCTGTGTAAAAATGGAGATCAGACGGTTCTACTATGTAGAACTGCTGATCTCTGTTTTTACAATAGTAGACATGTCCCATCACAGTTAGAAGCACGCCCCTCTCTCTCCAATACAGTTAACCCCTTCCCTGCCAGTGTAATTTTTACAGTAACAGTGCATATGTATAGCACTGCACTGATTACTGCAGTAATGTCACTGGTAACCCCAAAAGTGTCAAAAATGTCAGTCAAGGGTCCGATCTGTCCGCCGCAATGTCGCAGTCCCGCAAAAAAAAACGCAGATCGCAGCCATTACTCGTAAAAAAAAAAACACCAAAAATTACAAAAATCTTTCCCTTTGTTAGTAAACGCGATAACTTTTGCGCAAACAAATCAAAATACGCTTTTTGCGATTTTTTTACCAAACATATGTAGCATAAAACAAATTGGCCGAAAATGTTAAAAAAATTAGATTTTTACATTTTTTGGGGGGGGAATTTCATATAAAAAAATTTGAAAAATATTGTTATTTTTGCAAAATTTACGCTCTTTTTTTGTTTATAGCACATGATCAAAAATCGCACAGGTGATCAAATACCACCAAAAGAAAGCTCTGTTTGTGGGAAAAAAAGGACGTGAAATTCGTTTAGGTACAGCGTCGCACGACCGCGCAATTGTCCGTTAAAGTCACGCAGTAAAAAAACGCAAAAAAACCCCTGGTCAGGAAGGGGGTAAAATCTTCCGGGGCTTAAGTGGTTAAAATAGCCTAGAAGAAAATTTGTATTTAGCAAGTGTACTGTATGTGCCATGTGTCTTTTTCTGAATGTCTTTTTAATATGTTATATAATATATAGAGTATAAAATGCTTACCCCATTTTTTTATTGCAGATATTTGACAGCAGACCATTCCATCAGCCAGCTTTGCGGCCTGGATCAAATTCCCTGTCTGCGAGAACCTTAGATGATTTACCAGATGAAATGGAGGAGAGGCTTTCTTTCATACCTGACAGCTATGAAGGGGAATGGGTTTGTACCACAGACCTAGTGAAAATAGGACGCAGGAAAAGGCCAAGACTTTTACCACCTAATATTAAAATGTATGTCTTTATTGAAATAATACCCCGGAAAACTTCAGACTGTCCTTATGGGTGTTGTCACAAATTATCTCACTAAGCAACACAAACAGAATAACTAAATAAAACAAACTTTCTCTATATTCCAAAGTTTTATGAAAGCCTCAAGACAGTTGTACCAAAACAGTCCTTAAAGATCCACCCAAAGAAAAGACTGCTCAAGCGTTTCTTTCAAAATCAGAATTATTGAGTGTTTAATTGATTTATTTATTTTTGAAAAAATAAAATTAGAAAAAAAATCTGTTTAGTGTATTATTTGTGCTCTCTTGCAACCTAATAGCAAACAACTCAATTCAGGCCACTAGAGTATGACATTTGGGACCTGTGTATTTTCCTTGCACGTAATAAGTATTGTTTGCAAAGTGGAATTTCACCACATTCACTAAGCTCTGGGGAAAATACCATTGCAAAATGCAACTTCCCTTAAAGGGTAAGCGTCCATTTTGCCCTTAGGAAACCAGCCCCTTGGTGTAAGGTTTGAATGTGTAAGAATGACTCCTTAAATGTAACTTATCCCTAACCTCTTAATCTTAACCTGTAATATCTTAAAGTCCTAATAATATTTGATGTAGTAAACCTGAACTTGTCAAGCTAACATTAAATATAGTTTAACCACAAATATGGTTAATATAGCTAAGATAAATGTACAGGATCATTTTTTATTCTAATAGTTATTCCTCTAGCACTATTTTGTACTTCGATAAAAGTCCATTTTAAATTCAAATACAATTTAAATGAATGTGACTGTACTTATCTACTAAAAGTAAATGTTTAATTTTACATAGTTCTTTAGGTGTAGGCCCATTTGACATTACCTAACACTCTTCCAGTATAAGGGTAAACCCCACTCTATATGAATATTTCAGATTAGGGTTTACACCAAGAGATAGACTGATCCGCTGTCTTTTTTGCCTCAGAAATTGTGGTTAGAATGGTGAGATTTCCCTCCTATATGTTGTAACTTCATGGCTTTCCGTAAGGCTATAGCTGGATTTTACTTTTTGGATGTATTCCTAAATATTTGTTGAGCACAATACCACCATGTGACTTTGCAATAAGAGTTGCTTCCTTCTGTCAGAGCAGTATGGGAACAATCTACATCTAGCAACTCTATGGATGGCTGTTCCAGTTTGACATAGATGGTCTCTTTCTTTTTTTTTTTTTAAAAAAAAAACATTTTTATTGAGTTTTCATGAAAATATTTAATAAAATATGCATGTAGTTGTATATACATAGCTTAGTTGTACAATGAGAGTACAATATGCAGTACATATAATTTTCAACAAGTAATTAAGGAGTGGGAACATAAGTAAGTATATAACATGTAGAAAGAAGAAGTAGAAACTAGGATACCTGAATGACACACCAGGTTTGGGGACGAGGGGAAGGACCTGAGCATTGTACATGTTAATTCAGTTGATTGGATAGATGAGGTATGGTGCATATCAGTCATATTTAGTCCTTGCCAGCCATATTTGCCATGTTTTTTTAAATTTATTATAAGCATTTGATCTTACGGCTACACGTTTTTCACTTTCACAGGTAAGGTTCATATTGTTGACCACATCTGAAATGTTCAGTGATTTGTCTATGTTCAAGTTTCTGGTAATTACCATTTTAGCTGCTAATAGTATGTGTGCAACAATTGTCCGCAGCTGGTGTGGAAAACCTTAAATTTCCAGGTTCAATAATGCTTGTGCAGGTGTAGGAGGGGTCAGTATTCCCATAGTTGTGGATATCAGTTCAAAAACTTTTTTCCAGAAACTTGTTATGCTTTTGCAGTTCCAGAAAATGTGTATTGGGTACGACAGGAAAGGGGCGAATAGCAGGGATAGAACCTTGACAACTCAAATGGGGTAAGGTACCAACGTGATATTATTTTATGTGATAATTCTCAATGATTCGTGCCTTTAGAAATGTTATAAGAGTATTTGAACGCTAAGGTCCATTGTTCTGGAGTGAAGGATTCATGTAAGTCTGATTCCCATTTCAGCATAGGTTCTGTTTTATGAAACGTTTTCAGCATAATGGATTAGGTTAACAATCGGCATAATAGATTAGGTTAACAATTTTCCTTGTGGCATTTGATGCTTGTCTCCCAGACACAAATCCCATTTGATCCAATTTTCTCAGAGAGGGTAGTATTGTCGAAAGGCGTCTTGCTAGTAGTTTGGTGAAGATTTTGATGTCCGTGTTGAGTAAGGATATAGGTCTAGAGTTGGATGGAGTGTCTGGCATTTTACCCGGTTTAGGAAGTGTGATGATATGTGCTCGCAGCATTTCAGTCGGGAATTCAGTCTCTGTCGTTGCACTTTGAAAAAGTTTTAAGAGGTTGTTCTTGAATATTTTATAGTACTCATATGTGAAGCCATCTGGGCCAGGTGATTTTTCGTTGGGTAACATGTCTATTGTTTTTATAATTTCCATTGTGGTAAATAGGGAGTTCAAGAATGAGAGTTGGGCTTGGGAAATAGAGGTTAGGCAGATTTTGTCTAAGAATTGTTTTTTTTCTTCTTCGGTAGGAGTCGTAGTATATTGCAAAAGCATCAGCTCTGTCTTGTGGGTTAATGAGTTTAGTGTTAGAAAATGGATGTATAATAAAGGGGATTCTAGATGTAGTCCTACGCGCTTTTAATTTATTCCCTAAGAATCTGCCTGCTTTGTTGTGTTGTGAATAATATAGTAATTTGAGGGATCTCATATACTTGTCATGGTCCTAAACCATGTGTTCGTGCAGGGTTGTACGAAGTTTTATGATGTTGTCTGAAGTTTGGGCTGTTGGTCATTCTTTATTTTTGGCATCAAGTGTTCATAGTTCCTGTAGTATATTAGTAAGAGTGGTTTGTCAGTGTTTATGGGCTGCAGCACTCATCTGAATCCCTAAGCCTCTCATATATGCTTTGTGTGTGTTCCAAAGTGTTGTGGGTAACATGCCCGGGGTGTCATTGTGAGTAAAAAAGGTTTCCAGGTGTTGGGTTAGAAGGTTGTAATTGTCAGGGGATTGTATGATATTTTTATTACAGCGCCAGATAGGTATATTAGGAGAGTTATTGCCTAGCCGGAGAATGAGACTGATCCCTGCATGGTCTGACCAAGTAATGTCGTGTATGTGGAAGTGGAGACGGTCAATTGTAGGAACCATTTTATCTACTATAAATAAGTCAATCCTAGAATAGGATCTGTGTCTGGAAGAGAAGAAGGTACAATCCTTCTTGTTAGCGTGTAAACACGTTCACACATCATATAGCTCTTCCCTGTATAGAAGATTCTGTAAAGTTGGAGTCCTACTTCTATTCAGCGAAGAGGAATCAATACTAGGTTCTGGTACCATATTGAAATCACCACATATGATTAGGTTGCCCTTTCGCACTCTAGAGATTTGTTTAAGTAGTTTGTTCAAAAATCTCAGGGAATGCGAATTAGGGGCGTACAAGGAAACTAGCGTCAAGAGCCTGTTATTGATTGTGCATATTGATATAACATATCTACCGTCCTTGTTGAGAACAGAATCATGCAGAGTAAACGAGACTGAGTGTTTGATGGCCAGAAGAATCCCTCTCTTCTTCGTTGGAGCTGTGGAAAGAAAGACATGCGGAAAGTTCAGGTGGTGGACTTCTCCTGGAAATGAGTTTCTTGAATAGCCAATATGTCTGTCTTGTGGTTGATAGCTTCCTTCCAGACAGATCGCCTTTTAACCGCATGATTTAGACCATTACTATTCAGATAAAAGCTATTAAGTTCATGGTCTGAAGATGGTGCTTTGCTTTGCTTAGTTAGTGGGTTGGTATGATACCCCTTGTAGGGGAGGAATGCGGGTCTGTAAGTAATGTAGCGGTTCCATCCATAGTTGTGTTTAAAATTAATGCTCAAAGGTGAGCCAGGTTTTCTTGTAGGTGGAGTGTCTTGCTCAGATGATAGGTATGGGGATGGTGTGTCTTGTGTCTTCAGGTAAGGCAAACAGGAAGTCGCTTAACATTGGATCCAACTGTGATCAACAAGTAATAGCCTCTAGAGTGAGGTGTAAAAAGGCAAGGCCCTCGTATAGGGACACGAAGCCTTGGTCAGCGTAGGCTGCAAATACGGGGAAGGAGTACAGTGGTCTGTGCTCATGAGGAAGACTGGGGATTGCCTGTTACGTTGTGAATTAGTCGTTTTCACGGGACCTCTGAAGGTTGTGGTTTATGCCACTGCGGAACCTTTATCCAGGGTGGTGGGATTTTGTGGTTATGCGACGGGCCCGGGCGAGAGTGAGGTGTCGGGATGATATTCCAGCTTTTGAGAAAGGTGAGACCTTCTTCCAGGGAATGGATAGTGGTGGAAGTGCCTTCATTAGTGATCACTAGGCTGGCGGGGTACTTCCATTTGTAGGAGATGGTATGGTTATGCAAGGCTTTGGTAAAGGTGGAAAGGTTGTTGCCCATTGCATAGTGTACTGTGAGAAATCAGGGAAAATTTGAATGTCTCTGAGTTTGTCTGGGAGTTGATCGACTTTCTGAAAGGCCTCCAAGATTTTTTTCTTTCACTTGAAAGAACATCCCTAGGTATTTCTTTGGGCAGGCGAGAGGGTTTAGGAATACGGTGGACGCGGTCCACTGTAAGATCTGCTGAGGAGAGGTTAGGCACAGCCGTCAGGAAGATGTCCCTGATGTAGTGTGGTAGTTGCGCTTGTGTAATAGACTCTGGAATTCCACGTACTTTAAGATTATTGCGTCTGGACCTATCCTCCAGGTCCGCTAGTTTGGACTTTATTAAGTCGATTTCCTCTGTGTGGGCCTCATGTGCATCCACCATGGTGTTAAATGATGTAGCGCAGTCTAACAAATGCTCCTCTACCTGCCCCACTCTGTGTCACAATTCCTGAACGTCAGCTTTACATTGGCGTAAACCTGTTAAGATGTCAGCTTGCAGGGAGGCTCTTAAAGTGGAGTTCCACCCTAAATTTATACTTACCTCCATCTTCTCGCTCCGGGTCACCTGAAAAACAAATGGATAATCGCAATTTATTTTTTTTTTTACTTACCTCGTATAGAAGAAAATATACTTACCTTACTTCCTTCTTCCTCCCCTCGGCGGCCACGGCGATTCGTCACTTCCTGGCTTTGCAATGATTCCTGGGAGCTGAACGTCATCGCTCCCAGGAATCAATGCGCCTGCACCGGCCCCGACATCAGTTCCGGTGCACGCGTCATTCCCTTCTAAACAGCTTCTGGGCATGCCCGTGCAACCCGGGACAGATCAGAGGCTAACCATTGTGGAATGTACTAGCCCTGACTGTCCCGGGGGTATTTTTATTAAAAAATGTATTCCCAGGGTGGAACTCCGCTTTAAGAACAGGAGCATTTCTTTTAATGTCATGTCAGAGATTGGTTGCCTTTTGGTGGGAAATGAAGTGATGGGGTCTGCTACATTAATGTCCATAGAGAGCTGATTAGGAAAGGCACTCACCTCTGGGTCATAGTCAGCATTTTCATGTTTATTATATTGTTCTGCCGTTTCTCTTCTTGATCTCTACTTAACTGGGCTGCCTGTTGATGGAGAAGGGCACTCAGCGGCATCCAGCAGCGCTCTGTCTGTTCTATCTGCCACATTATGGTGATGCTGCTGGCCTGCCGCTAGAGCACCGCCCACGATATGTGCAGAGCGGGTGCCACCGCCATTTTGGGGGATTCTGGCCTATGCGGCGGTGAAGAGGCTCATTATTTTGAGTGGCTGCGATACTTCCCAGCATCTTCTGGGCATCCTGGTAGGTGCTTGGCATCTTTAGGTAGCCGGATAAGTCATTGGTTCCGGTCACAGGTCCCCGGATTCCTGGCAATCCCCAGCTCTCAGCTCATGCGGCCAGTAACTACGGCGGTCGCCACGCCCCCCAATTAATTTTATCTTTCAACAAAGAATTCCTCTCAACATTAGACACCCTTATTATATCCTTATCAATAGCTGTACTGTTATAGCCCTTCTCTATAAATCTCTGTTGTAATATATGTGCCGGACAGTCAAAATCAGAAACATTAGTGCAATTGTGTCGCAACCGTAATATTTGACTGTAAGTAACAGATTTCAACCACGCCTTGTGATGGCAACTGTCCATCGGGATATACCCATTGCGATCTGTCAGTTTGAAATATAACTTAATCGAAATGAAATCAGTGCACCTGGATGTTAACACAAGAAAGCTGCTGTACACTAAGGGCCAATAGACCAAATCCCCAAAACATGCATAAAAATAATAAATAGTGCAGCGCTAACAATATAAATGAAAAAAATAAAGACAATAAAATGGAAGCAAAAAGAGTCCCAATGTGAAGATGATGTGATCATGCACATATAAGATATATTGTGCTCCACTCTGTGTGTCCGACACCCAGCCACACTATCTTCTCACCTCAAAGGTAGCCCCTGTCTTACCAGACGGGCTAACAAGGCACAAGACTCTCACGGATGTCGAAGGAATCCCAATGATGATGACACACTCATGTGGGACCATAGATCCTTTGCCAGGGGACACACTGGATGCAGCTAAGCCACTTCCTTAGACTCTTGAAATCAGGGGGATTCCGATCACCAAAGTATCTCCACTCATCAGTGGCGGTTCTACATTAAATTGCTCCCCGGGCGAGACTCCCTCCCGGCGCCCCCCCCCCCCCCAAAAAAAAAAAAATAACATGACAAAACTTCACATCTTGTACACACCACACATTTTATTGTAGTAATACTATGTCATTCCATAACAGTCCAATTTTTCACGTCACAGTGCCCCTTTAAAAATTACAGTATCCCTCATCACATCACAGCACCCCATTACATTGCAACCATTTTCACGTCATAGTGCCCCTTTACACATCGCAATACCCCTTATAACATCCCAACACCCCATTACATTGCAGCCATTTTCACATCAATGTGTATACTAGTGCGGGATGACTTAAACCTGCAGGAGGACCAGTTTTTTTATTTGTAAATGACTTTACTACTGCTTTAGGCCTGATTTACATGTATGTGGGTTGGCGGCCCACATTTTAGAAGGGCACAGCATCCTATTCATTTGAATGGGCTGCTATGCCTGCGTTTCCCGTAGAAAAAAGGTGCATGCAGCATTTTAAAATTTCAGGGGCCTTGAAATCCATCCTGCTTTTGCACCATGCGACTTACTTGCAGTTCCTGCACCGGCAAGCTTTCTGCGTTTTTAGGTATGTGGGCCATGCATTTAAAAACACAGTGCGTTTGCATGACACAGTTAACGCAAATGCACTGTGTTTTTAAATGCATGGCCCACATACCTAAAAATACAGCAAACTTGCCAGTGAAGGAACTGCAGGTAAGTCGCATGGTGCATGATGCCACTAAAATTTTGAAATGCTGCATGCACCTTTTTTTTCTGTGGGAAAGCAGCTCATTCAAATGAATAGGATGCTGTGCCTTTGAAAATGTGGGCCCCCAATCTGCATACATGTGAATCAGGCCTAAAGTAGGCCCATCAAGCAGTGTTTGGTCTGGTGGGGGCCCAGAGCCATGCAGCGTGCTATCTAATAAATAAATCCTTCTGGACACAGCCTGGTAGTGGTGGCTGGTGCTCAAAATTTTTGGGGTGGCGCAAACAGAAAAATGTAATAGGTATTGCTTTGCGGCAAAAAACTCTGTAAACAAATTGTGTGACTTTGAGGTCACAAAAGTGTGAAAGGGGCCTTCAGTAATTAAGGTATACAGTGACCAGCGTACCCCCTTTCAAAGCACAGTGACCAGCGTGCCCCCTTCAATGCAGAGACCAGCGTACCCCCTTTCAATGCAGAGACCAGCGTACCCCCTTTCAATGCAGAGACCAGCGTGCCCCCTTTCAATGCAGAGGCCAGCGTGCCCCCTTTCAATGCAGAGACCAGCATACCCCCTTTCAATGCAGAGATCAGCGTGCCCCCTTTCAATGCAGAGGCCAGCGTGCCCCCTTTCAATGCAGTGACCAGCGTGCCCCCTTTCAATGCAGAGGCCAGCGTGCCCCCTTTCAATGCAGTGACCAGCGTGCCCCCTTTCAATGCAAAGACCAGCGTGCCCCTTTTCAATGCAGAGACCAGGGTACCCCCTTTCAATGCAAAGACCAGCGTGCCCCTTTTCAATGCAGAGACCAGGGTACCCCTTTTCAATGCAGTGACCAGCGTACCCCCTTTCAATGCAAAGACCAGCGTGCCCCTTTTCAATGCAGAGACCAGCGTGCCCCTTTTCAATGCAGAGACCAGCGTGCCCCTTTTCAATGCAGAGACCAGGGTACCCCTTTTCAATGCAGAGACCAGCGTACCCCCTTTCAAAGCACAGTGACCAGCGTGCCCCCTTCAATGCAGAGACCAGCGTACCCCCTTTCAATGCAGAGACCAGCGTACCCCCTTTCAATGCAGAGACCAGCGTGCCCCCTTTCAATGCAGAGGCCAGCGTGCCCCCTTTCAATGCAGAGACCAGCATACCCCCTTTCAATGCAGAGATCAGCGTGCCCCCTTTCAATGCAGAGGCCAGCGTGCCCCCTTTCAATGCAGTGACCAGCGTGCCCCCTTTCAATGCAGAGGCCAGCGTGCCCCCTTTCAATGCAGTGACCAGCGTGCCCCCTTTCAATGCAAAGACCAGCGTGCCCCTTTTCAATGCAGAGACCAGGGTACCCCCTTTCAATGCAAAGACCAGCGTGCCCCTTTTCAATGCAGAGACCAGGGTACCCCTTTTCAATGCAGTGACCAGCGTACCCCCTTTCAATGCAAAGACCAGCGTGCCCCTTTTCAATGCAGAGACCAGCGTGCCCCTTTTCAATGCAGAGACCAGCGTGCCCCTTTTCAATGCAGAGACCAGGGTACCCCCTTTCAATGCAAAGACCAGCATGCCCCTTTTCAATGCAGAGATCAGGGTACCCCTTTTCAATGCAAAGACCAGCGTACCCCCTTTCAATGCAAAGACCAGCGTACCCCCTTTCAATGCAAAGACCAGCTTTCCCTTTTCAATGCAAAGACCAGGGTACCCCTTTTCAATGCAGAGACCAGCGTACCTCTTTCAATGCAAAGACCAGCGTGCTCCTTTTCAATGCAGAGACCAGCGTGCCCCCTTTTCAATGCAGAGACCAGCGTACCCCCTTTTCAATGCAGAGACCAGCGTACCCCCTTTTCAATGCAGAGACCAGCGTACCCCCTTTTCAATGCAGAGACCAGCGTGCCCCTTTTCAATGCAGAGACCAGCGTGCCCCTTTTCAATGCAGAGACCAGGGTACCCCCTTTCAATGCAAAGACCAGCATGCCCCTTTTCAATGCAGAGATCAGGGTACCCCTTTTCAATGCAGTGACCAGCGTACTTCTTTCAATGCAAAGACCAGGGTACCCCTTTTCAATGCAGAGACCAGCGTACCTCTTTCAATGCAAAGACCAGCGTGCTCCTTTTCAATGCAGAGACCAGCGTACCCCCTTTTCAATGCAGAGACCAGCGTACCCCCTTTTCAATGCAGAGACCAGCGTGCCCCTTCCAGGATGCTGTCATGTGCCCCCCCCCCCCATTCCCAGGTGCGAACATAGAGGAGATCGAGAGCAACTTACCTGCAAGAGACTACAGTAGTGTACACTACCCTCCTTGGCTCCTCCTCTTCGCCTCCCCCGCCGCTAGTTCTGAGCGCGGCCGCCGCCGCTGCATAACCCCTGGCTGTGTGTAGTGTACTCTCCTCCTCGGCTCCTCCTCCTCGCCTTCTGCGCCGCCGCCGCCGCGTGTGTAGTACTAGCAGTACACACATGTACAGTACTCCTTGGCTCCTCCTCCTCGCCTTCCCCCCCGCTAGTTCTGAGCGCGCTGCCGCCGCTGCTGTGTCACTGTGTGTGTAGTGTGTACACTCTCCTCGGCTCCAGGCTCCTCCTTGCCTCCCCCCCCGCTAGTTCTGAGCGAGGCTGCATTATGCACAATCCCCGCTCCAGGCAAACTCCAGCCGCCGGCTCCTTCAGCAGCAGGGGCGCCCCGGCCGCCCGCAGCAAAGATCATTTTATTTTTCTCCCCCACCACCAGGTTCGTGCCACTGCCGAGTGCCGCCCCCCCATGTGATGCCGCCCCGGGCGACTGCCCTGTTCGCCCGTGCCCAAAACCGCCACTGCCACTCATCCACAAAGAATAAAAGGTCTGGACATAGTGCTTATACCTTTTAAAAACCACTTAAATGCTTCACATAAGTAAAAGATTACCTGAACAGACACTGAACACAGTGCACAATGAAAACTTGTAACAGAATCACGCTGTCCATGATGGATGGTGGGTGACGTCACTGGCCCCTCCCCCTTCGTACGCGTTACATCCCTGTAGGCGGGACTTCATCAATTGCGAATTCGCTGATTGAACTATAGGTAGGAAGTTGTCAGTAGACAATAATGTTTACCAGCCATCAAACCTAAACGGTGTGGTATTTATGTAAAAAATGCTTTCCATGCAGAATGAGCCAAAAGCAACCAAGGAAAAAAAGAAAAATTTAGATACACAGTAACGGGAAAAGTATATAAGATAATGGACATGATATCCTGTACGAATATGCATGTAACGTATGTTATAGAATGCCCATGCCAGTACCAGTAGGTGGGCAGGACCACCAGACCATTGTATGTTAGAATCAGAGAACAAGACATTTCAGAGAAGTCCTCCACAGAGATCCTTCAGTCATGACCTTCTACGGTATTGACATAATAAAAGGACACTGGGATGGTGACAACAAAAGGATCAAAGTTTTACAAAATGAAATCATGTGGATATTCCTACTAAATTCCCTCCAACCAGAAGGCCTGAACATAGACATCGACCTCAACTGTTTCATTTCTAATAAATTACCTCTTAAAACAGGATCCCCCTGCCTGAAACCCCTCCACAAACCAGATCTAAACATTTCCTCTCATATGTATATGTCAGGAAAAGGTTCATCTGCTGGTGGCACTGTGGCTCCCAGATCTATAGGTGCAGTTCTGGTGTCCACCAGCGGGTGTCGCTCAGCAGCCAGAAGCTGACATCATCTCATGCAATCAGTCATCACCTGATTCTGGTTGCAGGAAGTGTATTTAAGTGCTGTGCATGCTCTTCCTTACTGCCTTGGTGTTGTCTCCATGTACCTTTGACCTGTGCTCCAGTGTTCCTGTATCCTGCATCCCATTTACTGAACCCTGATCCTGACCCTGCAGTCTGATACCTTCCCACCTGCTCTCTCCGTCTCCTGTTACCCTCTCCCTGTCCTGTCTTGCTATCAGCTCCCTCTGCTTGATCTCCTGTGTACAACCCTGGCTCTATATGATTATGTTTTGCATTCCCTATTTCCTGTATTTTTTTGGTTTAGGCAGTTGTTCTTTGTGTGTCACTATCTGTTTTGTTATCTGGTTTGTTTTACTCAGTTTGGTATTTTGGAGGTGCGTTTACGTTTATGTTGTTCACTTATCTTTTTAATAAATTATATTCTGGACATGTGCTGAGCAAGCTCCGGCCATCTCCCTTGTACTTGTCTGCTTTAATACCGTTCACAAGTATCAGGAATGAGCACGGGCAACCGGCGGAGGTCACGAAAGCCCTTACATACTTCTCCGCGCTCAGACATTCACCGCTTCTTCCCCGGGACCTGTTCGGCCTCAGCCCGGGCACAGACCACCAGCCCGCGTACTGTTCCTGCAGCTGCTACCTCGATGTCGAGCGCACCTTCCTCCCCTGCCGCTTTGGTTCGGTCGGAACGGTGGACTCTCCCGGGTACCCTTGTACCTTTCCCCTCATCACCCGCGCCTCTCCAGACACCTTTGGGAGCCAGGATGGAGGCCGACCTTCGGGCCTTAATTCAGGCCCTGCCCACAAAACATGACATGGAGGCCATGGTGCTCCGAGTGGAGGAGGCGCACAACAGGGACTTCCAGGCAGTACGGTCGGATATTCAACTTTTGTCGGACCGGGTCACGGTTGGAGAGACGTCAGTCGCTTCTCTTGAGGTGCGTGTGGCTCAGCTGGAGCAGGGACAGGCATCGCAGGCGAGGCATGTTACCTCGCTGCAGCTTAAAATGGAGGAAATGGAGGATCGCAGCCGGAGGAACAACCTGCGGCTAAGGGGCCTGCCTGAAGCCACGGAGCAAGAATCTCTACAACCTACTTTACTAGCACTGTGCCACCGTCTTGTGCCATCCATACCGCAAGCTGATCTTGAATTTGACAGGGTGCACCGTGCTCTGGGCCCGCGTTCTACAGATGTGGACAGACCTCGTGATGTAATTTGCCGACTGCACAGGTATTCACACAAAGAGATGATCATGAGGAGAGCTTGGGAGGTTGGTGACATTGATTTTGACGGTGCCAGGGTCAGAATCCTCCCGGACCTCTCTCGTGCTACGCTACAGCGGAGGGCTTTGCTACGCTCACTCCTGGAAAAAATCAGACAGGCAGGCTGCACGTATAGATGGGGTTTTCCGATCTCCCTGACGGTGCGCAACGGCACATCTTCATTCTGGCTCCACCATCCTGATGACCTCCCGGCTCTCTTCGGATTCCTGGACATTGCTCATATCCCTGTCCCGAATTGGCTGCAACATATACCGAGCCCACCTCGCAGATCGTCTGGCGGTGCTAATCGCGGAGGAAGCTTCCCGCCAAGAACACCACGTAGTCGGCGAAGGCTGGATCCTGCTACTCCTCAAGAGGTGAGAGAGGACTGATCCTGCCACTCTACAGCTTGTTTGTCATCACCGTGATGCCTTGAATAATCCCCCCCCTTTTTCTGGTCATAGCTTGCTCCACTGCAGTTACCCGAGGGGAGATGCCCCTGACTCCTGGGCCACCTAGCCGTGGTCCTTTCTGTTGCCGGGTCCTGGCTGTCCCGGCACTGCCCTTTCCCCCACACTACGGTCTTGTGCTCGCCCCTGGTTTCCTGGCCTTCCGGACTGGCCGACGGCCCCTACCTGGCTGGGATGGTGACATTGAAAGATCTGGCCATGCCCGGTTATATTGCTTTCTTCCCCCTGGGGTGTTCTGTGAGACTGGGGCCGCACAGCGGATTCCGAGATCTGCCTTGACTCCTACACTCCTGCCTTGATAAATCCAGACGAAGGTATCCCCCTCTGTGTGCGCTCAGGTTGGGGAATCTGTGTATTCTAGCAAGAGGCATGGTTCCGGTTTGACCACAGAACGGGTTTTTTTTTTTTCTCTCTCTTAGAGGCCTCGGGACTATTTCTGAAGGATCTGAGTAGATCGGTGGGGGAGGGGGGGTGGGGGTTGTGAGATGGGGGCCGCTGTCCTCGTTTCAGTGAGGTCTGGAGTGCTGTTGTGCCCTATTAAAGTGACCATTCCCTACCTATTGTCGGGGTCCAGGGCCCCCTCGGGTTCGAATTGTTTTTTTTTTTTGTATTGTGTATCAAGCTTGATCTAGACTGTTATTTTTTTTTTTGGCATTTATGTTGATGACAAGATGCCTCCGCAGGGTGGACTTCGGGTGACTTCCCCGACGGCGCCCTGTGGACCGCCTTTGCTGTTAGGCATACCATGGCTCACGTTTATTACATGCATGAAGGTATTAATCTATCTAATGTTTTCTTGTCTTGGGAGCTCTGGCCACCGAGCCCAGCTCCTTTGTCGTATCTGGTTTAACCCCCCCACTTAGGCCTACACCCCAGAGGGTTCCCCCTCTTAGACGGGTGTCTTCTTTATCTCTTGTTTTCCACCTATTTGTCAGAGAAACCTTCAGCTGCAGACTGGTCATCACATGACAAGCACCACATGACTTCCACATGACTTCCTGGCTGCCTATAAAAGCTGAGCAAGTGCTCAGAGGAATTGCTGGTTTGTCTTTCAGCTTCCTGTACCTGAGTTCCTGTTTCCTGTGTGATCGTTTACCTGCTGTGACCCGGATTGACCCTGACCTGCTCTGCTCTTCTCCTGGACCCGACCTTGGCTTGTTTTACGGACTTTGCTTTTGCTTACCTGTGTTTGACCCTCTGCCTGCGACCCGGATTTACCTTCAGTCTCCTGTGCCTTGACCCTCTGCTTGTGACCAAGTCTTATCTCCTATCTCCAGTGCCTTGACCCTCAGCCTGTGACCTGGATTGTCTGCTTACCTGTGTTTGACCCTCAGCCTGCTCCGGACTTTTACTCCTGATCAGTCTCTGCTCCAGCTCTACAGGACCTCCACGCAAGCTCTACCCTGCCTGCTGGTAGCTTGTGCCTCTTTGTGCCATCCACCCTCTGTATCACCTCCAGAGGGGCGGAGTGCGCTTAGTCACAACAGCGAACCGCTCTCGGCATCTCGGCCTCGGTGAGTACCTCTATTCTGATAGTACAAACCAGCCATGTCAGAGGCCGACAGAGCGCGTTCTCCTCTTGAGATCCTGTGCCAGCAGGTCACAACCCTCACTGATGCAGTCCAGAAACTGCAGGAAGGCTATGCCCAGATTGACGGTCGTCTCCAGCAACTTTCAGGGTCATCTGCATCAACAGCCGCAGCCCCTGCGCCCACCAGCGGAGCCTCCTCTTCTCAAGTTGCATCAAGCCCCACAGTGATCATGGCTACCCCTGAGCCCAGGGTTCCCACACCAGGGCGTTTTTCAGGCGATCGCAAAAAGTTCCGGGCCTTCAAAAATGCATGCTCCTTGTACTTAGCCCTTCAGCCCAGGACTTTTTCGTCCGAAGTAGTTAAGGTGGGATTTGTCATCTCCCTGTTGACCGAAGAGCCGCAGGCCTGGGCCCACAGCCTGATGGAACAGAGGAGCTCTCTTCTGAACTCTTTGGACCTTTTCTTTGAAAGTATGTCTCAACTATATGATGACCCCCAACGCACCGCTACTGCAGAAGCCGTGCTACACTCCCTGTCCCAAGGAAAGAGACCAGTGGAGGACTACACTGCTGAATTTCGAAAATGGTCAGCTGACACAGGGTGGAACGAACCCGCTCTTAAATACCAGTACCGCCAGGGGCTGTCAGAAGCTTTGAAAGATGAGTTGGCCAGGATTGAAACCCCTGCCACTTTGGAGGATTTAATCCAATCCGCTACCAAGCTAGACAGGCGCATGCGCGAGCGGCGCTCTGAGCGCTCCCAGGGTCCCCGACCTAGTTGGATGCTCCCTAAATCTTCTCCCGTTCACCCATCCTTTCCAGTGACTCCTGTCACCTCTGCTCCAGAGGCTGAGCCCATGCAGCTTGGATTGGTCCGTGCTCCTCTTACCCCTGAAGAGAAGCAACGACGGCGACAGGCCAATCTCTGTCTGTACTGTGGGGGAACTGGACATTTTCTGCGTACTTGCCCTGTGAGACCCAGTAAGTCACGCTTGCAGTTTTTTATGAACTTTCAGAACCCTGGTTTATCCCAGACTTATGTCACCCTCTCTGTCTCCTTACAGCTAATGGAAAAGGAAGTTCATCTACCAGCAATTATTGATTCCGGAGCCTGTAGTTGTTTTCTAGACACTTCACTGGCCCAAAAACTGCACATTCCCCTGCAAACCAAAGAACAAGGCCTCCAAGTCTACCTGGCTGATGGGTCTCTCCCTCGCTCTGGATTTGTCACACAACAGACAAGGCCCATCCTTGTCACCACGGACTCCGGCCACCAGGAGCTTCTAAGCTTTGACATCATCTTCTCCCCCATGTTCCCCATCATTTTGGGGCTCCCCTGGCTACAGGCACATGAACCTGACATCAATTGGAACAAGAAGAAAGTCTCATTTTCCTCTCCCTACTGTTCCCAGCATTGCCTTCCTCCAGCTCCAGCCGCCTGTTTAACCGTAGCACCTACACCTGACAATCTCCAGCACGTCCCTCCGGTATATCTTGAATTTAGAGATGTCTTTGATAAACAAAAAGCTGATTGCCTACCACCTCATCGGTCTTACGACTGCCCCATTGATTTGCTACCTGGTTCTGAAATACCCTTTGGCCGTATCTTTCCACTATCAGAGACTGAACTAGCGGCTCTTAAAACATATATTGATGAGAACTTGGATAAGGGTTTCATTCGTCCATCATCTTCACCGGCCGGAGCCGGCATCTTCTTTGTGGAAAAGAAAGATGGTTCCCTAAGACCATGCATAGACTATAGAGAACTGAACAAAATAACGATAAAAAATCGATATCCTCTTCCACTTATCCCAGAGTTGTTTCAGCGTTTCCGTTCTGCCCGAATCTTCTCCAAGTTGGATCTGCGAGGTGCCTATAACCTCATCCGAATCAGGCCTGGAGACGAATGGAAGACTGCCTTCAGGTCCAGGTTTGGACATTATGAATATTTGGTAATGCCCTTTGGGTTGTGTAACGCCCCGGCCACATTTCAGCACCTGGTAAACGACATCTTTCGAGAATATCTGGACAATTTCCTAGTTGTTTACCTGGACGACATTCTTATTTTTTCTGCCACCATTGAGCTACACCGGGTTCATGTAAAGACAGTCCTTGCAATTCTCAGGAGACACAAATTGTACCTTAAAGCAGAGAAATGCGAATTCGAAAAATCTGTTGTGCAATTCCTAGGCTTTATCATTTCTACCAACGGGGTCGCAATGGATCCACAGAAGGTCAAGGCAATTCAGGAGTGGCCGGCTCCAGTAGACAAAAAGGGGGTACAGCGGTTTATCGGATTCGCTAATTTTTACCGGAGGTTTATCGTTGGCTTCTCATCCATTGTTGCACCCATCACCCAACTAACCCACCAACATAGTCGTTTTCAGTGGTCCCAAGAGGCCCAGGAAGCTTTTACCAAGCTCAAAGCCCTGTTCACCTCTGCACCAATGCTACGGCATCCGGATCCAGCCCTGCCATTTGTGTTGGAGGTAGACGCCTCAGAAACCGCCACTGGAGCCATCCTCTCCCAGAGACAGGGCCCCAAGGCTCTCCTCCATCCTGTAGCTTTCGCATCTCGGAAACTAAGTTCCCCGGAAAGGAATTATGATGTGGGAGACCGGGAGCTGTTGGCCATCAAGTTCGCTCTGGAGGAGTGGAGATATCTGTTGGAGGGTGCTTCCCATTCCATCATGATCTTCACCGATCATAAAAACCTAGAATACCTCAGGACAGCCAAACGCTTAAGACCCAGGCAAGCCCGGTGGGCCCTCTTCTTTTCTAGGTTCAACTTTCATATCTCTTATAGACCTGGCTCAAGAATGGGAAAGCAGACGCACTCTCCCGGATGTTCCCTGAATCTCCCCAGTCAACGGAACCTAGCACCATCTTATCTCCACAAAACTTCCTTCTGCTCACAGACACTGATCTTATGACCACCATCAAGTTGGCATCCAGCCATTGTACTGACCCAGAAATATCCTCCTTGGAGAAACGAGATGACTTGTTCTGGTCCCAAGGAAGAATTTTTGTCCCACCGGAGGCTAGACCCATGACGTTAAAGTTGCTTCATGACCATAAACTGGCTGGTCACTTTGGGACTCAAAAGACTTTGGAATTGGTTGCCCGTTCTTTTTGGTGGCCTGGTTGGAGGCAGGACTGTAAAGAGTATGTCCTCTCTTGTATTTCTTGCCAGCGCAGTAAAGTGGCTAACACCAAATCTTGGGGATTACTTAGACCTTTACCCATTCCAGAACGCCCATGGGCGGAAGTTTCTATGGACTTCATTGTTGATCTTCCTCCCTCGGAAGGTTTCACCTCCATTCTGGTTGTGGTCGACCGCCTTTCCAAAATGGCACACTTCTTGCCCATGGTGGGCACCCCCTCTGCTTTGGAGACAGCTAACATTTTTATCAAAGAAATAATAAGGCTACATGGAGTACCCGACAGTGTTGTTTCTGACAGAGGGGTTCAGTTCACCTCCAAATTTTGGAAAGAACTTTGTAAAGCACTACAAATAAAGGTCTGTCTCTCCTCTGCGTATCACCCTCAAAGCAATGGCCAGACAGAGAGAACGAACCAAACTCTGGAGCAGTATCTCCGCTGTTTCTCTTCTGGCTCTCAGGATGACTGGTCCTCTCTGCTACCCTACGCGGAGTTTGCGTATAATAATTCAGTTCATTCAGCCACCAACCAAACGCCCTTCTGGTCTAACTTTGGGTTTCACCCTTCTTTCCTTCCAAACGCTACCCCTGAATTATCTGTTCCTGCTGTCCAAGATCGCATAGCCTCCATCCAACAGAACTTTCAAAGGATTCAGGAAACCATGCAAAAGGCCCAGGATGACTATAAGAAGTACTACAACAGGGGAAGGAAGGAGAACCCGGTTTTCAAGGTCGGTGAGGAAGTTTGGTTATCTTCAGCTAACCTCAAATTACCTTTTCCCTCACGGAAGTTGGGCCCAAAGTTCATAGGGCCGTTCAAAATCAAGAGGATGGTTAACCCTGTGGCCTTTGAATTGGCCTTACCCAGCTCTTACAGGATTCATTCTGTCTTTCATGCATCCTTACTAAAACCAGTGATTCCTAGCCCCTTCCCGGGAAGAGAGGAGCCGCCTCCTCCACCGGTCCAGGTGGATGGAGAAAATGAATTTGAGGTTGAAGCCATACTGAACTGCAGGAAGAGGGGTAGACTTCTCCAATACCTAATCAAGTGGAAGGGGTACCCACCTGAAAACAACTCTTGGGAACCCTCAAGAAACATACACGCCCCTCGCTTGATCCGAGCTTTTCATGTGAATCACCCGGAGTTGATGTCCAGTTTGGGCGTCCAGAGGCCGCCCCTCGGGGGGGGGCACTGTCAGAGAAACCTTCAGCTGCAGACTGGTCATCACATGACAAGCACCACATGACTTCCACATGACTTCCTGGCTGCCTATAAAAGCTGAGCAAGTGCTCAGAGGAATTGCTGGTTTGTCTTTCAGCTTCCTGTACCTGAGTTCCTGTTTCCTGTGTGATCGTTTACCTGCTGTGACCCGGATTGACCCTGACCTGCTCTGCTCTTCTCCTGGACCCGACCTTGGCTTGTTTTACGGACTTTGCTTTTGCTTACCTGTGTTTGACCCTCTGCCTGCGACCTGGATTTACCTTCAGTCTCCTGTGCCTTGACCTGGCGGACATTGCTCGCCTGGAGGATCCTCACAAGAGGCGCACGGATGCCTCTGTGGGGACTGAATTGGCTCAGCTGCGGAGTCAAGTCGGGGACCTGTTGAGGTACCGAGCGAAGGCAGCTATCCAGAGATGCAGACGCGCCCACTACGAGTCGGGAGACAAATGTGGGCGAGTGCTGGCCAAAGCCTTGAGGGATCAACTGGACTCCTCTTACGTCCCATTTGTTAAGAACCCTGACGGCAGTAAGGTACATCTACCCAGGGAAATATCTCGGAGGTTTGGCGAGTTCTACTCCGAACTCTACCATCTCCCCACGGGCCTGTCCAATGATGCGGCTATTGCCTCCTATCTGGACTCGGTCCCCCTTCCACGGTTTCCCTCGCCGGCGAGGGACACCCTGGAGGAGGAGTTCACTCAGGATGAGCTGTCTATGGCCATTAAATTGGCGAAAAGAGGCAAAGCCCCAGGCCCTGACGGCTTTACAGTTCTGTATTATCAACAGTTACAACCCCTGCTCCTTCCTCACATGCTGAAAATGTTTAATGAAATAGGACATTCTACCGCCTTCCCCGCGGATTCACTCCTGGCGCACATATCGGTCATACCTAAGGAGGGGAAAGATCCCTCTTCCTGTGGGAGTTATCGGCCAATTTCGTTATTGAACGCCGATCTGAAACTCTTCACTAAAATGATTGCGTCCAGGCTCCAACCCCTTCTGCCGGAGTTGATCCACCTCGACCAAGTGGGCTTCATCTCGTCCAGGGAGGCTAGGGACAACACCATTAAGGCCCTGAACCTCATTCACTTGTCTAAAGTATTGCGCAGCCCGACCGTCTTTTTAAGCACAGACGCGGAAAAGGCCTTCGATCGGGTGAGCTGGAGATACATGTTTGCGGTTCTTGGACGTTTCGGGGTTGGCCCCCGCATGCTCCACTAGACCTCGAGTATCCACTGGATCTTGAGTATCTACTCCTGCCCCCGCGCGAGGGATAAGGTGAACGGTGTTTTCTCCGAACCTTTCCGGATTTTTAACGGGACCGACAGGGCTGTCCCCTGTCCCCGCTTCTTTTTGTCCTCTCCCTGGAACCCTTCCTGACTAAGGTTCGCCTCAATCCGAATATTAATGGGGTCTCGACGGGCGATACATCCTATAAGATCTCGGCTTATGCCGACTATCTTCTTTTCTCCCTGACCAATCCCTTGATCTCACTGCCTAACCTCCTCCATGAGTTCGACCTTTATGGGTCGGTTTCCCATCTTAAGATCAATTATCACAAGTCGGAGGCCATGGGGGTGGCCCTGCCGGAGCGGACCAGGGACTCTCTTTGCAACAGCTTTCCCTTTAAATGGGCTGATCCTGCACTCAAATACCTGGGCACTTTGCTTCCACCGAACCCTGGAGACGTTTATCGCCTGAACTTTCCCCCTCTTCTGACCTCCACCCGCGCTCTGATGACGAAATGGTCGACTGGACTGCACTCCTGGTTTGGCCGCTGCAACATCCTCAAGATGTCCATCTTGCCGAAATATCTTTACTTGTTCCAGACGTTGCCGGTGTCTGTCCCTGCCGTCTTTTTTAAACAGGTGGAATCCGCCTTCACCAAATTTATCTGGGCGGGTAGACGGCCCAGACTGGCTAGGCGCTTACTAATGCTACCCAAATCTCATGGTGGAGTGGCAGTCCCGGATGCCAAGAGGTACTACCAAGCGGCCCACCTCAGCAGGCTCGTGTACTGGTGCAGACACGCTAAACTGAAGATGTGGACGACGTTGGAGATGTCCATGTCCCAGGTTCATCTTCCGGGTGCACCGTGGTGCTTGGACTCAGTGCCAGACAGGGTCAAGCGGCACTCCCTTATTGGCCCGACCCTCCGGATCTGTTCCCAGATCCTGGCCCCTGGGGCTGTCCGGGCTGTTCAGTCGCCCATGTTCCCGGTTCTGGGCAACATGGCCTTCCCGACGGGTTGTGGTGGAGGGAGGTTTCGGGTGCTCTTGGCGTCTGGGCGTTTCCGGGTGAAACACTTTGGGAATGCTGCGCTCTGGCCTTCCCTAATGCAGTTGACAGCTGAGAGTGGCCCGTTTGTTCTCTCCAGGTGGCAGGCGCTACAGTTGCTGCATTTTCTCAGTGGACTGGGGTCACGCTCCCTCTTCGAGAGGCCATTGACGCCCCTCGAGATTCTTATTTCGGGGGACACTCCCCTGCCTCATGCCCTTTCCCAGCTCTACTCCATACTTTCGACGCCCCCGAGGGGCTTTGTCCTCCCGGGACTTCTGAAGTGGGAGGGGGAACTGCAGAGGACCTTCACGGCGACCCAGCGCACAAATATTATTCGGTTCTCTTTGCGTTCCTCGATCTGCACGCGTGTCCAGGAGACCAATTACAAATTGATGACGCATTGGTATTACACCCCGGCTCGGGTAGCCAGCTTCTTTCCTGAGGCATCGGACAGATGCTGGCGCTGCCTGGGAGACAGAGGTTCCATGCTCCATATGTTTTGGAGCTGCCCCTGGCTGCAGAGTTTCTGGTCGGAAGTACGGAGAATATCCCAAAAGGTGACTGATGTTATCCTCCATGACGATCCTGCCTTCTTTTTACTGCACTGTACGACCATCCCCCCACAGCGTTATAAGAAATCGGTCCTGCGCCACCTTCTCAATGCAGCTAAGGGGTGCATTGGCTTGTGTTGGAAGTCTACGACCCCTCCTTCGATACCGCTTTGGCTGTCCAGAGTTAAACAGGTTAATGATTTCGAGGACCTGGTGATGACATCGCAGGGCAGGAGGGAACAATACACGGCGACTTGGGGATGTTGGAATATGTTCATCCTTTCGGATGAGGGCAAGGCCCTACAGGACGCCGCCTGAGCCTCAAACACAGTGGACTTGGAAGACCGCATGGGATCCACCCGGACCCCCCATGTTCCCTTCCTTTTTTCTGTCCCCCTTATCCACTTAACTGCTGTCTTGCTTCCCGCCACTTTACCCCTGTCCCCACCCTTCTTTCCTCCCCCCATGTGTCCCCCCCTTCCCCCCCCGCTTTCCCTATCACATACATTATACAACTTCATTCTACCCCTGTGTGACTTTTACTCATCATTATGTTTTCCCGGTGAGAAAAGATTTTTCCATGTATTTACCTCACGCACTGTACTCCAAGGCACACTTACCTAGATACTCATCTGTATGTGGATGTTGTGACCCACAACTCTATCTCGGAGCTGATGTGCATTGTGACTGCACTTTGTTGGCTTACACGCTTACGTGATTACACAAACCCTCCTTTGAATGTCTCTCCTTTTAATTTGTTGATGGTTTAAGTTTTTTGCTGGATAATGCTTTTCTCACTGATCTACAGTCAGTTTTGTTTCTGTCATGCTGCACTTTCTAATGTTGCCGTATGTGGCATTTGTTTTTGTTACTCTTAAATATTTCAATAAAGAATTTGAAAAAAATAAATTATATTCTTTTACACTGTATTTGTGCCTGATATTCTCTATGGCAGTCCACACGTTTCTGGTCACACCAGCAGCTGACAGTATACCACAATATGTGTTGTATACTTAAATAAAATAATTTTTTTCTCTAATTATTTCTCCCTATCCATTCTAAATATGTATCAATCCATGCATAACCCTTCATTACTGGCAACATTTTGAGTGATCTGCTAAGTGGTTAAAAGAATTTGTAAATGCTGGTAACCTATTAACCCTGAGGCAGTACAGATCCATATTGATTTGACAACAAGAGAAAGCAGGTTTGGCTTCACCACAGGGGTTAAAAAACAGTCCACCGGTGTAATACATGCTAAAAAAGTCCTGGCGGAGCATTATTAAAGATAGACGCCGGACAACCGACCCTGGGTTGATAGGATGCCGCATCTGATACAAAACCAGATGGTGCAGCAAGATGGTGCTGCTCCTGATGACATCTGAGTGACAAAACGCGTAGGGAAGAGCTACAGTTTCATTGAATTACTTCCAGTTTAAGTCTGTGGAGTGCATCGTGTCCCGGACTTCTTGGATTTTTACATACAAGCCATTTCGTATCATTTTATAACATGTAAGTGCACTACCTTTTACTTGGAATAAATGTTATCAATGGTATTACGCTATGGAAACCTTTATTATCTTTGCATGTGTATGAGAGTGCTGAAGAACAAACCCTTCAGTCCCAGACTATGCCATTTTTGGGAAAACGGGTCGGCAGGAGAGAGTGTGTATGACGTCGCCAAGTGCTGCTGGAGTTTGAGACACTGTGGCCATAGCCATAATGCTTATTTGAAGCTCATCTGCATTTACTTTGTAAACTTGTAACTTGTAACTTTGTAACTTACTTATGTAAGTAAACATGATTATTTTTTAATACTGTAAATGCTTGCTGTATTACACTGTGAGGCTCTCCCTTCTTGCTTTGTATGGTTATCATTGATGAGCATTTGAGAGGAGATTGAAAGCCTTTCTTAGACATTGGATCAACACAGAGTTTGTTATTGTGGATACCCACTGATATTGGTCACACGCAGTGCTGGATGGAATATAGGCATATGTGATCCCTGTAATTCGGTATCCACTTTGTGGGCTAAGCGGCCAATTTGTCTTTAACTACTTCAATACAGGGCACTTTCAGCCCCTTCCTGCCCAGACCAAGTTTTAGCTTTCGGTGATCTCACACTTTGAATGACAATTACTCAGTCATGCAATCCTGTATCCAAACAAATTAGTTATCATTTTTTTTTAAACAAATAGAGCTTTCTTTTGGTGGTATTTAATCACCACTGGGTTTTTATTTTTTGCAATATAAGTGAAAAAAGAGTGAGAATTTTGGAAAAAAAAATAAGTTTTTTTTAGCTTCTATTGTAAAATTTAGCAAAAAAGTTAATTTTTGTTCAAAAATGTGAGCCAAAATTTATACTGCTACATATCTTTGGTAAAAAATAACCTAAATTACGGGATATTACTTAGGGGCCTTTCACACACTCCGTCCGTCGGACGGAGTCCGTTTTTTCTCAGCGGGGGATCGGCGGGAGATCGGCAGGAAGATGACAGCTGTGTCGAGACACAGCTGTCAGTTCCCTATGCATCTCTATGGGGGAAATCGGATGGGAACGGACCGTCGGTCCGTTCTCATCCGATCCGATCTGCTGGACGGATGGAAAATAGGGTTTCCATCCGTCCAGATTTGACGGATCGGATCGGATGTCAGCGGACATGTCTTCGCTGACATCCGATGCCCCATAGGGATGCATAGGGGGGACCGTTCAGATCCGCCAAAAAAACAAACACCCTAAAATATATTCTGCTCCTCCTCCTATGGTGATACTGTATGTGTGAGACTTTTACACAGCTTGGCCACATAGAGAGGTTCAACATGCAAGGAGCACTGTCAGGCGTTCCAGGAGCATAAATTACACATATAATTTCCTGATGCCCTATCACATTTTTTAAGCATCAGGACAATTGAATTACCCTAAAAATGACCCCATTTTGGAAAGCAAACACCCAATGTATATTTTATGAGGCATAATGAGTCTTTGGAACATGTTTTTTTTCCACAATGTTTTGGAAAATGTGGAAAGAAAATGAAAACGTATCTTTTTTTTTTACACAAAGTTGTCAATTTTTCTAACACACAGCACGTACATACCAAACATTACACCCCCAAATACATTATGTTGCTCCTCCTGAGTATGGTAATACCACATGTGTGAGACTTTTACAGAGCCTGGCCATATACAGAGGCCCTACATCCAAGTAGCACCTTCAGGCGTTCTAGGAGCATAACTTACACATATAATTTCATTACTACCTATTACACTTTTGAAGGCCCTGGAGCACCAGGACAATAGAAACGCCCACAAAATGATCCAATTTTGAAAAACAAACACCGCAACGTATATTCTATGAGGCATGGGCTGCAGATAGGTACTCAGATACTCTAATGGGCTGCAGATAGGTACTCAGGTAGTCTGATGGGCTGGAGACAGGTACTTGGGTACTCTGATGGGCTGGAGACAGGTACTTGGGTACTCTGATGGGCTGGAGACAGGTACTCAGGTACTCTAATGGGCTGGAGACAGGTACTTGGATACTCTGATGCAGGGGCGTAACTACAGGGGTTGCAGGGGTTGCAATCGCTACCGGGCCCCATGCTCCAGGGGGCCCGGTAGCAAACCAGTGGGTGAACTTCTAGGATCTCAAAGGTCACACTTGCGACCGGGCCCTGGCATTTCACCACTGTGGGGAGGCCCCAAGATTGCAGGAAGGGGGCCCACTGCAGAACTTGTGAAAGGATCCTGATGCGGGACCATAATAAAAGGCCATGCAATGAGATTAAAGAGCCCCAGGATTAGTGGGAAGAGCCCCAGGCTTGAAGGGAAGGGCCCCGGCCAGGGGTCTGGGGGGCCCTTCATGATTTCTTGCATCGGGGCCCTGAAGGTTCTAGTTACGCCTCTGCTCTGATGGGCTGCAGATAGGTACTTGGGTACTCCGGACTGGAGACAGGTACTCGGGTACTCTGGGCTAGAGACAGGTACTTGGGTACTCTGATGGGTTGGGGACATGTACTCAAGTACTCTGATGGTCTGCAGATATGTACTCAGGTACTCTGATGGGCTGCAGATAAGTACTCGGGTACTCTGGGCTGGAGGTAGGTACTCCAGTACTCTGATGGGAGGCAGATAGGTACTCAGGTACTCTGGGCTGAAGAGACGTACTTGGGTACTCTGGGCTGGTGACAGGTACTCGAGTACTCTGATGGGCTGCAGATAGGTACTCAGGTACTCTGGGCTGGAGACAGGTACTCAGGTACTCTGATGGGCTAGAGACAGGTACTCGGGTACTCTGGGCATGAGACAGGTACTCAGGTACTCTAATGGGTTAGAGACAGGTACTCGGGTACTCTGGGCTGGAGACAGGTACTTGGGTACTCTGATGGGCTGCAGATAGGTACTCGGGTACTCTGGGCTTGAGACAGGTACTCAGGTACTCTGATGGGTTAGAGACAGGTACTCGGGTACTCTGGGCTGGAGACAGGTACTTGGGTACTCTGATGGGCTGCAGATAGGTACTCTGGTACTCTGGGCTGGAGATAGGTTTTCGGGTACTCTGATGGGCTGCAGATAGGTACTCAGGTACTCTGGGCTGGAGACAGGTACTCTGATGGGCTGGTGACAGGTACTCTGATGGGCTGTGACAGGTACTCAGTTACTCTGATGGGCTGGTGACAGGTACTCGGGTATTCTGAGAGGTTATGCCAGGTACTAGGGTACTCTGATGGCTGGTGACAGGTACTCTTTATCACTGGGGGGCAATCCTTGTATTTTTTTGTGCATTGTAAACAATAACTGCTTGTTACAGCAATATCCTCCTTACACAGGATCAGTGTGTGAGGAGAAGAACCCGGTAACAGGCAGTTACAGGGTTTGTTGACATTTGTGACCAGCTGTGATTAGACACAGCCAGTCACGTGGTAAAGAGCCAATTTAATTGGCTCTTTACCCTGACACTTTTACTCAGGCTGTGTCAGAGTGATATGCCTCATTCCCGATCGCCGCGCTGCGCGACTCCGGGGGAGCACAGCGATTGGTGAGATCGAGCACAGCACATGTGACTGGCTGTAATTGGACACAGCCAGTCACAAGTTAAAGAGCCATTTTATTGGCTCTTTACCCTGACACTCCTTATCCCCCGATCGCCACGTGAGCCGAGAGTGGAGAGAACGGACAGACATCATATGACGACCGCCCAGAGGGAGGGAATTTTCCTGCTGGCATCATTTTACAATGCGCCAGTAGGAAAGGGGTTAAGGAGCAACTTTAAGCTCTCTGCACCGGTACCAGGGTGATGCCTCTAGCTGCAGGCATCACCACGGTACAAGCACTTTCCTGAAATATCGGCAATATTGGTAAATCAAAAGGCAGATATATCGGGCAAAGTGCATATCGGCCCTCGATATATCGGCTTTGCCGATAATCGGTCGATCACTAGTTTTAAGTATATCAGGGTGCAATATCCTGATTGGCCATATGTTTCTTATACATGTTTGTTAAAGACACATACTGAAGCAGGCACCAATACACTTAACACAAGCAGCGCTATACCCATCTCACAATTTCTATTATAAAGTGAACAATGTTCCAACTTAAATAATATACCCTACCAAAGTGATAGTTAAAAAAATTACTCTACCTAATACACCAACGTGCTACTGTGTTTCCATAATAATAATCAGGTCCTAATAGTTTCAAATTCCACATGTAGCACCCTACAGGTAGGTGCTAGGTAAAGGTATAGAGGGCCTTGGCTGCCTAATAGCAGGGCTGTGATTTAGTAGTCAGGGTGTCACAGTTTCCAGGTGTGCCTGCTGAGGGGGGAGTCTCCCCACTGGCTCCTGTGAGAGGCCTCTCTTAGGGCGGTGGAGGAAACCCAATCAGGGGACACATCCAGGCTTGTAACTACCCCAGGAGGCAGATTGTGCCGCAAAGGATTCTGGGAGTGGGTATAAGTTTGGGGGTGGCACATGACACAATGTCTTTGGTGGGAGCAGTGTCCCAGGAAGGACAGTGCGGCTGTCTCTCCTCCTGTCTGAGGAAGGTGGATGTCTCGGGGTGTCGCCTGAGTGTCCAGAGCATGCTGAGTGAGGGGGATCCGGTGTGCCGAGAGCCTGCGGAGAGATAAAGAGGGGTCCAATCCCAGTAAAGCCTACATAGGTCGTGAGTACTGAGGATTGCCCCTGGGGGTCTGCCTGAAGTTAGAGGGGACCACTCCGGAAGAGGTTTTGGGATCCAGTGCCAGCTAGTTTTAAAGGGGGTACCTAGGTTTAGGACCCTGAAGCTACAGAGGGGGTATATAGTCAGAGGACCCTGAAGAGTTCAAGGTCAAAGGGGGCACCTGCAGTTGGGCCCTGAATTGTATAGAGCGTGCCAGTTGAAGTGACAGCTATACAGAGTTCTACTACATATTACCTCAAGCTGTGCCTGGCGGGGGAAAGTATACAGCGACTTTCACAGTACAACAGTGTCAGGAGATCTACATTTCTCAGTTTTGGAGCTTCTGGACTATAAGTCGAGGATTTAGCACTTCTTGTTCTACAGAGTATTCTCAGTGTCAGTGAGCATTGGCTGGCGCCGGCTGGCATCGTGGAAGCGCCAACGGTCATTTTTGGAAGTACAGTCCCAATTGTAAATAGTTAGGCCTCAAGGAGTATCCCATTCTCCCATCCCCTTTAACGTCTAATAAAAACCACAAACAAAGATGCTGGAGTTGTCGCTGCTTCAGTTGTCACACCCAGGGACTCAGCCCACATGGGCTGGAAGGGATTCCGGTACTAATGGCAGACCCACATCAGGCCACAGGCCTGGAAACCTTGCTACAAACAAAAGGATGCTCGTTAAAATTTCATATACATATCACCTCATCAAAACCATGTGTACATACAGTATTAACAATAACATATAGTGGTAGATTTACTAAAGGCAAATAGACTGTGCGCTTGGCAAAGTGCAGTTGCACTCTTAACGTGCAGTTGCTCCAGAGCCTAGTGAATGAGGTAAACTTCCCTTTGCAAAGAATACCCAATCACATATGTAGCACCCTACAAGGTAGGTGCTAGGTAAACTATAGTGGGCCTGGTCTTCTTATCAACGGGCCATGTTTTTCAGCTGGGCTGTCATGTCTCCCAGGTGTGGCTGTTGAGATTGGGGGGGTCTCCCCACTGTGCTCTATGAGAGGGTTCTCATTGGGAAATGGAGGAAACCCAGCCAATGGCACACTCAGGCCTGTATCTACCCCAGAAAAGCAGATTCTGCCGCACAGCATTCTGGGAGTGGGTATAAGTTTGAGGGGAGCACATGATGCAGCCTCTTTGGCGGGAATCAGAGTCCCAG
Source organism: Pelophylax lessonae (assembly GCF_965119305.1). Classification (NCBI taxonomy): domain Eukaryota; kingdom Metazoa; phylum Chordata; class Amphibia; order Anura; family Ranidae; genus Pelophylax; species Pelophylax lessonae. The sequence goes on from NC_138773.1 coordinate 237,951,437, forward strand.
GAGGGAGAATCCAGCTGTCTCTCCTCTTGTCAGAGGAATCGGGTGTCCCAGGCGGCTTGCCTAGTGAGAAGGGACAGAAGGCTGAGCTGCAGAGGGGATCCGGTGCAGAGGACCAGCGGAGCTGAGAGGGGTCCAGTTTCAGGAAAGCATTCCCAGTTCGTGAGTGCTGCAAACTGCCTCTGGGGGTCTGCCTAGAGAGAGGGGACCACTCCAGTGAAGGTCATAGTAATCCAGGAGCTAGCTAGCCAGTGCAGGAGCAAGTGTAAAGGGGGTGCCAGTGTTGACCCTGAAGAGCAAAGAGGGTGCCAGTGTGTGGACCCTGAATTGTAGAGGGGGTGCCTAGTGAGAGGACCTTGAAGTGTAGAGGGGGTGCCTAGTGAGAGGACCCTGAAGTGTAGAGGGGGTGCCTAGTGAGAGGACCCTGAAGTACAGAGGGGGTGCCAGCGGTTGGGCCCTGAAGTGTTAAAGTGTACAGCGTGCAAGGTGCAGTGTACAGTGTTGAGAGTTGGAGCAGCAGAAGTAGTATACAGAGGCTACCTCAGTCAGCAAGGACTGGAGGGAGCAGTGTTCAGGACTTTTGAGCTAACCAGAGCATCAGAAGTCAAGTTCAAGTACAGTTCAGCAAGTCAGTGTCTTTCAAGCGTCAGCAAGCGTTGGTCGACATCCAGCCGGCATCAAGACAGCGCTGAAAGGCATTTTTCTTAAAAGTGTCCCAATTGTACCTAGTTGAGCCAGAGGAGTATCCCACTCATTCCCTTTTCCCATCCCCAATATAAAATAAACAAAACAAACCAAAGATGCTGAACTGGTCTTTGACTCAAATCTCACACTTGGGTATTCAGCTTATAGGGGCTGCTGACGTTTCCGGTAACCATGGCAGACCCACATCTGGCCCAATGCCTGGAAATCCTGCTACGTATACAAGGAAAAAAAACAGTATTTTTGCTTGCCCAAGTTTGGATGATGGAATTAAGCAGAGCTTCTGAAAAATGTCTAAGTTCTTGAGCAACTGCACTTTGCAAAGTGTACAGTCTATTTGACTTTAGTAAATCAACCCCATAAAGTGCAATTTTTCAAAATAAAATATAACATATAAAGTGCAATAAAAGTCCAGTGAAATGTAATCATAAATCCCCACTTGGCATTCAGTTCCAAGGTAAATGGTGATGCTGATAGGGATGACTGATAACACAATGGCATAAAATGAAAAAATATAAAACTGGAAAGATTTCAGAGGGTATAGAGTCTATATACCAGGTTATACCAGGGTCCATGAGGTGAATTCATAAATGATATCTATCTTTTTTACTTACTTAGGCCTCATTCAGGCTGGAGTTGTCAAACCTACATGCCTTTAGAGGACTTTTCTAAATGCATATAAATGCATGCATTGATTTTTTAATGTTGCCATTCACACTGAGCATTTACCTGCATTTAGGTTCGGTCCATTTAGCTGTGTTTAGAGAAAATAGAATTCTGCATTCCAGAATCTGATTAGACACTCTAAATGTGACTAAATGCCTGTAAACATGACTAAATCTATCTAAATATGACTTAAAGCAGTATCATCTAAACACAGGAAAAAGTAATCTGGGAGGCATAAAAGTTGTTTATACTTCTCAGACCCAAGCGCTAAATTCAGGATGGTGTTTCTAAATGCTAATCACATGAGTGCCACAGGAGAAGTCTGTTCTGTTGGCATTTGCCCAGGGCACATACTGCTATGTTTGTGGCCCGTCCAGCTTCAGCAGCTCTCAGACTCTCATAGAGTTTTACAGGCTGGCAACAGTAGGACAGGACAGTGAACCAATGCTCTCCACCTGCAGCTAAAAGTCAGAGCTCCATGATCAGGATAAATGCCCAGTGTGCATGGGGCCTTAGGCTGGCTATAAATGAGTCAGTTTATTTTGTTCACCCAGCGGGTTGAAGAAAAAAAACAAACCTGATTCCCCTATCTACACATTTGAGGCGGATGGGGGAACCTTCCCTGCTATGTCTTAGTGTAGCACCCTCCTAGGTAGGTGCTAGGTAAAATAATTTTATGCTCCTTCTGCTTATCAGGGAAGCCTGATCTATTAGGTTGCCTGTTGCATGTACCCAGGTGTGATTCACTGGGTCTGAGGGAGTGTCCCCACTGTATCCAATAAGGGAGCTTGTTGGACAGTGGAGGAAACCCAGCCAGTGACACATTGGCTTTTGTGGGAATCCCAGTGGGAGGGCACTCTTAGAGTGCATCTTGGGAGTCCTCATAAAAGCCAGGGGGACATGGGACAGGGCGCCTTTGGCGGAAGCAGAGTCCCAGGAGGTGGCTGATGGCTGGTCTCTCCTCCGGTTGCATGAGGAAAGTGATCTTAGGCAGTCGGCCTAGTGAACCAGGATCCAGTGGAGCTGACAGTGGATCTGCTGGCAGAGTCTTCCGGAAAATACCAGGGGACTTGTCAAAGGGTCTGCCTAGGAAGGGGGACCACTCCAGTGAAGTCAGGGGATCAAGGGGTCATCTCACACAGAGTGATTAAAGGGGATGCCGTATAGAACCCTGAGGAGTAGGGACAAAGGGGGTGCCGAGTAGGACCCTGAAAAGCGATTCACAGTACAGTACAGTTAATCAAATTCTTCTTCACTTAGTGGCAAGGTGAAGCAGTGGCCTTGCCACACTCAGCTTTATTCAGAAGTCCCAGCAATTGTGCATAGTTTATTCAGTTGGAATATCCCACTCATTTCTTTTCCTATCCCAGTTCTCCAATAAAACAACAAAAAAACCCAAACCCCTAGACTGTTTTCTGACTGAGCCAAGCACTTAGAATATGCTATATTGTCAAGTTGTTGCTATGGGTAACCCATAACCAGCAGCTCCCAAGGGAGTAGTGCTACACTTCGTATTCTGACATTCTGTCTCTTTTACCTATTTAAAAAAAATTTGAGATACATTAGGACCTTGCATGTTTGTGTTTATGAAGGGGAGTGTGGAGAACACTGGTTGTGTAGGAAGAAACAAAAAGGATTAGTTAGGAAAATCCATCCTAACTGGGTGTCTTTCCCCCAATGCAAATTTTGCTGGGGAACATCATTCAAGGATACAGAGGGGCCTGCAAACTAGCAAACTTTCTTTGATTTTATGATAAATGGCTAGATTTGGGGAACATTCTCTAATGTTTGTAGGCACAGTTGGTTACACCTCTGATTGTTATGTCAATTAAACAATTCTTGCAACCAGACATATGTTTTCATATACCTAATCTGTCCCATACAGATGCAGATTGCTAATGCTTACTGCTGCAAAAAGAGCGCTAATTGGGATTGGTGGTATTCTAAGTATGTCTGGTTACTGTAAACTAACATAACTAATTTAGTTTAGGTGGTGGCCCTTTATTACGTGATATGTGTTGGAGAAAATACAAACGTTTACTTTGACTCCAGTCATATGTGAGTGTAAAATGAACCTGGGCTTTTAAATCAGGGGTCCTGGCAAGTGCACCCTATTATACTCAACATGGATATACAAAAAAAGATCTATGATCTCATGTAAAAACTTGCCTATATTTCTAATGGGTATTCCAGTGATGAGTAAGTAATGCCAATAACATCCCCCCAGCCAACTACACTTGCACCTTAGTGGTGTAGAAGCATAGAACAGATTGACTGCTGCGTGATAGGTAAAATGTCTTTTGCGCTATTGTCTACAAAATCCTAAAACATTACAAATATGAAAGGGTATAGTGATGTTTTGTGAATATATGCTGATAAACTCTTCTACATTTATTGTCTGAAATATTATTAATCATGTATTCATATAAGGCCTCACGCACACTTGACATTATTACAGCTGCTGTTTTTGGCATCAGATGTTTTTTTCTACAGCCAATAAACGCCCCAGCATGTTATCCTATGTGTCCATGCACACATAGGCTGTTATCAGCATTTTTTGGCAGGGTTAGTTTCTGGCTGTAAAAAAAAAAAACAACAACTAGTGGGTTCTGAGTGGCGTTTTTCAGCTGTAAAAATGCTCTAACGTCAATAAACGCTGATAAACACTGATAAACACCAAAAAACGCTGCCAACTGGTGTTTTTTGACATTTTTAATTCCATTGCTTTTTTTAAGCCTGGGTTCTGTTTAGTTGTGTTGTTTATAGAACAGAGCCTGGGTTCACACTTGTGCATGCTGAACCACCAAAAACGCACCGCATTCCTGTACACATCACTTCTGATGTCTTTGCGATGCAATTTGAGCCATATATTTTGTATGGCTCAAATTGCATCGCATTTGCACCAAAATGTTCTAAGACCCTTTTTTCTCCACACCTAATCGCATTGCATGGGTATGAAGACTCATTCAATGCGATTCTGGCAAGCGCAGATCTGTTTCAGGGTATCATTCATGGAACATGAAGCCCTGTTGACATTGTGCCGATTTGGCAAAATTTGTCATGTCGAATCACATGTCAAATCGGACCCTATTGCCGGCAATGGCACCGGTTCACACTGAGGGCGGGTTTGAAATCATTCAGCTGAACGCACACAATTTCAAACTCGCATGTCAGTGCGACTTCTGGAGCAATTTGACAGACATCTGTACGGGTTCTTGCACAGATGTCTATTGAAATCGCCCTGAAGTCGCCAAAAGTAGTGCAGAAAATACTTTGGGAATCGGTGCGGAGCCGCAAAGTCAGGGTTGCACCAATTCGGACAGTGACGTTGTCGGCAATAGGCTCTGATTTAGCATGAGGTTTGACATGTCAAATCTGTCTGATGTGAACCGGGGCTTAATGTTCCATGAATAACACCCTGAGACAGATTGCAAAATGCAGTGACCTTGACAGAATCGCATTGCATACGTGTTCACACCCATGCAATGCGATTTTTGATGCGTGGAAAAAAGGGTCCAAATTTGCACCAAAATGTTGTAGGACCCTTTTTTCCCCGCACCTAAACCTTATTGCATGGGTGTGATGCAATTCTGGCAAGCTTTGGATTGTGGGAAAGTCGGAGTTACTAAAGAAGCAGAGGTAATTTTTAGCTAAAAACACCAAAAAACGCTCATAAATGCCAATGCAAAAAAACTAAAAAATGCTGAAAAAACTCACTACAAAGCTACTGGCATTTTTATTAGGATCCTGTGTGCATGAGGCCTAAGGATAACGTAACAAAAAATAAAGGAAATATCCACGTTCAACCTGGTTCACAATCAAAAAACAATATAAATAAATATGGATTATATATTAGCAGCCAGCATAAATTTTGTTGATGACTAAAATATAAATAACATAAAAAGTCCACAAGAAGCACTAAAAACACCTAAATGTACATAGTCCAAACACTTGGAAGGAAGAGATGAGACCCCCGTACCAACCTCACTGTGAAATTATAGCAGACTACACCGCAGTGTTATCATAATATCTCCTTACCAGATGGCAGGTCAAACAAGCAGTATAGAAAGGGACAATAAATCTCCCCAACAGCCAGTAACGAATGGACAATTCCACACTAGATCCAGGTTCAATGGAGAGGATCCAAAAACAGAATATCCGATAATAGTCCTCCCCTTGGCTAGGATCTCAGATCACAAGGAGTGAACCCACGTGACAGACATAAAAGGCTCATAGTGAAGTACGTTTAAACGGATTGCAACTTTTAGTAAAAATGTACTAACAAAATGTAGATAAAACGAGCATCAATAGCGAGTGCTGAGGCTCTTAGCGTGCCTGTGTCTCAAAGGAACCTCCTAACGCGTTTCAACCAATAGGCCATCGTCAGAGGCCATTGTTGCAATCTGTTTAAACTTACTTCACTATAAGCCTTTTATGTCTGTCATGTAGGTTCACTCCTTGTGATTGGAGTTTCTAGCCAAATGGAGGAATATTGTCAGATATTCTGTTTTTGAATCCTCTCCATTGAACCTGGATCTAGTGTGAGCCATTATCACAATGTGGAATCATCCATTCATTGCTGGCTGTTGGAGAGGTTTATTGACCCTTGTTATACTGCTTGTTTGACCTGCCATCTGGTAAGGAGATGTTTTCTATTTCTATTGCTGGCATTGTTTTGTTTACATTTCAGCTGTCAGTGAAGAAGCCAGCTGACAGCTAATGAGTCATCGTTTTTTATTGACGTGGCGGCCGGCTTCCCAGCCCGCTGCTTAACAACCAGCTATGCTTCACACAGAATTCGAATCAGTCAATCATTTTTCAACCGTTCCAAATTCAGATTGTTCGAAAATTTGGAACTCATTAGAAAACGAATAAACTAAACAAATGTTAATCAATTTCAATGAAATTTGTTACTATTTCATTCGGATACTCGGATACATTTGTATCTCTGAATAACCAAAAATTTGTCTAAATTCGGACCGAAACGAATTGCACATGACTAATAAAAAAACGTTAATTAATTTGGTTATAAATGCCTCATTTGATCAAAGATTCTTCACCGTCAGTAGTACTTTTTGTTACACCTCCGATTTTGTCTTTATTTTGTCCCAAATAAATAGGATGAAAATTCGAACTAAATGGCACTTCAATTTTCAAATGAAAAGGCCACCCATGGCTTAGAATTTGGTCAATTTATCTTTAAAATTTCTGATCTTCTGCAGCCTTTTTGTGGCCACTTCCTTTTTAAATGCATGCTGGCTACAAGGTTTGTTTTATGGTGGGCTTCCTGATGATGACAACAATGGGCCATGCCTGCATAATGTTACTAAAAAGATTAAAAATTACTTTTTAACCACTTGCCCACTGCTCACTGTGCTGCTACAGTGGCTCGTTATCGTCTGGCGAAGTAGACCTACGTCACCAGACATTCCCCTCTCTCGGCGGCGCGCGCGCTGCCAGAGGCTCGCTCCCGCTGTTTTCAGTCACAGCGGGAGTCTGGCCAGGGGAGGAGCGGCGGTGATCACTGCCGCTCTTCTCCGATCGTCAGGATCGAGTGTGGAGATCCGCCCGCTTGTGTAAACAAAGCGGGCGGATCTCCTAAGTGACAGGCAGGGTCAGATTGCAGGATTCAGCATAGCTGAACCTGCGATCTGTCCCTGTGTCACATAGTCCCCTCCCCCCACACACGTTAGTAAGCACCAGGCATATATTAACCCCTTGATCACCAATAAAAGTTAACCCCTTCCCTGCCAGTGTCATTTTTACAGTAACAGTGCATATGTATAGCACTGATTACTGTAGTAATGTCACTGGTACCCCCAAAAGTGACAAAAATGTCAGTCAAGGGTCCGATCTGTCCGCTGCAATGTCGCAGTCCTGAAAAAAAATCGCAGATCGCCGCCAGATTGCCGCCATTACTAGTTAAAAAAAAACAATAAAAATGACATAAATTTCCTGTAGTTAGTAGCTGCGATAACTTTTGCGCAAACCAATCAAAATACGCTTATTGCGATTTTTTGTACCAAAAATATGTAGCAGAAAAAAAAAATTGGCCTAAAATATTAAACAATTTAGATTTTTAATTTTTTTTTGGGGGGGGGGATTTCATATAAAAAAATTTGAAAAATATTGTTATTTTTTCAAAATTGTCGCTCTTTTTTTGTTTATAGCGCAAAAAGTAAAAGTTGCACAGGTGATCAAATACCACCAAAAGAAAGCTCTATTTGTGGGGAAAAAAAAGACATCAATTTAATTTGGGTACAGCATCGCACGACCACGCAATTGTCCGTTAAAGTAACGCAGTGCCGAATCTCAAAATATGGCCTGGTCAGGAATGGGGTAAAATCTTCCGGTCTTAAAGAGGTTAAAAATATGCTCATTGAGAATTTTTGGTCAAAGACATGTAGCTAAATACATTTTGGCCTAAATATATGACAAAAATTTAATATATTGGATATTTTTTAACTGTCAAAGTAGAAAAATATTGTTATTTTTTCAAAATTGTCGATTGTTTTATTAATATCGCAAAAAATAAAAATTGCAGAGATGATCAAATACCACCAAAAGAAAGCTTTGTTTGTGGGAAAAAAAGGACGTAAATTTTGTTTAGGTATGGCGTTGCATGACCGCGCAATTGTCAGTTAAAGTCGCACAGTGCCGAATCGCAAAAAGTGGCCTGGACGTAAGACAGCAAAATCCTCTGGTGGTAAAGTGGCTAAAATACATTAACACATTAAAGCTGAACTTTGGGAAATATGAAAATTCTCTGTTGCAGTGGGACTGCATTTACAATGCAAGGGTGAACTGCTCATTTAGATCTAGGGGGCATATAAAATCTTTACTTACCTGATTCTCCACTCCTCCACACTGCTAGATGGGTCACCACAGCATCTACTCTACCATGCTTCAGTGGTCTAAAGCTGCCCATGGATGGATTAAAGAACAGTCAGTTCAGGAGGCCCAAATCTCAATCCATCTAAGGCCATTCTTGCCCAGCAGAAGTCAGTCTAACAATTGACTTCTGTCTAACAGGACTGTTAGAAAATTATTTGAGATCAGCTGGCTGCAGCCAATCAGCTGCAGCTGCTTATCAGTGTATTCTGACAGCGGTGGAGTACCACTGTCAGAATACAATGACACCTAGGGACCTTGCATTTGTCGATCAGGGTAATACGCTCGTTTTTGTTTGGGCTGATTAAAAAAAAGAGGCATCTATGTCCAACCTAAGGTCCTTACATCATCAATACAGATGCAGGGTTCATAGCCTGCAACCTACAACTTTGGAAGTGATGTAATGTATTGTATCGCATTATAATATACTATTTAGTTTCCGAGCATGCATGGTCTTGGTCATTCAATTTTTTTTCATACAAATACTATAGTAATTACACGAAAATCCTATGTTCTGTTACCGTACAAGTAAAACTGTTGTGCCTGTCCCTATATTTTTCGCATGAACTGTCATGATCAGCTCTTGAAAAACTGTGTACTAACGAATAGATTATTGGACGATTGCTCCAACTTTGATTTTTTTTTTTGTTTGATATACTCATTGCGTGTATGTGCCTTAAATATGCAAGTAACCCTTGCAGTACCCCACTGCAAGGAAGACATTTTACATTTCCTGGAGCTGGGCTTTAAAGCTTATATGAGATGTTAATTATTAGGTTTAAACATACTTTAATAATTCTTGAAACCAGACTTATGTTGTCATAAATCCAATCTTCCCCATACAAATGCTAATTGCTGATGCTACAAAAAAAAATGTAAATTGGTTTGGTGGTGTACTAAGCCTGTCTGTTTGTTGTAACCTAACATGATCAATTCAGATTTAGGTGGCGGCTTTGCTTTGACAATATGTGTTTGGGGAAACCAGAAACTTTTAGAAAGTATATTATTATGTAAAATGACCTGTGGCTAGAAATCCAGAGTCTTAGTAGATACCTATTGTACTCGGTATGGATCTAACAGAAACAAACTGATTTACTATTACCTATCAAAACGTGTTTATATTTTTCATTGTAAGTCTAATGGTGAATAACTTATGCTTTTTGTTGTAAACTTCATCCTAAATTACTTCATTATCACACCAGTTTTAAGTGGTGTAGAATATAAAAATTGGTGATCGTTTTGTGTATTTTCTCAATTTCCAATCAGTTAATTGTCATTATAATATATTGAAATTAGTATAGACAGTACCAATTTTTTGCCAATAATTTTAGTAAAATATAACTGCATTTAAAAAAAAAATGCAAATTAACTGACAATGTGTAGCCTGTTTTGACTAAAGAAATGCAACAATTTGAGCTGTGGGGCTGTCACAAGATATTCTTTAAATGGAGAATATTTTTGTCAGGTGAAAAGTCTTGTGCATCTTGTGAATAGAATAGGGTTAATTTAATAAAGCAGTTGAGAATGTTCCCTCAAAACAAGGGAAGATTTACTTCAGTTATCTAATTGTGTGAAAATCAGACTCCTATTTATTTTTTTATTCTGCACTTGACTGTATATTCCAAGTGAATCGTCTTTTTTTATGAACAATGTAAGCTTTCTTAGTTAGGGCTTGTTCACACTTTGTGCAGTTACCTACGCTTTTATTCATGGATAATCCCAACTGCAATGACACAAAAAGAACATAACATATATATATATATATATATCTCACAAAAGTGAGTACACAACTCCTCGCATTTTTGTAAATATTTTATTATATCTTTTCATGTAACAACACTGAAGAAATGACACTTTTCTATAATGTAAAGTAGTAAGTGTACAGCATGTATAAATGTGTAAATTTGCTGTCCCCTCAAAATAACTCAAGACACAGCAATTAGGGCCCTTTCACACGGCCGCTCCGCTTGTCCGCAAATCATCCTATTTTTTTGCGGATGATTTGCAGACATAATGTAAGTCAATGGCATTGCGGATGTCAGCGGAATACCATCCGCTGACATCCGATTTTCTTCCTTTCAGTTCTGTTCCGTTTTTTGGAACGGAACAGAACCCTATTTTTCCTCCGTGTAAAAAATGGAAAGGAAGGAAAATCGGATGTCAGCGGTGTCATCCGCTGACATCCGCAATACCCATAGACATACATTATGTCCGCATATCATCCGCAAACGGATGGGATGATATGTGGACATACGGAGTGGATGACACAAATGTCATCCGCTCTGTGGAAAAAAAAAAAAAAAGTCCCGCAGCGGAGCTTTCACACGGAGCGGCCGTGTGAAAGAGCCCTTAATGTCTAAATTACTGACAACAAAAGTGAGTACACCCCTAAGTGGAAATGTCCAAATTGGGCTCAAAGTGTCAATATTTGTGTGGCCCCCATTATTTTCCAGTACTGCCTTAACCCTCTTGGGCATTGATTTCACTAAGCTTCACGGGTTGCCACTGGAGTCCTCTTCCACTCCTCCATAACGACATCACAGAGCTGGTGGATCAACACTTTTTAATCAGAGAATAGCATCCAGTCAAACTCCTGGGATATTGATCCGGTCATTTAGGTAGCAGAGGGGGATGTTAATCAGTTTCAGCTGCTTTGGTGTTAATCAAATTAACGACAGGTGCACTAGATGGGCAACAATGAGACAACCTCCAAAACAGGAATGGTTTACAGGTGGGGGACACTGACTTTTTTTTCCTACTCATCTTTTTTTCACTAGTTTTGCATTTGGCTAGGGTCATTGTCACTACTGGTAGCATGAGGCGATACCTAGACGCTATAGAGGTTGCACAGGCAGTCCAACTCCTCCAGGATGGCACACCAATACATGCCATTGCCAGAAGGTTTGCTGTCTCTCCTACCACAGTCTCAAGAGAATAGAGGAGATACCAAGAGACAGGCAGTTACTCTAGGAGAGCTGGACAGGGTCAATGAAGGTCCTTAACCCATCAGCAGGACCGGTATCTGTTCCTTTGTGCAAGGAGGAACAGAATGAGCACTGCCGGAGCCCTACAAAATGACCTCCAGCAGGCCACTGGTGTGACCAAACAATCAGAAACAGACTTGATAAGGGTAGCCTTGGGCCTGACGTCCTCTAGTGGGCCCTGTGCTCACTGCCCGGCACTGTGGCGCTCGATTGGCATTTGCCAATTTACACCAGAATTGGCAGGCCCTCCACTGGCGCCCTTTTCTTTTTATGCTGTCTGTAACATCGTTCAGCATGACTGTTTTTTTGGTGGGGCAGTGATGGTCTGGGGAGGAATATCCATTGAGGGACACACAAACCTCCACAGGCACCCTGACTGCCATTAGGTATCGGGATGAAATCCTTGGACCCATTGTCAGACCCTACACTAGTGCAGTGGGTCGTGGGTTCCTCCTGGTGCACAACAATGCGTGGCCTCATGTGGCGAGAGTATGCAGCCAGTTCCTGGAGAATGAAGGAATTTATACCATTGAATGGCCCCCCACATTCGCCTGACCTAAATCCAATAAAACACCTCTAGAACATTATGTTTCGGTCCTTCTGACACTGCCAGGTTGCACCTCAGTCTGTTCAGGAGCTCAGTGATGCCCTGGTCCAAATCTGGGAGGGAATTCCCAGGACACCATACGTCACCCCATTAGGAGCATGCCCCGACGTTGTCAGGCATGCATAAAAGCATGTGGGGGCCTAATAAATTACTGAGTACCATTTTGAGTTGCTGCAGTAAAATTTCAGCCAAATAGACTAGCCTGCTGCATCATTTTTTCACTTTGATTTTCGGGATGCCTTTGAATTCAGTCCTCTGTAGGTTGATCATTTTCATTTCCATCAAACAATGTGGCATCCTTTCCTTCCTAACACATTACCCCATCCATATCAGTATAGATATACAGCATGAGTTTTTTCCCCTTTTAGACCATGTGTTTTCAAAGTGTTCCTTTAATTTTTTGAGCAGTATATATGTAAATATATATATATATATATATATATATATATATATATATATATATATATATATATATATATATATATATATATACAGTGCCTTGTGAAAGTATTCGGCCCCCTTGAACTTTGTGACCTTTTGCCACATTTCAGGCTTCAAACATAAAGATATAAAACTGTAATTTTTTGCGAAGAATCAACAACAAGTGGGACACAATCATGAAGTGGAATGAAATTTATTGGATATTTCAAACTTTGTTAACAAATAAAAAACTGAAAAAAAGGGGGCGTGCAAAATTATTCAGCCCATTTACTTTCAGTGCAGCAAACTCTCTCCAGAAGTTCAGTGAGGATCTCTGAATGATCCAATGTTGACCTAAATGACTAATGATGATAAATAGAATCCACCTGTGTGTAATTAAGTCTCTGTATAAAAGCACCTGCACTGTGATAGTCTCAGAGGTCCGTTTAAAGCGCAGAGAGCATCATGAAGAACAAGGACACATGAACACACCAAGCAGGTCCGAGATACTGTTGTGGAGAAGTTTAAAGCTGGATTTGGATACAAAAAGATTTTCCAAGCTTTAAACATCCCAAGGAGCACTGTGCAAGCGAAAATATTGAAATGGAAGGAGTATCAGACCACTGCAAATCTACGAAGACCTGGCCGTCCCTCTAAACTTTCAGCTCATACAAGGAGAAGACTGATCAGAGATGCAGCCAAGAGGCCCATGATCACTCTGGATGAACGGCAGAGATCTACAGCTGAGGTGGAGACTCTGTCATAGGACAACAATCAGTCGTACACTGCACAAATCTGGCCTTTATGGAAGAGTGGCAAGAAGAAAGTCATTTCTTAAAGATATCCATAAAGAGTGTCGTTTAAAGTTTGCCACAAGCCACCTGGGAAACACACCAAACATGTGGAAGAAGGTGCTCTGGTCAGATGAAACCAAAATCGAACTTTTTGGCAACAATGCAAAACGTTATGTTTGGCGTAAAAGCAACACCGCTCATCACCCGGAACACACCATCCCCACTGTCAAACATGGTGTTTGCAGCATCATGGTTTGGGCCTGCTTTTCTTCAGCAGGGACAGGGAAGATGGTTAAAATTGATAGGAAGATGGATGGAGCCAAATACTGGACTATTCTGGAAGAAAACCTGATGGAGTCTGCAAAAACCTGAGACTGGGACAGAGATTTGTCTTCCAACAAGACAATGATCCAAAACATAAAGCAAAATCTACAATGGAATGATTCACAAATAAACATATCCAGGTGTTAGAATGGCCAAGTCAAAGTCCAGACCTGAATCCAATCGAGAATCTGTGGAAAGAGCTGAAAACTGCTGTTCACAAACGCTCTCTATCCAACCTCACTGAGCTCGAGCTGTTTTGCAAGGAGGAATGGGCAAAAATTTCAGTCTCTCGATGTGCAAAACTGATAGAGACATACCCCAAGTGACTTACAGCTGTAATCGCAGCAAAAGGTGGCGCTACAAAGTATTAACTTAAGGGGGCTGAATAATTTTGCACGCCCAATTTTTCAGTTTTTTATTTGTTAAAAAAGTTTGAAATATCCAATAAATTTTGTTCCACTTCTCGATTGTGTCCCACTTGTTGTTGATTCTTCACAAAAAAATTCAGTTTTATATCTTTATGTTTGAAGCCTGAAATGTGGCAAAAGGTCGCAAAGTTCAAGGGGGCCGAATACTTTCGCAAGGCACTGCATGTATGTGTGTATATATATATATATATATATATATATATATATATATATATATATATATATATATATATATATATATATATATATATATATATATTGTTTTTGTTATGTTTGAAAAAATGTTTTAACTTCATGAGAAGTGCACAAAGTGACACTTCATTCATGTCACCCCATGGCAGTGTGATGCGTGGCATTTGCTGTGCTCTGACATGCAAGGGCTATCCAGAGAGATGCAATATTATGCAAACATGTTGCAAAATATCGCACAGCTCTGGAATGCAGTGAAGCACTGACTTTTGGTGTGAACATTTCATACATGGGTCAATATTTTTATTCAACCAGTGGATTTAGTGAACAATCCTCGTGGGTAGTGGTGGATTAAATGAGCACTGCTTGAAAGCTCTCACACCCAACCAGATGCTTAGCAAGTCTTGTTCTTCTGCAGTGACACTTTTTCAAAGTAAAAACTAAATCTAAAATCTCATATAAGCCCTAACATGTTAATGTAATTAAAAAAAAAATGTTAATCTTACTATATCTGGAGCTTTCATTTAAAGAATGCTCAGTAAGTTTGTCTTAAGCTGGCCATTGATTACTCTTTTTTTTTCAGTCAGGGGGCTGATCGGAAAAAAAAAAGCATCATCCATCCACACAATCGAGGTGCATGCAGGAATCCTCCTCGTTGCGACATTGTACACTGACAGCGGGGACTCTCTGCTGTCAGAATATACTGGTCAGCAGCTGCAGCCACTGATCAAAGAACATTTTCCAACATTCTGGTTTGACAGGTCTTTGCTGAAATTCTCTGCTTAAATTTCGATCCATCTATGGCCAGTTTTAGAGGTCCTTGTTACACTATTCTTTATCCAGGACTGTTATAGTTCGAAATTTGTCTTGTATTTTATATTAAAAAAAAGTGGCAGTTAGATTTACTTTAACCACTTGCCGATCGCATCCCACAGATATACTGCGGCAGGCTGGTTCGGCTGCGCGAATCGCCGTACCCATACGGCGATCCGCAGGAGCGATCCGCGGGGATCGCGCGCTTCACCATTTGCCAGCGGGGAAACGTATTCTTGGGGCCAGGCACCCGCAATCACTCCCTGTGGAGAGAGAATGGCGGTCTGCTGTTGTAAACACAGCAGAACGTTGTTCTCTCTGCTATCAACACAGAGCTCCTGTGATCCTCCTATTTAGGAACACAGGTGTCTGTGTTGATGTCACAAGCCCACACAAACCTCACAGTTAGAAAACACCTCCTAGGCTCACATTTAACCCTTTGATCGCCCCTGGATTAACCCCTTCCCTGCCAGTGTCATTATTACAGTAACAGTGCATATTTTTTTAGCACTGATTGCAGTAATAATGTCACTGGTCCCCCCCAAAGTGTCAAAAATGTCAGTTATCTGTCCGCCGCAATGTCGCAGTCCCACTAAAAACCACTGAACGCAGCCATTACTAATAAGAAAATAATAAATAAATAAATAAAAATTACATAAATCTTTCCCCTAGTTTGTAGACATGATAACTTTTGTGCAAACTAATCAAAATACACTTATTGGGATTGTTTTTACCAAAAATATGTAGCAGAATACAAATTGGCCTAAAATTCTGAAAAAAATAGATTTTATTAATTTTTTGGAGGGAATGTTATATAGCAGAAAGTGAAAAATATTGTTTTTTTTTTTTTTTCAGAATTGTCTCTCTTTTTTTGTTTATAGCGCAAAAAATAAAATCACACAGGTGATCAAATACCACCAAAAGAAAGCTCTATTTGTGGGAAAAAAGGACATCAATTTTATTTGGGTATAGTGTCGCACGACAGTGCAAATGTCTTTTAAAGTAACGCAGTGCTGTACCGTAAAAATGTCCTGGTCATTAGGAGGGTAAATCCTTCTGGTCCAGAAGTGGTTAAATGCATACAGCAAATAAACTACAGTTCACATGCATATCAACACAGGTTGCATTTGTCAATAATATAATGTAATCTTCCATTATAAAATGTATTCAAGTTTCAAGAACATAATCAAATACTATAATAGCTATATATATAATCGCACAATAATTTTAAAAAACATAAATAAAGAATCACTATAGCTACAAATTATACGTTAATTCTACACATAAATGCAATTTAATTTTGAGTGATTATAGTCACTGATAAAACTTAGAATAAATATATTAACTTTTTTTCTACAAGGAATTGGAAACCAGTTTTAGTATGTACTATCAAATTCCAGGAGTAAAATGTGTATTAGATATGACTAGAGAATGTAGGTAAAGTATTTTGCATTTGAATAATGAACAAGGGTGTGGGTAGCTGACTTCTACCTTTTGCTAACCATCACTAAGCACAACAAAGACTATGTGTAGTCCCGAAAAAAAAGGTTGGGCTTTTTAGTCAATACTGAATCTGCTTTATTTATCTTTGTATTTCAGGAGTTGATTAATGCATCCATGAAAGTCTTATTGATTTTACAGTTATTTTTATGTAGAATTTTTTGAATAGTGCTAAAAAAATGTTTTGCTATTTTTTTAATGAAAAGGAAACTATAAACAAGGGTCATTTATTGGCAGATAAGTGTATGCTAATGTAAAAGAGGTTGCTTTGAATCACCGTACACTAATGTGTAAATACTCTGCATTTTGTAAGTGATTACTTTCTTATATTTTTATAATATAATATAATATAATATAATATAATATAATATACTTCTGCCTATTTTTCCAAAATCCTTTTCTCGAGGCTAACAAACAGAATACATTTTTCAATTTTTAGACAGGAGAAATTATTCCCCTTAATGCTTAAGTGGGGTACACACTATAAGAAAATAGGGCGAACGATCGTCCGATTTTCCTCGCTGTTTCACAGTAAGTTGGAACCGATGAACGAAAACTCTAGCAAAAATTCTTGTACAACAAGGGCTTTTTTTTGTTGTTTATTATTTCTGATCAAGCGCAGTCTTTCATTTCTGATTTTTCTTGTACAAAAAGAAAATTGCCCGAGAAAAATTTTGGAGTTTGTCCCTTTGAGAATTTTCATACTAAAATTCAGAATCGGCTGTGGAAAGTTGTGTACACACTATACGAAAATCGTACGGAAATTCTTTGGACTAAAATGTTTGCACGATTTTATTATAGTGTGTACTAGCCTTTAGAGGTTTTAGTTAGCAGTACATGCATATTTTTTTAAAAGGTTTTAAAAGAAACACTTTATTACTTAATACTTATTTTACCTATGATTGTGTCAAGAAAACCATGTAATGGTAATGGGGCCTACTTTGGGAAAAACTAGGCTTAAATAATAACAGAATATAGTGGAAGACTAAAATTAAAACCAGGGCAGACTGAACACTGGGCAATTTTAGTGGTTTATGTTTTTTTTTCAAATAGCAATAATTAGGGTTTATATTTTTAGATGTAATATATTTGGATATAAAAAATACAGAATTTTAGGTGTAGAAATGCTATGTTTTGGCCTAAGCTAAGTTTAAAATTCTGCATATGTTGTTCTTGGTAAGTTCCAAGCAAATTTACAGCACAGAAAATTTGACATATACACGCACACAATGTTTTGATCATTATAAAGTCAATAACAACTAATATAAGTTTAAACAAACATATACGTTTAAAAACAAAATTATGTTCACAGGCACATATTTTAGCAATTTATAAATTACCAAAAAATTACCTTTTCTTGCTTTGAGTGTCTATGGTGACTTTCTTTTGCCAAACTGTATATTTTCTGCACCTATATGCAGTTTCCCAGACTGCTTTTGCTTCATCTTTTACAACAAAGTAATATTTTCTTCATTGTTTTTTATTACAGAAAATTGACAGCAAACCAATCTACCAGACAGCTTTGCCATCTGGATCAGCTGCCTTGTCTGTGAGAAACTTATGAATTACTAGTTGAACTGGTGGAGGAAAGATTTTCTTTCATTCCTGACAGTTGTGAAGGAGAATAGATATGTGGCACAGACCAAGTGCAAATGGAATCTTCCAAGAAAAGACCAAGATTTTTACCAGAGAATGTTACAATGTTTGTCTTTATTGCAAAGAGATCCAGAAAAAATTGAAGACTGACTTCAAGGCAGTACATAGATGAATTAATTTTGCCTGAGCACAATGATTACTGCTACTCACTTCAGACCACTAGGATATAATTATTGGGTCTTTAAAACATGAAGAAAGTTATATTAAACAGTATTTTAAAGATCAAAAAATATATTACCCAAGCTCTTCTGTAAGGATCAAAATAAATTACGTTTTTAGTCAATTTTTTCAATTTAATAAAAATGTGTAAAATACATAATTTCTTTTTTCTTTGTTTTTTTTTTTTTAATAGGCAAATGACAAACAACATAATTCATCTCAAGCTTTAGGGTACAAAAGCTCATGAAAATGTTGCTTAAAAATTGCTTTTTTGTGCTATGGATGATCCAATACATTATTAGATAGATTAATACATTTTGCTTTTGGTTTTGCAGGTATATAATTATCACATTATATACCAAACAAGACATTATACATGCATGCAGTGTAAATCAAAAATCATTGACAAAAGTAGCACTGTAAATACAATAGAAACAATAAGTTTACTGTACAGGCATTTCAAACTTTAAAAGATATGTTTTTAAGACCAAGACCATTTGGCCAGCTTCTATCAGACGTGCATGCTGAAAAACCAGCAGCTGACCGGCTACCGATCAGCCCTCTCAGCCAATGGCTGAGAGAACTGATCAGAGTGTTCTGGCAGGGGTCCATTCCCTTGTCAGAACACAACAGCTCAGTGAGGGAGATTGCTGTACTAACGTTGGATTGTTAGTACAGTGGATCAGACTAGAGTTAAAAAGGTTTTTTTTTATTTTGTTCAACCCGCTGGGTTGAACGAATAAAACTCGTAGTGTGTACCAGGCTTAAGAGTGTGCAGGGCTAGGGCACACAAAATGTTTTAATTTGACCATGGAGACTAAAACTAATACAAAGCTACATGACATGCTTTAGAATTTATTCAATTACTGAAACCCAACTTCAGTGTTAAATGATTGCCCAGTGATACAGTCGTGTAGACAAATTGCATGCTCAGGCTATTAAATTATATTTTTACTACAAGTTACATTAATTAGTGCTGATATAATATGGGCAAATATTGAGTAACCTATGCAGGATCTTGATTTAAAATTTGCCAGTGCCACTTGATAACATTTAGGTTGCTAAAGCAATGTTCAGCATAAACAGCTGTCATGGCACATTTTTTATAAAACTTTTGGTTTTATCACTTTTTCCCCTGTGAAATAAGAGCAAATCGTGACACAGCTGATCAATTAGCCCCTAAAATGAAAATCCCAGGGCATTACAATGTGCCTACTGGAATAACAGTTATTTCAAGCAATCAGTGAGATGGAGTTACAGTACTGTTGTATCCAAAACTTTAAGCCTCCTTACCCCTGTTTTGGGCTTAGAGGTTTTAGCCAGGATGTGAATACATTGTTTGGAAGCCTACTGATCAAGCAAAATAAAACTGGCCATAGATGAATTGAGAATCAGCTGGTTCGGCAGGGATTGGCTAAATATTGATCCATCTATGGCCATTCCTGTCCCAGAGGAGCTGACCTACATATCAACTCCTCTTGAAGGAGAATGTTGGAAAATTTGTGTTTAATCATTGCATGCAGTCAATCAGTGTATTCTGGCAGCAAAAAAAAAAACCGCAGTCAGAATACAATAGAGCAGTAGGGAGGATTACTGCATCCACCTCAAATGTGTGCATGGAGAAATCCATATTTTGTGATCAGCTGGCTGATAAAAAAAAGAGTCATCTAGGACCAGCTATAGTCTGAGGTACTAAATGTAAAACATATTGACGATATCTGTATACCAGTGTGATATGTATGTGCATTTAAAGAAGGTGGTAACATTTTTTGAAGTGAGATGTTTTTTAAAGTCTCAACATAATTTAACATCTTTGGATAATTTTATAGTGGCATTTTTAAAACACAACCAGGTGAAATGTACTTATTTATTTTTGTTTTCTGTATTTACGTTCAGTATAAACTGTTTTAAGAAATGTGTTTTTATCAGGTAACTATGTTTATGACTTTTTCGAATTTACCCCTTGAAGACAGTAAGAAGGATGTTCTGGGCAAGTTCAAAATACAGGGGTTTATTTAACAAATGTTGTGCTACAAATATACCTCAATACATGGAGAAGTCAGATTACACTGACTCTTGAATGATACAGTAGCAGTAGATATAAGAGACATATCCCTTCCATCTCCCCTAGCTAAAATGGGACCATCTGTTTAAGTCAAATATCTACAGGCTGCTGACAAGCATGTGGCCAATTCTGGTTTGTCTTAATATGTATGCACCCTTTATAACCATGTATTTGAAAAATCAAGATGTTATTCAAATAATGTCAAAATAATAAAAACATAAGATTAAACTTTAACAGAAAATACAATTGATTAATATGTATTTAATGTTTTAGCCACAAGACAGCAAACCATAGAAAGTATTTTCACAAAGACGTTTACATTGAAAATGGTAGTTTAGCTGCCTTCACTTAACTCATAGAAATGTTAACGTACACATTACCTAAACAACAGAAGTTGATGACATTAGATATGCAGTCGGGATGTCTGACATTACAAGGGGCCTAAATGGCAGGTGTGTCTTTTAAAACTTCATTTCCTTTGTTTGTGATTCTGAAACTTTCCCACCTCCTCCTACTAGGAGCCTCCAAATACATCAGAGCTTAAAGTAAAACCTAAATTTACAGATACATTGAAAATAATGAGTAATTTTACTTTTCAGAATAAAGTTTTAGAACTTGTACAGGGATGTACAGGGATGTTGTATAGGGAATATTGGCGTGCTCTCCTTATATTTACAGAACACTTGCAAATTTGCTTAACTCAACCATGCACTTACTACACAATTTGATTCTGAATGCAGAACATTTTTTTTTACCATTCTTTGGTTTCCAGGCCTTAATACCATTTATACATATGCCAATAATTTGCAACTGATTTAAGCATCACTTCCAAAAATGAAATGGTTTAGAGGGTAAAAGGAAGGCATAGCTTATTTTCAGCCAGTTTATATTTTGTTTTAGTATTGCAGTTTTTATTTTAAATTCATTAAAAAAAAAAAAAACTAAATAGACCATACATTTCTTTTAACTACGGATACTGAAAATATGTAATCAATCATCAGAAACGCTGCTAATAATAAAAGAAACTCACTGCACGGCAATATATATTTTTCTATTTCCTCACTGCATGCTGTGCAGCTTTATTGTCTTATGTTAACATTTATCTCATGTTTTCTACCCTAAAAAAAAAAAGGCACATGGTCTGTTCATCTTGCCCTAGGGCTTGTTTACATGAACAGCACTCTCTACTGCCTCTTTGCAAAACCATCCATGGTGGATAGCTTTTTAGAGGGCTGCCAGTCATTCAGGAGACAGTAGTACCATATCCTGAATGCCCTTTTTCTTTTTTTAGGACAAATAGGTATCTTCTATTAAAATTGTGGTGCGGCCTCATTTACTTGCATGTATTGTGTTTAAAGGCAATACTGTCTAGCAAACACAACATTGTCATTTTTTCCACAAAGCACAATAGCCATGGCAAGATGTACTAACCCTTTGTCTGCTATCGCACAGTTTAGCTGGGTAGTAAAAATCTAGCTCAACCACTCACTAGCAGACATCATGCCTACCTAAAGCAAAACACACAGGGGTTAACTTAAAAATATTAAAGAGTGCAAAATCTGGTGCAGCTGTGCATAGAAACCAATTAGCTTCCACCTAGGTTCACACTGAATGTGGGTTTGAAAAAGTGCAATTCAGCGGAACTTGCACAATTTCAAACCGGCATTTCAGTCTGACTTCAGGGGCGATTTGAGAGACAATTGTGTGGGTTTATGCACAGATGTCTATTGAAATTGCCCCCAAAGTCGCCAAAAGTAGTGCAGGAGCTACTTTTGGGAATTGGTGCAGCGTTGCAAAGTTGGCGTAGCACCTATTCGAGCGATGCCATTCCCGGCAATAGGCTCCAATTTGGCATGTGATTTGACATGTTAAATCACATGTCAATTGGGCCTGATGTGAACCGAGCCTCCAGGTTTTATTGTCAAAACTTAATAGAACAAGCTGAAGTTAGAAGCTTATTGGCTACCATGCACAGTTGCACCAGATTTTGCACTCTCCAGTTTTAGTAAATCAACCCCACATTTTTACTGCTATGTGATCTGGAGAAGATAGTAAACCATTTGCTGTATGTTACATATGTTTGCAGTCCAGATCATGCTGCATATTATAAGAAACTAGTCTAAACCTTTCCTCCATACTCCTTACTGCTCCTGTAAAAATAAAGGATAACATGGCACACATTATCACCTAACACAATAAGGAGTACAGCAAGTAATTTCTACTCATTGAAAAACTAAACTGGATTCACACACAAAGAGCAACACTACAACTTGCAGTATACTATTAGTTGCTATTCCTAGGGTTCAGTATGCTGAGAGAGGGAAGCACTTCAGGAAAGCCAGGTATACAGGCATAGTCTTGCTTTGTACAACTGGTGAGATGCAAGCAAGGTGGATGGAAAAATCCTCCCATCTGTGCTATTGCATTCTGACAGCATAACTCCTCTGCTGTCAGAGTACACTTATCAACACTGCAGCCGATTGGCTGCAGTGGCTGATTGAATGAAAGTTTTCCAGCAGTCAAATCTACCAATCAATTTCTCTTGGACAGGGAGGGCTACAATGTTTAAAATTCGACCTGGCCCTGCCAAACCAGCTGGGTTTTGCTCTCTGTGTACCCAGCTTAAGGCCCCTTTCACAAAGGCTTTCTGATCAGGTCCACCTGTCAGTTTTTCAGGCGGACCTAATCAGATGCTCCATGTACCTCTATGGGGCAGCGGATATCAGTGGTGGCATGTCCGCTGACACCCGCTGCTCTCCGATCCTGTCCGTGAAATCCGGACGGATGGAAACCCTATTTTCCATCCGTCTGGAGGATCGGATGGGATAGGATCAGATGAAAACAGACAGGTGGTCCATTTTCATCCGATCTCCTATAGAGGAGAGCGGGGATCTGATAGCTCAGTGCTGTCATCCACCTGCTCCCTCGTGTGAAAAGACCCTAAATATTTCCCATCCAGCTCTATGAAAGTTGTGTAAAAACCTTGGATGCTCTTTTTTACACCCAGTACTTCCCTTCCACCAGCTTTTGAAGGTATAATCGCCAATATCCTATTGTCAATTTTACAGCTTTTGTGTGAAGTTTAATTGTGATGGCTGTTACACTGTTCATTCATAAGAGCATTGACAACTTTATAGTTCTTGTGAGCAGACAAAAATCTCGTCTTTTTAATTTCACTTGTATTTGACGGGGTTTTCAAAGTAAAAGTACATTTTCTATTCTGTTCCTTTTGCTCATCACTGTAGTCCCAAACAAATGTCAATTTGACCCACTAATGATTAGAAAAAGGAACCAACTTGGTTAGAACCTTTTTTTCCTAAGAATTTTCATTTAAAATTAAACCCATCTATGGCCAGCTTAAGTCATGTGAACATTCACTTTGGAAAGTGAACAGTCTCCAATCAACACCCTTCATCAACTTCAGAAAACCCACAAGTGAAAAAAACATAAATAAAAGTTATTTCTATTTACCTAAATATTCCCTGTTAGTTAAGCGTAATTAGCGCTTATGAACTACTTTTCCTTCCTTCTCTCCTGGACTACTTCTTAACATTTTTTTTTTCCACAAAATCTCTTTTGTCTCTTTTTTAGCATCATATAAAAACACACTAAAAAACATATGTTTTTTTTTTGTTTTTTTTTAAATATCTTTACCAATATTTCTGAATAATCTTAGAGGGGTTATAAATGAGAAAAAGTATCACTAATTGTTTTAAAGCTATAACTGGCCAAACTGAAAAAAGCATATTTTTTTCCACTCAAGTAGTCAATATGA
This sequence comes from Pelophylax lessonae, assembly GCF_965119305.1. Classification (NCBI taxonomy): domain Eukaryota; kingdom Metazoa; phylum Chordata; class Amphibia; order Anura; family Ranidae; genus Pelophylax; species Pelophylax lessonae. The sequence continues at coordinate 237,975,407 of NC_138773.1, forward strand.
CCTAATTGTGCTAACAGTCACAGCCTTCAGAAATACAACTGATAAGAAGATTCCTGTGATCTGTGCTGCTTTCAACAATCAAAGTTGATTATTGTTTAGTCTAAATTTTTACTACTGTTTTCTACAATTGTACATTTGTATCACTAACAATAGAAAATACATTGCTGTATTGTGATAACTCATACCTTGCATTGTGTATAATAGCTTGCTCAAAGACAGTCTTAAGTTACTATTCTAAACCAAAAAAAAATGTATTGTCATAGACTAAATGGTTTCTATAACTTAGTAAAAAACAAAACAAGAAAAAAACTATATAATATTTGGGACAGTACATAATATGTTAATTCACATATGCACAAATAAAACCTTGTTCTCAGCCAAAATAACATGACACCATTTTAATGTTTGCAAGTTTTTAATTTTTAAAACTTTTAGTTTTTAAAAGTAATTGAAAAATAGTTACAAAAATGTAATACTTGTTTTTAACTTAGTATGACACCCTAAAATGTTTTGTTTGCCTAAGCATTGTGCGAGTACAGGGTATTTGATTAAGAATAGTGATCCAGGTGAAGTCTATTTAGGTATGAATCATAAATAAGGGGTGGGGTGTGACTGGAATCAATATAAAAGAAAAGGGTAGTTTGGAAAAACCAGTGTGCCCTGCTATTTCTCAGTGTTAACAATTACTACAATCACTATGCTATTTCAGACACAGACAACTCCAGAAAAGGTAAGTTGCACATTTTACCATTCTCACTTAAATTTAGTGTGTGATTTTTTAATAGGAATACTTGCCTAAAATTTTTCTTTCTCAAATTTCAGCATTTTTTAAAATTCAAAATAAAGTGTAAGATTTATTTTTATGCAAATCATTTATATTTATTTTCAACATTTTTTATTGTGCTTTCTTTATTTATATAGACAGTAAACAAGATCACATAGTATAAGCTCCATGTCATAGTCGTAACATCTATAATAGCTTGAAATGTAAGATGACTCCTAATAGAACATATAAGTATTTGTATCAAGAACTAAGTGTCACATGAATAAGTGGGTGACGTATAGGTATTTTAAAGTTTTTTTTTAAACTACAAGTAAAATAATTTACTTTAATAATATATAATGCTTTATATATATTTATAAATATGATTGTGCATATATATATATATATATATATATATATATATATATATATATATATATGTGCTATCACACCTATTAATGTGCAGAGAGAGAGCATAATATTTTCAAATATATATGGTTATGACTTATTTCAAGTGTATATTATGTGGGTTTGTGTGTCTTTTTTAATTTTATCCATTTTGCTTTTATTAAATCAGCTATAATACATTACTAATAATTAATAATATTTAAAGGCATCCGCCTGTCATTGAAAGTACTGTGACCACATTGATGAGCTGTGTGACTCAGCTAATATGCATGTGGTTGATGAGATAGTTCTTCCATTTTGCCCACTGCCCCTAAATGTTCCAATTTTTATCTGCATCTAGTGGAAGATCAGGCTGATTATTACTACTAGATTAGTCTATGGCACTATGGAGGGAATGTACCAAAACTGTAGCAGGCAGAATTTCAGAGTTTGTTTAGTTAGGCTTTGAAAGTTAGCAGCTGATTGGTTGTCATGCACAGCTGCCCCAGATTCTGTCTGCTCCTCTCTTAGTAAATTCCCCTTTATAGCTTCAGAAACAGACAACTACTCATGTATCAGAAAAAAAAAATGTACAGTACTGAAATGGTTCCCCATTAAGTAATTCTTAAGTAAAATATTTCCAAACAAATAGAAGCACTTTGGTGATATTTACTAAAACTGGAGCGTGCATAATTTGGTACAGATCTACATAGAAACCAATCAGCTTCCAGGTTTCATTGTCAATGCATATGTGAACTAGCTGATGTTAGAAGCCTATTGGCTACCATGCATAGCTGCACCAGATTTTGCACTCTCCAGTTTTAATAAATCAACCCCTGTATTTATTTTATCCTAAACAGCGTCTTTGATTTAATTTAAAAGGTTAGGCTGGCCATGCATTTTACAATTTTCTTGTATAATGTTCTTTTAAATTTACCAAAACCATATAATATGAGGTCAGACTTAAACAATTTCAGTTTTTATGCAACCAGGCAGGCCCTAGCATTACATAGTTGAAGGTAAATCTAAAGGAAATTGAACAAGAAACTTGGCCAGCTTAACCTAAAATGTATATTTAGTTCATACGACCAATTATATTTTTCTTAAACTATTGAACAGAGGTTTACTGGTGTGCAAAACTGTAAATCTCTTCATTCTGCAAGCTTAACAGTTAGAGTTCTAACTCTTTCTAATTTAAATAACTAGTACATGTCATGAGTCAAGCACTGATAACTGAGTTTTAAGTTATTATAATAAATGAAGCACTCTGCAAAGCAATTAACCCTCAATGTTACACTAAAATATGCATGCACTTACACATAAAAACTCATAACCATGAAAATCCTAATAATTTTCTTTGCTTAGTCTATTAAGTTCCCTCTTTCAGTATAATAGCGGCAAACAAATCTCAAATGCATGTTACTGTATCTCATATGTTAGAGGTTCACTGGGTTTATACATAAGTTTAATGAGTGATCTACTGATAATATAATATAATTATCATTATTCCTAAGAAATGTTTTAATGCCCTTAGATAAGAAGGTTTGAATTTATGCATAGGCCACAAAGGCTGATGCCTAGGTTTTCAAAATTTCCCATTCTCATGATGAACACAAATATGAACATTTAAATCGTACGGATAGCCATGCCAAAATGTTTTATTTTTTTTTTTGCACATCTGGTAATTTAGGGTTTCATTTAAAACATGACTGTCAAACATAAGTTATTTCCATACAGCCCTATACATTCACAAAAAAAACAATTTCTCTTACCTTATTGTCTATTTAGAGCACATTGATAATAATGGGTACAGTAGTATGAAATGGTGACTCTAAAATCCTAAAGGCCCTTTTCCAACTATGGGTATGGATAGCTGCCTCAGAAACTGATCATCCACAGGACAACCTAGGCAGAACCCTAATACTATGTACACAGTGGAAGTTTTTTTTCATTCAACACAGCTGGGTCGGTAGCTGTACTAACAAAGCGATGTTAGTGTGGCAATCTCCCCCCTGCTAGAACACACTGCCAGAACAGACTGCCCCCTGCCAGAGCACACTGGTCAGTGCTTGCTTCCATTATCTGCCAGCATTGATCAGATGTTGGTTCTTCCAGAATGCCCATTCAAAAGAAGCTGGTCATTAGACTGGCATCTGTGGGACAGGCTGCTGTTCACACTGGCCAAATGTCAGCGAGCTGGTTTCTGTTGAACCAGCTGATACCAGCTAATATTCGGTCCATATGTACCAGCCTCAAGGCATGATGGATATCCAAGGAGTGCAGCTACAATCATCATTCTCCTACAGTAAATCAAAGGGTTAATGCAATGCAAAGCTGTGCACCTGCCCCATGATTTCACATGGGAAGATGCACTTGTAGGCAATGGGTGCCTGACTGTGGGGCTATGCCAGTACAGACAGACAATCACACCCACAGTTAGAAAACACCCCCTAGGCATACATTTAACCCTTTTATCGCCCCTGGGTTAACCCCTTCCCTGCCAGTGTCATTAGTACAGTAACAGTGCATATTTTTAGCACTGATTACTGTAGTAATGTCACTGGTCTCCCCAAAAGTGTCACAAATGTCTCAGTCCCGCTAAAAATCGCTGATCGCCGCCATTACTAGTAAAAAATAAATAAATAAATAAATAAAAATTACATAAGTCTTTCCCCTAGTTTGTAGATGCGATAACTTTTGCGCAAACCAATCAAAATGCTATTATTGGGATTTTTTTTACCAATAATATGTAGCAGAATACAAATTGGCCTAAAATGATGAAAAAAATTGATTTAAATTTTTTTTCTCATATATATTGGGTTATATATGAGAAAGCAAAAATTATAGTTTTTTTTTTCAGAATTGTCGCTCATTTTTTGTTTATAGTGCAATAAATAAAAATCGTACAGGTGATCAAATACCACCAAAGGATAGCTCTATTTGTGGGGAAAAAAAAGCACATCAATTTTGTTTGGGTACAGTGTCACATGATCATGCAATTGTCAGTTAAAGTAACACAGTGCTGAATTGCAAAAAATGGCCTGGTCATAAACAAATGCATTTCTGTAGTTTCTAATGAAAGCATTGTTTTAATCTTTAAACTAATGAATAATTCGGTATTGGCTCATAAAGTTGGTAAGGCTACTTACGTTCAGATAGCTGATATCCTATACTAGACCCCCATAAGTGAGTGTGCCTGTTTCAGCCCTGCTTTACAATTAATTTGTTATTTTTTTTCTTTATTTATTTATTTATTTTGCTTGGATAAATGGGTGGTATTGCAGGTGAATATTTTGTATTCTCAGTTCTGGTCAGCAGGTGGAATTCTAGTTTTAGTTTACATGTTTTACAGGCTCTCATTTCCTGTTCTGTTTAAAAAAAGTATTTTATTCAAAAATCGAAATAGCTGGAGCTCAAGTTTATATACTCAGATTAATAAGTCATGGGAGTGACTCTGAAGATTCTGAAGGCAAATAACATCTGTTATGCTTTCTCTGTAGAAAGCCCTTAATGCTCTGTGAATCCACTGTCATGGGTACAACCTGTAATAAATCTATATAAATGGTTAACAGAATGATATAAAAGATAACTTTACACATTTATAAAGCTGGGTATACATGTATAGTTTTTTCATTCAACTAGTGGGTTGAACAAAAAAAGCTCATAGATCACTCCATCAACACAACGATGTGGGGATCTCTCCCACTGTGCTATTGTATTCTGACAGGGAAACGCCCTCCCCTGCCAGAATACACTGATCAGCACTTTCAGCCTTTGGCAAGCGCTGATCGAATGCTGGTTTCTAGCATGACTGTTCTAAAAAAGCCAGTCGTTAGATGAAGAGGGGGTCAATTTCTGAATCCACATCACTGTGTGGATGCAGAAATCTGTTTTTTTTCTTCAGCCCTCTGGTTGAAATAAAAAAATAAATAACCTTGTGTAGCCAGCTTTACATATTCAGACATTTAGATTTTTTTCTGGGCTCTTGACATGGTTGCTTTAATGCTTTGATATGTATAATTCAATTTTCATGTGTATCACATAAACAGTAAGGGGGGCAATTTAGAAATGTTTTTACACTTAATGCAACACATTTTTCAAATTGTATTTGTTAGGAAAAATGTATAAATATATGTTGTTTGAATCTTGTAAAAATGCATTTATTACTAGACCATCACATTTTCACATTTCACGTGTATTTTAATTTTTCGGAAATTTTACTGAGGTAAATGTCATGTTTTTTTTTTTTTTTACAGTAACTAGCAATAAAAAAAAAAATATTTTACAGGGCTAGAACAAAGCAACGTACAATATGTCTAAGAAAGGAACTATATTTTATTACCATTTTTCTTTTCTCTTCTTTTACCAGATCTTTGACAGTAACCCTTTATGCCAATCAAGTTCATCACTTGGTTCACCTAGTCTGGCTGAACACAACCTCAATTGTCCCACTGAACTGGAGACCAGCAATGCACTGATTCCTGAAGACTATCATGGAGAAGGTGAATGGATCTGTGGTACAGATTTAATGCAAATCGAATCAGGCAAGCCCAGACCACGACTTCTGCCTGAAGGGGTTAAAATGATGGTTTTTGTTGAAAAAGAATCCAGGAAAGCTACAGCTTGTCCAGCCTGGCGCAATAACTATTTGGGAAATGATAACGTACAGACAGAAGATGTATGGGCAAGGAACAGACTCTACAACATGAAATTTTATGAAAAAAACACAAAAGCAAACCAATTTTCAGGGATCCACCCAAAAAAGAGATTTCTTAGGCGCTTTCTTCAAGATCAAGGTTGCTGTTGATCATATTATTGTATTATAATCTTTTTCATCTTTAAAAAAAAAAAAAAAACCCCAAAAAAACACCAAAACTATAAAACATAAATAAAAATTTCTGATTTTGCTAATTTTTTTTTCGTGTTTTATCCTTTTTGGTTTTGAAACTAACAGCATATCTCCATTGTAGACACAATACATTTTATAGCATCCTTTACTGGTAAACTTCTGCAAAGTGAAGTTGTGGACCAATAAACACATAACTCCTATTCTACAATACAGCTAGGGATGAGGTTCAGGTTCACAGCTGCAATGGGTTCAAGATAAGGAAAGAGGGGAGTGTAGTAAGTGTAATATTAAAGCATTTCCATTTTATTAAAATCACAATGTGCAACTTACCTAATAAGGAACAAAGGTCACTGTTGGATCAATACACCAGGCTATGGACACTGAGAGGGAGCACCGATGCATCCAGAAATGCCCTGTCAGCATCCATAGCCCAGTGTATTGAGCCGACTATTGCACAGTGTCCATATCAGGAGGTGTATATAAGTGGATGCCAGTAATTATCTTTATATACACTAACCTGGCGGCGTTTTTAACCTTTGTGCACCGTTCACCTTTTGCCACAATTGGCTCAAGAGGAATCCTGAAGGTGGGAGATTTGGGGTAAAGGGAATTTTTGTGCAGATTCACTTGGGAGAATTTTTTCTTTCAAATAGCTTTTATTAATAATAAAAGAAACATTAAAAGTAAAGGTTCTGACTGTGGAAACACAATGCACTGCATGACCTTTGAACTATGGCCAACAGACTTAGAATGACAAATAAAAGGGTTGAGAGGGGAACAGAGCAGACATAATGTAAGTGAATTGGAAGCTGTTGTAGGGAAAGAATAGGGTAAGCAGGCAAAATGCATAGTGAGTGATAGGAGTCAGTTAGGACATTGTACTGCAATCCTGACAGCTAGCTCCTTGTGCAATCAACCCATTTCTTGTCTTTTTTGTTCTTATTATTGCGGATTTTATTTGTATTTCATTTTAATTTGTGATTAATTTTAGGTCAGTAGCCACTTTTAGCTGCTGTTCCAGCCGTAGCATTTTTTCTCTTTGCTTCCTTCTCTTTTATTTCAGAGTCTCATATTTTTGGGACTTTTTTGGTGTGTTTATTTGTTTTTAGTTTATGTTAATAGGGTCCTTCTTTTAGGGTGCTTTAACACCAGCAGACCGATCATGTTCTCTATAAAGCGGCAAATGTCAGCGAACATCCGCCGACACCTGATCCAATTTGATCTGCTAAAAACAGATGGAGGAAGATCCATTCTCCATCCGCCCGGCCGATTAGATGACAGTCAGATGGAACCAGACAGGCAGTCTGTTTCCATCCAACTGCCCCATAGAGAACAGCGGCTGTGTCCTTGTCTGCTCTGTATAGCAGAGCATACACAGAGCTGTCAACCGCCTGCTCAGCGGGGGTCATCAAAAAGATCCCCTGCTGAGCAGGCAGATCCGATTGACGGATTACGCTCTGTCTGAAAAGGGCATTAGGTTGAACAGCTTTTTTTTGCTGCAAGGCTTCCTTTTAAAAAAATGTAGGCTTTTGTTTCAGAGATTGAATTTTGGGGGTTTTAATATCTTTTGTGGGCTTTTTTTATTTATTTATTTTTTTTATGTTGATAATGATAAAACCTTTTTTATGTTTGAAGTCCTCAAAGTGAAGCATTCACTTGTTACTGACCATCTGCTCATGGAGCTGCTTTTTGTTAATTTTATATTAGGGTTTCCTCAGTGTTACTCTGAACTTTTATACATAAGAGGTACAGTTACACTCAGGGTGCCATTTCTACAGACATATTATTCAGTTTATAGTTTCAAAATTATTTCCTAAAATAAGGTCTAGGGTTGTTTTCAGACATCGAGCTGCCCCAGGCACAACTGAAAACTACTTAATTTTTTACAAGATTGCCCCTTGTATCATATGATTATTTTATTAAAAACTAAACTTCGAATGCAGTTTTGGAATTAGCATAATGTGTGATTTCTATACAGAGCACCTTTTAAACCATATACAGGGGAACAGAGAGATTGTTTTACATTTCTTGAACTATAGGGAGTTGTATGATTCCTCCTGATAACCCCTGCACATTTTTCAGGATATTCCCTTGATGAATTTAGCCATAAATCTCTAGAGATGTACAAAGAAAGAAATAACAAAAAACGTCTTGCAATGTGTAAAGTTTGAGGCTTGGTACTGCACCCTTTAACTTTACTACCCCAGGCAGTGGACTACAAGTGCATGTATGGTAAAAAAAGCCTTCTAAATATGCACTTTAATCACTTGCTGACTGCGTAACGTACATTTACTGTGGCAGGTTGGCTGTATTGCCCAAAATTATGTACCTGTATGTCATTTCGTGCAATAGCCTCTGGAGGGGCACGCATGCACCGCCGGAGACCCAATCGTATGCTGATTAGACAGAGGGGGAGCCAATCAGTGGGTTCGTTGGCCCCAATGTCTGCCGCGATCGTTCCCAAGAGAGGCAGAACAACGGCTGTCTGACCGGGGAGAAGATGGAGATCTTGTGTTTCTGCTAAGCAGGAACAAGGAGCTCTGTCTTTCCCCAGTTAAAGCACCCCCACACAGTTAGCAAGCACCCCCTAGGGACACATTTAACCCTTTAATCGCCCATGATGTTAACCCCTTCCCTGCCAGTGTCATTAGTACAGTATTAGTGCATATTTTTTTAGCAATGATCACTGTATTGGTGTCACTGGTCCCCAAAAAAGTGTCAAAAGTGTAAGTCAGGTGTCTGCTTTGTCCTCCGCAATGTCGCAGTCCCACTATAAGTTGCTGATCGCCGCCATTACTAGTAAAAAAATAAAAATTTCATAAAAATTTCCCATTCTTTGTAGATGTTATAACTTTTGCGCAAACCAATCATAATATGCCTTTTGGGGTTTTTTTCACCAAAAATATGTAGCAGAATACATATTGATCTAAATTAATAAAGAAATTAGATTTTTTACATTTTTTTTATTGGAAATGTTTTATAGCAGAAGGTAAAAAATATTGTTTTTTTTTTTTAAATTGTCGCTATTTTTTTGTTTATAGCACAAAAAATAAAGACCACAGAGGTGATCAAATACCACCAAAAGAGCTTATTTGTGGGGAAAAAAGGGCATGGATTTTTTGGGTTGAGCGTTGTACGACTGCGCAATTGTCAGTTAAAGTAACAGTGCTGTATCACAAAAAATGGCCTGGTGATTAAGGGCTAAAGTGGTTAATGCAATCTTCCAGAAAGTTAAATAAAAAAAGAAAAATGTAATAGCAGTCAATATGGTTGTAAATATATTCACACATTCCTGCCACACTGCATAGCCTGGATAGTGACACTTATTTACTGTTGCACATTGGCAGTTTACTTTGTTACTAGCCCAATCATTTGACCATGAGGGAGTATCACCACTTCAAAGGGTCTTCTTTGTATTCTTTTTTTTTTTCTTTTAAGATAAATACAATTCTACTCTTTGGGTATCTGAAAAAAAACAAAAAAAACAATACAATTGTTAGCATTGAGCAACGCAACTGAATCCTAACTCGACAACAGTGTAGATTCTTCCACGTATCTACCCTGCACACTAAGAGCAGAGCAAAATGTCAGAGCCTCTTGCAGAAAAAAATGCTCAATGTACACTTGAAAATGCCAAACACTCCTAAAAACACAATTTAGGAGCGTTTATGTGCGTTTAGCATTTTCTTCTGTCTGGAAATGCCTCTTAAAATGAACATGTGATGGTTATTTTTTTTCTCTAAACTCCTCTTGAAATATGCCTCTAAACGCACTAATGTGCATGGACACATAGGGTATTTCAGGAGAAAAAAATGCAAAACTCCTGTAGAAGCAGTGTTTTTTTTTTTTAAAACAGTGTGCATGGACCTTTAATCTGTTATCTGCTATGGTTGGACAATAGTGTACAATCTTCCACTTATCTGATTTCTGATCATATTGCACCAAACTAATAAGCAAAACATTTACTACATCAGTGGGTCTCTTTGAATGCTAAACTGTTCACATTAAGCATAACTCCAATGAAACATATAAATATCCTATGGTCATGCATTTCCTAAAAATAACTGTATTTGAAAATATTGCTAGTATTACCCCTATAACTTATCCTACCAGTTAATTTGGTGCTGATATGTTCAGGTAGCTAGTATAATGGTACCTTTGTGATAAAAATAAAGATGAAGTGTTATGTTGCTCATCATACCTTGTCAATGTTAAAGCGGAGTTCCATCCTGGGAATACATTTTTTAATAAAAATACCCCCGGGACAGTCAGGGCTAGTACATTCCACAATGGCTAGCCTCTGATCTGTCCCGGGTTGCACTTACCTTTTAGGAGAAATACTTACCTTGAAAAAGTATTGTCCAGCGCTGCCATCTCAGGTGTGGGCAGCTTGAAGCCAGCGCGATCCTCTTCTGCGTCCTCTTCCGTCTTCTTCGGTCCCACGATGCACTGCACTGGCCCCGCCGTCACTTCCGGTGCGCGTGCGTCATCCCTCCACAGCTTCTGGGCATGCCCAGAAGCTGTTTAGAAGGGAATGACACGCGCGCACCGGAAGTGACGGCGGGGCCGGTGCAGGCACATTGATTCCTGGGAGCGATGACGTTCAGCTCCCAGGAATCATTGCAACGACGAATCGCCGTGGCCGCCGAGGGGAGGAAGAAGGAAGTAAGGTAAGTATATTTTCTTCTATACGAGGTAAGTAAAAAAAATTGCGATTATCCATTTGTTTTTCAGGTAACCCGGAGCGAGAAGATGGAGGTAAGTATAAATTTAGGGTGGAACTCCACTTTAACATCAGTTGCCCTAATCAAGTTTCCTAAATAGGAATGGGCCGAACACCCCCCTGCTCAGTTCGCACCAGATCGTATCAAACAGGGAAAAGGTTCTAGCGAACATGCAAACTCGATTAAAGTCTATGGGACACGAACATGAAAAATCAAAAGTCCTCATTTCAAAAGCATATATACAAGATATTGCAAAGTAAAGTGTTTTGGGACCTGGGTACTGCCCTGGGGGACATGTATCAATGCAAATTTTTTTTTTAAATTATCTTTTTTAAAGGAGCAGTGATTATAATAATGCTTAAAATGAATCAATAAAAGGGAAAAATGTCTTTACATAGCTTGCCTGGGGGGGGGGGGGGGGGGGTCCCCTTGATGTGCCTGTAAAGTGGAGCATCTGTACAATGTATGGAGCCTGCTGCAGCAATACTGACATTTCTAAAGGAAAAAATGTAATTTAAACTTGCTCATGACTGTAATGTATTGTCTGCTCCCAGCAATACAGATAATAAAAAAATGAGAAAAAACAGCCAAAATTTAACGCCAACATTTTTAAAAAAAGGAATAGGGTCCCATCCCCCCCAAAACCCATACCAAACCCTTATCTGAGCATGCAGCCTGGCAGGTCAGGAAAGGGGGGATGAGTGAGCGCCCCCCCCTTCCTGAACCACACCAGGCCACATGCCCTCAACATGAGGGGGTGGGTGCTGTGGGGCAGGGGGGCCAAAGTACCTTGTTGATGGGGTCAACTCGAACAGACAGCACATCCCTATTCCTGAATAGCTCATGCCCTCTGTAAAGTGCCTACTAGTAGAAAAGAAAATAGAAAGGAAAATGTGCTGTGAGTAGAGAAAATAGAACAGCCATAAAATGTTTTTATGTGGTAAATTAAAAAGTAAACCAACATTCCTTTTGATGCATATGTAAGCTCTCTACCTATAACTGTCAACCTACCACAAACTAGCCTAGAGATCATATACATCTAAAGGGATACAGGCACTGCTTTGTAACAACTATCCATGCATCTGTTAATATGCACCTAAAGGAAATTTGAAACACTGGACCCTTGATGACCCTAGTACAACTCTGAAAAGCATGAAAGAAAGATATAAAAAAATATTATTTGAGCAAGGCTGTTTGGTTTGCCTTGATACATTAAAGGACTTAAGGTGTTTTTTCTTCAAATATTCTATTTTTGTCACAGTGAAGCTGGGAACTTCCATGTGTGTTTCCTTCAGGGCTTGTTGAGATTGTCATGCTTTTTTCCTTCTTCCTTGCAGGAAAACATCTTGGAATGTATAAAGAGATCAGTCCTCTTCTCCAAACATGACAAAGAAGATGCATCACAATTATACAGCAATTGGTTTCATCTGCTTTGCTACCTGCAGCAGACTAATATAAAACACATCTTTCAGAGTAGCACAGAAAGATGTAATCTTTTCCCTAAGGTGATATTATGCAGGAAGACTTTTAGAAAGGGCTGTTTTTTTTTTTTTTTTTCATGCAATAGACGTTTCTATTGTTATTTTAACCATGACAGCAAGATAATATGGATTTTTAAGTAAAAATGTGTGAAGACTAACTCATTATAGACCAATATAGCAGAACTAAATGCAGGCAGTAGAAAAGCATTTACTTTAAGACATAGTGCATAAATATATTTGTTATGTCCAAAAGGCTTGACTGCAAAATATTTCTATAGCTTGTTCAATGGCAGTCTCACCTTTATCGATCTATAGTGGCAATTTATTGTTTATTATGGGTAGAGAAAATAGATGTTTTAAACTATGGTGGTTATTTATAGAAATAAAGAGAGAAATCCATTCATCAAAACAATGCAGTCAAAGGGAACTACAGTCAAAGAAAAGAAAAACCCATTTTCAAGCAATTATAATGGCTTTTACGTACGTAAAAAAAAAAAGTATATTTTTATGCAGCTCCTGATCGATTCTATGAATGTTCTATTAAATACTTTTGGACCTTTAACCACTTTAAGACCGGAGGATTTTCCTGCTCAATGACCAGGCCACTTTTTTCAACTTGGCACTTCGTGACTTTAACTGACAATTGCGCGGTCATGCAATGCTATACCCAAACAAAATTTACGTCCTTTTTTCCCACAAACAGAGCTTTCTTTTAGTGATATTTGATCACCTCTGCGCTTTTTATTTTTTGCGGTATTAATAAAAAAAGAGCAAGAATTTTGCGACAAATTTACATTTTCTACTTTGGCTGTTAAAAAATGTCCAATATATTCAATTTTTGTCATATATTTAGGCCAAAATGGATTTAGCTACATGTCTTTGACAAAAAAATTCTCAATGAGCGTATTTTTAACCACTTTAAGACCGGAAGATTTCACCCCTTCCTGACCAGGCCATTTTTTGCGATTCGGCACTGTGTTACTTTAACGGACAATTGCGCGGTCGTGCGACGCTGAACCCAAATAAATTTTTTTCCCAGCTTTCTTTTGGTGGTATTTGATCACCTGTGCGATTTTTAATTTTTGAAAAAAAGAGCGACAATTTTGAAATAAATAAAACAATATTTTTCATATTCTAATATATAACATTCCCCCAAAAAAATGTACAAATCAAAACATTTTTTAACATTTTAGACCAATTTGTTTTCTGCTATATATTTTGGTAAAAAAAAATCGCAATAAGCGTATTTTGATTGGTTTGCGCAGAAGATACTAACTACGGGAAAGATTTGTCATTTTTATTTTTTTTTTTTACTAGTAATGGCGGTGATCTGCGATTTTTTTGTGGGACTGTGACAGATCAGACCCCTAACTGACATTTTTGACACTTTTGGGGGGCCAGTGACATTACTACAGTAATCAGTGCTAAAAATATGCACTGTTACTGTAATAATGACACTGGCAGGGAAGGGGTTAACACTTTTGGTGACCAAGGGGTTAAATGTGTGCCTCATGCTTACCAATGGGTGTAGGGGGAGGGGGTTCTGTGACACAGACAGAGATCGCAGGTTCAGCTATGCTGAATCCTGTGATCTGTCCCTGTCTGTCACAGAGAAGATCCGCCCGCTTTGTTTACACAAATGGGGAATAGAGATGGCGATCGCCTGCTCGACTCCGGCTGTGTCTAAACTCAGAGGGAGCGAGCCTCCGGAGGCCCGCGGCAATGAGACAGGGAGGAATCCAGCGATGTCGGTCTACGTCGCTGGACCCAGGGCTGCCACCTTGCTGCAGTAGCAGCAACGTGAGCAGTCCTAAAGTGGTTAATGACCAGGCCATTTATTGCGATACGCCACTGCATTACTTTAACTGACAATTGCACGGTCATGCGACGCTGTACCCAAATAAAATATATGTCCTTTTTTTCCCACAAATAGAGCTTTCTTTTAATGGTATTGGATCACCTGCAGTTTTTTTTTCTTTTCTTTTTTTTTTTTTGTTGCACTATTAACAAAAAAAGAGCAACAATTTACAAAAAACAAAAAACAAAAAAAAAAACACTTTCTGCTATAAAACACAGCCAATAAACAAAATGTAAAAATCCAATTTTTTTCATCAATTTAGGCCAATATGTATTCTGCTACATATTTTTGGGAAAAAAAAAATCCCAAAAAGGATATATTGATTGGTTTGCGCAAACGTTATAGCGTCTGCTAACGATATTATGTTTTTATGGAATTTTTATTTATTTTTGTTTTTGTTCTAGTAATGGTGGCGATCAGTGATTTTTAGCGGGACTGCAACTTTGTGGTGAACAAATCATACATCTAACTGACACTTTTGACACTTTTTGGGGACCAGTGAAAAAATGCACTGTCCCTGCTCTAATGACACTGGCAGTGAATGGGTTAACATCAGGGGTGAACAAAGGGTTAAATGTGTACCTAGGGGGGGCTTACTAACTGTGGGGAGGTTACACTGATTAGGGGAAGAGAGATCCTGGTTCTTGCTAAGCAGGAACACAAGATCTCCATCTTGTCCCCTTGCAGAATGGTGATCTGTCTTGTTTTCATAGGCAGATTGCCGTTCTGCCTCTACCGGGGTTGATCGCGGGTGGCCAGCAGACAATCGGGTCCATCGGACCCATTGATTGACATCCCCGCTAGGCAATCATGGTGCGATCGCTCCTCCGGTGGCGTGATGGCGCCATTTAGTGGCTATTGAATGAAACGGCATACAGGTACGTTATTTTGCGCAATGGCGCCACTATGCAGCAGCCGGTCGGCAAGTGGTTAATGTTCTTCTGCAATATGCTTCTATAATCTTCAGTGAAAAACTTACTTTTTTGAGTTTCAGTTATTTCACTTTGAGCCCTCCTTACCCCCCCCCCCTCCTCCACCACCACCTCCGCGCACCATCCACAAAAATATGACATTTTCAGGTCCAGGAAAGAAAGACTTCTGGTATGTTTTTGTCTCTCTGTAAATTAAGCTGGGATAGTAAATATATAAATAATAAAGATTGCAATAAAGTAAAAAATCAGCATCCGAAAATATTTATCACAATATAAGAAAACCTGTCATAGATTTGGGTAATTAAAACTCAGAAAATTATGAAAGAAATGCATAACAAGAGGAAATATGAACAAACCCCCCCCCCCCCAAAAAAAAAGAGGTTGTCATCTTTAAAAACTGCACAACAAAACCATGAATTGATCCAGAGATACTGGAAAGCAGTTAAGTGTATATGCAAATATCAACTTTTTTTCAATAAGTGTTAAATTGACCCTCACCCTTTCCCATTTTCCCAACTCTCTCTGTTTGTCATCGAAGACACCTAAAATATGACAGGAACAGCAGTGAGCCAAGCCCAGATTAACTTTTCCAGGAAAAGTTGAGATCTGTCTACAACCTAAATTGCCTGTATCTCTGGATGATTTTGACATTTAACATAAAGTCTTCATGTAAGAGCATTAAAATAATAACAGACATGGAACAGAAGATATTTCTCCATGAAAAAACAAGTGAGTTGTCAGAACTTAATTCCACTTTCTCTAAAAAATAAATATAGTATTTAAAAATTGCCACACAAGCAACTTTGTATTTCAATGTTTTAAAAAAATGACTCTTTCATTTCATTCTGATGCCACTGTAATTTTCTAAAATTAAAAAAAAAAAATGCAATGCAGTATAGCAACCTGGAGGCCTTTTTTTTCACAGTTGGTGTACAGAAGACCCACAGAAAAGCCATTTCCTGCTTATGTGATTGCTGCATTGATTTTCTCAGAAGTCAGCACTAAGTTAAAGTAGAATTTTAGGCATCCTCTCCAGCAGGATTTTCATTTTGGAAAGATACTTACTAAGAGTTACACACTTCTAAAGTGATACAGCCTTTGCAACTTTCTTCTTTAGAAAAAGTCTAAATTCACCTACATGCTTATGCCATCCATACACAAAGTGAATTTTTTTCCTGCAACCACAGTTGCATGGTGTACCCAAGTTGATTGAACAATCAACTTGATATATTCAGCCTGCCCATTATTGGTTTGAATCTCGGGCCATGCTACATAAACCATGTATGGCCAGCCTTCGGCAAGTCTTTGCACGGTAATAATGATGAAGCTAAATATCACATGATTCAAGCACTTATCTCAGGATGTTTGCCTGCACATGCTACATGAACAAAACTGACCTGTCAGAGATTGGCATAGGTTTTCATTTCAGTTGGCTGTACAGTAATTATAGTGGAGCATGATTCTTTTTGAAAGAAAAAGAAACATGGACCTAATATCACTAATGTCTACCAATCCATGTTATCTACAGTATGCATGTGAGTTAAAAAGAAAAAACAAATTGTTAGCTTCAGCATCTATGCAGCTTAGAGGAGAGGAAATGGGGAAAATGGAGAAAAGACAGTTTTATGGGAATATTAACACGTCCTTTACTTTATCCTACATACATTTAGCAACCTGTGGGTGCCAATGCCAAATTCAGTGGAAAAAAGAGAAGCTAGGCCTAACGTCTCACAAAATAGGCGGACTTAGCAGGTACAACATGAGGCAGTATATATAAAATATCACATTTTTTTTACAAAATAGATTTAAATAGAACAAACATAAATATTAAAACATAATAGCACCCTCTACATTCAGTAAGTCAACAGGTACCCAATTCCTAAATATGGAGATAGCGAGCCAAGCTGTATTGGAGAATGTATAGAAGTCCAACAGTGAAATTAGTAAATGAGATGTCAATATGGATCACCAAATGCGGCCCAAGTTTGCTCCATACTTATACGTCAACGCGATTCGCAAGACAAACTTGCTTCTTCAGGACTGATTGGTTGGTGCTGTTATCGAATTCAAAAATATACAGTATTATATTTATCTCATATCACATTTCAATGCATATATTATCTACTATTGCTTATATGTTTCAACATTTTTATATGCCAAATACATTTCTTAGGATAGTTATACTGGGACTTAAAAGTCTACACCTGGCAGAGATATAAAATGTATATCAATATACTGTACCATATCTCCTTTTTCCTGAAGACCATTTTATCCATTGAAATTTCTTTTTTTTTTTTAACACAGAACAACTAGCCACGGACAGGCAGATATCTTCTGGGAATGGCAGGCCCATTGCTTCCATTCTCCCCTCTTCCTTTTTACACTTTCTGAGCCGATTTGTTTCATTTCACAAGCAAGCAGGTTTCTGACTCCAGCATGGCAATATCATAATACTTTGGATGGACAAGCATCATAGCCATTGAAAACATAGCACTGCTGAAAAAAAATTTATTTCCTTCAATATTATTACATAGTTACATACATAGTTACATAGTAGTTGAGGTTGAATAAAGACAATAGTCCATCCAGTTCAACCTGTGTAGGTGTGTGTGGACGTAATTATTTCTCATACCCCTGAAAGTTTTGATCCTTGAGATGTATGTCCAAAAATCTTTTAAAAGTAGCCATACTCCCCGCGGTTACTACCACTTGTGGTAGAGAATTCCACAATCTTGTAGCCCTTACTGTAAAAAAACCCCTGCGTAGCCTAAGGTTAAATCTCTTCTCCTCTAATCGCATTGTATGGCCTCATGTTCTCATGCATTCATTGCGACTGAACGTTTTTTTTTTCTATGTTGAGATCACCATTGAGGTACTTGTAAATTGCTGTCATGTCCCCTCTCAGGCGTCTAATTTCCAGGGAGAAAAAAATCAAGCGCTTGTAAGCGCTCTTCATAATTAAGGTCCTCCAATTCCCCTAATCAGTTTAGTTGCTCTTCTCTGGACTCTCTCCAGCTCCTTCACATCCCTTCTGAGGGGTTATTGCATAATCATGTTCAGTCTCAATTAAACAGATGCCAGTGTGAGACATTGTGAGCATAAGACAGGGAGGAATGGTGAGAAGATAAATGAGGACTTCTATAAATCAAGACCAGGGAATTCATTGCGGACTTCATCCCTGATATGCAGGGATTTGAGGCATACCCCATGGATAGTGCCAGGGCACTATCTGAATAGACATAATGGCATTCTGTGTGCCCTGCCCCCATCATTCAAAAATACTGCATGTCTTCTAGTGTGAGGAAGCAATTTGTTCTAGAGATGTGAGCTGGGATATCATGCATTTGTAGTGTGACTTCAATGATGCATAGTTGTGGATTATAAACAGGCAATTCATCTGTGACTCGTAGATTATACTGAAGGAGGCAAAGTCTCATTCAACTCACTATCTGCTTCCCTGCAGTATAAATGCCTTTGGAAATAAATTCCTACAAGGGACAAGAAGCTAGTAATTTAAAAAAACTAAAGTATTCAGGATAACTAGCTAGGAGAATGGTATGTTCTTATACTGCAAACATTGGGAGGTGTAAATGGGGTTAAGCTTCCTGTAGAGGTTTTAATATGGAACATGATTAAGCATTGCTAGCAAGTTGGTAAAGGAGTAGAAACTGTTAAATGTAAAATAATACATAATATAAAAAAAAAAAATTCTATCAGTGTACATAAATGGGAGTACAGTGTTAAGCTGGCCCTACACTAATAGATTTTACAAACATTTCTACAAAATGCTCATACATTATTAAAAGTTTGTTCTTTAGAGAAACAAATTCAAAGGGAATTATACTAGTGTATGACCAGCTTTAGTTAGACCTCATTGGAATACTGGGGTTGATTTACTAAATTGGAGAGTGCGAAATCTGGTGCATCTCTGCATGGTAACCAATCAGTTTCTAACTTCAGCTTGTTCACGTCTGCTTTGACAAAAAATGTTGAAAGCTATGCAGAGCTGCACCAGATTTTGCACACTCCAGTCTTAGTAAATCAACCCCACTGTGTCCAGTTCTCAAGACCTCACTTACACAAAAATATTGATAAGGTTGAGTAAGTACAAAGACATAAATGATGCAAGGTCAGAAGAATTAATTATGTCAGGAGAGAGCAGAGTCTAACCTAGAGGGTGCTGGGGTAGGCTTTGACCCCAGGTATTATTCCCACCCCCCTCCCAGGTCTCTGAGAGTTTTACTGTCCCCCCTCCCCCCTTCTGTGCAGTGGTTGGTCGCCAAAACTGCCTGTATCCTAAAAAAAAAACAATGGCGTTATGTATGCCGTGCCCCCATCATTTGCAGAGGAACAGAAGTGAAACTTCCTCTGTCCAGACTTGCAGCCTGCTCTGTTTTTAAGCTCCCACCCTCTGCTTGGCCCCAAAATGTATGGGCCAATCTGATTGGGGCATTTGAAGTACGGAAGCACAAGTTCTGTTTAATCATCCTAATCTAATGACAGCCTAATAAATGCCCCCTTGCACTGCCTCTGTACTACCTGGAAGTAATGTTAGATTTCTGGGTCATGACACATGGAACAGAAGCATGTTGATTAACAGGAAATACTGGTTCATAGCATCCTTGTCACACTGTGTAACAGACTGTCATTGACTCACACACTGTTGTCATTTTTTTTTACTTTAGCCCCAGGTCAGACAGACTAAATATGGCCCTGGGAGAAAGTAGAAGACTTAATTTGTTCAGTCCCAAGGAAAGAAAGAAAAAGTGTGTGGGGGGCATGATTCTATACTTTAAATACGGAAAGGGTGCGAATAAAGTTCAGGGCCATATTTTCAATATTAAGCTGGTCTCAGAACATAAGGACATGACCTCAAACTAGCAGAAGGAAAGTTCATGTCAGAATGTTAGTAATGTTAGAAAGTATTATTTTACTGAAAGTATTATTAACTGAAAGAGTAGTATATGCTGGGAACAAGCTTTCAGTAGTAGAGACTGTAAATCAACAGTAAGTGAATTTCAAAATTTTTTAAGTAAACATAGGTAAAAAATGAGACAAAGACGTTTGAAAAAAAGTCCAAGGACCAATTGTTTTTCCTCTGCTGATATTTCACCAAAGCTCTTAATTTTTTTTTTTTTTTAAATAATAAAAAAGAAAATGGTAAAAAATAATAGAAAAATAAAATAATAAAAAGCAACTGACACTATCCACTGCCCTACTGACACCAACCTCTGCCCTACTGACATGTCCACTGTTCTACTAACATCGTCCATTAGCCTACTGCATTTTAAGATTTTTACATTTCTTTAGAGTGTGTATATATATATATATATATATATATATATATATATACATACTGTATCTCACAAAAGTGAGTCCACCCCTCACATTTTTGTAAATATTTTATTCTATCTTTTCGTGTGACAACACTGAAGAAATATCACTTTGCTACAATGTAAAGTAGTGAGTGAACAGCTTGTATAACAGTATAAATTTGCTGTCCCCTCAAAATAACTCAACACACAGCCATTAATGTCTAAACCGCTGGCAACAAAAGTGAGTACACCCCTAAGTGAACATGTCCAAATTGGGCCCATTTAGCCACTTTCCCTCCCCAGTGTCATGTGACTCATTAGTGTTACAAGATCTCAGGTGTGAATGGGGAGCAGGTGTGTTAAATGTAATATTATCGCTCTCACTCTCTCATACTGGTCACTGGAATTTCAACATGGCACCTCATGACAAAGAACTCTCTGAGGATCTGAAAAAAAAGAATTTTTGCTCTACATAAGGAGGTCCTAGGGTATAAGAAGAGTGGCAAGACCCTGAAACGGAGCTGCAGCGCAGTGGCCAAGAGTGCACGGGTTCAGCATCATATCCAGAGGTTGTCTTTGAGAAATAGACGTATGAGTGCTGCCAGCATTGCTGCAGAGATTGAAGGGGTGAGGGGTCAGCCTGTCAGTGCTCAGACCAGTGCTCAGACCAGTGCTGATTACTGCATCAAATTGTTCTACATGGCTGTCGTCCCAGAAGGAAGCCTCGTCTAAAGATGATGCACAAGAAAAATCACAAACAGTTTGCTGAATACAAGCAGACCTAAAGACATGGATTACTGGAACCATGTCCTGTAGTCTGATGAGACCAAGATAAACTGATTTGGTTCAGATGGTGTCAAGCGTGTGGTGTCAACCAAGTAAGGAGTACAAAGACAAGTGTGTCTTGCCTACAGTCAAGAATGGTGGTGGGAGTGTCATTGTCTGGGGCTGCATGAGTGCTGCTTACACTGGGAAGCTACAGTTTATTGAGGGAACCATGAATGCCAACATGTACTGTGACATACTGAAACAGAGCATGATCCCCTCCCTTCAGAGACTGGGCTGCAGGGCAGTATTGCAACATGATAACGACCCAAAACACACCTCCAAGACGACCACTGCCTTGCTAAAGAAGCTAAGGGTAAAGGCGATGGACTGGCCAAGCATGTCTCCAGACCTAAACTCTATTAAGCACCTGTGGGACATCCTCAAATGGAAGGTGGAGGAGCGCAAGGTCTCTAACATCCCCCAGCTTTGTGATGTCATCATGAAGGAGTGGAAAAGGACTTCACTGGCAACCTGTGAAACTCTGGTGAACTCCATGCCCAAGAGGGTAAGGCAGTACTGGAAAATAATGGTGACAAAATATTGACACTTTGGGCCCAATTTGGACATTTCTACTTACTTCTACTTTCACTTTTGTTACCAGCGGTTTAGACATAATGGCTGACTGTTATGCAAGCTGTACACTCACTACTTTACATTGTAGCAAAGTGTCAATTCTTCAGTGTTGTAACACGAAAAGATATTAAATATTTACAAAAATGTGAGGGGTGTACTCACTTTTGTGAGATACTATATATATATATATATATATATATATATATATATATATATATATACCCACACATGTGTGTTTGAGTTTTGGGGTGCATACCCTAATCCAGTGTTTCTCCACTCTGGTCCTCAGGGCACACTAACAGCCCAGATTTTAAGTATTACCTTGGGGAGATGCAGATTAGAATACTGCAATCACTGAGCAGCAAATGATATCACCTCTGAGGTATTTTAGTTTTCTTCCATACCTGGCCTGTTAGTGTGCCCGGAAGACAGGAGTTGAGAAATACTGCCCTAATCCAATAGGCTGCGCACACCTTTGGCAAACACAACCATTCAAAGAAAACAGCAAAAAAAGTAAATTAAAAAAAAATAGTAAAAAAAAAGAAATGTCAATAATAAAAATTATACAAATAAAAAAAATATACAGTATATCATGAAAAGAATTTATTTAGTTGCAATATTGTATTAAAAATCAATTTAAGCTGGCAGCCATAAATATTCCAATAGTTTATTTCCTATATATAAATGAGTGCAATATTCTCTAAACTTTATTCAACTTCACAGTTAAAGAGTAACTTTATGCCTATTTAATTTCCTAGCAGACAGTTATAAGCTCCTTGGAGTATGCAGCTCATGTAAATCCAGGGCTTTATTACAGAGAGAGAGGGAGACAGAGGAAGAGAGAATACATCTCTTGTGCTTCATCTTTATTTTGATCACGGGTAGCGCATCATGTGTGCTGTAATCATCTGACTTCTTATGCTAAACAGCTATCGCTTATTGTTGGGGGTACTCTAATACATATAAATAACTGTAATTACAAAATGTCTGCCACAGTAATAATTAAGTTTTGATCTTTTGTGAGGAAAAAGAAGCAAGGCTTTATGCTTTAGAGGAAATTACAATCATGACTGACCTCTTGGATTTCATTTGTCATTGTTGTAATAACAGCTTTCATCTTGCTAGGCAACTATAGTATCTATTTTTATTTTTACAAATATATTGTTATTGCACTGCTGCCTAGAAGAAACCCCATTTAGAAGTGTTAAAAAAAGTTCTTAAGTTATTTTTTTAAGCTGATCCATGGATATTTCAATATTCTGAACACTATGTAGGTAATTTGTACTAAAGACTGAGTAGATAAGTTTACCAGTAGAAGTCTGAGAGTGCAGACAATGGTCTCCTGTTCTGGGAGAGTGCATGGGTTCAAATCTAATTGGTATCCAGTCCAAAGCAGGACTTGTTTATTGACATCTTTTAGAACCTGCACATTCCATCACTTAAAGGCTTTGTTGTTGGAGCTTGGTAAATATAGACAGGTGAGCCTCATTCTTACCACACCCAAATCGGCACAAAGCAAGGTCCATAAAGATGTGGATGAGCTAGTTTGGGGTGGAGGGACTTGACTGGCCTGACCTCAACCCGACAGAACACCTTTGGAATGAATTAGAGTGGAGACTGCGAGCCAGGCCTACTTGTCTACCATCAGTGTCTGACCTCACAAATGCGCTTCTGGAAAACATTTTAAACCATTCCATAGACACACTCCTAAACCTTGTGGACAGCCTTCCCAAAAGAGTTATATATAGTATATTCATGAGTTACCTAACCTCCATTTTTACACTTCTTTCATTTTATTGTTGTAACTTATTGTATTCAAGAAAGGCTGTATTGATATGACTCCCTCTGTGAGCAGGTAAGTTGCACAGAACATCCTACAAATTACCACCACCATTACTGTTAGGGGCACCATGAGCACCACGTTAGTGTTTGGTAATAATCCTATATTTTGGTCCCCTCTCTTTAGAAATTCATACAATACTTAAAAGATGGTGTCAACATTAAAGGGAGCCCACATGCCTACAGCATCTCTGCTAGAAGCATAACATAGTCAATATGCCTGCTGATATAATCAAACCATTTAGTTACCAGGTATATGCGTCGTACGGACCTGACAGTGGGGGGAATCACACACAATCTGGTGGCTACAGCCACCGGGATTGTGTGTGAAACTGACAGGCAGACTCCTGCCGATCAGGTGAAAGAATTAAGGTGACTGTGCTGCTGCCCTATTGCTCACAGACACCCCTGGTAACCCCCCCCCCCCTCCTGCACACATCTGCTCTCCTCCTCTTCTTGCTGTGACCCGGAAAGCGACGTCTATGATGACGCTTCCGGGTCAGCCTGCTAAAGGAATGTTTTTCAATGAGATCTGCATTGCAAAAAATTCAGTGGAACCCAGAGGTGACATTCCTTTAATGAGACATGTCTCATTAAAGAGAACCTGTCACCTAAAAAAACATCACATAGGGGTCTTTTTGTCCCCTATGTAATGAAAAAAAAAGTTAAGTAAAAATAAATTGCAAAAAAAATGAAGTTACACCCAAGCACATTTATGTTCGTACGTGCTTATATGTGGAGGTAGGGGAGGCTCAATATTTTTTTTTGGTGGGTGGGCCCCCCAAAAACAATTAAGCCTCCCCTACCTCCACATATACACACATATGAACGTAAACGCATGTGTCGGGGCTACGTTGATTGCGATACACAAGGTACATATTACAGCGCACTCCGGAGTGAGAGCAATAATTCTAGCAGAAGTCCTCCTCCATAACACTAAACTGATACCTAAAGGGGCTTTTGAAGCGTTGTCATAGAAAATATAGGGTACTGAAATTTGTCACCATTTCACACAAATTTAAGGTTTAGCAGGTTGAGTATCTATTTACTCAGCGCAACCTCATCTTTTTTATTTTACCAAAAATGTGGGTAATTTATTGCGTTTGTTTGTCCTAAAATTCACTGTAGTGTGTTTTTTACTGAAATTTGGTGTTTCTTAGACCTTTGCGGTAATGTCGTGTGACACAAAACTTCAGTACAACCTGCCTGCCAGATACTTTTATGATTATTGCTGCCAGAATAGATTGGTAATTAGCAGTTACTCATTGCCCTTTCTTGTTGCTTGCAATTGTTGTCTTTAAAAATTTTTATTTTCAGCCCAGCACATAAAAATAAAATAAAAATATATATATATTTTATTTTATTTCTGGCAGACACTCAAGATGACGATAAGGTTTGCTTGTTATGTTTTGTGATAAGCAAATGTTCCAGGCTGCATTTCTCATCGAAGTGAATAGGGTTCTGTCTGGTAATACAAAAGTTTCCTTGAGCAGATTGACACAGCACTGACAGATCTCAACAGGCTAAATATCCTAAGCATATTGTTACGTTCATGCTGGATAATCATATTTGCTGTTTCTAAGTAAGCTGAATCGACAAGACTTCACTCTTCTTTTTAACTCTTGAATATATTTTCTCATTGTTCAGCTATATTCTTTAAGACATCTCTGCTGCCAAAAGTATTCCATTTGAAATCTATTCTTTGAGCGTGGTCATAACACCTTCTTTCTATACACCCTGATATTACTTCTTCCTGGTGGTTTTGAGAGGAACTGAATTCAAAAAGTGAAGAATTGCTATATTATATGGAAAATGCTGAAGTGATAATTGTGCCTAAGCAGTGCCCTGAAAGGTTTACTTATTTCTCTTGAATTCTTAACTACTTTAAGAACGGAAGGATTTGCCCCCTTCCTCACCAGGCCCTATTTTGCGATTCGGCACTGTGTTACTTTAACAGACAATTGCACGGTCGTGCAATGCTGTACCCAAATAATATTGATGTCCTTTTTTTCCCACAAATAGAGCTTTCTTTTGGTGTGATTTTTATTTTTTGCACTATAAACAAAAAAAGATCGACAATTTTGAAAGAAAATCATTATTTTTCATATTCTGTTATATGATCTCAAAACAAAATGTAAAAATCAAAATTTTTTAACATTTTAGGCCAATTTGTTTTCTGCTACATATTTATGGTAAAAAAATCGCAATAAGCATATTTTGATTGGTTTGCGCAAAAGTCATTGCATCTACTAACTACTGAAAATATTTATGTAATTTTTATTGTTTTTTTTTTACTAGTAATGGCAGCGATCTGCGATTTTTTTGCGGGACTGCGACATTGCGGCAGACAGATCAGATCCCTGACTGACATTTTTGACACTTTTGGGACTACCAGTGACATTACTACAGTAATCAGTGCTAAAAATATGCACCGTTACTGTAATAATGACACTGGCAGGGAAGGGGTTAACCCTATGGGTGATCAATGGGTTAAATGTGAGCCTAGGGGAGTGATTCTAACTGTGGGGGGGGCGTGGCTTCTGAGATGACCATAGAGACATGTGTTCCTATATAGAAGGATCACATGAGCTCTGTGATCATTTCAGGGAGAAGAACGGTCGGCTGTGTTTACAACAGCCGACCGTCCTTCTCTCTCAGCGGTAAGCGATCGAGGGTGTCAGGCGGCAATTGGAGCAACCTAACCCATGCATCAGCTTCCCCGCTGCTGAGTGGGAGCGGGAGTGCGCGCCGTAGGTCTGTGTCGGTTTGCGCAGGAGAGCCACCCTGCCGCAGTAAATAGGCAGCGGGTTGTCGGGAAGGGGTTAAAAAAAAATTAGCAGTGTACTTCCCAGAATGTGAGTGTGCCTAGGCAGAAGTGTATGATTATGTGGTGTTCATGAAGGAAGTATTTACTAAGGTTTATTTCAGGTGAATAATGGCGTAAAAATTACTAGTGTGTGCCCACTGAGCTGGTTGTGGATGGCTGGTGGCTGGTATGGGTTTACAACAGAACATGCTATTGGGTGGCACTGTCAAGGACCTGGCTTTAAAGGTTCTATCAGAATTCTTGTATGTTTTTGAAGAACTGGTGTCTAAATCATGTTATTGTTATTATCTTGTTATTTAATAAAAGCTGTGGCCACATTACTCCAATGAAAATAATTTGTGTCATATTGTATTATTTATGATTTTAATGTTCAATATCACTCCGCCCCCTCAGCCCTACCTGGGCAGAAGATCAGCTGCAGGGAGACAACATGCATACTACTGACTATTTATTTTCCCTATGCCTGCCTTTTAGGGTTCAGCTTTCAGAATTAAATCCCTCTCTAAGCATTAGAGGTACACAGATTTGGAAAGGGGGGGGGGGTTGCATAAGGATAAGCTCTACTCTTCTATGTAACCAGGGTGAGATTTAATATTATTGAGCATCTAAAAAGGTGAGGCTGGAAGAGATTGTTCCACAAGAATGTAAGATTGTCCTGGCTAAATGTGTATTTATATACAGAGCAAACATCCCTTGCACTAGCTTTATTTCAGAAAACATCAAAGATAGCAGTCAAGTTGCTGAGGTGAGAGCAGTGTGTGAAAGTTAGTGGAACTCACTGTGCACTATTGTATATAAGGGAGTAAAGAACACACAATATAGAGTATTGAACAAATGTATTTAAAGTGGAGCTCCACTCAAAAGGGAAAGCTCAACTTATTTGCCCCCCCCCTCTGCTGCCACATTTGCCACCTTTCAGGGGAGGAGGGAGGAGTGGGTACCTAGTTTTGACAGGTACCGATTCCCACTTCCATCTGACTTCACCGCAGTGAACTCACCAAGTCATCACTCAACAAGTTCCACCACCCCTGGGCCAAATACAAAGGGCAGCACGCTTCACACATGCACAGTAGGCTTCACTGTCTGTTTCCATTACCCAAGATGGTGGTGGCAGCACCTGAGAGCCAATTGAAAAATCAGCTTGGGTGAAGACACTGCTGGATTCATGGACAGGTAGGTGTCCAATTATTAAAAGTCAGCAGCCAGAGTATTTGTAACTGCTGGCTTTATTTTTTTTCTGAAGGAGCCTGGAGCTCTACTTTTAGCAATTGTTTTGAAGCATGTATTATTATTAGTAATTATGTGGATGGCACACTGAATTACTCATACACATATTGATACACAAGCAGACTTTATAACCAAGTAGTGTATTCATTTTGGTGCACCGTGATTGAATTTCTTGGCCATATACCCACTTTATTGTTTCATAAGGCATAGATTTTGATATTGTTTATTTAGGAGTTTGTTTATATATATTCACATAGTAATTCATTAGATCAAAAGGTTGTTGCACAACACTTTTTTTTAACACATTGCAGTGTGGGTAGCAACAACACAATAGGGGATTACTGCAACTTGTATATGTTGCTAACTGGGACGAGGTTGCACAGAGAACTTTTTAGTACATTATAATTAGTGTTGAGCGAACACGGACTGTATTATTCGTGTTCGTACCGAATAATTGGATTTTTTTTACCCGAACACGGACACGGACACTTTACTGTATGTTCGGGTAAAAATCCGTGTTCGGTCGTTTTATTTCCGGGTTTTGCATGCTTTGGCGCTCTTTTCATGGCGGGCTTTCAACAGCCAATCAACAATCGTTTAACTGGTGTGCCTTAAGCCATCCCAGCCATGCCTGCAAATGTCTTAGTAGCTGTGATTGGCCGTCTGAAGCATGTGACCAAGTCTTTATAAGTTCGAGGCAGCCGCCGCAGCAGCGTCATTCTGCTGCTTAGCTAAGGGACAGAGCACACATCAATGTGCTGGCTGCTGATTAGGGAAAGATAGGCAGGAAAAAACCATTTGTGTCCGGATAGAATTGAGGGACAGGTCGGAGTGTTTAGGCAGGGCGAGTTGTAGGCATTTTAGGGATAGAGTCTGCTGAATTATAGGGTCAGTGTCTTCTACAAACTACAATCGATATTGCTGTGTGGGGGGTGGGGTGAATCTGCACTCAATCCTGATCTACGATCTCTTCTCAATCCTGTTAGGGACAGAGTCTGCTGAATTTTAGGGAAACTGTGTTCTACAAACTACAATCGATATTGCTGTGTGGTGTGGGATTGGAGATAGGCAGGTGTCAGTGATCCACATCCATTTTTCTGTGTGTGAGCTGCAGTGAACACAATCTTTTTGGGCTGCAGTGAACACAATCTTTTTGGGCTGCAGTGAACACAATCTTTTTGGGGTGCAGTGAACAAAATCTTTTTGGGGTGCAGTGAACACAATCCTTTTTGGTGTGCAGTGAACACAATCTTTGTGGGGTGCAGTGAACAAAATCCTTTGTGGGGTGCAGTGAACACAATCTTTTTGGGGTGCAGTGAACAAAATCCTTTTTGGGGTGCAGTGAACAACATCCTTTTTGGGGTGCAGTGAACACAATCTTTTTGGGGTGCAGTGAACAAAATCCTTTGTGGGGTGCAGTGAACACAATCTTTTTGGGGTGCAGTGAACACAATCTTTTTGGGGTGGAGTGAACAACATCCTTTTTGGGGTGCAGTGAACAAAATCCTTTTTGGGGTGCAGTGAACAAAATCATTTTTGGGGTGCAGTGAACACAATCTTTTTGGGGTGCAGTGAACACAATCTTTGTGGGGTGCAGTGAACACAATCTTTTTGGGGTGGAGTGAACAACATCCTTTTTGGGGTGCAGTGAACAACATCCTTTTTGGGGTGCAGTGAACACAATCTTTTTGGGGTGCAGTGAACACAATCTTTGTGGGGTACAGTGAACAGAATCTTTGTGGGGTGCAGTGAACACAATCTTTGGGGGGTACAGTGAACACAATCTTTTTGGGGTGCAGTGAACACAATCTTTGTGGGGTGCAGTGAACACAATCTTTTTGGGGTGGAGTGAACAAAATCATTTTTGGGGTGCAGTGAACAACATCCTTTTTGGGGTGCAGTGATCAAAATCCTTTTTGGGGTGCAGTGAACACAATCTTTTTGGGGTGCAGTGAACAAAATCCTTTGTGGGGTGCAGTGAACAGAATCTTTGTGGGGTGCAGTGAACACAATCTTTGGGGGGGTACAGTGAACACAATCTTTTTGGGGTGCAGTGAACTCAATCTTTGTGGGGTACAGTGAACAGAATCTTTGTGGGGTGCAGTGAACACAATCTTTGGGGGGTACAGTGAACACAATCTTTTTGGGGTGCAGTGAACACAATCTTTGGGGGGTACAGTGAACACAATCTTTTTGGGGTGCAGTGAACACAATCTTTGTGGGGTGCAGTGAACACAATCTTTGGGGGGGTACAGTGAACACAATCTTTTTGGGGTGCAGTGAACAACATCCTTTTAGGGTGCAGTGAACACAATCTTTGTGGGGTGCAGTGAACAACATCCTTTTAGGGTGCAGTGAACACAATCTTTGTGGGGTACAGTGAACAGAATCTTTGTGGGGTGCAGTGAACACAATCTTTGGGGGGTACAGTGAACACAATCTTTGTGAGGTGCAGTGAACACAATCTTTGTGGGGTGCAGTGAACACAATCATTGTGGGGTGCAGGGAACTCAATCTTTGTGGGGTACAGTGAACACAATCTCATACTTCTGAAGATTTGAGGGTGCTGCCTGTTCCATACTCCCCCTACTCCTCATCTAGCCTTTTAGGGGTACAAACAATAGTAATTGGGGCCTAGTGTGGTTGTGTACGTGTGATATACATACACTTTTTTTGGATCATATTTTCTATTCCGCTATTTAATCAGAAACCTTTGGGGATCAGTTAAATTGGGGGATAGTCTGTGTTGGTACGTGTGAGAGAGATCCACCTTTCCAAGTTGTTGGGGTTCATCTCATACTTCTGAAGGTTTGAGGGTGCTGCCTGTTCCATACTCCCCCTACTCCTAGCCTTTTAGGGGTACAAACAATAGTAATTGGGGCCTAGTGTGGTTGTGTACGTGTGATATACATACACTTTTTTTGGATCATATTTTCTATTCCGCTATTTAATCAAAAACCTTTGGGGATCAGTTAAATTGGGGGATAGTCTGTGTTGGTACGTGTGAGAGAGATCCACCTTTCCAAGTTGTTGGGGTTCATCTCATACTTCTGAAGGTTTGAGGGTGCTGCCTGTTCCATACCCCCCCTACTCCTCATCTAGCCTTTTAGGGGTACAAACAATAGTAATTGGGGCCTAGTGTGGTTGTGTACGTGTGATATACATACACTTTTTTTGGATCATATTTTCTATTCCGCTATTTAATCAAAAACCTTTGGGGATCAGTTAAATTGGGGGATAGTCTGTGTTGGTACGTGTGAGAGAGATCCACCTTTCCAAGTTGTTGGGGTTCATCTCATACTTCTGAAGGTTTGAGGGTGCTGCCTGTTCCATACTCCCCCTACTCCTCATCTAGCCTTTTAGGGGTACAAACAATAGTAATTGGGGCCCAGTGTGGTTGTGTACGTGTGATATACATACACTTTTTTTGGATCATATTTTCTATTCCGCTATTTAATCAAAAACCTTTGGGGATCAGTTAAATTGGGGGATAGTCTGTGTTGGTACGTGTGAGAGAGATCCACCTTTCCAAGTTGTTGGGGTTCATCTCATACTTCTGAAGGTTTGAGGGTGCTGCCTGTTCCATACTCCCCCTACTCCTCATCTAGCCTTTTAGGGGTACAAACAATAGTAATTGGGGCCCAGTGTGGTTGTGTACGTGTGATATACATACACTTTTTTTGGATCATATTTTCTATTCCGCTATTTAATCAAAAACCTTTGGGGATCAGTTAAATTGGGGGATAGTCTGTGTTGGTACGTGTGAGAGAGATCCACCTTTCCAAGTTGTTGGGGTTCATCTCATACTTCTGAAGGTTTGAGGGTGCTGCCTGTTCCATACCCCCCCTACTCCTCATCTAGCCTTTTAGGGGTACAAACAATAGTAATTGGGGCCTAGTGTGGTTGTGTACGTGTGATATACATACACTTTTTTTGGATCATATTTTCTATTCCGCTATTTAATCAAAAACCTTTGGGGATCAGTTAAATTGGGGGATAGTCTGTGTTGGTACGTGTGAGAGAGATCCACCTTTCCAAGTTGTTGGGGTTCATCTCATACTTCTGAAGGTTTGAGGGTGCTGCCTGTTCCATACCCCCCCTACTCCTCATCTAGCCTTTTAGGGGTACAAACAATAGTAATTGGGGCCTAGTGTGGTTGTGTACGTGTGATATACATACACTTTTTTTGGATCATATTTTCTATTCCGCTATTTAATCAAAAACCTTTGGGGATCAGTTAAATTGGGGGATAGTCTGTGTTGGTACGTGTGAGAGAGATCCACCTTTCCAAGTTGTTGGGGTTCATCTCATACTTCTGAAGGTTTGAGGGTGCTGCCTGTTCCATACTCCCCCTACTCCTCATCTAGCCTTTTAGGGGTACAAACAATAGTAATTGGGGCCCAGTGTGGTTGTGTACGTGTGATATACATACACTTTTTTTGGATCATATTTTCTATTCCGCTATTTAATCAAAAACCTTTGGGGATCAGTTAAATTGGGGGATAGTCTGTGTTGGTACGTGTGAGAGAGATCCACCTTTCCAAGTTGTTGGGGTTCATCTCATACTTCTGAAGGTTTGAGGGTGCTGCCTGTTCCATACTCCCCCTACTCCTCATCTAGCCTTTTAGGGGTACAAACAATAGTAATTGGGGCCCAGTGTGGTTGTGTACGTGTGATATACATACACTTTTTTTGGATCATATTTTCTATTCCGCTATTTAATCAAAAACCTTTGGGGATCAGTTAAATTGGGGGATAGTCTGTGTTGGTACGTGTGAGAGAGATCCACCTTTCCAAGTTGTTGGGGTTCATCTCATACTTCTGAAGGTTTGAGGGTGCTGCCTGTTCCATACCCCCCCTACTCCTCATCTAGCCTTTTAGGGGTACAAACAATAGTAATTGGGGCCTAGTGTGGTTGTGTACGTGTGATATACATACACTTTTTTTGGATCATATTTTCTATTCCGCTATTTAATCAAAAACCTTTGGGGATCAGTTAAATTGGGGGATAGTCTGTGTTGGTACGTGTGAGAGAGATCCACCGTTCCAAGTTGTTGGGGTTCATCTCATACTTCTGAAGGTTTGAGGGTGCTGCCTGTTCCATACCCCCCCTACTCCTCATCTAGCCTTTTAGGGGTACAAACAATAGTAATTGGGGCCTAGTGTGGTTGTGTACGTGTGATATACATACACTTTTTTTGGATCATATTTTCTATTCCGCTATTTAATCAAAAACCTTTGGGGATCAGTTAAATTGGGGGATAGTCTGTGTTGGTACGTGTGAGAGAGATCCACCTTTCCAAGTTTTTGGGGTTCATCTCATACTTCTGAAGATTTGAGGGTGCTGCCTGTTCCATACCCCCCCTACTCCTCATCTAGCCTTTTAGGGGTACAAACAATAGTAATTGGGGCCTAGTGTGGTTGTGTACGTGTGATATACATACACTTTTTTTGGATCATATTTTCTATTCCGCTATTTAATCAAAAACCTTTGGGGATCAGTTAAATTGGGGGATAGTCTGTGTTGGTACGTGTGAGAGAGATCCACCTTTCCAAGTTGTTGGGGTTCATCTCATACTTCTGAAGGTTTGAGGGTGCTGCCTGTTCCATACTCCCCCTACTCCTAGCCTTTTAGGGGTACAAACAATAGTAATTGGGGCCTAGTGTGGTTGTGTACGTGTGATATACATACACTTTTTTTGGATCATATTTTCTATTCCGCTATTTAATCAAAAACCTTTGGGGATCAGTTAAATTGGGGGATAGTCTGTGTTGGTACGTGTGAGAGAGATCCACCTTTCCAAGTTGTTGGGGTTCATCTCATACTTCTGAAGGTTTGAGGGTGCTGCCTGTTCCATACTCCCCCTACTCCTCATCTAGCCTTTTAGGGGTACAAACAATAGTAATTGGGGCCTAGTGTGGTTGTGTACGTGTGATATACATACACTTTTTTTGGATCATATTTTCTATTCCGCTATTTAATCAAAAACCTTTGGGGATCAGTTAAATTGGGGGATAGTCTGTGTTGGTACGTGTGAGAGAGATCCACCTTTCCAAGTTGTTGGGGTTCATCTTATACTTCTGAAGGTTTGAGGGTGCTGCCTGTTCCATACTCCCCCTACTCCTAGCCTTTTAGGGGTACAAACAATAGTAATTGGGGCCTAGTGTGGTTGTGTACGTGTGATATACATACACTTTTTTTGGATCATATTTTCTATTCCGCTATTTAATCAAAAACCTTTGGGGATCAGTTAAATTGGGGGATAGTCTGTGTTGGTACGTGTGAGAGAGATCCACCTTTCCAAGTTGTTGGGGTTCATCTCATACTTCTGAAGGTTTGAGGGTGCTGCCTGTTCCATACTCCCCCTACTCCTAGCCTTTTAGGGGTACAAACAATAGTAATTGGGGCCTAGTGTGGTTGTGTACGTGTGATATACATACACTTTTTTTGGATCATATTTTCTATTCCGCTATTTAATCAAAAACCTTTGGGGATCAGTTAAATTGGGGGATAGTCTGTGTTGGTACGTGTGAGAGAGATCCACCTTTCCAAGTTGTTGGGGTTCATCTCATACTTCTGAAGGTTTGAGGGTGCTGCCTGTTCCATACTCCCCCTACTCCTAGCCTTTTAGGGGTACAAACAATAGTAATTGGGGCCTAGTGTGGTTGTGTACGTGTGATATACATACACTTTTTTTGGATCATATTTTCTATTCCGCTATTTAATCAAAAACCTTTGGGGATCAGTTAAATTGGGGGATAGTCTGTGTTGGTACGTGTGAGAGAGATCCACCTTTCCAAGTTGTTGGGGTTCATCTCATACTTCTGAAGGTTTGAGGGTGCTGCCTGTTCCATACTCCCCCTACTCCTAGCCTTTTAGGGGTACAAACAATAGTAATTGGGGCCTAGTGTGGTTGTGTACGTGTGATATACATACACTTTTTTTGGATCATATTTTCTATTCCGCTATTTAATCAAAAACCTTTGGGGATCAGTTAAATTGGGGGATAGTCTGTGTTGGTACGTGTGAGAGAGATCCACCTTTCCAAGTTGTTGGGGTTCATCTCATACTTCTGAAGGTTTGAGGGTGCTGCCTGTTCCATACCCCCCCTACTCCTCATCTAGCCTTTTAGGGGTACAAACAATAGTAATTGGGGCCTAGTGTGGTTGTGTACGTGTGATATACATACACTTTTTTTGGATCATATTTTCTATTCCGCTATTTAATCAAAAACCTTTGGGGATCAGTTAAATTGGGGGATAGTCTGTGTTGGTACGTGTGAGAGAGATCCACCTTTCCAAGTTGTTGGGGTTCATCTCATACTTCTGAAGGTTTGAGGGTGCTGCCTGTTCCATACTCCTCCTCCTACTGCTCAACCATCCTTTTAGGGGTACAAACAATAGTAGTTGGGGCCTAGTGTGGTGGTGTACGTGCGAGATACATACACTTTCTTTTTGATCATATTTTCTATTCCGCTATTCAATTAAAACCTTTGGGGATCAATTCAATTGCGAGATAGTCTGTGTCGGTACGTGTGAGATCCACCTTTCCAAGTTGTTGGGGTTCATCTCATACTTCTGAAGATTTGAGGGTGCTGCCTGTTCCATACTCCTGCTCCTACTGCTCAACCATCCTTTTAGGGGTACAAACAATAGTAATTGGGGCCTAGTGTGGTTGTGTACGTGCGAGATACATACACTTTTTTTGATCATATTTCCTATTCCGCTATTCAATAAAAACCTTTGAGGATCAATTGAATTGCGGGATAGTCTGTGTCGGTACGTGTGAGATCCACCTTTCCAAGTTTTTGGGGTTCATCTCATACTTCTGAAGATTTGAGGGTGCTGCCTGTTCCATACTCCTCCTCCTACTCCTCATCCATCCTTTTAGGGGTACAAACAATAGTAATTGGGGCCTAGTGTGGTTGTGTACGTGCGAGATACATACACTTTTTTTGATCATATTTCCTATTCCGCTATTCAATAAAAACCTTTGAGGATCAATTGAATTGCGGGATAGTCTGTGTCGGTACGTGTGAGATCCACCTTTCCAAGTTTTTGGGGTTCATCTCATACTTCTGAAGATTTGAGGGTGCTGTCTGTTCCATACTCCTCCTACTCCTCATCCATCCTTTTAGGGGTAGAAACAATAGTAATTGGGGCCTAGTGTGGTTTTGTACGTGCGAGATACATACACTTTTTTGGATCATATTTCCTATTCCGCTATTCAATAAAAACCTTTCTAGGG
The DNA here is from genome assembly GCF_965119305.1 of Pelophylax lessonae. Taxonomy (NCBI): domain Eukaryota; kingdom Metazoa; phylum Chordata; class Amphibia; order Anura; family Ranidae; genus Pelophylax; species Pelophylax lessonae. The sequence continues at coordinate 238,011,258 of NC_138773.1, forward strand.
CAAGATCTTAAATTACAGAAATATGAGGAGACCGTCAAATAAGGGCCGTGGCCTGGGTCGTGGTGCTGCTGGTAGAGCTCCTGTTGCAAGGAGAGGACGTGGTCGATCTGTGCCAGCTACACGCACAAGTGAAACACCTTCCTCAAGTGTGAGTAGGCGACAGAACCTGCATCAGTATTTGGTAGGGCATCAAACGCCCCTAGAAGTGATGAGGCCAGAACAAGTTGAGGCGATAGTAGATTGGTTTGCTGCTGACAGTGCCTCCAGTTCCTTCACATTGTCTCCCACCCAGTCTACTGCAGAAAGGTCAGAGTTGGCACCTGCAGCCAATGTCCAACCGTCTTTCACCTCACCCCCTTGCAAATCAGGCCAGCAGTCTGAGCCCCAAGCCATACAGCAGTCTCTTATTCTTTTTGAGGACTCTGTCAGCAGGGTTTCCCAGGGCCATCCACCTAGCCCTGCCCCAGAAGTGGAAGAGATTGAGTGCAGCGATGCCCAACCACTTATTTCTCAAGATGAGTACATGCAAGGATCATCGCAGCACGTCTCCGATGATGACGAAACGCAGGTGCCAACTGCTGCGGCGTTCAGCATTGTGGAGACCGACAAGGAGGGCAGGGGTGAAGACTGGGTGGAAGATGATGTGGAGGACGATGAGGTCCTCGACCCCACATGGAATGAACGTCATGCAGGTGACCTGAGTAGTTTGGAGGAAGAGGCGGTGGTCGCACAGAGCCACCAGCACAGCAGAAGAGGGAGCAGGGTGCAGAAGCGGAGCGGCCGTGCCCTAGACACTACGCCCGCTACTGCCCAACGCAGCAAGGGAACGAGCGCACCAAAGTCAGCTCAAAGGAGTTCTCTAGCGTGGAAGTTCTTTAGAAAATGTGCTGATGACAGGACACGAGTGGTTTGCACCCTGTGCAATCAGAGCTTGAAGCGAGGCATAAACCTTCTCAACCTGAGCACAACCTGCATGATCAGGCATCTAAGTGCAAAGCACGAGCTGCAGTGGAGTACACACCTTCAAAACCAAGAAACGTCTCTGGCTCATCCTGCTTCCTCTTCTGCTGCAGTCTCGGCCGCTCCAGCCACATCTGTAGTGATACCGGCACCTGCCACCCCGCAAACAGACGATCTGTCAGCAACACCACCACCTGGGTCACCAACAACCATCTCCACAATGTCCCGTGGAAGCGTTCAGCTTTCCATCTCCCAAACACTTGAGAGGAAGAGGAAGTACCCCCCTACCCACCCGCGATCCCTGGCCCTGAATGCCAGCATTTCAAAATTATTGGCCTTTGAAATGCTGTCATTCCGTCTGGTGGAGACGCACAGTTTTAAAAACCTTATGTCGGTGGCTGTCCCACAGTACGTCGTGCCCAGCCGCCACTACTTTTCCAGGCAAGCCATCCCTTCCCTGCACAACCAAGTGGGGGAAAATATCAGGTGTGCACTGCGCAACGCCATCTGTGCCAAGGTCCACCTAACTACGGATACGTGGACCAGTAAGCACGGTCAGGGGCATTATATCTCCCTAACGGCACACTGGGTAAATGCAGTGGCGGATGGGCCTGAGGCGGATAGCAATTTGGCGCATGTCCTTCCACCACCAAGGATTGCAGGGCGCTTCAGTTTGCCTCCTGTTCCTAACTCCTCCTACTCCGCTTCCTCATCCTCTACCGCCTCCTCATCCGGACAGCGTAACACCTTCACCACCAACTTCAGCACGGCCAGGGGTAAACGACAGCAGGCAGTTTTACAACTTGCCTGTTTGGGGGACAAACCACACACCGCGCAGGAGTTGTGGAGGAGCATGGAACAGCAGACAAATGAGTGGTTGCTGCCAGCGAGCCTCAAGCCCGGCCTGGTGGTGTGCGATAACGGGCGAAATCTCATAGCAGCTCTGGGCCTAGCCGGTTTGACGCACATCCCTTGCCTGGCGCATGTGCTGAATTTGGTGGTGCAGAGGTTCCTTAAAAACTACCCCGATATGTCAGAGCTGCTGCAGAAAGTGCGGGCCGTTTGTGCGCACTTTCGGCGTTCTCACCCTGCTGCTGCTCGCCTGGCAGCGCTGCAGCGTAACTTCGGCCTTCCCGCTCACCGCCTCATATGTGACGTGCCCACAAGGTGGAACTCCACCTTGCACATGCTGGAAAGACTGTGCGAGCAGCAGCAGGCCATAGTGGAGTTTCAGCTGCAGCACGCACGCGTGAGTCGCTCTGCGGAACAGCACCACTTCACCACCAATAACTGGGCCTCCATGCGAGACCTGTGTGCCTTGTTGCGCTGTTTTGAGTACTCCACCAACATGGCCAGTGGCAATGACGCCGTTCTCAGCTTAACTATCCCACTTCTATGCCTCCTTGAAAAAACAATTCGGGCGATGATGGAAGAGGATGTGGCACAGGATGAGGAGGAGGAGGAGGATGAAGAGGTAACATTTCCAAGGCTTTCAGGGCAGTCATTCGCAAGGGGCTCCGAGGGTGGGTTCCTGCACACGCAAACGCCAGGGACGCAATTGTCCAGCAGGGGCACAGTTCTGGAGGATGAGGAGGATGAGGAGGAGGAGGAGCTGGAGGAGGAGATGGAACCATGTTCACAGCAGGGTGGCACCCAGGCCAGCTCATGGCCATCACTGGTGCGTGGCTGGGGGGATACAGAGGACACGGACGATACACCTCCCACAGAGGACAGCCTTTCGTTGCCTCTGGGCAGCCTGGCACACATGAGCGATTACATGCTGCAGTGTCTCCACAACGACCGCCGAGTTGCCCACATTCTAACTTGTGCTGATTACTGGGTGGCCACGCTGCTGGATCCCCGTTACAAGGACAACGTACCGTCCTTAATTCACTCACTGGAGCGCGATCGCAAGATGCGCGAGTACAAGCGCACGCTGGTAGACGCCATGCTGCTGGCATTCCCATCTGACAGCGGGGCCACAGTGGAAGCACAAGGCAGAGGAGGAGGAGGAGGAGGTCGCCAACGCAACCAGGGCACCGCCAGCACCTCAGAAGGCAGGGTTAGCATGGCCGAAATGTGGAAAAGCTTTGTCAGCACGCCACAACAAACAGCAGCACCAGCAGCTCAGATGGAACGTCTTAGCAGGAGGCAGCATTTTACCAACATGGTGGAGCAGTATGTGTGCACACGCCTACATGTAGTGAATGACGGGTCTGCCCCCTTCAACTTCTGGGTCTCCAAATTGGGCACATGGCCTGAGCTTGCCCTTTACGCCTTGGAGGTGCTGGCGTGCCCTGCAGCCAGTGTATTATCTGAACGGGTATTTAGCACGGCTGGGGGCGTTATAACAGACAAGCGCAGCCGCCTGTCCAGAGACAATGTGGACAAGCTCACGTTCATTAAAATGAACCAGGCATGGATCCCACGGGACTTTTCCGTACCTTATGCAGAATAGCAATGGATACCGACCTTACCCACCCATTGTTCCATTTTTGCTCTTTCTCACTCTTTTGGGGTGTACCCTCATTTAAAATTTTTGAAAAGAAGCAGTGTTGGCTACCTCGTCCTCCTCCTCAGGGCCAGATTAATGTAGGGGCTATTGGAGCTGCAGCTCCAGGCCCCTACCTTTTATATAGGCCCCGGGTTGGCCATATTCACTGTTACCGCTCTTCTGTCACTTGTAAACACAGAAGTCTGGCTTCTATGCTCGCTTCCCCAGGCAGCACCCTCAGAACCTCCCCACACAGCGTGAAGGCCGGACAAGGAGGGACAGTTGGCGATGCATGGATGTGTTTATGGGCTTCAGAGACAGCATCCCATGTTGAATTAGGCATGCATGGCTGCACCCTTCCTCCTCTGGGTGCATGGCAAGGCACGGCCCTTAAGGCCCTTCAAAATCCTCAGCACCAAGCCCATGATGCTGTTAATCCGGCCCTGGTCCTCCTCCACCGCCGCTTCCACCTACACCGCCCATAGGTGTGCGCAGCCTATTGCATTAAGGTGTGCACCCCAAAGTTGAAATACACATGCATGTGTTTGCCAGCAGGGAGAGTAATGTATCGGGGCCATGTACCTGTAGGCAAGGAGAAATAGAGCAGAGCAGGTCCCAGGGAGATCTTTCCCATCTCCTCACTGGCAATGCTATGTGCCCTAGGTGATTAGGGTGTGCCCAGGCACACCCAGCACACCCTGTGCGCACGCCTATGTCACCGCCACATCCACCACCACCTCAACCTCCCTCCTACTCCATATGGGCCTCGTCCTTCAGAGATGAAGAAGAACATTGTTTTATTTTTCTGTTTTTTTTTGTTGTTTTAAGTTATTTCCCTATCCACATTTGTTTGCAGAGCACTTGCCATGCTCTTAATTACGTTTTGCTGCCATTTGCAGCACTCTAGCCCTTTCCTTTGGTGTTTTAGAGCCATTTTAGTGCCTTAAAGTTCGGGTCCCCATTGACTTCAATGGGGTTCGGTGTCCGGGAAAAGTTCGGTAAAAGTCCGGGACACGGACCCGGACTTTTTTTTAAAGTTCGGCCGAACCCGTCGAACACGGACATCTAGGTGTCCGCTCAACCCTAATTATAATGCATCATTGCACAGCGCTGTTCTTTTCAGAACTCAGGTCACCACTCACTAGCCAGGGGAAGAAGAGGACCCGTGATATCAAAAGACTAGACTAACGAAGGAAGAATAAAAAGTACATACAGTATACAGAATTAAAAAATAAACAAAAGCAGTGGGCAGTGCTTCAATGGGGGTAGGGAGCAAAAGGGGGACACACTGAGCAGAAAGGGGTGGTGGAGGGCCCACTGACCACTATATGGACCATAAAGGGGACACACTGATCAGAAATGTTATTGGGAAAAATACCACTGACCACCTGCAGTTATAAGGCACACACTACTGAACACCAAGATATAAGGAGGCTATGACATGTTCGGGAACCTAACTCCATGGTAGTAGAGTGAGTCCATGCCAGTAAGAACTGTGTTTTAGGGCTTGTCAGTCCACTTTTATTAAATACATTAAATTAAATTGAAGTGCAAAACAAATAGTTTCCCACAGAGGGCTTTTCACTGTCAAAACAGGAAATGACAAATAATATCAAGCCACCTGGTTTCCTCTCTTGACTGCTTAGGCCTCAAACCTTGGTCTTTGGCTTTTGGTGTTCCTGTGTCCCTCTTAGCTCGCCCTACTTTTCTGACTCTCTCAGCTCTCTGAGCTCTTTCAGCTTTCCAGGCTCTCTTAGTCCCTTGAGACTTCTGGGTTCCTTCATTCTTCAAAAAAAGAGCCTTTACTCTGTACCCAGAATTCTGTACTTTTGTAGCAACAGCTGTCTCCTATAGCAACAAAAACTAACAAGAATTGTCCAGATGAGGTTGTCTTGACAGTTTCCCAGGCTATCAACAATCAACAGTGACTTCTGGTACTCTATCCTTTCCTTCATGCATGCAGACAGACCTCATTTGCAGAGCCTGGATGACATGATTAGGCCTTAGGCTTCAGGCCTACCCAGAACAGCAGTTCCTCACACACCTATACCAAGCCAAGGTCTGGGTAGGAGGACTCTAATCACCTGACCTTCCCAAATATTTATATTCTCCTCCAGCATGCATCAGTGGCCATAAAACTCCTACTGGTTGGCTGAGAGAAATATGCATATTCATAACCCAGTTTTACTGCAGCTCCTCAAACTAATGCCAAAAGTACCAGTAGCACCTACTGACAAAAGGGAGGAACTACAAATGGTCACAAAGACTACAAATTTGTCAAGTTACCTAAAACCCAGCAAAGCTAAACTTACCTAAAACCCAGCAAAGCTAAATTTACTGGTATCCCCTGTTTAGAACAGGGTGGCTACAATTATAACCTAAACAGTTTGGGAGGCATTTTAGGGCCTCAAGAAATGTGACACATTATGTGTAAAATGTTTTTTTTTTTTTAACCTCCATTTAGTAAAAAATAAAAACTTCTATAAAATGTATTTGGGCACATTGTTGCATGACAGCGTAATTATTAGTCAAACTATCACCAAAAACTGAAAAATATCCTGGCAATTAAGGGGTCTTACAGACTAGAGCACAAGTGGTTAAAAAAGATAAAAAAACAACTCTGGAAATTATATTATTATATAATAGGTCATAGCTTTATATGAGATTTAATAAACGGGCTTACCCTTACTTTAACAAAATCTAAACTGTTATGCCTGCATAACTGGGCAGCTTGTTTGGAGTTTGTTTAAGGTTTCCAGGTGCATGGGGTATTGCACAGTAATGTTTCATTATTTAATAGTTAGAGCAACTTTTAAATAATAACGTAAGCTTTTTTTTCAGAGCTAAATCTGTCACCTTGATAGAGTACTGTGATAGACTGTTAGGAGGAAAAGCTTTTTTTGATAGACAATACCAAACATTTTTTCCCATTTCTAAAGCTGGAAAGTATCAGTCTTTCCTCACCTCATTTAATGAGGATTTAGAGTGCTCTAAAATATCTGGTGCAGTCCTGCACTTTGAATAACACATACTGTAGATCATTACTGCTGAAGATACAAAAAAGAAATACAGCCTATGCCAGGAGTCTGTAGAAGTATGCCAAAGAGGTAAACATATTTTCCCTATAAGCGTATATTGATTGGTTTACATGAACGCTATAGTGTCTACAAACTATATATATATATATATATGTATATATGTATATATGTATATATTGTAACAGGAAGTCAGCTAAATCTGGGAATGTAGTCACAGGAAGGAGATACATTTCTACCTGATTTAGAAAGTCCATTAATTAATTTAGGGTGTTGGCTACAGAGCTAGCCAGCAGGAAGTTGAAAGGCCTTCACCTGTTCAGAATGAGGGAGTTAAGGCTCTATAATTTGTTCAGAGAAATTCCTATTGTTTGCTGCCTCCAGAAGCTGTGTCCTGAAGCCATGTGGGCTGGGAGCAGGAGGACAGTCAGCGTGTGCCTCCCGACAGGATGTGTGGGCCTGGGAGAAGACCCCCCGGAGTGATGTGTGCCCGGGACGGTAACCACGAGTGAAGACGTCTCAAAGGTGAGAAGACAAAGTGTTCCATGTGAAGAGTGTGAAGAGAAGTGTTCCATGTGAAGAGTGTGAAGAGTAAAGGGACCTGTTAAATGAACTGTGTTCAATGTGAAGAATCTGAAGAGTAAAGGATCCTGTTATAAATGAACATGTTTCTGTGTGAAAGAAAACAAAGGGACATGTTCAATGGACAATGTTTGTGCTGTGTGAAAAGAAAACAAATGGACATTTGAGTGTCTGCTGTAGGATCAGCAGTGTCGGCCCAACAGTAGGTTGGAAAGACTTCTTAGGTAGGTTCCAGCTGTGAGAAGGTAGCCGCCCACAGAGGCAAGGATTTATTTTGTGTTTTATTTTATTTTGGATGTTTTGCTGCATACAGCCTGGTGAAGAAAACACCATTTAATAAACCACACTGTTTGTTTGCAAGCACTTGTCGGCTATCTCTCTGTGAAAACGCACCCCCAAAGGGGTCATCCACGCCTACCACCGAGCTAATCCCTTACATATGGTGGAGGTATGCAGTGGGCATAAGCAGAGATCCCTGCAATGGAGTGCATATGTTTGATGAACTTTGTCTGGTGCATGAGATTGCACAATCTATGTGTGCAGGAGAGAAGATCCTGACAGAAAAAAAAAAAAAAAAGTGTTTTAAAGAGACAGCGGTCTCAAAATTATTTGATGAACTTTGTTGTGTCTGGTGCAAGTGACTGCACAAACTGTGTGCGCAGGAAAAGAGATCCTGCAAGAGAGAGAAAAACTACATGTGTTGAAGAGACAGTGGTCTGAAAATTGTTTGCTGGACTGTGAAAAATTTGTTTGTGGAGTTATTGAAGATGGGGCGATCCAAACGCCTGAAAAATGCAAAGATAGATGAAATGAGAGACCGGATTCTATGGATGGAGGGGATGTTGCCGTCTGAACCAGCCCCATCCATGCCTAAAGAGAGTCTACTAAAGAGGAAGGTTGTTGTCCCTAGCAACACTGATGAAACGTGTGCTCAGATGAAAAGTAAACTCAAAATGGAGGAGATGTTGAAACATCTGATTATATCAAATGCAGCTCAACAGCAAGCAAATGCAGCTCAACAGCAGGCAAATGCGGATTTTCAGCAGAGCTTTGCAGCTCAACAAAAGGCTCATCAAGAGAGCATGGCAGGCTGGAAACAGAGACGCCAGCAGCCAATGGAGGCCATCGGTTTGGAGGAAACCGAGTATGTGTGCAGGGCTGAGTTGGATGCCTTGCAACGGAAAATGGAAGAAAAGGAACAAGCCTTGGAATTGCTTAAAATGGAGCATAGAAACTTGCAGGAAATGAATGAACTACTCAAGTCTCATGTGTTACAGTGGGAAGAATCCACTGCTCTTCTTTTGGTCGAGTTGCAAAAACGCAGAGAGACTATAATGGAGAAAGATACCATCCTCATGGAAAAGGAAAGTGAAATTCAGACTTTGCAGAAGCAAAGTATGGCTGATATGTTGGAGTTGCGTAATCAGCTGGAAAAAAGTCTTCAGTGTTTGGAAGTTACAAAAATAGACCTGCAGGAGTCGCAGGAACAGAATGTCGCTCTGAAAACGACATTGTCTCTCAGCGACAAAGAGAAAAGTGAAAGAGAGGCTAAATTACTGAGTACTGTGTATGAGCTCACCACTTTGAGCAATGTGGTAGATGAATTACGTGCAGACTGTGAAAGTTGGAAAGGTGAAGCCCAACGTTTCCAGCAGCAGTTAAAGGAGAAAGAAGCCTGTGTGGCAGAATTACATTCTTATTCCCAGATGCTAGCCAATGAGGTGAAGGCTCTTATGCAGGGAAAAGGAGATTGTGAACATAAGAGGGAAAAAGTAGAGGCACAGCTTCTGGAATCGCAAGTCAAGGTGTCAGAAGGTGACCGATTGTGTGCTAAGCTGTCAGAGAAGGCAAACCGACTGCAGGTTGAGTTGGACAATGTTACAAATCAGCTTTCTCAAGCAGACAGCAAATCTAGAGAAATTGCGGAAGATTTTTCTATCTTGGAATCGCAGCTGCAAGACACGCAGGAACTCTTACAGGAAGAGAGGTGTCAAAGGCTGAGTTTTAGCACAAAGCTCAAACAAATGGAAGATGAGAAAAATGGCTTCCTGGAACAATTAAAAGAGGAGGCGGAAGCAAAGAAAAACCTATCAGAGCAAGTCGCAACATTGCAAGCTCAGATAGCGGTTATGAAAAAACGCATGGAAGAAAGCGTTGGTTCATTACAGTGTGTTGAAGATGTGAAAAAGAAGTTTGATCAGATGCTTGGTGAAGAGAAGAATGTGTCTGCAAAATATGCAGAAGAACGCGCACGTGCAGAAACGGAGGCGCGTGATAACGAGAGCAAAGCCCTGTTCTTGGCTCGCTCTTTGGAGGAAGCTCTAGAGTGTAAGGCTGAACTAGAAAGTGTTAAACAGCTGCGTACAGAAATGGAAGAATTGGTCAGCTCCAAGGATGATGTTGTGAAAAGCGTTCAGGAGCTAGAAAAGTCTAAGCGAGCCTTAGAACAGCAACTAGAAGAGATGAAGATTCCGTTGCAGGAACTGGAAGAGGAATTCCAGGCAACAGAGGATCTGTCCCAAAGAGGGGATAGTGTGCCTGATGCAGTTTTTAAAAGGATCAGTGTTTTGGGGTCTGTCCTGAGTGAGCCTCAGAAATGTGACGACATGTGGCTTGAATCACCCCTTTGGAATAAACCGTTCCTTCAAAAACTTCAAGCATTGGAAAATGTATCATTAGAACTTCAGCAAACAAAGGAGCTGAGTAAGAAATGTGATGATTTCTCAGTTCAGGCTGAAAACCTAGTGGAGAAAACTAAGGCTGTTGGTGAAAACGTGAAGCAAATGAATAAGTGCCTTTCAGGGAGTGTTTCCAAAATGGAACTGGTGAAAGACGGGTGGCAGAAGTTTGATCGTGATCTTGAGATGCATTCCATGTGGAATTCAGATAGAGAAAAGGAACTAGGTGACCTTGAGCGGTCAAATAGTTCAGCAGAAAGTGCATTGAAGAAACCTGTAAAAGAATGTGTTGCAGTTCCATGCTTCTTCACTGATGCAGAGAGGAGGTCTATAATGGATACCACCCAGATCGCTGGGTTCAACTGTGTTGTTGCCTTTAACCCCGATGTTGGTGGAAGGAAAGTTGATGATGTTCTGGTTGGCTACTTCTGTGAAGAGTTTGGCAAGAAATATAAACTGAATATCAAATCAAATAGTAGGCCTTTACTGCGACTCGCTCAGGAGGGCGAAAAGTTTAAGAAGTTGATGAGTGCAAATGCTTCAGATCTGCCTATGAATATGAAATGTTTGAATGATATTGATATCTCTGGGAAAAGGAACAGGGGTCACTTTGAAGAAATGTGTGACAGCCTGTTGTCTCAATTGGAAAATCCTCTGCACAGCATCTTAGAGCAAGCAAAGCTCAAGAAGGAAGATCATTCCCTTTTACAACAAAAAGTCAATGATTGTGTACAGATGTATGGAGAGGCAACTCAAGTCACAGAGGGATGTCAAGAGTCCCTACTTGGAACAAAGCTTAGTGAAGCAAAGGTTCTCAAAGTTTTGTGGAAAACATTTATGGATTGCAGAGAGAGGCGTCTTAAGAATGTTGAAGACATTAAGACTAGCCCAATTGAGTTGCCTATGGATCACGGTCCTCCATGGTGGATTGGACAGACGGTTATGAGGGACAAGCTGTCTGACATTTATGAGAAAGCTGTCAATGAAGATGACAGAAACGAGAAGGAGCAAAATGATGCCAAAAATGCAGTTGAAGAATGTGTATATGAGATGAGAGACAAACTGTGTGGCATTTATGAGAAATCTGTCAATGAAGATGACAAAACAGTTTCATCCGGAAGCTTGAGGATAATAGGAGGCTTATCAGTGAGTCAGCAGTGCCTGACACATGCGTGCCTGGAAATATGTGTCCCAACCCTAGGGTTGAAACAAGAGGGGGGGGTATGTAACAGGAAGTCAGCTAAATCTGGGAATGTAGTCACAGGAAGGAGATACATTTCTACCTGATTTAGAAAGTCCATTAATTAATTTAGGGTGTTGGCTACAGAGCTAGCCAGCAGGAAGTTGAAAGGCCTTCACCTGTTCAGAATGAGGGAGTTAAGGCTCTATAATTTGTTCAGAGAAATTCCTATTGTTTGCTGCCTCCAGAAGCTGTGTCCTGAAGCCATGTGGGCTGGGAGCAGGAGGACAGTCAGCGTGTGCCTCCCGACAGGATGTGTGGGCCTGGGAGAAGACCCCCCGGAGTGATGTGTGCCCGGGACGGTAACCACGAGTGAAGACGTCTCAAAGGTGAGAAGACAAAGTGTTCCATGTGAAGAGTGTGAAGAGAAGTGTTCCATGTGAAGAGTGTGAAGAGTAAAGGGACCTGTTAAATGAACTGTGTTCAATGTGAAGAATCTGAAGAGTAAAGGATCCTGTTATAAATGAACATGTTTCTGTGTGAAAGAAAACAAAGGGACATGTTCAATGGACAATGTTTGTGCTGTGTGAAAAGAAAACAAATGGACATTTGAGTGTCTGCTGTAGGATCAGCAGTGTCGGCCCAACAGTAGGTTGGAAAGACTTCTTAGGTAGGTTCCAGCTGTGAGAAGGTAGCCGCCCACAGAGGCAAGGATTTATTTTGTGTTTTATTTTATTTTGGATGTTTTGCTGCATACAGCCTGGTGAAGAAAACACCATTTAATAAACCACACTGTTTGTTTGCAAGCACTTGTCGGCTATCTCTCTGTGAAAACGCACCCCCAAAGGGGTCATCCACGCCTACCACCGAGCTAATCCCTTACAATATATATATATATATATATATATATATATATATATATATATATATATACTGGAATTTTCTTTTATTTATTTCATACTAGTAATAGCGGCGATCAGCGACTTATATCGGGGCAGTGGTAGTAATGCAGGCCGTCTGACACGGAGGGGTTTATTTACTGTAGCACCTAGTCGGCAAATGGACTCACTTCCATGGATTACGACTACTTTTAGAAGGAGAAAGGATTTACTAAAGCACTTAGTCAACAAATAGTCACGATTCCAAAGTTACTAATGGTCACAAAACTTAGCGACCGTCTAAATGAGTTCCCCTCCTAGAACCATGTGCAAAGCAGAGAAAAATCTTGTTTAAAACATAATCTCAAGCAATTTATACTTTCTATACATTTATTGAACATGTTAAAGAATAACTGCTTTTAAAGGATTCTAAATGTGTCTGTATAAAGTGATATCTTTAAAATAAATCCACACAGGCATTGACTCCTCCTAGTTCAAACATCTCAGTAGTGACACAACTGGGCATGCGCAGCCCACACCAGAAAAACTACAACTTGCCCTCCCTCGGCTGTTTTTTTTTAAGTGCTATAGTAAACACCAGTGTTTTCAAGTCTAGAAATGTTGTTGTAAATGCGGGAACCTGTTTTTGTCAAAGCTCGGTTAATAAACAGGCTAACATTTATGTATATAGTTAACAGTATACATCAATACTTGTAACTATAGAACTTTTGCTATGCACAGAAACACCTCCATAGATATTCTAAGAACTTTTACATTTCTTTTGAAATTGTTTTAAGCTGTTTTTTTTTTTGTTTCCTATACAATATTTATCTTTTCTCATTATTTAAATAATGCTAGTACTGTGTTTTAACAGTTTTTTGGAGCATATATTTTCTGCAGTATATATACTTATGTATGTACTGCCATGTGCATTGAGTACGCCCTTTGGACTTTTGAGATATATTACTTATTTGTAGAAAAACTGCATTTGGTGCTCAGCATATAACAAAAATCTAAATCACAAATCCCATAGCGGTCTTCATGAACTGCACATAATTCCAGTGCTGAAGCAAAATAAAAGCAATACAAATGTTGTGCTGTGTTACTAAATTCGATGTCTGTTGGCTATATGTATTCCAATACAAAGCATCATAATATTATTCCAAAAAAATGTGATATGTGTCCCAACAATATAAAAACACATACAAATAAAAAAAAAAATCAGAGGGTGACACCACTAATCCACAGTGACACACCAATAAATAAAACATATCAATTCATAACTCATTAAACAAAAATCCCAGTGTAAGTCCACCACCTATATGTAAATGTCCAAATAAAATAGGTAGTTATATGTAGGAGGGTTCCACCATCATTGCAAATCTTGCCATATGTTTTCATTCATTAATGACAATAGGCAGCCTTGTGAATTCCACACCAACACCAATTTCAGCCTCTTACCAAGTGCTAAGACCCAAAATATAGGTGGTCTTATAGCAGCAAGTTGTCAATAACCATCTGTCCGTATGGCATATCACAGCAACAGGTTGTAGAATGGCACTCAGGAACTCCAAGATACAACAGCTGGTATTTACCTGTTGCATCTCCACTCTCTCATGTTCATTAGGTACATGGATAAGTAAGGGATAAGCAAGCATTCCATACATTCCATAGTGCAACCTGTAGATTTTGTGTAATAAATAATGTGCATCTACTCACATAAGTACATGGATAAATCACATGGCCTAATGTACAGGGTGGAGTGGAGGTCACTTTGGAATAATGGTATCATCCTCTGAACGTAGGGCTGGTTCACAACACAGAACAGCAGCACAGTGGCTAAGTGGTTAGCACTTCCATCCAGCAGTACTAGGGTTGTTGCTTCAAATCTCAACCATGATACTACCTTCCTGGAGTTTGCATGTTCTCCCTGTGCCTGCATGGCTTTTCTCCCACACTCCAAAGACATGCTGGTAGTTGATAATGTCCTTAGTATGTGTAGGAATGTGAGTTATGGACTTTAGACTGTAAGCTTATTGAAGTTAGGACCTGATGTGAATGTACAATATATATGTAAATTGACAGTGATATATAAGTACCCGAACAAATAATAGTGAATGTTTTTTATATGTGTTTTTTTGCAACCTGGTACATTTTGAAAGGGTTTCACATAATGGAAACATAAGAGATAACATTACAAAAAAAAGTGTGTGTGTGCTCTGCCACCCCCACCCCCCCCCCATTTCCTGCAAGACTGTATGCTCAGATACAGATGTATTCATGATTTTTTTTTGGGCATGGGGTTCCCCCTTAAATCCATGACAGACTGAAGGGCCAATGCTCGTTTGTGACATTTTGGCTATCTTGCTTGCATTATGTTGCCATTGGGGAATCACTGCTGATAGCAGGGATAAATCACTGGTTGTGTTTTTATTTAGCACTGAGCGTGCCCAGGGACTTGGGTATTTCACTCACATGTGCTTATATGACTGTTGCTTTCTTTCTGTGCATATTAGATCTTTGGTCTGCAGTGTGTGAATTGATGCACATAGCCAAGGGCTAACACAATTGGAGAGAGATTTTGTGCCTGCAATCAGGTGCAAACATTTTAGGCATAATAAATGGACAGATTGAATTACTGGTAGGTGTGTCCTTTATTGGGTGTGCTCACAAGCCAACCTATGGTATATAAAGGGCTGCAATAGTGAGGCTTGTTTTGCCTGAGAAGAGGCCGGAATATTAGCTGTCTGTCCATATTTTTCTCTTCTTTTTTGAGGGGAGGGGGGGGGGATGATATTGTGCATAATGACCAACACTCACAAAGGCTGTTTTGATGTTTGCTTTGTGTGTTTGCTATAATTGTGCATTTGTTTCCCAAAAGTGGGTTTTGTGGGCATGGTTTCAATTTTGTGTGTATTTTCCTGTCTGACCATGTGTTTGAGCATCTTCTGATTGTTACTAACAAATGTCACTTTTTCTACTCTTACAACTTCTGACTTTGCTTAATTATGAAGACATAAATGAAGCCTCCTGCTTACTATAATCAGAAATGTATATGTGTTGGAACTAAGGGGGGGGGGTGTTGGTACTATGCTGCATTTTGTTGGCACTCTTTTTTTTTTTTTATCCCCCCTATTATGTTTTTGAGAATCCTGCACCTAACAAATTAGCGATGGGTTGGGTGGTGAGAGTTGTTGAACCTTGAAATGTGTTGCCTGATTATTATTAGCCTTTTGTTTCCTGCTGTCCACTATGAAAGTTAGGTTGTGATCCCTTTTAGATTGAAAGCAGAAAGAATGAGCATGTCCCTTCTAAGCCTATTGTAATGTAATACCCTAAATACCGTTTCTTTTTGCACAAGTGAATTAATGTACCTAATTGTGTTGCTGCTGTTCAAATAAATGTAGAATATTAAACTATTTATGTACAGTATATCACAAAAGTACACCCCTCACATTTTTGTTAATACTTTATTATATATTTTCATGTGACAACACTGAAGAAATAACACTTTGCTACAATGTAAAGTAATGAGTGTACAGCTTGTATAACAGTGTAAATTTGCTGTCCCCTCAAAATAACTCCACATACAGATATTAATGTCTAAACCGCGGGCAACAAAAGTGAGTACACCCCTAAGTGAAAATGTTCAAATTGGACCCAATTAGTAATTTTCTCTCCCCGGTGTCATGTAACTTGTTAGTGTTACAATGTCTCGGGTGTGAATGGGTAGCAGCTGTGTTAAATTGGGTGTTATCGCTCTCACTCTCTCATACTGGTCACTGCAAGTTCAACATGGCACCTTATGGCAAAGAACTCTCTGAGGATATGAAAAAAAGAATTGTTGCTCTACATAAAGATGGCCTAGGCTATAATAAGATTGCCAAGACCCTGAAATTGAGCTGCAGCACGGTGGCCAAGACCATACAGCAGTTTAACAGGACAGGTTCAACTCAAAACAGGCCTCACCATGGTCGACTAAAGAAGTTGAATGCACATGCTCAGCATCAAATCAAGAGGTTGTCTTTGGGAAATGGACGTATGAGTGCTGCCAGCATTGCTGCAGAAGTTGAAAGGGTGGGGGTTAAGCCTGCCAGTCCTCAGACCATACGCTGCACACTGCATCAAATTGGTCTGCATGGCTGTTGTCCCAGAAGGAAGCCTCTTCTAAAGATGATGCACAAGAAAGCCTGCAAACAGTTTGCTGAAGACAAGCAGACTACGGACATGTACAAAAGTGAAAATATATCAGCGCATACACCTCCACTATGAATCAATTGAATAGGAAATATAGTCCATGCAAAGGAGGAAGGGTCCTGTGTGGATAAAGATGCACTCAGAGCCAATGCTGTGGTCTTGAAACTACAAATCCACCACCAGATAGAAGGGCCTCTCACCTCATAGCACTGTCCACAAAGGGTCAAATCACCAGGACAGGTTCCACTTGCAACTGAACACTGACGATGACACCTTTGGCAGAGTGGATGGATGGGATGATCCCAGTTGCTTCAAATACCTCCAGGGGATACCGATTAGACAATCCAAAAGCTTGCTCTCTTAGTGGTGTGACTCAAAGAAAGGCAAGGGATCGCACATAGTGAAGTATGTCTAACACATTTATTAATTAAAACATAAGATAGCCTCTTACTTAATAACAGCATACAGCAGGCACATCACATCCTCTCTTGCCGAACAGTCATGCACCTCCTCGAGCGACTCTGTGAGACAGCGGGTGATTTCACGGCTCCTCCCTTCCGCACGCGTGATGTCCCATAAGGGAAGGGACTTCCTCAGCGGCTTGTGTAGGAGCCTGTCATCCCCGCAATATATAGAGCCAATGAGCTGCAACTCATCCATAAGATTACAAGACAGCCAGGTATTCACTTCTTCCGTCCCGCCCCAGTGTGTGTTTTTTCATTGTCACACTAACACACCCATCTGAAGCCAGGAACGAACATACCAGCACTGCCCTAGTTAACCCCCTGTTGACACAGCCAGAACGTAGCAGCCTTACTACAACAACATT
This sequence comes from Pelophylax lessonae, assembly GCF_965119305.1. Lineage (NCBI taxonomy): Eukaryota > Metazoa > Chordata > Amphibia > Anura > Ranidae > Pelophylax > Pelophylax lessonae. The sequence continues at coordinate 238,028,091 of NC_138773.1, forward strand.
ACCCATCCTCAAATAAACTGCCATAAATAATGGATATAAAGAATGGACAATGGGATAAATAAATATAGAACAAAGGCTAAAAAAATTATAGGCTGCAATGTTATCCCTCTTATCTTGAAACACAATTGGGGACAAAAACGCATGACTATCCACCATTATGAACTATATTTTAAAAGTACATTTTAAAATAAATATAGAACAAAGGCTAAAAAAATTAAAAAAATGATAGGCTGCAATGTTATCCCTCTTATCTTGAAACACAATAAGGGACAAAAACGCATGACTATCCACCATTATTAATTATATTTTAAAAGTAAATTTTGAAATAAATATAGAACAAAGGCTAAAAAAATTATAGGCTGCAATGTTATCCCTCTTATCTTGAAACACAATAAGGGACAAAACACATGACTATCCACCATTATTAACTATATTTTAAAAGTAAAATTAAACAATAATATTATTGTGCTAAACACCCATGTATTTAAAACCAGGAAATAAATACGATAGGGGACAATATATATTATTATAGCACTATTATTAAAACTCCTTAAAGCGGAGTTCCGGGCACAGAATCGTTTTTTTTTTTTCAATCTCCCCCTAACAATCACCCTTACACATCGATACATCCGCTAATCCTGGTTAGAATGGTGAAATAATGAGTTTGCAAGAATAAAATCTTACTTTATATAATTTCTGATGTGCGGCGCCATCTTTGTTGTGGATTGCCGAGTCCGTTGTGGGGAAATGTCTTCCCTTCTTCCTGATTCCAGTGGGCGTAGGCCTGTGAGTCAAGAAATGAGAACAGTGGTCGGCCGCCCATGTGACTGCAAAGTGCATCATGGGAGGGCCGAGGAAGAGCTCCCAGGACGCATTGCGGCAGGAAGTGACGAGGAGAGCCGAGGCACAGGAGGGAGGAAGTCCTTTGAAAGGTGAGTATACAAACCTCTGTAAACAGGTAAGTGAAAAAAAAAAACTATGGGAATATCCAATTCTGACTCAGCGGAGAGTAAGGAATACAATGCAGTAATTATTAGAAATTGAATTTTGTGCCCGGAACTCCGCTTTAAATAAAATTTCTATAAAATTTCTTCTATAAAAATTCTTTGTTTAAGATGGAGCCGTAAGTGCACACCCACTGTCTCACGGATTACAAAGCTCACAAAATAATAAAAACAATCACATCAGTATCATCAATAGTATTACAGTCCTCAATATCACATCATTATCAAAAACAGTATAAAATACCTTAATATTAATAAAATACTCCCATATCAGCGGTTGGATATAAAGCAATTCAAGTCAAAATCGACATTTAACCCTCTTGGAGCTGAGACTTTCGTCTCATTAATCCAATAGGATTCACATCGACTCAGTTGTCTAACAAAATTTCCACCTCTCCAATGCTTTTTTACTTTTTCCAACCCCCAAAACTTCAAGTCTCGTGGGTCCCTATTGTGGCACTGTCTGAAATGCCTAGAGACAGAATGAAATCTGAAACCCTTCTTGATGTTATTCATATGCTCGGCCACACGGACGTACAATGCTCTTGATGTGCGTCCGATATACTGCAACCCGCAGCTGCACTCAAGCATATAAACAACTCCAGTAGTTGAGCAAGTGATAAGGTCAGCAATTTTGTATACTTGACCCGTAGCACTGGAAAAAAATTCCTTACGTCTTTTATTGTTTACTTTAGAACTCCTACAAGATATACATTTCCCACAGGCATAGAAACCTGTGAGAAAAGAAAATAGTTTATTTTCTCTCTGGATAGGAGGATCAATAACTCCAGGAGCCAACCTATCCCTAATGCCCCGTGCACACGTGCAGATTATCTGAAGACCTTTGTCTTCAGATTTACCTTTTCTATGTAGTGCAAGGGCCTGCCGGATTGCATACAAATTGAAAGTGTTTAGGTTTGACCTCATATTATATGGTTTTGGTAAGTCTGCAGACAAAAGTCTTCAGATAATCTGCACGTGTGTACGGGGCATAAGGGTAGGGGCTTTCCTATAAACAAATAGCGTTTTTTCCGGAAGATTCGGACCTAGAATTTTATCTTATTTCAAGATGGACCAATGCTTCTCAATAATTTTTTCAATCTTTTTATGTTGTATGCTATAGTCCATCACTATTCTATAATTATTGGGACCTGTCTCTTCTACCTTGATCTTATTTGTTATCAGGGACTTCCTATCCAGATTCTTTACTATCTGTAGATCTTTATTTAAGGTTCCTGCGTCATAACCTTTTTGTAGGAATCTTTCCGTAAGCATTTTGGACTGATCCAAGAAGTCAGTGTCTGACGTGCAATTACGCTTCAAACGCACATACTGACCCCTTGGGATGTTACATAGCCACATCCGATGGTGACAACTGTCTAGAGGTATGTACGAATTGCGGACCTTTGAGAACATCATCTTTGATGAAACGCGTCAGATCACGGCGTGCTGACGTCACCCATACGCTACAGTCCTACGAAGGAACGGGCGAGCAGAGCCGTCCGGCCGGCGGCTCCCTACATCTCTCCGTTTGGCTTTTTTGATATACATGCTTTGTTCCCATTGGAGGCGCCTGGTTTGGACTATCTAGATACCAGCATTTGGAGTTTTGCTCGCAGCGGAAGTGCTTAGGCGAATTAGGACTCTTTCTGCCTTGCATCATTTTGGAGCTGGTAAGGGCATATGTGTCAGCCCTCTTCGGTGACACGATTGGGATTTATGTGCTCTATTTACTTTCCTTTTGGTAAGCTGCAGTCCTATTGGGGGAGGTCCTCTACACCATTTGTTTCTGCAATATTTTTCTATTACTCTGGTAAGGAGTATATTCACAGGATTGGAGGTGTCTATGTTCTTTACTATCACTACTACAGCACCTTTCTGATATTCCCATCACTTGGGGTGTTATATTTATTTGTTTGTGGTTTTACGCTATGGCGTTTTTCATTTTATTTCATATGATCACTCAACACTGAGGAGATCCATTCAACATACGGAGTCCGTCTGAGATCTGGTTCCTGTGGATCACTTGGAATCTTTGGGCCTATTTATCATTAGCCTTTGGTAAGCGGTGCCTGTACAGAAAATTTCGTCAGACCTGCTGTTTGCCTTCATATGGACTTTATTTCTGGACTTTTTTACATTATTATATATGTTTTCACTATTTAGCGCAACTTATATTTATATACTACATCGGCAGTTGCCATGATGGTGGTTGAAGTAAACGACAAATCACCCAGGATTTGTATAATATGTTTAGTATCCTTGAGATACGCCTTTGTTTGTACCACCAGCGGTTGAACATAAGTATCGATATATTGCCCCAAGCAAGAGGACAATGAATCGATGCCGTTAACAATTGGTCGGCCAGGAGGACGCTCACTGTTTTTGTGGATCTTAGGGAGGAAACAGATAACTGGGGTCCTGCAGAACAGAGGATCCAGGTACATGGACTCCTTCTTATCCAGGACTCCTTTCCTCCTTCCAGACTCCACAAGCTTGTGTAATTCATCTTTATATTTACACATGGGATCCCCTGGTAAAGTTTGATATGTATCCCGGTCGGCCAATAATCGATCCATTTCTTCCCTATAGTATTCCTTGCTCAGGATCACCAGGCCCCCTCCCTTATCGGCTGGCATGATTACTATATCTCTTTGATTCTCAAGCTTCTTTATACCATTCCTAATTGTTTGGGGGTCCATTACTTTTTTAATATTGAGAGTCTCAAGGTCTCTACACACCATCCCTTTGAAGGGGGGGAGACTACGGACATGGATTACTGGAACCATGTCCTGTGGTCGCAGTGATGAGACCAAGATAAACCTATTTTGTTCAGATTGTGTCAAGAATGTGTGGTGGCAACCAGGTGAGGAGTACAAAGACAAGTGTGTCTTGGCTACAGTCAAGCATGGTGGTGGGAATGCCATGGTCTGGGGCTGCATGAGTGCTGCCGGCACTGGGGAGCTACTGTTCATTGAGGGATCCAGGAATGCCAACATGTACTGCAACATACAAAAAAAAGGAAAATAACAGCGTATCACTCTCTATAAAGTAGCATTGTGAAAAAAACTAATATTATCACTTTATTTATTATCACTTTATTTCATTTATGTGACATAAATGAAAATAAAGTACATATGATGTGACACCCAGTGCTGTTCTTGGTGTTGATAAAGTGCCAAAAACTCTTTGAATCATGAAATCAGTGAAGCCTTCCTCATGAAAAAATTTACTTCCAAACACTGCCTCGCGTGCAAAGAGTGATCCCACTCCCCATGGATGCAAACTCACCAGCTACTTATGCCTTCCACTCTCATGGTTGGCAAATGCGCTATAATTAATCAGCTCCAAACGTAGATGTCAGAATCCACTCTCCATGTAATATAATGGGTCAAGCGTCATGCGGAAACAAAAAGGAAAACTCCAATGGCATAGTAACCAAAATCCTCAAATTTTACTAAAAATAGTATAAAAGAGCTGCTCACATTTGATAAAAACAGTTCAGGCACTTGTACATATGGTTATCACAGGCATTTCTATGGTCTCACCTCCGATGGACGCTGCCCGATCCACATTACAGTGTCTCCTCTGGTCGCCGTGTAGCCACGCCCCTGGGGATTAGATACATGACCAAAGACACCTGCCAGCATCACGGCGGTGTTGTGAATGAGGGAAGGCGTCAACCCCCAAGCAACGGATTGTTCACCCTCGTGGAACAAAACATAAACATTCTGCACATATATATTCTTTATAGACAATCTTTGGAACCGCTAGCTATATTAACATCAATTGCGGACAAGAGATTCACTATTTTACTTCTGAAGAACATCTATTTGGGTTTCCCTGGTCACTGATAACACCGCCACAGATGTCCCCGACAACCCTTGGTTCATAGCGCCACATGTTGTACTTGAGCCGACTTGTAAATAAAATGGGAATCTATCTTTCCATGGGGGTGTTCCCCCCCCCCCCCTTTTCTCCCCCTCCCTTCAGTTTTTTGGTAATCATAATACTTTTGATGTATATATACAGTATATATATATATATATATATATGCATTTTTTTTACAGATACGCATTCTCCAGGAAACACGTTGAGCCATTTTGATGCATTTTTGCCATATTTATGCATTTACACGTCTGTTTTATATGCAATTTTCTGTATCCTTGTATTATTCATTTATAAACTGTATAGGAAGACTCTTATACAAATCGTCTCTTTTTCATCACCGTGTTATATTATACTATTTTTGCTATCTTTTAATTTGTATATACATATTAATTAATTATTAAATGTTTTTTTACATTTGATCATTTTACTAGCCATTTCCCATGTGCCTCATTTAAAGTCCCACTTCTCTCTTTTTTGCAATATATAGGGATGGAAGCAAATGGTTAACCTTGGCCTGCGCTTCATTCAAAGTCTCAAACCTCCCTCTCCATTTTTATGTACACACACACAATGTCCTGCCACAATACATATATGGTGGTGGGGTGGCACATGCAGACACAATTACTTCGGGGCTATTGGGGGTTGATTAAAATAATAATAGAATAAAAATGATTTTAAAAGCCATGTATTTCATATTATACATAAGAGATTCAGAATGGGAATGGCATGGCTTCCATCTTGTTTTTAAGGTGAAACAAAGTTCATATATATTTGTTAAACAAAATGTCTCTTACAAGCTTACAAGAGAGCATAGAATTTCAACAATAGGGTCTTATACTTTCAGCAGACATTTCAATTTTCTTTTATCGTAAATAAGAGGCCTTTTTGACATCTCTATCAGATAACAGATGTTAAGGGGATGGTAGTGTCAGTCTGTCTATAAGTATTTAACATTAGACAATGGCTCAGTGTTTTTCATCAGACATATAAAATATAAATGTTAAAGGTACATTACTATATGTGAAAAGATATTAGCCATAATTATGTTATTATATTATGTAAGGCATATACATATATATTTAGGAATGTTATATCACATTTTGGGTTTATATTCTCATAGTAGTATCTTACTTAGACTTAAAACTAAATTGAATACTAATTACTTCATTTTAAGGTATGTGGTAGGAGTGTTTATATAAGCGTTGTTTTAGAATAGACTAAGTAATAGATCTTCCAATTCTAGACGCTATGCCTGACAGTCTTTGGCATGGTCAAATAAGTAATGGCTTCTCACTAGCCGACAGGTCAGAGGTCATTAGATAAGAAGGATGGGTAATTGTTTCAAATTATGTTAAATACAAAATCTAATGAACGGTACGATACTGCCCTCTGGAGACAAAATACCAGGTGCAGTCTTGAGATAATTTGAGATATTCCCATATAAAAATATTATATTGTGTTAAATAATATAATTATTGAAATGGCATTACTTGCCAAGGTGAATGATGGAGATACAGGTGGACATTTATGTATGTACTGGGAGTCTGGACAAAGTTTTATGTTGTGTTTTATGATTACACTTACATATAGAGAAATCATCCTTATTTTATTATACCAAGTATTGGGTTAATTATCAAAAGAGGTGTGTCTCTGACCTCACCAGTTTAGGTATAGAATATCCCATCCAATAGGGATAATGTTTCATCCCTCTGGGTTTAACTTATGGTAATTTTTATAGCTCTTTGTTCTTACCATATAAAAGACCAACCCAGATGAGAGAGAGGACACACATTACACTGCCCATCAGACAATACACTTACATCACACACACTATTACATTCCTCAATAGACTCATCCAGACATACTCCATATTGTCCACGTCATTCATCTGAAACTTAAAGGGAAGCCACCATCTTAAGAAAGGTGTCCATCTTAGGACTCTGGTAACGCCCCTTTTGAAGCTAGCGGCCATCTTAAGTGTGGTAATTATGCCTTGCTATGTTATTTGATTTTATTCAACAATTGTTTATTCCTTCCTTATATGTTTTATATTGCATATCCAAGGGTAATATGATTACAATCCCAGCCGTATAAGACATAGTATATTTTTCTCTAAAAAGCTGATTTTTGTTTTTATACATTTTTATTAATATCAGATTAAGTGCATTATTTGCAATTTTAAGTCTTCCGTTTTGCATGGCTTATTCTCACTCATCTGCAGTGAAGTGACTTTTGGGCTATGCATTGCGCAGACCATTGTAGTCTGATTATATAGAACATTTATTTATGGCTTATGCTATACCTGGGAAGAAATGGTAATCTTGCTTTCGTTTTACTTTCAATTTCACTTTGTTTCAGTTTCACTTTCATTATTGAGCTAAACATCACATTGCATTGATTGTTTGAAGTTAGTATTTTCTGTAGAAGTTATTTTTTTGTGTCATTTCTTGTTTGATCATATATTGTGATTTACATGTCTTGAGAATAAATATTTTATATATATTCCACACTGTAGAATGTACTCACTAAGATTTGTATATGCTTTTAAAAAGAAATTAATCAATTAAAAAGAATTCACGACATTGATTTATGGCAATAGGTGAAGACTCTCCTTTTTCACAGATCTTTGTTTATTAACCATAAATAAATACACTGCTATATTCAGAGCAGTATAAATATTCTGACATAAGTACGAGCGCAAGATATTTATTATTAAATATTCTTACATATAATGGAGGCACTGCTGAGATAATTATTGATTTCTTACATATGCCAATCATAAATATTGATCAGGTGACATAATTAATAACTTAAAAAAAAAAATAAAAACATTTTTTTTTTTTTTGGAATTTTTTTTTATTAATTATGACTATTGATAGAAATGCCTTAAAATGTCTACAGTAGGTAATGTTCACGCTGCCAACTCTGGCAAGGTGTGAGTCCCTAGTGGTAATGCCACAACCCCAGTAGATTTGGCACAGATCATAAATGTGTGGAAACACCTCTCTGAGTCTGAAATGGTGGAATATGTAAATGCTGGTTAGAGTCATATATCAAAATCCTCAGAAGTCGGGCCAAATATGGGCATCTGACATGGGTAGAGGACAACCTGTATGTATGAACTCACCAATAGCTTATCTAACACCAAAGACATCAGGAAGTGTAATTACATACTTTTGAGTCATGGCCAATCTTACTGTATCTTTATGAGGAACTGCACCAGAAGGCTCAGCAAAAAGGAGTGTAGTAAAGTTTCAATCTCCACTCCAAATAAATGAGAGAATAAGATAAGGAACCTCCTTGAGCAGGTGAAAGTGACCTCTATTGGGACACATAAGTTAAGAGAATGTAGCGTGAAACTGCAAAATAAAGTAGAACTGTGGCAGAAGTTTCATCAAGAAAGCTGTAATGAAAGTAACCATGTGAAAGAGAAATGTAAATGATTAATGCAATAATTAGGAAGTTTTGAGCAAGGAAAAATGTTTTCTAGCAAAAAGTTGCCGAGTAACCAGCAGTGGAAAATTTTGAAAAAAAAATAAATAAAAATGTAACAGTTCATGTCATGACAGGAACTCATAAGTAAGTAAATAAGAGAGTTCCAAAAGGTCATGGTGTCCATGCATAAGGGTAATGCTTAATTAGTCCTGTATTTTAAAATATGAAGTAATTATTCATAGACCCAGATATGATTCCCAGTCTGTTGGTTATGACCCAGACAAGGGGGGGAATCAGGCATAGAGTCACTTCCTACCCCAGCCATCTTCTAAATATAGGAGGGCAGAAATTGGGCAGCCATGCATAAATAGGTATGAGTCATATCCGGTCACTGCAAAAAGACTAGCACCCCTAAAAAGATACCATACACCTCCAGAATTTAAAAGTTTTTAAAAAGAGTACTGTCCTGATTTTTTTTTTTTAGAAAAGGTCCTTAGGCATTGTCTTAGACATTGATTATCCTGAGGCCTATGAAAACAACTTTTTGTGTTGTGCCTGCAAGGATGTCATTTAAAAGTCAGCCCATACAAAAATCTTACTGCTGCTTGAGCTGTCATCTACAATTTAAAATGTACACAGCACCAAAGCCATTGAATTTTTTTGCTGTACTCAAAAGTGTCTAACACCCTTCAAGGAAGGAGCCTGAGTACAACCACCTGGAATTTAAATCCCTGTGCTTTGATGCATTGCCCATGCACATAAAAATAATAAGTTGGCAAAGGAGCCAGATATGCCACCTAGGCCCCAAGGGGACACCGGATACCTTAAGGAGGATACCGGACATCCCATTAACAAGGGGGGGGACACCCACAAATAAATAGGGATTTGCCCCATCCTAGGGTTCCCCAAAATCCTCGGGAAGTTCAAGAGACATTAAGGCCCAGACCTCACGCCAGAACCGAATAAATGGTTCTGCTGGGGATCTGTCCCATATGTCTGTACCCGAGAGACATAGGCACCGCAGGAGGCAATAATTCAATTCTGTTAAGTTTTCAGCAGAGTAGAAGCCAAGTTGGATCAGCTGATCACTTGGTTCACTCAGGGCGCTGCAGCCCAGAATTAAAACAAGCCCTCTTTAGGAACAAATCCTGTGGCCAGCCAAAGGGCATAAAATCCTTTAATGCCCAAGTGGCAGAAATCAGAAGGGATACACTGAATAGAGGCATAGGAAACAGAGGTTCTAACACCTTTTATTCCCAGGTCACAGCATTGAGGATCCTGAAATCCCTGTCAGTGGATCTTGGTTGTTAGATACTAACTACCCTCCTATTTTTCAGTGGTTACTTCATCCCTCTGACTCAAACAGGTCGCTCAAAGCGGGCACATTTTGAAAAATCGCCAATGACAGTGATATCAAGGAGGATCAAACCCTGATGACGTAATGCAGTCAAGAGGTTAAAGGTTGTATATGGTAACCAAGAAGGAATCCTCAATGCCAGGTAGTTTGTTGCCTACAATAAATTGCATTGATGCCCCAAAGGGGGAGATATTATATTTTTTTCCCCTAAGTAGTAGGTAAATTTAAAAAAAAATATTGTATCACTGTACAATCGTTCAATGCATAGTATCCATGGCGATAAATACATCCCATGTTAGTAAGCCCCAGAAGTCAGTCGCCCTAGGAAAGGTTGCATGTATAGTCTCACCTTCCGTGGAAGTTATATAATAAGACTGATCACACGGTGGATTAAAGGAGAACTCTGAGAAAGCTTAGGGTACCAACATCGCATTGAAATGTCAAGTGATAAGAATGTATATTCATACTGTATGTTTCATCCAATAGGAAGAGATTAACATTCCATGCCAGGTCGTTGATTGGTACAGACGATGATGTTTGCCAAAGACACAGCGATCAGATGAGTCATCAGATGAGTCATCTCTCCTTAGAGCCCAGCTCAGGACAGAACCCCTCATTGAATTGGATCCCTCTTCAGGAATCAAGCTGCGAGACGCCCCAGATTCTTGTTGACGGAGAGGAAGATTTGTTGCAACAGATCTTTGTGCATTTGATCTGAGGAAATCCCTTAAGAGAAATCGCACTACCTCCTATTTTCAGTTGAAGGAGATGTGAGAATGGTGCATTGCACATGTGAGCAAACCTCAGTTTGGGTGTATGACACTCTAGACCATGCGGAAACCATTCATTATTCAACCAATATCCAAGGTTGAACGTCCAAACAGATTTCTCAGATTCCTGATTGCCAACATTGTTTTACTGCGCTTTTAATGGTAGTTGTTAATGCCATAGCAGCAGTTAATTTCTGTCTCCATTAAGACTTTGCAAACTGGAGATGCAGATTTCAAGGAACATTTGAGTTTCTTTTCCAGGAGATCAGAATTCAAAAAGACTAACAAGAAACAGTTTGTGACATAGCTAACACTAGCAAAGTCGCTACGAACTGACATTTTGAAATTATTTTTTTTTTCTCATTTTTACCGCTTTACTTAAAAGTTATGAACAATTCCCAATATGAACTATTCTTTTATAAAAAAAGAGAACAAGACATTTTTTGTCTCCTTTTACTACTCCTTAAAAAGCTTTCTTTCCAGATAGGCCTAAGTTGCTCACTTGTCTACTGGGAAGAAAGGGGGGGATATGTCGGGGCTATTGGGGGTTGATTAAAATAATAATAGAATAAAAATGATTTTAAAAGCCATGTATTTCATATTATGCATAAGAGATTCAGAATGGGAATGGCATGGCTTCCATCTTGTTTTTAAGGTGAAACAAAGTTCATATATATTTGTTAAACAAAATGTCCCTTACAAGCTTACAAGAGAGCATAGAATTTCAACAATAGGGTCTTATACTTTCAGCAGACATTTCTATTTTCTTTTATCGTAAATAAGAGGCCTTTTTGACATCTCTATCAGATAACAGATGTTAAGGGGATGGTAGTGTCAGTCTGTCTATAAGTATTTAACATTAGACAATGGCTCAGTGTTTTTCATCAGACATATAAAATATAAATGTTAAAGGTACATTATTATATGTGAAAAGATATTAGCCATAATTATGTTATTATATTATGTAAGGCATATACATATATATTTAGGAATGTTATATCACATTTTGGGTTTATATTCTCATAGTAGTATCTTACTTAGACTTAAAACTAAAGTGAATACTAATTACTTCATTTTAAGGTATGTGGTAGGAATGTTTATATAAGCGTTGTTTTAGAATAGACTAAGTAATAGATCTTCCAATTCTAGACGCTATGCCTGACAGTCTTTGGCATGGTCAAATAAGTAATGGCTTCTCACTAGCCGACAGGCCAGAGGTCATTCGATAAGAAGGATGGGTAATTGTTTCAAATTGTGTTAAATACAAAATCTAATGAACGGTACGATACTGCCCTCTGGAGACAAAATACCAGGTGCAGTCTTGAGATAATTTGAGATATTCCCATATAAAAATATTATATTGTGTTAAATAATATAATTATTGAAATGGCATTACTTGCCAAGGTGAATGATGGAGATACAGGTGGACATTTATGTATGTACTGGGAGTCTGGACAAAGTTTTATGTTGTGTTTTATGATTACACTTACATATAGAGAAATCATCCTTATTTTATTATACCAAGTATTGGGTTAATTATCAAAAGAGGTATGTCTCTGACCTCACCAGTTTAGGTATAGAATATCCCATCCAATAGGGATAATGTTTCATCCCTCTGGGTTTAACTTATGGTAATTTTTATAGCTCTTTGTTCTTACCATATAAAAGACCAACCCAGATGAGAGAGAGGACACACATTACACTGCCCATCAGACAATACACTTACATCACACACACTATTACATTCCTCAATAGACTCATCCAGACATACTCCATATTGTCCACGTCATTCATCTGAAACTTAAAGGGAAGCCACCATCTTAAGAAAGGTGTCCATCTTAGGACTCTGGTAACGCCCCTTTTGAAGCTAGCGGCCATCTTAAGTGTGGTAATTATGCCTTGCTATGTTATTTGATTTTATTCAACAATTGTTTATTCCTTCCTTATATGTTTTATATTGCATATCCAAGGGTAATATGATTACAATCCCAGCCGTATAAGACATAGTATATTTTTCTCTAAAAAGCTGATTTTTGTTTTTATACATTTTTATTAATATCAGATTAAGTGCATTATTTGCAATTTTAAGTCTTCCGTTTTGCATGGCTTATTCTCACTCATCTGCAGTGAAGTGACTTTTGGGCTATGCATTGCGCAGACCATTGTAGTCTGATTATATAGAACATTTATTTATGGCTTATGCTATACCTGGGAAGAAATGGTAATCTTGCTTTCGTTTTACTTTCAATTTCACTTTGTTTCAGTTTCACTTTCATTATTGAGCTAAACATCACATTGCATTGATTGTTTGAAGTTAGTATTTTCTGTAGAAGTTATTTTTTTGTGTCATTTCTTGTTTGATCATATATTGTGATTTACATGTCTTGAGAATAAATATTTTATATATATTCCACACTGTAGAATGTACTCACTAAGATTTGTATATGCTTTTAAAAAGAAATTAATCAATTAAAAAGAATTCACGACATTGATTTATGGCAATAGGTGAAGACTCTCCTTTTTCACAGATCTTTGTTTATTAACCATAAATAAATACACTGCTATATTCAGAGCAGTATAAATATTCTGACATAAGTACAAGCGCAAGATATTTATTATTAAATATTCTTACATATAATGGAGGCACTGCTGAGATAATTATTGATTTCTTACATATGCCAATCATAAATATTGATCAGGTGACATAATTAATAACTTAAAAAAAAAAATAAAAACATTTTTTTTTTTTTTGGAATTTTTTTTTATTAATTATGACTATTGATAGAAATGCCTTAAAATGTCTACAGTAGGTAATGTTCACGCTGCCAACTCTGGCAAGGTGTGAGTCCCTAGTGGTAATGCCACAACCCCAGTAGATTTGGCACAGATCATAAATGTGTGGAAACACCTCTCTGAGTCTGAAATGGTGGAATATGTAAATGCTGGTTAGAGTCATATATCAAAATCCTCAGAAGTCGGGCCAAATATGGGCATCTGACATGGGTAGAGGACAACCTGTATGTATGAACTCACCAATAGCTTATCTAACACCAAAGACATCAGGAAGTGTAATTACATACTTTTGAGTCATGGCCAATCTTACTGTATCTTTATGAGGAACTGCACCAGAAGGCTCAGCAAAAAGGAGTGTAGTAAAGTTTCAATCTCCACTCCAAATAAATGAGAGAATAAGATAAGGAACCTCCTTGAGCAGGTGAAAGTGACCTCTATTGGGACACATAAGTTAAGAGAATGTAGCGTGAAACTGCAAAATAAAGTAGAACTGTGGCAGAAGTTTCATCAAGAAAGCTGTAATGAAAGTAACCATGTGAAAGAGAAATGTAAATGATTAATGCAATAATTAGGAAGTTTTGAGCAAGGAAAAATGTTTTCTAGCAAAAAGTTGCCGAGTAACCAGCAGTGGAAAATTTTGAAAAAAAAATAAATAAAAATGTAACAGTTCATGTCATGACAGGAACTCATAAGTAAGTAAATAAGAGAGTTCCAAAAGGTCATGGTGTCCATGCATAAGGGTAATGCTTAATTAGTCCTGTATTTTAAAATATGAAGTAATTATTCATAGACCCAGATATGATTCCCAGTCTGTTGGTTATGACCCAGACAAGGGGGGGAATCAGGCATAGAGTCACTTCCTACCCCAGCCATCTTCTAAATATAGGAGGGCAGAAATTGGGCAGCCATGCATAAATAGGTATGAGTCATATCCGGTCACTGCAAAAAGACTAGCACCCCTAAAAAGTTACCATACACCTCCAGAATTTAAAAGTTTTTAAAAAGAGTACTGTCCTGATTTTTTTTTTTTAGAAAAGGTCCTTAGGCATTGTCTTAGACATTGATTATCCTGAGGCCTATGAAAACAACTTTTTGTGTTGTGCCTGCAAGGATGTCATTTAAAAGTCAGCCCATACAAAAATCTTACTGCTGCTTGAGCTGTCATCTACAATTTAAAATGTACACAGCACCAAAGCCATTGAATTTTTTTGCTGTACTCAAAAGTGTCTAACACCCTTCAAGGAAGGAGCCTGAGTACAACCACCTGGAATTTAAATCCCTGTGCTTTGATGCATTGCCCATGCACATAAAAATAATAAGTTGGCAAAGGAGCCAGATATGCCACCTAGGCCCCAAGGGGACACCGGATACCTTAAGGAGGATACCGGACATCCCATTAACAAGGGGGGGGACACCCACAAATAAATAGGGATTTGCCCCATCCTAGGGTTCCCCAAAATCCTCGGGAAGTTCAAGAGACATTAAGGCCCAGACCTCACGCCAGAACCGAATAAATGGTTCTGCTGGGGATCTGTCCCATATGTCTGTACCCGAGAGACATAGGCACCGCAGGAGCCAATAATTCAATTCTGTTAAGTTTTCAGCAGAGTAGAAGCCAAGTTGGATCAGCTGATCACTTGGTTCACTCAGGGCGCTGCAGCCCAGAATTAAAACAAGCCCTCTTTAGGAACAAATCCTGTGGCCAGCCAAAGGGCATAAAATCCTTTAATGCCCAAGTGGCAGAAATCAGAAGGGATACACTGAATAGAGGCATAGGAAACAGAGGTTCTAACACCTTTTATTCCCAGGTCACAGCATTGAGGATCCTGAAATCCCTGTCAGTGGATCTTGGTTGTTAGATACTAACTACCCTCCTATTTTTCAGTGGTTACTTCATCCCTCTGACTCAAACAGGTCGCTCAAAGCGGGCACATTTTGAAAAATCGCCAATGACAGTGATATCAAGGAGGATCAAACCCTGATGACGTAATGCAGTCAAGAGGTTAAAGGTTGTATATGGTAACCAAGAAGGAATCCTCAATGCCAGGTAGTTTGTTGCCTACAATAAATTGCATTGATGCCCCAAAGGGGGAGATATTATATTTTTTTCCCCTAAGTAGTAGGTAAATTTAAAAAAAAATATTGTATCACTGTACAATCGTTCAATGCATAGTATCCATGGCGATAAATACATCCCATGTTAGTAAGCCCCAGAAGTCAGTCGCCCTAGGAAAGGTTGCATGTATAGTCTCACCTTCCGTGGAAGTTATATAATAAGACTGATCACACGGTGGATTAAAGGAGAACTCTGAGAAAGCTTAGGGTACCAACATCGCATTGAAATGTCAAGTGATAAGAATGTATATTCATACTGTATGTTTCATCCAATAGGAAGAGATTAACATTCCATGCCAGGTCGTTGATTGGTACAGACGATGATGTTTGCCAAAGACACAGCGATCAGATGAGTCATCAGATGAGTCATCTCTCCTTAGAGCCCAGCTCAGGACAGAACCCCTCATTGAATTGGATCCCTCTTCAGGAATCAAGCTGCGAGACGCCCCAGATTCTTGTTGACGGAGAGGAAGATTTGTTGCAACAGATCTTTGTGCATTTGATCCGAGGAAATCCCTTAAGAGAAATCGCACTACCTCCTATTTTCAGTTGAAGGAGATGTGAGAATGGTGCATTGCACATGTGAGCAAACCTCAGTTTGGGTGTATGACACTCTAGACCATGCGGAAACCATTCATTATTCAACCAATATCCAAGGTTGAACGTCCAAACAGATTTCTCAGATTCCTGATTGCCAACATTGTTTTACTGCGCTTTTAATGGTAGTTGTTAATGCCATAGCAGCAGTTAATTTCTGTCTCCATTAAGACTTTGCAAACTGGAGATGCAGATTTCAAGGAACATTTGAGTTTCTTTTCCAGGAGATCAGAATTCAAAAAGACTAACAAGAAACAGTTTGTGACATAGCTAACACTAGCAAAGTCGCTACGAACTGACATTTTGAAATTATTTTTTTTTTCTCATTTTTACCGCTTTACTTAAAAGTTATGAACAATTCCCAATATGAACTATTCTTTTATAAAAAAAGAGAACAAGACATTTTTTGTCTCCTTTTACTACTCCTTAAAAAGCTTTCTTTCCAGATAGGCCTAAGTTGCTCACTTGTCTACTGGGAAGAAAGGGGGGGATATGTCGGGGCTATTGGGGGTTGATTAAAATAATAATAGAATAAAAATGATTTTAAAAGCCATGTATTTCATATTATGCATAAGAGATTCAGAATGGGAATGGCATGGCTTCCATCTTGTTTTTAAGGTGAAACAAAGTTCATATATATTTGTTAAACAAAATGTCCCTTACAAGCTTACAAGAGAGCATAGAATTTCAACAATAGGGTCTTATACTTTCAGCAGACATTTCTATTTTCTTTTATCGTAAATAAGAGGCCTTTTTGACATCTCTATCAGATAACAGATGTTAAGGGGATGGTAGTGTCAGTCTGTCTATAAGTATTTAACATTAGACAATGGCTCAGTGTTTTTCATCAGACATATAAAATATAAATGTTAAAGGTACATTATTATATGTGAAAAGATATTAGCCATAATTATGTTATTATATTATGTAAGGCATATACATATATATTTAGGAATATTATATCACATTTTGGGTTTATATTCTCATAGTAGTATCTTACTTAGACTTAAAACTAAAGTGAATACTAATTACTTCATTTTAAGGTATGTGGTAGGAATGTTTATATAAGCGTTGTTTTAGAATAGACTAAGTAATAGATCTTCCAATTCTAGACGCTATGCCTGACAGTCTTTGGCATGGTCAAATAAGTAATGGCTTCTCACTAGCCGACAGGCCAGAGGTCATTCGATAAGAAGGATGGGTAATTGTTTCAAATTGTGTTAAATACAAAATCTAATGAACGGTACGATACTGCCCTCTGGAGACAAAATACCAGGTGCAGTCTTGAGATAATTTGAGATATTCCCATATAAAAATATTATATTGTGTTAAATAATATAATTATTGAAATGGCATTACTTGCCAAGGTGAATGATGGAGATACAGGTGGACATTTATGTATGTACTGGGAGTCTGGACAAAGTTTTATGTTGTGTTTTATGATTACACTTACATATAGAGAAATCATCCTTATTTTATTATACCAAGTATTGGGTTAATTATCAAAAGAGGTGTGTCTCTGACCTCACCAGTTTAGGTATAGAATATCCCATCCAATAGGGATAATGTTTCATCCCTCTGGGTTTAACTTATGGTAATTTTTATAGCTCTTTGTTACCATATAAAAGACCAACCCAGATGAGAGAGAGGACACACATTACACTGCCCATCAGACAATACACTTACATCACACACACTATTACATTCCTCAATAGACTCATCCAGACATACTCCATATTGTCCACATCATTCATCTGAAACTTGAAGGAAAAGCCTCCATCTTAAGAAAGGCGTCCATCTTAGGACTCTGGTAACGCCCATTTGAAGCTAGCGGCCATCTTAAGTGTGGTAATTATGCCTTGCTATGTTATTTGATTTTATTCAACAATTGTTTATTCCTTCCTTATATGTTTTATATTGCATATCCAAGGGTAATATGATTACAATCCCAGCCGTATAAGCCATAGTATATTTTTCTCTAAAAAGCTGATTTTTGTTTTTAGACATTTTTATTAATATCAGATTAAGTGCATTATTTGCAATTTTAAGTCTTTCGTTTTGCATGGCTTATTCTCACTCATCTGCAGTGAAGTGACTTTTGGGCTATGCATTGCGCAGACCATTGTAGTCTGATTATATAGAACATTTATTTATGGCTTATGCTATACCTGGGAAGAAATGGTAATCTTGCTTTCGTTTTATTTCACTTTCACTTTGTTTCAGTTTCACTTTCATTATTGAGCTAAACATCACATTGCATTGATTGTTGGAAGTTAGTATTTTCTGTAGAAGTTATTTTTTTGTGTCATTTCTTGTTTGATCATATATTGTGATTTACATGTCTTGAGAATAAATATTTTATATATATTCCACACTGTAGAATGTACTCACTAAGATTGGTATATGCTTTTAAAAAGAAATTAATCAATTAAAAAGAATTCACGACATTGATTTATGGCAATAGGTGAAGACTCTCCTTTTTCACAGATCTTTGCTTATTAACCATAAATAAATACACTGCTATATTCAGAGCAGTATAAATATTCTGACATAAGTATGAGCGCAAGATATTTATTATTAAATATTCTTACAATTATGTACTTATGTCATGATGCCTAAGGGGGTCGCTGCACATCTTCTGTGGTGCCCAGCATGCCCCTCACAACTGCTGTGTCCACCGGATTATGGCTCACTGTATTGTTCCGCTGGATCATGGTACTGGCCCTGGATCACATGATCACAATGTCTACAAAGCTGTTAATGAATCTTATTTATAACAGCTTTGCTTCCTATACTAGTGAGTTGTGATTGGCCAACAGCTATCACATCTCACCTGGGTCTATTACCACATCTTAAATACAGATATTGCTCGAGCGATGGTGTCTAGATGGAAAATTGCCGACATCCCTAATATAAACTTGGAAAAAGAGAAATTCCCCTGGGGGCGGGACTTTAATGGCAATTGACCATCAGGATAGTAAAAGTATATGCACAAATGTAAAAGTATATAGATTTGTTGTAAACATACAAGTTAGAAATAACATACAAAAATAAATATAAAAACACACTTGAAACATAACATGCAGTAAAAATGCGTCACTGTAGAAACATGCAAGGTAAGAGCATATGAAGTTTCCCAAAACTAGATCTGACGCGTTTCAGGTGAAACCTTTTATCCAAAGGTCAATTGGGATACAATTCTACGTATAAGTATAAAAAACAAATTAGTTTTATTTCATAATACAATATTTTAAACAGTAAAAATGTACATTGCATTTGTTGTCCAAGAAAAAGAAAAAAAAGATAAAGAAAAGAAAAGTAATAAATAATACGTAAGAATATGTATATATATGCACCGCTCGCCGAGTTTCCAGATGGAAGCAACCGCAGACAAAAATCTCTGCAGTCCAAAGAATCTGCAGCGCTAAATAGGAGTGCACTAGTCAGGGGGGGGGAAGCCTGAGGGGGGGAGTAAGAAAGCCAACAGCAATTAGATCAAGTAAAAGTCGTGTTGTAGCTTATTTGTTGGTATTGTTATGTCTAGGTCCTCCGTGGCCTATCCCGCGAGGATCCCAAAAGGCAAGTTTACGGAATTACCTGTCAAAGGATTTGTAATTCTGTTCAGCTCATTTAGTCATTTACAGAACATTGCCACATTTCATAACCAGGCAGGCAATCCACAAATTTTCTGGTTTGGTAATATAAATGCCTATATTGAAAAAACAAAATTACAAATCTTTTGCAGATCAACAGTATGCATATTTCAGCTATGTATTAAAATGTTTACTGATTTACCTCCCAACAGATTTGTAACTGTGCCCCATTTCATAGTCAGACAGGTGATCCACTAATTTCCTGGTTTAACCACTTAAGCCCCAGCCCTATTTCGGACAGTTTTTGTTTACAAGTTAAAATCAGTATTTTTTCCTTGAAAACTACTTAGAACCCCCAAACATTATATATTTTTTTTTTGCAAAGACTCTGGAGAATAAAATGTCGGTCATTGCAATATTTTTGTCACGCGGTATTTGCGCAGCGGCCTTTAAAACGCCATTTTTTTGGAAGAATTTTGAAAAATCACATTTCACTGCATTTAAAAAATACTAAACAGTAAAGTTAGCCCATTTTCTTTGTATATTAGAAAAGAGGATGTCACGCAGAGTAAAGAGATACCCAACATGTTACGGTTTAAAATTGCGCCCCCCCCCCCGTGGGATGGCGACAAACTACGGTCAATAAAGATCTCAATAGGCAACGCTTTACATTTTTTTAACGGTTACCAGTTTAGAGTTAGAGTGTAGCTCTTTTTTTTAAATTATTGCTCAGCTCACGTTCTGGCGATCGCGGCGATACCTCACATGTGTGGTTTGAACAGCGATTTAATTCACGGCTCAACTTCCGTATACGTTTCTTTTTGTGCGCGAGCTAACGGTGACACGGGTGGCTAAAAAAATTTTTCTTTTCCTATTTATTTTATTTTTTTTAACTTTATTTCAGGTTTTTTAAAAAAAAAAAATCTGATCACTTTTATTGCTGTCACAAGCAATGTAAACATCCCTTGTGACACCAATATGCAGTGACAGGTACTCTTTATGGAGGGATCAAGGGTCTAAAAGACCCTAGACCCCTCCACTACACTTCCATGTATGCAAAACGCTGAAAACTGCGTTTTTGCATACAGCCGTTTTTTAAATTTGCCCCCTTTTGCAGCACAGTAACCCGGAAGTGACGTCGTCGGAGACCCGAGCAAAGTCACGGAAGGCGGCGGGAGGGGGGGACGTCCCCTCCCGCTCACCCGGGTAACGATCGAGCGGCTCCCGAGCCGCATCGGTCATTACTGACGGAAAGCCGACCGTCGGCTGTAAACCACGGTACCGGAATGGTGCCTCTAGCTAGAGGCACCATCCCGGTATACTACCGCAAAGTTTGCCGACGTAGATCTACGTTACTTTGCGGTAAGTGGTTAATAATGTAATTGAGTATATTGACTTAAAGTGAATGTAAACCCTCACATATACCCAGTGAAGTGAACAGCCTCAGATGATACACAGAGATGAAACAAATCTCCCTACATACAGTAGGTTTGTATATCTGCTGTCTTCAGCTTGTTATATTTTTTAGAAAGTGCACATTGTGTTAGAATTTGTTCTTGCTGTTTGAGCTGTAGGAGTGGAGTCTTGACATACACTGTGTGACAGCTGATTGGAGGAAAGGCACACTCCACACCTCCACATAGGCAGAGGAACAAAGATACTTGCAGAGCTGTGCTGTGAATAGACCAGCTCTCTGCTAATCTATTTATAACACCCACCCGACACAAATTTTCAGCTGCTTTTATTTGCCGTCTCTGAGAACTTATCAGAAGTTATCATGCTGATAACAGAAGAATGGAGCAGCAGAAAGACACCCATCTTAGGGCTTTGGAGAGAGATACAGTGGAGATCAAAAGTTTGGACAACCCAGGTAAAAATTTGTATTAATGTGCATAAAGAAGGCAAGGAAAGATGGAAAAATCTCCAAAAGGCATCAAATTACAGAGTAGACATTCTTATAATATGTCAACAAAAGTTAGATTTTATTTCCATCATTTACACTTTCAAAATAACAGAAAAGAAAAAATGGCATCTGCAAAAGTATGTGCACCCTGCAGAGTTAATATCTCGTACTGCCCCCTTTGGCAAGTATCACAGCTTGTAAATGCTTTTTGTAGCCAGCCAAGAGTCTTTTAATTCTTGTTTGAGATATCTTTGCCCATTCTTCCTTTAAAAGTCTTCCAGTTCTTTGAGATTTCTGGGCTGTCTGTCACGCACTGCTCTTTTAAGGTCTATCCATAGATTTTCAATTATGTTGAGGTCAGGAGATTGTGAAGGCCATGGCAAAACCTTCAGTGTACGCCTCTTGATGTAATCCCCCGTGGATTTCGAGGTGTGTTTAGGATCATTATCCATTTGTAGAAGCCATCCTCTATTTAACTTCAGCTTTTTCACAGATGGCATCAAGTTACCATCCAAAATTTGCTGAAATTTTATTGAATCCATTTTTCCTTCTACTCGTGAGATGTTCCCTGTGCCACTGGCTGCAATACAACCCCAAAGCATGATTGATCCACCCCCATTCTTAACAGTTAGACAGAGATTCTTTTCATTAAATTCTGTGCCCCTTCTTCTCCAAACGTACCTTTGCTCATTCCGGCCAAAAAGTTTAATTTTAACCTCATCGGTCCACAGAACTTGTTTCCAAAATGCATCAGGCTTGTCTATATGTTCATTTGCAAAGTTCAAACGCTGATTTTTGTGGTGAGGACGTAGAAGAGGTTTTCTTCTAATGACTCTTCCATGAAGACCATATTTGTACAAGTATCTCTTTATAGTGGAATAGTGTACCACAACTCCAGTGTCTGCCAGATCTTTCTAGAGGGATCGTGCAGTGAAACGTGGGTTTTGAACTGCGAGTTGTTCTGTCTGATATTTTTCTTGGTCTTCCAGAGCTTGCTTTAACTTCCACTGTTCCTGATGACTGCCATTTCTTAATTACATTCCGAACAGAGGATATTGACATCTGAAAACGCTTTGCTATCTTCTTATAGCCTTCTCCAGCTTTGTGAGCGTCAACTATTTTCAGTTTCAGTTTTCTAGACAACTGCTTAGAAGATCCCATGGTGCTGATTGCTGGGGCAAGGTCAGATGAGTCTGGGCATTTAAAACCTTTGAGATTGACATCACCTGGTCTTCCCAGACGATGATTGAGAACAATCCATGACACTGGCAGGTCTCAGCCTTGCAAAGGGGGGAGTGCATGCTATAAATTCTGCAGGGTGCCCAAACTTTTGCAGACGCCACTTTTTTGTTTTCTGTAATTTTGAAAGTGTCAATGATGGAAATAAAATCTAACTTTTGTTGACATATCATAAGAATGTCTAATCTGTAATTTGATGCCTTTTGGAGATTTTTCCATCTTTCCTTGGCTTCTTTATGCACATTAATACAAATTTTTACCTGGGGTGCCCAAACTTTCGATCCACACTGTAAGTAAACACTACAGATATATATGCCCAGATCTGATTTCATGAATCAGGTTTACATCCACTTTAGCTACATCTTTTGCAGGTAAAAAAGTAAACAGTATACGTACTTCAACTATGTACTAAAATGTTTGACTGTAGTTCAATTTGAAACAACTCTTTACTTTCCAAAAGATATGAAAGGAGAAATAAAAAGCACCGATAAACAAGATGGGATTTTCAAAACATTCACATAGAACTAATCCTCGGTTAGCACGTTTGAGGACCTGTGTTCGTTTTAAGGTTTTGTATTCCTATTCTCATCTATGGAAATGCAAAGCCCTCTTGAAGCAGGTCAGGTGAAGCTCAGTTTCAGGTCAAATAATTCTGTCAAACTGATGCCATCAAGACTAGATCAAAGACCTTTCACACAGGTCCTTAGGGGCTGAAATAAAGTTATAAAATATATCATTTTAATTACAGTATATGCATAGTACTTTAACTTCTGATGGAAAAAAGTGGGCTCAAAAACTTTGGGTTGTATAAAAATGTTATCTTAAACTATAACTAGCAGGTCCACCAAGACATCATCATTGCAGCTACAGGCTAAGTGAAATAAAGTGACAGCACATTATGGCACACTGAATTTTGTGCATATCCTGCGTGCTATTGCCAAACTCTAGACCACAGCCTATGGTGGAAGATGTAAGATCCAAACTAGATGATCTAAACAGTTTAAATGTAGTCACCAAGTATCCAACCAGTCACTTGAGGGAGCCATTTGTAAACTACACTGGAGTCTACAGTCTGTAAAGTTTAACTATAGTTAGTCTGCAAGTTAGCCATCATGTACCATTATGTACTAGGGAACTTTATTAAATCCTTGTTGCATCACTTGACTTATACTGTGCACAGAAAACAGAACTGGGCAAAAGTGTGAATTAATAGTATTTAGAATGCTAAATTAAGTAAGCATTATATAAATGCATGTATATAAACAGAGTATATAAATATATAGATTTTTTTATAAGAGATGTTTTCTCTTAGTTCACAGCTTTTTCTGTAAGTTCTGCCCTCTAGTGGTAAGAAACTATACTGTTCTAGAATAAAGTGCATGGGCAAAATAGAAAACAAAATATATGCAGTACATCTCTGCAATGCATGCATAAGATGTATCTCTTTAAACACCCCATAAGAACAAAACAAT
This sequence comes from Pelophylax lessonae, assembly GCF_965119305.1. Lineage (NCBI taxonomy): Eukaryota > Metazoa > Chordata > Amphibia > Anura > Ranidae > Pelophylax > Pelophylax lessonae. The sequence goes on from NC_138773.1 coordinate 238,052,260, forward strand.
ACCTGTTGATGTGCCAAAATGCACGTCAAAGTCCTGCTGTGGACTGGACTGACAATCTGAAGCATTTTTGTGGTGTCAGCTCTGTCCACTTGTCTTTTGCTAAACAACTCATACCCTCCTACTCTTGTGAGCCTGACAACATAGGCACTAAATATTCTGTAGTTCAAGACAAGAATTAGGGGGGCTAATTAGACCCCACAGAAAGTGTGCATAGAATGCAGAACAGCTCTAAAATGATGACATGATTCACATGTATTTTTTTCACTTAATGTTTTTAATGGTACATTGAACAGTTTAAAAAAGTAGCAAATATAAAAAGTGCATTGCTTGAGTTTACATGCATTTACAATGGCACCAAATAGATCGATGTTAATCACATACAGTGCATCCAGAAAGTATTCACAGCGCTTCAATTGTTCAACATTTTGTTATGATACAGCCTTATTCCAAAATTGATTAAATTCATTATTTTCCTTAAAACTCTACAAACAATACCCCATACCGTCAACGTGAAAGAAGTTTATTTGAAATCTTTGCGAATTTATATAAAAAAAAAATTACATGTACATAAGTATTTACAGGCTTTTCCATGACACTCAAAATTGAGCTCAGGTGCATCCTGTTTCCACTGATCATCCTAGAGATGTTTCTACAACTTGATTAGAGTCCACCTGTGGTAAATTCAGTTAATTGAACATGATTTGGAAATGCACACACCTGTCCATATAAGGTCCCACAGTGCATGTCAGAGTAAAAACCAATGCAGCATTGTACGGAGACATCCTTGATGGAAACCTTCTCTAGAGAGCTCTGGACCTCAGACTGGGATGAAGGTTCATCTTCCAACAGAACAACGACCCTAACCACACAGCCAAAATAACAAAGAAGTGACTAAAGGACAACTCTGTGAGTGGCCCAGCCAGAGCCCATAAATGAATCTGATTAAACATCTCTAGAGAGATCTGAAAATGGCTGCGCCCTGATGCTCCCCATCCAAACTGATGGAGCTTGAGAGGTCCTGCAATGAAGAATGGTAGAAACTGCCCAAAAATAGGTGTGCCAAGCTTGTAGCATCCTTCTCAAAAAGACTTAAGGTAATTGGTGCCAAAGGTGCTTCCACAAAGTATTGAGCAAAGGTTGTGAATACCTATGTAAATGTGTTTTTTTTTCCTTTTTTATTTTTAATAAATTTGCAAAGATTTCAAACAAACTTCTTTCACATTGTCATTATAGGGCATTGTTTGTAGAGTTTTGAGGAAAATAATGCTTTTACAAAATTTTGGAAAAAGGATGTAACATAACAAAATGAGGAAAAAGTGAAGCGCTGTGAATACTGTCTGGATGTATATTGATATTGTACAATTAAACAGTCAGTTTCTCAGGATGGGACTGGGATAAAAATTATAAATAATATCTTGCCAGCATGTTGATGAATAAATGTGGAATTGGGATATTTTACTGAAAAGTAGTTATAACAATAACCTAATGCTATATTAAATTATTTTTTAGAATGTTCATCTTTATAAGGATCCCCATGGGAGGAGGAAATAGGAGTTGTCATTAGAGGTGTACCGAACTGTTCGCCGGCGGACAGTTCCCGGCGAACTTAGCATGTTCGCGTTCGCCGCTGCGGGCGAACATATGCGATGTTCGGTCCGCTCCCTATAATACATCATTGAGGCAAACTTTGACCCTGAACTTCACAGTCAGCAGGCACATTTCCAGCCAATCAGCATACCTCCCTCCCACACCCTCCCACCTCCTATAAATAAGCAAGGGCAGCATCCATCTTAGATCATTCTGAAGCAGTGTGTGTTAGTGAGAGCAGGGAGAGCTGCTGCTGCTGCTGCTGTTAATAGCTAGGGACAGTTGTTAGTCAGTGTTCCTGGTCTTGCTAGTCAGTGTTCTTGGTCCACTACTGCTGTAAGGACAGCATCCTGACAGCACCCCAAAAAGCCCTTCTAAGGGCTGGTATTTGTGTCATTTTTTTATATATATATATATATATATATATATATATATATATAGTGTCCCCAAAAGCCCTTCTAAGGGCTGGTAATTGAGTTTTCTTTTTATATATATATATATATATATATATATATATATATATATAGTGTCCCCAAAAGCCCTTTTAAGGGCTGGTAATTGAGGATTTTTTTATTTTTATATATATATATATATATATATATATATATATATATATATCTAGTGTCCTCAAAAGCCCTTTTAAGGGCTGGTAATTGAGTTTTTTCTTTATATATATATATATATATATATATATATATATATATATATATATATATATATATCTATATATATATATATATATATATATATCTCTAGTGTCCCCAAAAGCCCTTTTAAGGGCTGGTAATTGAGGATTTTTTTTATTTATATATATATATATATATATATATATATATATATATATCTAGTGTCCCCAAAAGCCCTTTTAAGGGCTGGTAATTGAGTTTTTTCTTTTTATATATATATATATATATATATATATATATATATATCTATTGTACACTGCAGTTGCCTGCCCGCTGTGTGTGAGAGGCCACAGACCCACCACAGACTGTACTGTGTGCACACCACACTCATTTCGGGTGGCACAGGCACAGTACCTTGCATTTTAAAATTTTTTTTTTTCCTCTGTCATAATTGCAGTGAGTGCTGTGTCAGGTCCACAGAGTGTACTGTACCCACTGCAGTGCACTGCCCACCACTGATATATATACGGTGGCACAGCATCTTGTTGCAAATTGAAAAAAATATATATTTTTTATTATTGCAGTTGCCTGGGCTGCCAGTGACTGTCAGGTCCACAGAGTGTACTGTGCCCACTGTAGTGCCACTGCGTGCTCACCCACCACTGATATATATACGGTGGCACAGCAGCTTGCAAAGTAAAAATATATATATTTTTTTTATAATTGCAGTTGCCTGGGTGCCAGTGACTGTCAGGTCCACAGAGTGTACTGTGCCCACTGCAGTGCCACTGCCCACCCACCACTGATATATACGGTGGCAGGCATGACTTTTTTGGATTAGTATCTGGGGGGGTCTAAATAGCGTACCTGTGAAGTTTCAGCTCTGTAGCATGTCCAGAACCAGAAAAAAAAGATCATATAGGTGTAAAAGGGGTTCCCACCATCCCTGCTCTACTGAAAAATGATCTTTTTTTCTGGTTCTGGACATGCTACAGAGCTGAAACTTCACAGGTACACTTTTTAGACCCCCTAGACACTAAATCACACAAAAAAGTTCTTAAAAATTGTCATTTTTGATAGAGAGCCAATTATTGGAAAAATTAAAAAAAAAAAAAAAACTTAAAAAAAAAACTTAAAAAAAAATTTCTTTGTATTTATTGTCTGGGGGGTCTAAAAAGCATACCTGTGAAGTTTCAGCTCTGTAGCATGTCCATAACCAGAAAAAAAGATCATATAGGTGTAAAAGGGGTTCCCACCATCCCTGCTCTACTGAAAAATTATCTTTTTTTCTGGTTCTGGACATGCACAGAGCTGAAACTTCACAGGTACACTTTTTAGACCCCCTAGACACTAAATCACACAAAAAAAGTTCTTAAAAATTGTCATTTTTGATAGAGAGCCAATTATTGGAAAACTTTAAAAAAAAAAAAACTTAAAAAAAAAAATTCTTTGGATTTATTGTCTGGGGGGTCTAAAAAGTGTACCTGTGAAGTTTCAGCTCTGTAGCATGTCCAGAACCAGAAAAAAAATAGAATTAGGATTAGGGCTAGGGTTAGGGTTAGGGTTAGGGCTAGGGTTAGGGTTAGGGCTAGGGTTAGGGTCAGGGCTAAGGTTAGGGTTATTTTTAGTGCTTAGGGTTAGAGGGTTAGAGTTAGAGGGGTAGGGGTAGGGCTACCAACTCTAACCCTAAGTATATCACCGTAACCCTAACCCTAGCCCCTAACACTAAACCTAACCCTAACCCTATAACCATAACCCTAACCCTCTAACCTTAACCCTAACCCTCTAAGCCTAGCCATAAAAATAACCCTAACCCTAAACCTAACCCTAACCCTAGCCCTAACCCTAGCCCAAACCCTAGCCCTAACCCAAATTCGTATTTTTTTCTTGTTCTGGACATGCTACAGAGCTGAAACTTCACAGGTACACTTTTTAGACCCCCCAGATGCTAAATCCAAAGAAATTTTTTATTTTTATTTTTTTTCTAATTTTTCCAATAATTGGCTCTTTAACAAAAAATTACAATTTTTAAGAACTTTTTTTGTGTGATTCAGTGTCTGGGGGTCTAAAAATTGTACCTGTGAAGTTTCAGCTCTGTAGCATGTCCAGAACCAGAAAAAAAATAGAATTAGGGTTAGGGCTAGGGTGAGGGTTAGGGTTAGGGTTATTTTTAGTGCTTAGGGTTAGACGGTTAGGGTTAGAGGCGTAGGGGTAGGGTTACTAACTCTAACCCTAAGTATCTCACCATAACCCTAACCCTAGCCCCTAACACTAAACCTAACCCTAACCCTAACCCTTAAAGCCCAGTTCCTGTCCCATTTTGGTCGGTTCTGGTCTGTTTGCGGTTGTTTGCGGTGCGTTAAACGGGGAGTTTGGTCTGTCACTGTGAAGCGGGCGTAACCCTTATACTACCTGATCGATACAACAACATACCTGATCGTATACACACACTGGATGTTTTAAAGCACGTTATTCCAAACAATTTAGGAATGTTAGGTGATTTATGCCCTTTATGGAATAAAACCCGACTCTGCGTCAACTACGTAATTTTCCATGGGAGTTTTGCCATGAATCCCCCTCCGGCATGCCACAGTCCAGGTGTTTGTCCCCTTGAAACAACTTTTCCATTACTATTGTGGCCAGAAAGAGTCCCTGTGGGTTTTAAAATTCGCCTGCCTATTAAAGTCTATGGCGGATCGCAATGTTCGCCGGTTCGAGAACATTCGCCGATGTTCGCGTTCGCCGTTCGCGAACGGCGAATTTTATGTTCGCGACATCACTAGTTGTCATTGCTGAGTCTGACCTCCTTCTGAAAATGGTGACTGGTTGCTATGCTAGAGCACTGACCTTAATCCTTCTTGAGTCAGTGTCCAGGAAGGACTTTGAGGCCCATTTATAGTGGAGAGTGGACACCACTATCTACTATACCAGATAATTTTACTCCACAATGCGGACTGCCATGCCACAGCTTTTCAAAGGAACCACTAAAACTGGCCATAGATAGGTTAAGATGTGGCTGATTCAACAGGGACCATCCAAATTTCAGTTACTCTGTGACCATTCATGCTTGACAGATCAATCTACTTCTGCCACATGGAAATGTTGGTCAAGCTTCTGTCAATCAGCAGCTGCAGCCACTGATCAGTGTAGTCTGACAGCGAAGAAGTCCTGCTGTCAGAATGCAATGGCTCAGCAGTGATTCCTCTATCCACCTTACATGTGTGGGTGGGGGAATCTATTTGTCTTTTTTTACTTAGCCCACTGGCTGAATGAAAAAAAAAAGATTAATAGAGAAGTGTGGGAATCTAAAAAAACAAATATTTATACTCACCTAGATTAGATTAATGCTGCAGCTGTCCCCTGCCAACTCTACACTGAGAACTGAGCGATCAAAAAACACACATTGCTCAGTTCTCAGGTCTGCTCTGTCAGTCACCGGCTCTTTGTTCTACCCCTCCAGTGCTCACTGGAGTGCTGGGCTGTGAAGGGGGTTGGAGAAGCTGGCTCAGGCTCTCAGCGGTGCGTTGAAAGGCTGAGCCAGCTGCTGGTCAGACATTATTGTTGGGATCCCTGCAGAGCAAGAACTAAACCCCTCTGTCGGATGAATCTGGATAACAGGAGTGCAGAACTAAGGGCATGCCTGTGACCCACAGGGAAAGTATGGCCAAAAGAGATTTGACCACACTTCTCCTGTAATCTATAGGCAGCTTGGGTTTTCTAAAGTACTGTGCATCATAAAAAATGGCCATTTCTGTTGTTAGAAAATATTTATTTTCACCTTATATACACACACCTGTGTAATAGAGGTGATATGTTATTTTATTGCTGTAGAATTTAATAATTTCACATTTGGTATGTCAGCAGGGTTGCTCTCTATGGAATCTCACAACCTTAACAAGTGTAGCATTAATCACTTATTTTGGCTGAACAAGAATATTCAAGACTCAAGGTCTTTTCCCCTCCCCTTTGACATTGTTACAATTATGCTGTAATTATAAGCTGGCCTTAGAAAAGTTCACTCAGCGATGGCTTCTGCCAATTTACCACGGTGTGCTTTAACACCATGGTGTAATAAATACGTTATTAATGACATTGCAAGGGCTTTACAAATAGTCTCTCTAATAGACCCATTTTTAAAGTTATACAGTACACAGAATTACTTTTAAAGCAGAATACATTTGCAATGTGAATGTTCATTTTGCTTAGCGTATAACACAATGTGCACACTTCAAGTTGCAACATGAATGTTCACTTCAATCAGCCAATAATATGAATAATATGCAAGAAAAAGAAAATCTTTTGCTATTTTTCTTACGCTTGATCAGGTAATTCATTTGAATAACAAACTGACTTACATTTCTGGAGCAGACAAGAATCTCTCCAGCTTATTGCCTTCTACATGTAACTGACTGCCCAACGAGATTCCCTGAACGATCCCAAACCGGACACCTCTTAAATTCAGCAAAACTCCTTATTTCCAGACACTGGAAAACATTGCACTCCCCCACGATTGTTGAATGGCCCCATATAGTAGAGGAAATATACAATATGGAAGAAATACCAGCTATCGCCAGGGATTCCATTGACAAATTTAACAAGCTATGGTTGCCTTGGCTAGCCTTCCGTTATTCCGCATCTTATAACCAATTGGTCACCAGTTGATAGACACTAGGATTATGGTTACTCCACACTTATTATTAGCTATCTATGGCCTTTTCCTCTGGTGAACTTGACCTTTCTGTCCTCCATGGTAGTACTTTTTCCCACTTCTCTCCCCTGATCTGTACAAAGACTCGCCCTTGTGTTTACAACCCCTTTACAACCCCTTTACTCCTTTGACTTTATGTTCTGGTTTTATCACTGGCAAGTTAATTGCTGTATTGCTGCATTTTATTTGAATATTGCTATATGCAAAAGCTCTTTTTTATGATTTCATTCATCTTTGTACTTGTCTTTTCAGATGCTAAAAAAAAAAAAAACCTGACTTGTTAGCTTTTTTTTAATCAAATACTTTTTATAAAAATTTTTTTTTTTTTTACATATAAACAAAATATAGAACAAATATCCATTAAAAAAACATATTCCGATATGTTGCAACCATTGCAAAAGGTAATTAACATTACATCACAATCAGTAAATTAATTAAGTTCCCCATCATAGAGCAGCAATGTTATCGGCAGAGTCAGGGAGATCATCCACACTAATGGGGACTACATATGGGGTGGATAACCAAGAGGACAAATCTTATTAAATTTATTTGAACAGCTCCTATGTCAATAAGCAAGTTTCTGTCTATCCAGCACATAACACCATTGCGTACCATTGGACACAAGCTGGCGGATTAAGAGATAGTAAATTTAGGGTCAGAAGCCAATATATCTCAAAATATATCTATCAAGTACCAAAATAATTTAGGACAGGGCCATAACATATAAATGAACATGCCCACATGCACATTACATCAAAGGCAAGATTAGATAAATCACCAGTTAAACCCCTTTTAGATTTAGACAGGAACTTGTTAGCTTACATAAATATTGCCATGTTAGGTGGGTTCAGTTCAGCCAGGATTGCATCTAGACTGCGTCTCACACCAATTTTGTGGATGTTACTGGTGCTGCTGCTGGCCAGTCTTCCCAGGTTGAGTATTTAAAGTGACTATAGCGCTACTCCAAATCTTCCAAGACTAGCACTCAGAGGCAGCAATGCCTTGGATTTCACACTGCAGATACATACAGTTCCTCCCAACAGCATCAAAGTGTGCAGGACTCTTGTCTCTGCACTTGTCTTTTCTGTCTTGTTCCTGATTTCTGTCTCTTTAATCAGCATGTTCCAGTTGTCTAAGCTCCACCCTCTTCACTAGGCTGTGTGTGTGCTCAAAAGAGTTGTGTGTGTGTTAAGGCTTGGAGCTTTCCTGCCCATTCCTGGCTTCAGTGGGAGGAGTTATAAGTACCCAGCTACAGGCAAGGCAGCTAAAGTCAGTTTTCCTGAATTTATATCACAAGTATAAGTACTTTACTTGCGCAAATTATAAAAATCTGAAAAATATTAACTTAGTTTATGTAATTATTTACCATGTATTTATTATTCAAAGCAAGTGTAGTAAGTACTAGTGTCATCAGTCATAGCACTGTAATTATTGAAAATTTCTGGGTAAAAGGACTGTAGACTATGCACCTGCCTTTCTTTTTACCCCTAAGAGGATCCCTTGATATATTTTTTAGGTCTGCTAACAGAAATAATTTTACCTACAGTTTACAGCATATTAGCATGCTCACTAAATTGTTGAACATTGTATATAGAAAAAAAACCCACTATGGCTTACCGTGCATATTTAACACCCTAGGTAGGTCATTTTAAAGATTCTTGTTCTGTACAACAACAACATTTTTAGTATTAATCTTGAAATTGCATAAATAAGAAGAAAAAAAGGAAAGGCAGAAAGTAACAATTGTGGCATTCCCTAACATTAGTAGTCAGTGTAGATGTGGTTCATTGCTTTGGTGGTCAGTTTAGGTAGGAGATCAATTTGCCATAGCTTACTGCCTGAGGAACCCCTAGCAAACCCTAGAGTTCTACGGACTTCTAGCTTTGAAAGGCCGATGTACAAAATAATCAATTTTACCATGCACTTTAAGCCATGCTCAGTATTCAGTACAATATTCAATAGCCACACCCATTTTTTTACTTATCGTGCTCTCCTTGTCATGTGATCCAATGTGTCCTTCTTTCTCATGTTCCAGAGTTAAAGGATATGCAGATATACAACTATAAGGCTGTATCACTAACTATAAGGCTGGATCACCTAGAACCCCCCCCCCCTCCCCCCTCTTCCACATACCAGAAAGTGCACTGCTAATTTTAAGAAGGAATTCCAGTATATTTTTCAGGGTACTGCTAGGTGCAATTAACATTTATAAATGTTCCCATCAATATAGCAAATTTTCACTTTTTAACTTCAGTTCAACTTTAATAGCTGTGTGGGCAAAATACATGCCAATCTGTCAGCACCCCTTAGATTTCTCCCTGGGTAAGTTGTCATAGCTTGTGGCAGGATATTTGGAGAGTTGAAATGTTTGCCTGACTGAGTATATGAAACTAAATAATCTCCTAAAAGTTTGTAATATCGTCTTTTAACGTTTAATAAAAATGTTTTGAAAGAAACGAAATAATCGAACAATAAGCCTTTCTTTGCTCATTAGAGATAACTGATTTGATTGGTTTGACAAATTATTTAATTAGATTATATTTACTTACTTGAATTCAATACTCCCTCACATTACATTGACTCTTAATTATATCTATTGTAAAATTACATACAGTTGTTTCTGTGATTGACTTATTGATCAGCTTGCTCTTACAAAGGTCTTTATTAAACTATTGCTTGTGCTTACAGTAATAAATTGGTTGTCAAGCTATATAGTGGTGTCCCTCTAAGGCTATTTATGACTTTTACTGAAAGGCAAAATAACTTGCCTAAATTTTAAGGTGTAAACGCAGTAATTTTTTTTATTTTTTGGATAGAGTAGGGAGGGTTTAAAACCCATATCAATATTTCATTGTTGTCTGTGTACCTGCTTGGAAAATCCACTATCTTGATTTGTCCTAGTGACCGCTGTTTTTGGGATGGAAAGTGATGGGAAATCCAAACTTTAACAGTTGTCACTGGAAGTGAGGAAGTGAGTATTTTTCCTCTTGGATATATTCCCAACCACTTTCATTTATATCCCCAGAAGGGAAATCTTCCCCAGAGGTCTACTCTGTCCAAAACGAATGAAAGAGACACATTTTAGCTCTTATACTATATTGTTTTTTCCTTTTAGAGCCCATTCACACTATAAATTGCATTAACATAGGGGTGTTATTTCACATTGTTATGGACTGGTGGAATAAACCATGTGAGAAGAACAATTCATTTTGAATGGCCTAGAAGCACAGCTTACCATAATAAAAAAATGGCCCTTTTAAAAACAAAAATGCATCTGTAATAACGCTCAAGTTGCCATTTAAAATGAATGGCACTGCAGCATACCACCACCAAAGCTTGATTCCCCAAGCATTTGCCTGAACATGTATGCATACATTTTAAGAGCATTTTAAAGTCTTAAAATGTATTCATGTTTGTTTTTTTATAATAACCAAACCAACAAAGCATAGGATTATGCTTGTTTTCATTAACCACTTAAGCCCCAAAGGTTTTACCCCCTTAATGACCAGGCCATTTTTTGCAATACAGCACTGCATTACTTTAACTGACAATTGCACAATCGTGTGACGCTATACCCAAATAAAATTGATGTCCTTTTTTCCCACAAATAGAGCTTTCTTTTGGTGGTATTTGATCCCCTCTGCGGTTTTTAGAGCTTTAAACAAAAAAAAGAGCGACAAATTTTTTATTTTAATATTTTTTACTTTCTGCTATGAAATACATCCAATAACAAAATATAAAAAATCAAATTTCTTCATCAGTTAAGGCCAATATGTATTCTGCTACATATTTTTGATTTTAAAAAAATCCCAATAGGCGTATCGGTTCGCCGGGGAGGATTTTGTGGACACACTCAGGAGCTCAGGTCTAGCATTTATTCTGATGGGTCTTCTACCTGAGACTCAAATTACAATAATGGCTTGCTATCATGGCTATTGATGACAGTTTGGCCCTCATCATTCCTGGTTATTTGTAACCTCATGGTTTCTTACTACTTATTGACCATATGAGTCTCCTGCAATCCACAATAATCCCCCCCCCCCCCCCCGTTATCCACATATGATGCTGAGGCAATTGTCTCACTCTATAATACTGTACAGAGAATTCCAGTAAAAGCTCCAGATGAAGCTTTGAAAAAGGCAAAACATGTTGAACAATATTGAATGTACCAACATGAATGTTTGAATATGACATCAGTTGACCCGGTTGGATGGCATCTTGTGTTTTCTGGCATTCGTAGGCAGGATTCTCCTGATGTCAAGTATTTGACTGCTTAATCTGCAATATCCATTATATATTCTGTATGGAATTGTTATCCTAACAAACTGCTACATATTTGTATATTGTGTTTTTTGGACCTCCTTCTAGGTCTTTTTATATTTAGTATGTTTTGTTTGTTCCCTGATTTTATATGGATTCCAAAATAAAAGTTTCAACTTTAATGATTATGGTGTGCCCAAAAATCCTTGTCTCCCAATCCTTCCTCTTCTAATATTAATCTGAGGATTTGGCACCACCTGTACCTAGTTTATATGCTCAGATTGCTGCTATCTGAAGGCATATTCTGTCCATTAGTTCCAATAGGCATATATTTATTGGTTTGCATAAAAGTTATCATGTCTACAAATTATGGGATATTTTTTTATTTTTATTTTTTTACTAGTACTGACGGCGATCAGCAATTTTTAGCGGGACCGTGACATTGCAGTGGACCAATCGGACACCTAACTGACACTTTTTTGGGGACCAGTAACATTACAGTGATCAGTGCCAAAAATATGCACTGTTACTGTACTAATGACACTGGCAGGGAAGGGATTAACATTAGTGGTGATCAAAGGTGTATCTAGTGGGTGCTTTCTAACTGTGGGGGGTTGCTCTGACTGGGGGAACACAAGATCTCTATCTTCTACCCTGTCAGAACGGGGATCTGCCTTTCGGGAATGATCCCAGGTGGCCAGTGGACATTGAGTCCGCTAAACCCACTGATTGGCTCCCCCTCTGTCCAATCAGCGTGCCACCTAGTGACTATTGCACGAAATGACGTACAGGTATGCGATTTTGCGCAATAGAGTCACTTTGCCACAGACAATGTAGGTTAGGCAGTCAACAAGTGGTTAAACACCTTCAACAAGTGAACCTGTGCACCAACTGTACTGCACCATTTCCTAAAGGGTCAGCCCTCTCAAAATTGATATTTTAGCCATGTTGTTGCTGGGATGGTTGAGCCAGACCCTGGCTATTTAAATTACTTAGATACTATAACAAGAAGTTGTCAGGTTTTTTTTTTTCTGGTTTTTCCTACTCTACAGAAAAAAATAAAGATGGGCTATACATCCACTTTAGCTTTACACTTATTTTTAGTAGACTGCATGGTAAGATAGCAACATTGCAATATGTAACTCTTGCTTGCATGAACCCTGAATATAGACAGGAAATATGTAGGTCAATGAATATTATTTCATTGCATTCTTTTTATAAACAATAGCCCTTAACGCAATCTTTGGCGGTGAATATGAAGTATATAGTATGGAGTTTTAAAATACAAACCTAGAAAACTGTCTCAAGTCTCAGGCTAAGCTTATTCTTTGCAAGCTTTACGTATCAAAAAGAGTTTGTTACTCATTGCCTAGAAACAGAATTTATAGTTCTTGCTATGTAACAGCGTCGCAAAGAACTTGAGGCCACAAGTTATGTTTATAAATGCAAACATTTTCTTTTTAATATTTGTCACTTGGAAACCATTGGATCTACAAGACAAATTATCCTCCTAGATTTTTTTTAAAGGGTTGAGTTGCAATGTAGATTAGTGCTTTTCCACCAATTACACATTTTTTGTGTTATCAAGGTAAAATGCCCATGATTTGGGAAAATTGCAGCAGTATAAAAAAGCTTGATATTTTTTCAGGCTGACTCGCAAGTATTTTTATTAGCGATTTATATAGAAAATTTGCCTAAAGTGTTTTGGAATGTATAAAATGTAACGATGAAGTTGGCTTAATGTGCTGTCATTGTAATTTTTTTTATTCCACATAATATGCAATTAAAAGCAGCATTTGGAAGATTTTAACAAGCTTTCAGAAAGTATTTCTCTGGCGTAATATGTACCGTATAACTGGTTTATTTACTAAAGAGGTAGAACCTTTTCAATTTAGAAAGTTAGTATTCTTTTTGCAAAATGAATGTTCACTTAGACTGATAAATAGTTGAATTTGTCTTCACTGCAATCACTCAGTCATGTAAAAAAAAAAAAAATGTAACCTCAGTTTAAAATAATGGGGTAATTAAAATGAAAACAGCTTCACCCTATTTGCTAAGGTAAATTAAATATATACTGTATAGGCACAAAGGTCTCAAGTGTGTATCTATTTTAAAGGTGTGCCACAGAGTTAGCAACATGAATAGGGTACTGCATCCTCTCAAATTATATATGAAAAAAATGCTAAAGGTCGACTTTCTCGGTACCAAGAAAATCAATAACCTTTATTTTTTTCTAAATGTTTCCCGGGGTAAAAATGTGTTATGTCTGTAACCTGCTTCAGCCTCTCAAGTTGGCTTGGTGACCATACTCACTGAAACAGAAGGTGATAGGTAATCCAATAATATCATCAGCATTAATCAGCACGGGTTTACAAAGGGGTGTTCCTGTCAAACCAATCTGTTAACATTCTACGAGGAGGTTAGCTGTGAGCTAGACAGTGGGCTAGACAGCGGGAATCCTGTGGATGTGGTGTACCTGGATTTTGCTACGGCGTTTGATACAGTTTCCCACAAACGGTTGATTTATAATATAAGGTCTACAGGAATCGACCACAAGGTTTGCTCTTGGATACGGAACTGGTTAAAGGGGCGTGTCCAAAAGGTGGTTGTAAATAATGCATACTCGGACTGGTCTGAGGTGGTAAGTGGGGTCCCCCAAGGCTCAGTTCTGGGTCCAATTTTGTTCAATTTATTCATAAATAGCGTTGAGGACGGGTTCAGTAGCTCGATCTCAGTTTTTGCATATGACACAAAATTGAGCAGGGCAATAACTTCACATCGGGAGGCAGAAATCTTGCAGAATGACCTGAACAAAATAACAGAGTGGGAAACTACATGGCAAATGAGGTTTAATGTGGATAAGTGCAAGGCATTGCACTTAGGGACTAATAATGTAAAAGCAAAATACATGCTGGGGGGGGGGGGCCTCTGGGGGTATAAAAATGGAGAAAGATCTGGCAGTCTTAGTAGAAGATAGACTTAGCAACAGTATGCAATGTCAAGCTTTGACTGCCAAATCCGGCAGAATTTTAGCATGCATAAGGAAGGGGATGTATTCCAGAGAGAAAACTATAATCCTTCAACTTTATAAATTACTGGTCCGACCACATCTGGAGTATTCTGTCCAGTTCTGGTCACCAGTCCTCAGAAGGGATGTGTTGGAGCTTGAGAGAGTGCAGAGAAGGGCAACAAAACTTATTAGGGGATTAGAGGACCTTAATTATGAGGAGTGTTTGGAGGTGCTTGATTTATTCTCCCTGGAGAAGAGACGCCTGAGAGGGGACATGATAGCAATTTACAAATACCTCAACGGTGATCAGAGCATAGAAAAAAAATGATTCAGTCGCAAGGAATGCACGAGGACACGAGGCCATACAATGCGATTAGAGGAGAAGCGTTTTAACATCAGGCTACGGAGGGGGTTCTTTACAGTAAGGGCTACAAGACTGTGGAATTCTCTGCCACAAATGGTAGTAACTGTGGCGAGTATGCTACTTTTAAAAGACTCTTGGACATACATCTCAAGGACATTAACATTCATGGGTTTGGGAAATGATTCACACCGACACAGGTTGAACTGGATGGACTATTGTCTTTATTCAACCTCAACTACTATGTACTATGTAACAGCCATTTCAACAATGGTGAAAGAGGAGGTTTGTTATCATATTAGAAAGATTTTTTTTTCAATTCCTTTGTGACCCTGGGGCAGGAAATGAAGGGAATTCTCCAATGACACAGTAAAAAAATACAATGACAGGGGTTTTGATCCTTTAGTATTCTATTCTAAACAAAACAAAATTGCCCCCAGATATACTTTCAAATGTCTCTCTCTACTCTTTTGGTAAATCAACCCCACTGTGTTGCATGTTACAATCTACTCAAGCCTCCAATCTGCCTAAAGTGGCTCTTCTGTCATTTTTCATCTTTCCATCTATTAAATCCTCTGCCCTTGTTGTTTTAACTTTTGATAGTAAAACATTTTTTTACTGCCAGTAAATATCTTATACAGCTCACTTACCTTTTCTTGCCTAGGCTAATGACATCATGCATAACACTCTCTCTAACTCTCTTGAAAGTATGCCACCAAGGGAGGGAGGGATTAGTCATAGGAAAGCTGGAGGGGGCTGGATGAGGGCAGAGACAACAGGAGATCCATGAGTATTTATCAAGAGAGGAGAAATGTGCAGGCAAGCAGTGGTGTGAGTGTGTCTGTCTCTATATATGTGTACATATGTGTATATATATATATATATATATATATATATATATAAGTGTGTGTGTGTGTGTGTGTGTATGTATGTGTCTGTGTGCCTCTGTGTCTGTATAAATCCAGGAAGTGAACAGTCAGCTAGCTGCCCACAGATCAAATGGCTGCATCCAGATTTAGTGGAGGGAGATTTCTGCAGCATATTTGGCAAGCACAGAATTACAGTATATATAAAATACTATGCAAGGTGGTTGGAGGGAAGCTTCATAATGGCAAAGATGTTTTAATTACAAATAATGTGAGCAGATTGCAGTTCCACTTTAAGCCTTATACATGTTCCAATCTAACCCAGCTACTTTGGGTCTAAAGTGGGAAATGGTATATCAAAATATAGAGAGACAGAGATGAGAGTAAAACTGTCCTCATAAATGTGGATCATCCAACCCTTTGTGTGCCTGCTAAAAGGCCACCTTTTCCTTTCAGTCCTTTTGTGCAACAGCACAGAGTGCCCTGACCAATGCAATGGGAACAGGGGGCTACAATTCTACCTTTGAGAAAATGCAATATTTTAAACCATAAGATGACTAATCCTTCTTCCCTGGTGCGCAACCTTTGGTACTTTTTTTATCCCTTTGTGGACTCCTATGAATCAGTATCAGGAGCAATGATTGGTAAACAGGCTGCAATGACAGCAATCAATCTCTAAAAGTCTTAAATAGCACATGTCTTACTGTCTCTTGCTGTTTGTCTTCAGTCTTCACCCTCACCTTTTGGATGTCAACAGTCTCTGACTGTCTCCCTTAGTTTGTCTAAAAGCTCAAACAGTCTTTTGTAATATACTGTATTTATCGGCGTATAACATGCACTTTTTTACCCTGAAAATACAGTGCTAATAATGCATGCGTGTGTTGCCTTATGAGTTTATGTGTAATCTCCATTACTGTGGCCTGAAGAGGAGTTATGTATAAATCCCCATTAAAGATTGTAAATATTAATGTAAATATATATATGTACGAGATATTGAGTTTTGATTTTACATTTAGTTGAGATATGATTATCAATTATATGAAGTTGTGTGTCTTCAGTCTGCAGTCAGTACTAGGAACTTGATTAACAAGTCCATGTAAAATGCATGCCTGAGCTACCAGGGGGCAACTGCTATTTACATTTAAACACATACTGATAGTAACACCATGTAATTTAATTTACGGAGAGCCAGACATCCTGGGGCCTAAGCGATAGGATGAATAGATCATGTCATGTCCGCCCTTAGTTAAGTCTCCATATCAAAGAACTCTCATTAAGATATGCAATGAAGATTGACTATCGGTTGAAGGGTTGGACAATGGGCCCGGGAGATGAACTCTGCATCTTAATTCAAAGTAAATTAACAGGTTCTCCCTCCAACAGGGAGGAGGGCTTAGCAAGAGGCTGGATTTTGCTAACCTAGGGGAGGGGGAAGTTGTCCTATCCTGAACCAGATACGCCCAGAGGGAGGAGCAGGATAGCTGAACCAATCACTACAGCCCTATACAAGGCAATGAAATATGGTTCTATATTAGCAAAGGTGGAAATAGAGTGACTTCCTGTTTTGGCATGGCAGACCAGGAGGAAACACTCAAGTGAAGGGTAACTATGAAGGTTTAAGGTTTACATTGTTTGTCCTCTTTTTGTCGGTCGTAGTGTGTTTGTATATGAGTATATACTCTATATTTGTTCATTCCTAGGAATATTTTCCATTTTGTTGTATATACCATAGTTAGATTGTTGTAAATTAATTTAGGCTTTCAAATTATATACCAATAAATATTTGCTGTTTTAAAGCTTTCATTCATAGTCAAAGAACTCTCATTTTTAACCCAAATATTGTCTGAGGTAAATTAAATCCCATATCTTTCTTATCAGTCTCTTGCTGTTTGTCTTCAGTCTTCACCCTCACCTTTTGGATGTCAACAGTCTCTGACTGTCTCCCTTAGTTTGTCTAAAAGCTCAAACAGTCTTTTGTAATATACTGTATTTATCGGCGTATAACATGCACTTTTTTACCCTGAAAATACGGTCGTAGTGTGTTTGTATATGAGTATATACTCTATATTTGTTCATTCCTAGGAATATTTTCCATTTTGTTGTATATACCATAGTTAGATTGTTGTAAATTAATTTAGGCTTTCAAATTATATACCAATAAATATTTGCTGTTTTAAAGCTTTCATTCATAGTCAAAGAACTCTCATTTTTAACCCAAATATTGTCTGAGGTAAATTAAATCCCATATCTTTCGGGTAACACGTGTTATACGCCAATATTTTTTATAACGGGGGGCTGGGGGGGCAGTACACCTCGCCTCTCCTGGCACTGGGACAGCCCTGCCAGGGTACTCTAAAGTTAAGGAAAAAAATCACTGCCATCCCCTTTTTATAGATCCTTCCTACATTGTGTCAGTGTCATTGTAAACTGATGCCTGTAAATACCTTATTAGCTCCATTCTTTCCAGCCACTCTCCTCCGAGTGTAGCTTTAGATTGGAGGAGGAGAGCGGCCATGCAACCGATGATGAAATATCAGAGGAGAGCGGTTACGTGACCAGCCATGAAAGAACGGAGCTGATAAGGAATTTAGAGGCTTCGGTTGACAATGACCACAATGCAGGAAGTATCTATGAAAAGGGGCTGAAAGTGATTTTTTTTAACTTTAGAGTATGCTGGCAGGACTGTCTAAGGAGCCTGAGGGTCTACTGGGAGTGCAGGGGGGTTGTGCAATGTAAAGGGGCTATATAATAAAGGAGGCTGTGTACTATGCAGGGGGTGGCTGTGTAGTGTAAAGGGGGCTGTGCAATGTAAAAGTGGGCTGTATAATGAAAGGGGCTATGTACTGTGCAGGGGGAGGGGGCTGTGTAATGCAAAGGGGGCTCTGCAATGTATAGGGGGGGCTTTGTAATGTAAGGGGTCTATGTAATGTAATGGGGGCTGCATAATGTACAGGAGGGCTGCATAATATGCAGAGGGTCTGTGTAATGTGCAGGGGGTCTGTGTAAAGTAAAGGGGTCTGTGTAATGTGCGGGGGCTGTGGAATGTAAAGGGGTCTGTGTAATGGGCAGAGGGGCTGTGTAATGCGAAGGTGGTCTGTGTAATGTAAAGTGGTCTGTGTGATGTGATGGGGGCTGTGGAATGTAGAGGGGGCTCTGCAATGTATAGGGGGGCTTTGTAATGTAAGGGGGGCTATGTAATGTAATGGGGGCTGCATAATATACAGGGGGGGCTACATAATATGCAGGGGATCTGTGTAATGTGCAGGGAGTCTGTGTAATGTAAAGGGGTCTGTGTAATGTGCTTGGGGGCTGTGGAATGTAAAGGGGTCTGTGTAATGTGCAGAGGGACTGTGTAATGTGAAGGGGTCTGTGTAATGTAAAGTGGTCTGTGTGATTTGATGGGGGGCTGTGGAATGTAAAGGGGGCTGTGCAATGTATAGGGGGGGGCTTTGTATGGTAAGGGGGGCTATGTAATGTAATGGGGGCTGCATAATATACAGGGGGCTACATAATATGCAGGGGATCTGTGTAATGTGCAGGGGGTCTGTGTAATGTAAAGGGGTCTGTGTAATGTGCTTGGGGGCTGTGGAATGTAAAGGGGTCTGTGTAATGTGCAGAGGGGCTATGTATTGTGAAGGGGGTCTGTGTAATGTAAAGTGGTCTGTGTGATGCATGGGGGGGATGCTGTGGAATGTAGAGGGGGTTGTGGGATGTGCAGGAGAAGCTGTGGAATATGCAGGGGGGGGCTGTTTATGAGTTACTCTTATTTTGCTTCAAAGTTCTTATTTAAAATGTAATTATTTTTCCTTTCCTCTTAAAATTAAGGTGTGTGTTATACATAGATAAATACAGTACTGAATATTGTGTGTGGCCCTTTAGAATGCTCAGGGGCCACAGTTATGGCCCTCTATACCTTCTCAGTTGGCAATAACTGCCTAATATCAATAAATCGATGAATACAAAACACACTCATTGTTCTTCTTTGAGCTGTTCATGTCAGTTGACTGTTTCTACTTTCTATCTGACACATAATACAGGATTACATTTATGATATGATTAGATGTATTTGTGCTATAGTTTTATTTGTGTTTGCTGTCAGTTTGATGAATAACCCCTGTTTATCCTTGAGCGCTACATCTATAATTACCTGAGGCATGTGCCTGTTCCCTGCTGAACTTTGTCACCTTCCAATTAGAATGTGAAGCACTCCAGTGTCATTACAAACATGGAAAACACACAGCGCCGGGCTGAATTGACTGACATGTAGGAGCCTCTGACAGACACATACATTTTTCATAAGGTTTTCCTTTTATGGAGGCAGCATGGGAGCCCTCTTTGCTTAAACTACTAAAGGGATTGTTTTATGAGTTCAGTGCAGTAATTATGATTTATATGAATGATTTATCATTTTGGTATAATTTACATAGAATATGACAGCTTATATTTTATTGCAGCAACAATGCATTTGTCAGTTGTTATGTATAAATAACAAACATGCCTTTAAAATGCAGTTTTTTTGCCAGCATAAATAAACCTTTTTATTTTTTCCCCTTCAGTAAAATAGCAACATGGTTCATTACTGCAGCTAGTCGCTGGCTTTAGCTGGACCCTTATCCTATAGTTATTTGTGTTTGCTTATCAAACTGACTTATTTATAACAAGACAACAAATCTTGGCAGACTAGACAGGGATTTGTCATATTTCCAACAGAATTTACTGGTCAATTGTGCAACTATTTATAAAGCTGTAAAGGATGGCCAGGGTATGATTAATAAGGCCAATTTCAGGGAATAATTGACAAATAATTATCTAATCAGATAAGCTGAGATACTACAATGGTTTGTGTCCATTTTTTGACTTCTGATCAAACAATACATAACTACAGTACATATATCATGATCACATATAAAAAACACATAACCCTGACTCAGTATTAACCACTTGCCGACCGCCCCATGCAGATTTATTGCAGCAGGGCAGCTTGGCTGCGCATATTCACGTAGATCTACATGATTTTGTGCACGTGGTTCTGGCAGCGGGCGATTAGACACAGCGGGAGCCAGACCATGGTAGGAGCGGGATCGATCGCCACCGGCATCCCGCAATCTTTGGCTAGAATGACGGAAGAGCCGCCTGCCTATGTAAACAAAGCAGGCAGGCTCTTCTGTCAGAAAGGCAGGGAAAGATTGTGTGATTTAGCTAAGCTAAGCTGAATCACTGATCTCACTCTGCCTCTGTCCAACCCATCCCCCCCCCACACAGTTAGTAAGCACAAAAGGGAACACATTTAACTTCTTGATCACCCCCACTGTTAACCCCTTCCCTGCCAGTGTCATTTATACAGTAACAGTGCATAATATTTAGCACTGATTACTGTATTAATGTCACTGGTCCCAAAAAAATGTCAAAAATGTCAGTTAGATGCCTGATCTATCTGTCGCAATGTCGCGGTCCCAATAAAAATCGCTGATCGCCGGCATTACTAAAAAATATATAAAAAAATAAAAAGTCCATAAATCTATCCCGTAGTTTGTAAACGCTATAAATTTTGAGTAAACCATTTAATATACTGTACGCTTTTTGGGATTTTTTTTTTCAACCAAAAATATGTAGCAGAATACAAATTGGCCTAAACTGATAAAAAAAATAGATTTTTTAAATGTTTATATTGAGAATGTTTTATAGCAGAAAGTAAAACATTTTTTGGTTTATTTCAAAAAAAGGAGTGAGAGAGAAACCAAGTTCCCGTCCAACCCACTCAGCGCTTAGGTATTATGCAATGCTCATAAAGAATAGACACTAAACACCAAACAACTCTGCAAGGTGTTAGATCACAGAAAGCCAATATCAGCAGGAAGCAGCTGCTATATCTTATCAATATCCAAAAAATCAGGTGCGTACAAGAGCAATAGTCCACATAAGCACTAGCAGCGCTAAATACAACCTATCTAGACAAGGTCAGCGGATATATGGCTATATACATTTAGCAAGTGGATCCTTTCGGACCAATATTGTTAGTAAAGTCCAAAAAAAGTTTTTGGGGTAGGAGTCCTGCAGAAAGCAAGGTGTATAGGGGACTCAGTGTTCTGATGTAAATAGTAAAAACCAGTGCTGCATAACTCAGAATCTTCCTTACTGATCCTACAGCAACCACCAAGATCCTTCACCACACCGCTGTGCTCCCCCCTATAGCGTGCACACGTACCCTTAACACTTGGGTAAAGCGCTTTATCCAACCAGAGATCCTCCACTTTAAAATGGCGATCCTCCTTGGCATTAGACTCCAACTGGTAGAGTAATGGTCAGCACCTCCTCCTCTCCTCTCACATGCAAAGAGAACGACAGGGACCCATAGCGTAATATGCACACACTAAACTTTTATTAATAATTAAAATCACACTCACATGGGATGAAACATGATTAGGCAGAAGTACATGTCCAAGACAATATCCCGGTCCTCCCGCTGTCAACGTTGTCCCCACTGAGCCGCACGATATGGGTGATCCTGCCAGCGATATCCCAAAACGTCCGGACTCCAATGGCGTGACCCGGGGACCCCTAGGATAATCTAAATGTACCAAGATAGACCGCGTGCTCACGCACTGACGCGTTTCGTCTGCACGGACTTCTACTGAGGGCGCGAGCCCGCAGCCTCATCACCTCTCTAATATACCCCTTGGGGACAATAAGTGGGCGGTACCTTTTCTCACTTCGTTGGAGCCGACTGGAAGCTCGTCATCCGTCAGCCTCTAAGCCTGACGCCGACCGGAAGTTCGTCATCAGTCGGCCACTAAGTCTGCACATTTAGTTGCCAGAGATACCGGAACCGCTGCTGCTAAAGCCGCCTCTCAGCGGGAACCGGAAACCGGAAGTGGAGCTAAGAACCTCCACATCCTGTCTCTCACGACCGGAAGTGGAGCTGAAGAACTCCACCTCCGCTCATAGGAACGTTGCAGACATCACAGCCGCTATGTTAACACCCCGCCCCCATCGGAGCAGGGAGCATCGACCCGGCAAGGCTTCATGGCCATATCTGCGGACAGTGGGGACATAGCTTTCCCAAATACTGTCCCAGCCCACATATAATACCTCATAGCATAATTATACAGAAATACAAGACAAAAAACAATTTTATCCAAGAAACTGAAGCAAACATACATCTATATATGCTTACATTAACATTGCATGGAAAATTACTATTGGTTATTTGCACAAAATATATAAAACTACAGCCCCTATTATTTGGCCCTTTTACCCTATAATAAATTCATTGCCATAAAGAACAGCCAGTTAAGTGAGGGTCCCGGGCTGTAGTTAATACCTATTTGTGCTGATGTGCCATCTCTATGGCTACAATGACTACAATATATCATCTTACATGGTTTATATAGATGAAATCGCATGAATCAAGAATAGCAGAAAATCTAAAGGTACATAGAATTAGTTAAAACCAATGAAATAAAATCTGATAAAAAATCTGATAAATACAAATCCTCAAATAAAATCTCATAAAACCATTTACTATAATCCAATGGTGGAATCGGATAAAAACCCAAATAAAATTTGAATAAATCTATGTAGAAAAATATTTTACATTAAAACAGACACAAACCACCAGCCCAGGTGCTTTTAAATCAAGAAATACAATACTGATTAAACTGGAACCTATGGGCAGATCACCTCCACTCAATTTTTTAAAAACATGGTTCCCTAGTCCCATTTCAACTAGTAATCGCTAATGAAGCAATTGATATCTAACTCCACGTTCATACCATTAGGGACCAGTGCGTTGGTCTGGTAGATCCAGAAGGTTTCTCTCTTGGAGAGCTCCCTGACCCGATTAGAGCCCCTCCACACTTGATCCACCTTCTCGATCCCCCAAAAACGCAAACCAGAGGGGTCCTTGTTGTGATGGTGTTTAAAGTGCAAAGGAACACTATGGTACTTGTAACCCTTTATGATGTTCCCTATGTGCTCCGAGACTCTTTTACCCAAAGTCCTCTTGGTCCGACCAATATATATCAACCCGCAGGGACACTGGAGGCCATACACCACATGTGTCGATCTGCAGGTGATCAAGTCCTGGATTTCAAAAGAACGCCCATTGGCCGTAGATGTAAAGGACGTATAGCCCCTCAAGTGAATATTGACCTGCCTACAAGCCTTACAATGCCTACATGCGTAGAAACCCACTCTGTTGTCCCAAAAAAACTTGGGTCTCACCGGTGGATCCAAGACTTTTTTAACCAGTCTATCTCCAAAGCTCGGAGCTTTCCGATAGATAAACACCGTTTTTTCCGGAATAATTTTACCAATGAATTTATCCATCTGCAGGATATTCCAATTATTACGGAAAATTTGTTCAACCTCCTTATGTTGGATATTGAAATCAGATATGAATCCCCACTGATGTCTCTCATTAGGCGTACCTATTTTTTCTCCTAGGCATTCCCTCTGTGAAATTTTACCTATTTCGTTCATGGTTTCTTCCAGAAGCTTTGTTTCATAGCCCTTTTCACAGAACCGTTTCTTAATTACCATGGCTTGTTGCTGATAATCAGAGTCCGCCGTGCAGTTCCTTCTCACACGAAGGAACTGCCCTTTGGGAATATTCCTAAGCCATGTGTTATGATGTCCGCTGTGCACGGGTAAATACCCGTTGCGATCCGTTGGCTTGAAATAGGCCAATGATACCAACTTGGTACCCTGAACCATGACTTCCACATCCAAATAGTGGATCTTTACCTGGCTCCAACTGAATTCAAGCCTGATGTTATTCTCATTGGTGTTAAGTCCATTAGCGAATGATATCAAAGAGGCCTCACTGCCCGCCCATACAAAGAAGAGATCGTCTATGTATCTCTTATATAAGACGAGCTCCTCCCTGGCGGCAGCATAAATGTAGCAATCCTCCCATTCCCCCATGAAGAGATTCGCTAGGCTCGGGGCATATTTAGCGCCCATGGCAACGCCCTTCTGTTGCGAGTAGAACGTGCCCCCATACCAAAAATAGTTATGGGACAGACAGAATTGTAATATCAAGCCTAGGAATCTCTTCTGGGGGAATGGGATGTCAGGTCGCTTACATAGAGCCCAATTTAATGCCAATAAGGCGTCATCATGTTGAATCACCGTATATAGGGAGGCCACATCCGCGGTGACCACAAATACCTCTCCCTGCGGTAATTCAACCTCTCTGATCATAGTTAAAAAATCCTTTGTGTCTCTCAAATATGATCTGAGGGACTGGACACTATCCTGCAAAAAATGATCAAGGTATTGCCCAATTCTGGAAGTTACCGAATTGATGCTATTCACAATGGGTCTTGGTGGGGGGTTCTTATCATTTTTGTGGATTTTGGGCAGCGTATATATAGTGGGAATTCTACTATAACTAGGTACCAAGTACCTTCTTTCCTTTTTGGTGAGTATTCTGTCTTGTAACCGACATTCACCAAGCTCCCTAGCTCCCTTCTATAGGTCAGAGTCGGATTACTCGACAGTGTCCCATAGGTCGATGCATCCGATAGCATCTCAGATAACTGCTGGTCATAGAAACTCTTATCTAGAATCACCACCCCTCCGCCTTTATCCGCCGGCCTAATAATGATGTCCTTGCGCTTCTCTAGCAATTCGAGGCCATCTCTAATGTATCGAGGATTCACATCCTTCTTTGGTACTATTTTCTCCAAATCACGAAGGACTGACTGCTTGAATACTTCGATACATTGATTAGCCGGCTGTGGAGGGTTGAATAGTGATTTATTTAGTGTCTATTCTTTATGAGCATTGCATAATACCTAAGCGCTGAGTGGGTTGGACGGGAACTTGGTTTCTTTCTCACTCCTTTTTTTGAAATTTTGATTTGGTAACTTAGCAGCTATGGATGCAATTCTCTTCCTTAAGAATAGGCAAATTGATGTAAAAAACATACCGTATTTTCCGGCGTATAAGACGACTGGGCGTATAAGACGACCCCCCCTAATTTTCATCTACCGGTAATACTTATACTTAGGTTACCTTGGAGATATTATACTCGGCGTATAAGACGACCCCCCATTTTTGGGGGATTTTTTTGAGGTTCAAAAGTAGTCTTATACGCCAGAAAATACAGTATTTGCGGATGAGACTATTGATGATAGCGATTTAGATCTGGGATCGGATCTTAGCGCTTTGGGTATTCTGCTTGAAAAGCAGATACGTACATGGTGGGATATCTGCACCTTCGAGCAGTACCTAAAGGAACGCATCATCATGCGAAGCCTGAGATGGGAGGTTACTCCACAAGATGGCTTGGATGATGAAGCCAGCCAAAAGGAATGGCTAGAATTTTTTAACAATATGGGCATTAAATTGCAAGAACTGGTTTTAAAACGTAAAAAGAAAAAGATGACTATTTTAGAGAAAAGGATAGCAGAAATAAAGGCTAATATAGAATCTGAGAAAGATACGCCCCAGGTGATTAAATTCAATACAGACATACAGAAAAAACTAGAAAAAGTGGATCGTGAGACACATAAAAAGAAAGTGAAGAAATTTCGTAGGGACATGGAAGACTTCAAAAGTAATTTGGTATATGCCTGGCAAATACCGCCTTCATCGGCCATCCCTGAACAGGCCCCACAGTTACTAGGCCCAGTGGCAGCGCCTCCTAGAACTTTACCGGGAGGTACTCCTCGGGGGAGAGGTAAAAGTAAAGGGAATGGTAACAACAATAATAAAAATAATAACAAACCAAATATGGTCCCCGTCCCTTATAGGAAGAACTGACCTCCTGATACAGCAGACAGCATTCAGAAGAGTCCCCATCTATTCCAGAACTAATGAGGGAATTGTCTGTTGTACTGTGGTGACTTAGTAATTATGGAGTTGAAGTGTATCATCCAGGCAGCAAAATGATACGGCTTCATGAGACCAATCATATGTAGAGGAGGAATCCTGAAAAGACCAAGAAATAAGTCCGGAGATCCGGAACCTTGTTAAAGCATTTGGGCACAAATCCTTTGATGTGATAACAGCGATGAGGATAACCTTGAGCCAGTGTGGAGTGAAATGCCGTGTTTGACCCCCTGTAATTAAGGGGTCATCGCATTCTGGTAAGGAGTATACTATCTGACCACTGGGTGGAGGTGTTTGTGGTGGAGGTTCCCATCAAATCCAAGATTGCTGAAGATTTAGAGTTGCACAGTTTGCACAGAGCACTTTAAGGACTTTTAGCCTATTTAATGCCAACATTTATTTATTTAATTGTACATATATTATTGTATTTACATATTGTCAGATTGTGACCAATCACATATGCACTGATGCACTATTAGCACTTTTTTAAGAATCGATTGCTGAGCGCAATTTTCACCTTTGTTATTAATTTTTCACTTTTTCACGTTCAGATTGCAGCTCGCAGTGTGGAAGTAATTCCCGGAAGCAAATTTATAATATAATTTATTTCACTTATTTATTAAGAAGTTCCTGGTGTCAAATAATATCATTTGCGCAAGTTTTTTTGGTTAGCACCATTTTTTTTCGTTATATGTTTGATACTGG
The DNA here is from genome assembly GCF_965119305.1 of Pelophylax lessonae. Classification (NCBI taxonomy): domain Eukaryota; kingdom Metazoa; phylum Chordata; class Amphibia; order Anura; family Ranidae; genus Pelophylax; species Pelophylax lessonae. Next base: position 238,079,222 of record NC_138773.1, read on the forward strand.
TCAAAATAAAATCCACCTATTTATAAATACAGCAGGTTGCTCAACCAAAGGCACCAACATTCCAAATAGGGCTAGGGGACCAGGTAAAGCACTTTTAATAACCCTATCCCTGGCCCCGCAGGCTCCTCTATGCTTCTATACTGATCCCTGCAGCTTCCTCTCCTCTACACTCTGTCGTTATTAAGACAGAAGCAGAGCCCATAGCCCTGCACTGGGGGTGCAGATAGCCCTACATTGGGGGAGAGGATGCAGAAGAACTGTTCACCGGTGTAGGGAATCACCATTTACCAGGGGAGCCAGAAACAAGCAGTTAACCCCTGAAGTGTGGATGCAGACCCACTGCAAGGGAGCACTTTTACTTTTCTCAGAGCTCATCTTTTTGAAAAGCTCAAAAACTGTCTAATGCATACATTTTTTTTTCCATTTTGTTATTCAGTTGATGAGCTTGCTTAACACACATAAATGCTACAGGTCATGTTTTGTATGTACTAAGCTTTGGCATATAGATGTGCGCTAAAAACATAATAATTAATTTAATTTTACAAGAAAAACCTGTAAATAGGCCCTTAACAGTTAATTACTAAATAAAATCAATTTACCTTTATAAACATGCCCACAGAATGCAATTATAGTAATGTCGGTAATGTAGGCAATGCATAGACCAAAAAGTGTAGTGTACCACACTGTAAATGTAATATATTTGTGCATGTTTTGGGTATGCCTTTTGGTTCAGATATATATCAGCTCCAATGCGATGGGAGCATTACATTATAACTGTTTAACGTTAAGGGAGGAGATATGATGGTTTAGGGGGCACAGGCATGTAGGGGTTCCCCCTCCTGGCTCTCCCAGTAGGGGTCAATCCCCTCTCCAGCCTGTGCCCATTTTTGGGTGATTTTACTTAAGCAGTGGGTGGCGGTGTGAACGTGAATTTTGTATAAATCATTTATGATAATAAATTATTGTTCTACTTAGATTGTATGCTGTACAGGTTGTATATCATTGGCTCCTGAGGAAGTGTATATTATTATATTTCGTTATATTTTAATGTAAAGTAATAAAATAGTCTAATTTAGGTATAAAAATGTTGTGTCTCAAAAGTCCAATTTTTGCTACTACAGTAATTTTTAAAAGGCAATTATAGTTGAAAGGTGGGGGGCGTGTCCAAGATGGAGCTGAAAGTGGACACCTGATTCTGGAGCTCCACTGGCTGCTGCACTAAATCCCCAATCTCCTTGGTCCAGGAATCCTTTCCGCAAGCTGCTGTCTCTCCCCTTGGGTGGTGATGTGTCATAATGTCGGTGAAAAGGAAGAATGGGACTCCAGCTCACTGTAAGACCTCATCTGGTACAGCCTCGGCCTTAACAGATGTTCCATGGATGGCTGCCACTTCTGCCAACGTGGCCACACAGATGGAGCCTCAGCCCTCCTCCCAGCCCTCCTCTTCGCCTGAGGCCGTGGCGGCGATTGCTGCTAGTCATATGGCCCTCATGACTAAGATTGACTATGTGCAATCCGACATTGGGTGGGATCTCGATTCCTTCTGGGAACGCATTGCTTCAGCAGAGATCTAGGTCTCGGGTGTAGAAGATCCGCGGAGGGACCACCCTGCCAACCTCCATACCCTTAAAATCAAGATGTGCCACCTCAAGTCCTGTGCTGAGCACATTGATAATCAGAACCGGTGGACCTCCCTGAGGAAGCAGAAGGTACCGAGCCTACCAAGTTTACTGAACAGTTGCTCACTGAACTCTTGCCTAATGCCCAGTTATCTTCCTTTTTCTTGATGGAACGTGCCCACTGTATGCCACAAGCTGTTGAACTTTAAAGACCGTGATCTGGTTCTCCAGGTGGCCTGAGCCCAGGGTGATCTGCTCTACGGCAATACTCAGCTGATGATCTTCCCTGACTATTCAATTGAAACGCAACGCCTTTCTGACCATTGCCAATGTTACCATTGTCAATGTTACCAGAACAAGAATAAGGTGGGAAATCCTCTGAGGGGGGCATGTGACAGCTGTCTAAGGGAGGACTTCCTTTACTTTCCTTTTCTACTTCCTCTCACTTCCTGCTGTGTCTACAGGACAAAAAACGAAGGGAAATCTCCTCAATGGGATAAAGATGGTAAAACATTTTAAATCAGAATTAAACGTGATTTCAGCAGTGTTGGAGTGAGATCGCTGCTGTCGCACTATAACTGAAAGTGTTTTAGGACTACAGAACACCTCCTTCTCTCCTCATCTCCATCATATAGAGACAGGAGTTCTTTAGTCTTCAAAAGGAGAACTGGGAGCAATGGCATCCTCTATGTGCCTCTCAGTTAAGGTTTTCTTTAAACATTTGGTGGTGGAATTGATCTTTTAGCTTCTACAATTAGCTTAAATACAGCAGAAGTACTCTGATTTATTACAATTTGAACAAAAAAGCTATAACGCCTGATTTTTATCCATCACAGTGGTAATAGGCCTGAATTGAATAGTGCAAGTTGCAGCCATTATAAATCTAAAAGCTATAGGAAAGTTTGCTTTATAAAAAGCTAAACTCCTCAGCTTTGTAGAAACAGTTTAATTGTATAGTTTGTGAGCTTCTTTTTTCACAGTACCACAAATTTCAAAAACACTTCAAAACCACAACCCCATATGCTTATAACCCTGTCTCATCCTTGTATCCCCAAATATTCTCAAGATATTGAAAATATAGATTCAGGTATGTGTTTGTTAGAAATTGGCCATCGTCAGGACATTACACGGGTATTGAAAAGACAGCAAATGGAAAGAGACAAGGCACATTTTATTTTGCAAGAAAAATTAGACTGTATTATTTGGGAGACAATAGACAGAAACATGTATAGTGTTTTGCTGCACTTAATTAAAAAACAATAATAATACTAATTATAAAAGCTGCCAGCACAAAAAAGCTGTTGAATTACAACTAAAAGAAAAAGTGATACATAGTGTGCAGCGCTAATTAAATATAAACTTCATGACAGAGTCCCAAAAATCGCTAATGAAGTGCATAAGAACAAAATCACATGCAGAAATAAGGTTCCCGCAAAGACATAAATAGGAGACAGTCACCAAGATAAATCCCCTGAATAATCAGTCCAATATGTGGATGGATGGATGGATGATACCAAATAACCGGTAAGTGACATTGCATGAAAGAGCCTCCACCAGTCACCCAAATGTGCAGCAGCTTACCAGAGAGTGTGGATCCCCATAACAGAGATTCACGTTATCTCCGATGACATCCACTGACCTTGGGCGTACTCCTATTATAGGTAATCACCATCCAGACGAGAGAACCATAAGGTGTATTCCTTTCAAAGCTCGACAATAGAGGCAATCACCACAAACCAATAATCGATCCAAAAAATACAAAGGAACCTCTCATAGTGTAGTAAGCATACAATAATTTATTAAGTACAAAAATTCTGAATGCACTCACAAAATAATCCAATGAATACAGCGCAGCATAAATCCCCTGAAGGTTCTTCCTACGTGCGGTAAGTATGGGTAGCAGGAGCCTGACCTCAGCCAAGATAGATACCGGGAGAATCTCTAGTAATGCCGGTTCCCCTACAGGTTTCATCATAGAATGACGTTTTCAGGGGGCATGGCTACCACACGAGAGTCTTCCCCATTTATCTGGCCGGTAAGCAGGAAAAAGGAACGCGCTGCGTTCCAGCTGGCTCCACTTCCCGCTCCTATACATGAAATGCTAACCCATTGAAGATCTTTTAACCAGGAAGGAGGGATGCCCTGCGTTTCAGCTGGCTCCACCTCCCGCTGTATACACAATATTAACCCATTGCTTATCCATTAGCTAAAACATAATAGCAGTCCCACTAAGGAGCGCCATGAAAAAGAATCTGGGGAAATAATAAGAACATGGGTACCATCTAGATAATAAAATTCAAAACTTAATAACTAAAATGAAATTGATTAAAATTAAATTCAAACAAAAAAGGCTTGCTAAAGTGGCACTAACACAAGATTAACCAGGCGCCAAAAGGTAGCCACTAAATAGCGGTTCCACTAAGAAGCACCACAAATCAAAAGAAATCTAAAACTAAACAATAAGGACATGGGTGCCTTCAGAAATAATTAACTAGTAAGAAAGGTTGTACACTGACTGGACAGTGCGGTTTTAGATGGCAGCGAGTATCGGCTATCTGAAACGGCAAAAAAAAAACCCTGCACTACCCACTGTAACAGATCCCTAATACTTGGACCAAGTATTTCTGTCTTAGGTCTCTAGACTCTCACGTGATGTAGGGACCTGGCCCCTCAATTCCCCCCAAACATCAGCCTTGGCCATCTGGAAAGAGACAATAGGTAAATGAGACTGCAACATTATCGTAATTAACTCAACAAACAACAAGCCCCCAAAACAAAGCCGAATACGTAATACAAAACCACCTCTAAACAGATGAAAGCAGAAGACGTAGGCTCGCAGACTGCCCATCTTCGTTTTCAAAACACCTTACTATAAATGTCAATACACATCCCCACAGCAGACAATAGCTGAGTTTGATGTCATTAGCATCTCTTTAGTCTCTCATTGTGTGGAGAAGTCCTCTGCTGTAACAGGCAGCTCCAGGCATGCAACATTGATCCTAGTCTCAGAGTCTGTATCTTGGGGTGACATAGATTTGAGCCCAAAGCAACACTACTCCCATGGTCCTCCAGCATATACCCTCACACAGAGGTGTACTCTCCTAGAAGCCAGGGCCCATAATCTGTGGGCAGGAGTCTGGCCTCCACACGCCTCCAGTAGCTCGTGGAGAACGTCCCAGCAAATGGGCGTTCGTCACACCCACCCCCCAAGTCTGGTGGTCTGAGTCCCATCTTGTCCAAGTTATTTGCGCTGCAACCACTCCCATATAATCTAGTGGAAATCTACTGGCCTTAGTTGCCCCAGAACGGCAGATTTGCAGGTGTGTTTTTTTTTTTTTTTTATTATTATACTTAATCTTTCTTATGTTTTTATTGTTTTAATGTTGATATATAGGTAAATGCTTTATTTTTTTATTTTTTTTTTTGCAGCATTTTTTTGGATTGATGTGGTGGACTACACACAGCAGAGGCCAAACACATCTTCATCTCCTCTGGTTTGCAAGCATAATATTTCAACTTTTAGGCAGTCAGCAGCCAGTTGTATTTATTTAAGAGCTAGTTATTAATTAGTTGTTTACAGACAGATATTAGTAGAAGGATTTTTGGGTGTACAAATCTATGCACACAGGCAGGACACATAAGAAAATGTACACCAGAACTGCAATTCAAAGAACTTGTGAATGGTTTGTAAGAGTAGATGCCAGCCTTTTAAATATCATATAAGCTTTTACATGATAATATGACAAGGAAAGCCTATTTTTTTTAATTGCTAGCTTTTATGAAAAACACAGTTGGTGAATTTTTAAATAAAAGTCCTTTTTGGGAACTCTGTATTATTGGTGGATAACTCTCTGTCCTGTCTTCTACAATCCCCTGCCTTTAAATCACAGTTTCACATGTTTTCTTAAAGGAGCACATGTGTAGTGCATGTGTACAGAGGAAAGCTGGAAAGAGGCTTTGAAAAATTAGTTGAAGCCAGTAACAATGAGGAAATATGCACATGTAATGCATATGGAAAGGGACAGGCTGTAAAGAGATTGCAGGATATCAGCAGCATTATGGTTTTAAAACCCTTACCTCGTTCCGACCCCAAATTATCCAAGATGCAAAACATTTTGCAACTAACAGGACATTAAGTAAGGGTTTACATTCAGTTTGAGACCAGCTAGTGCCTATGGCTAGATTGTTACTATGGCAGTGAAATCCCATGTTAGCTCAAAACTTTCATGAGACATGAATGAGCAGGGTTCACCTAAACCCATGTTAGATCCAAACCCAAACTTCACCTCTTTCAAGTTACCACACTTTATACTTACAAGGGTAGATTGCAGTAGCAATCAGATACTAGCTTTATTAACAGCAACCTACTTTTCCTTCATGATAAATAAATCCCCCAGCCGGGAATTTATATTAAGACAAAAATTGTCTTAATATAACAGAATAGTAGAAACATCTACAGAGAGACTGACAAACAGCAATCGATTGATGCCGTGTGATGTGAAATTTATTATTGATTCCCCTACAGTAAAATCATTTTCTTTGTCCAATGTTGATAATAAATTCTAATAACACATGTTCCATCATTGTTTCATGATGGAATTACAATCACATTATTCAAGTTATTATATACTTAGATTAGCCTTAGTACAGAATTTATTAGATTTGTAATAGTGTTCATGTGTCTGTGTTAGATCACTTGTTCAGTGAACTCTTCAATAGAAAGTTGTAAAACGGTATTAATAAGAAGACCCCAGAAATATATTATAATTTTGGTCATGTGCATACAGATGTCTTTTACTTCCGTTTTTAATCCTATTTTAAAGGGACCCTATCATGTAAGAAATATTTAGGCTGCCTTTGCTGAACTCTCTTTTGAAATGTATTAGTTTCCTGGCTGGCAGGCTGATGCTTTGGCTTTTTAAATTGCTCTTTAGCAAAAAGCACAGAGATAAGGAATTCTAACGCTTTCATGGCACTCATTCACATCCTTCTTGCTCTGGGTCTGTCATTCACAAGCATTTTGGTCAGACACAGCCAGGCAACTAGCATTTTCTTTAAGAGGCAATAGCAGGCTCATGACTGTTTCATTACAAAGTGGAACTAAACGCCACGCGATTCTCCTTGACTGGTGCCCACATCTGCGTCTGTTCTAATTCAGGTGTGTCATACTTGGCTATTTTGGTTGCGTTGCATGCCCATGTGCAAGGGAGTTAATTTATCCTGACACCAAGGCATATACACATCAGTGTGTATTCTAAGGAAGATTTACATACAAGCAGGCAAGACGATTTTATAGCAGAAGACACATAGCATGACTGTCTTACATAAAAAAAAAAAAAAAACTTCCTGATCCCAAATTATTTAATTAGGTAAGGTTCTGTTTTAATCTTATATTTTTTTTCTTCAAAACCAGTACTTAGGGTGTGGCAGAATGCTTTTATTTCTGTTTGTCCATATAAACCTTAACATTGCGTTTTCCTTTATATTTTTGTTCTAGTTATAAAAATTCAAAATGCTGCATGTAACGGAAGTGTAGGTGGGACAGAACGCACATAGAAAGCTTTTTATTGAACGATAGCGGGTAGGCTCACAAAGAAAGGGCCAAAACAAAGGTGCCCAGGGTCAGACCCAATGTGGGTAGGACAGAGTTCCAGATAACAGGGGTAGTCCGTAAAAGGGGGCTCCCGATAGAATGGGCAAAGTCCTGGCCAGTGAGGGATTGGGCCACACACAGGTCCGGGCAAACAATGAGGTGACAAAATCCAGGCAGAGTTCTGGAAGGCCCAGGGTTGATCCACTCACCAGCAGGCAGGTACAGGGTTAATCCACACTATCTTATGCTGGCCATACACGCACAGAATTTCGGCCGTTTGCAGACTGAACGATTATTCATCAGTCGAAAGCGAATTGGCCACTAACTTACAGAATAAACTCTTTTACATAATCGTTTTCATGATCATAATGATCATTTGATAACATGTACAATACCAGTCAGAATATTATTTTTGTTTAAATTTTACCATGCACTTAACAACTTTTGTAGAAACGATAAAAGTTTTCGCTATGGATCCATAGACATTAGCCGGGGCACACAATCGAAATCGTCGGTAAACGGCCCAATTTTCGAATGATCTTTCCTAAAACGACCATTTTCGGCTGAAATTCTGTGCATGTATGGCAAGCATTAGGATCTGCGCTCCAGCAGGTGGCAAGGCAACTCCCATCTGGCATTGGGTTGCTTCGGCAACCAGCCCCGCCCTCCTCTACTCAAGCCCACACAAGGAGTGTGTTCTTTATCCACAGGCAGCATGAAGGCGGAGAAGCAGACTTTCTGGCACCTGGCCGGGGAGGGGAGAAGGACAGCACAGTGGGAAGCAGGCAATGGAGTGAGCAGCCAGGGGGGAGGGAAGAATCCCATGCTGGGGACGATGGCAAAGTACTGAGGGTGCAGGAAAGAGGAAAAGAAGGGGGGGGAAGTAGGGCCCGTGACACTGCCATTTTAAGCCTTCTGATTGATATATCAGAATTAAAAGTATTTGAATGACAATCACAAAAAGGTCCTCTAAATCCAACAATTCGATGGGGCCTACCAATAAAAAAATGCAGAAAAGGAAATTATACAAAGCCAAGATGGTGCTTACAATACCCAGTCAGATTCCTGTGTAATTTCCAGAGAGCAAAAGAATGAAGCCTAATTGCTCGCTATGGACTTTTTAAATGGACCAATACTTAGGTTCATTGACCAGTAAAAAACAACTTGAAGAAGAAGGATTGAAAACCAAATGAAGAATGAATGGTAGCGAGTTAGTGGAAAAGAAGGATTGCAATCAGATTAAATGTGAGCAAAGAAGAATTAAACTGCAGTGGAATATGTTCTGTTTTTTTAGTCCTTATTTCCTGGTTACTAAGAGTGAATAAAAAGTCAACCTCTACACACATCTTAAAAACTGCAATCAATTCTGATAATAAATAGTCATATAAAATACATGTATAAAGGGTAAAACTATAGCCCTTCCTGGGAAAGGCTATAGTGTTTTATGGATCATTCATTATCAAGTCAAAGTTTATAAGAAAAACTTTGCTTGTCTTGTAAAACACTGTCAGACCAAGTTACTCTCAATCCAAAGTTTTACTTGTATTTGCTTGGAATTTTGTTTGTTAATGGCAGGGTAACTTTAACATTTATAAGTTATTATTTCCAAAATTTTCAAAAAAAGTGTATTTAAATCCAAGAAATCCTCCTTACATCTCCAGCTGTGGTGGCTTTATAATTTTTTTTTCCTTTATTTTCACGTGATCTGGACAGTAATACCTTTCATGTCCCAGTGTGACAACACTTCTTTACCATAGGGTAGCTATTTTGCAGCAGCATTGTCACCCTAGGAGAAAAAGTATATTAGTACTACAACTGGACTGAAATCCCAAGCAGCATTATCAGCCCTGTCCAATTATCTAAAGAGCATCTCCCTTCAGGTTGTGAAGATGCAGAGAAGTGTTTTGTGGTTCACTGGAACTGCAGGGCTGATAAAATTCTTTTGGATTTCAGAGCTCACTGAATTTCTGACGGGATTACATTTTTTGGGGTTTTTTTTCCTCCTATTAAACAGATATAACAAAATTATTTTAATTTTTATTTTACAAACCAAAAGGGAGCAAATGAGAGAAGGTCATTGTTAGGGTTTGCATAGGAAACAGCAATAAAAGCAAACCTGTCAGCAACTTTACAAGTCTGTATTTATAAAATGCTGACATATAACATGTCTGCTGCAGGCAGGAGGAAGCATTTCCAGAGTCTTCTCACTCTCTCAGTAATCAGACTACAGTATTTTATAAAATGTAACAATAGGCAGCAATAATATTTTCTTCCAGAAAATCCCCATATTTATCATATTTATCATAAAATAGCATTTCTTGAGCTCAAGTCAGTGATTTTGCCTAGGCTGAGAGAATGCCCTAAGTCTGCTGCAGGCAGTCATCTCTCAATAATCAAACTACAGCATTTTAAGTTTGTACCAGGCCAGGGTGAGAAGTTACTAAGTAAAGTAGGGACCAATCTGTGTCAGACATTTGTGAACACAACAAAGAATTGCACTAGCTTTAGGATTTACTTGATTTTGTCCTTTTTTTTTGTTCTATGTGAAAGGTAACACGCATCTGCAAGTTTTTTTTTACTTAAAATAACTTAGCATGCATGCATTCAATGAAAAAATACTGTATATAAAAAGCTTCCCCTTTTAGCAAAGTAAGTAAAGTAAGCTAGTCATTAAATAAAAATTACATTTATTTAATGTCTATGCCCAGCATGGCTTAAAGTGATTTTTTTAAATGATTAAATGCAACACAACACATACAGACTTCAAACTGGTTGACTTTTTGAAACTTAGCATTGCCATGTTTATTTAACAATTAATGTTTCTCACTAGCAAATTATTCCATTCCAGAAAATATTAAGGATGTCGTTTTTTACTGGGTCTATGTAATTTATTAAAAGCAGTAATAACTTTCAGCCATGCCCAAAAGATTATAAACATTTGATACATCATGGTAAAACATTTTTACAGGCTGTCACTAAATTCTAAAATTATTATCTTGCTTCAAGAACAGAGATTGTTAGTTCTTTTTTTACTACATCAGTTTACTGTATTTCTGCATGTAGAAAATTTAGCAATGCAGACTTGGCTTTTTTGATAAATCTTACTCTCATTTTTGGTTTTTCTATCCATTGGATGTTTGAATGTCAAAGAGCGCAGTCAGCATCCTTTTAACTACAAGGAAAACCTCAGTTAAAGAATAAGCAGTATACAGGCAGTCTGAACTAGTCCAGGAGGAGCAATAAAGCAAAGCCCCTATACTGCTGTACTAAGCCAGAAAAAAAGCTTACCTAATAAGTAAATTATTATCCAGTAATAATTAGTCACACCCCCTGTTTAATGATGGTTGTTCCAGTTTGACATAGGTGGCCTCTTTCACACCTCTTGCAAACCAGTTGTCCGGGGCCCATGACCACATCTTTCCCCGTATAATGCCCTTTCAACATCTCTTCCTCAGGGTTTTGACAAGGATTCACACCTTTAGCAATGTAAATCAAAGAATGAACACATATGAAGCCTTCCCAACACCAAAGATAGGATTATGTAACTAAAACTGGGTGGTTTCACAACTTTTACACCTCCAATCCTGGTCTTGGACAATAACATCCACCTTTCCATGATGATTGATCCATCTATGCATCAATGGGCTCTGGTCACGGAGGGGGCTAAGAGCGGCTGGAAAAACATTTATTTTACTTATAAAAAAGTATAACTATAGCTGCTTACCTTCATCTGTCCTTGTGTTTGTTTGCATTGTGTAGAATGTTCAACACTCAGCAATAAACTATTATTTGCTCCCTTTTGGTCAGCTAATTATAGCAGTGATAATGTATCATGTTTATTATTTCATGTTTGTGTTTTGGTTTGGCCCCATATTTCCCTCTGTTTCATACTATGCAGTTACTGTAGATGTTCGCAGTTGTTTTACCCTCTCTGTAGGTCCCTGTAGGATTTGAACCCAAAATGTATTTTTTGATGAGTTGACACTGTCTGTGGATCTTGTTGAGTCTGTAAGTTGCCATACTGTCCTAACAGACTGGGTCACAGGAGCTATGTATTTTGTATTACACAAAATTTGAAAGAGAAAAGATTTTTTTCTTTTTTGTACATTTGATAAGTGAAAAGAATAAATCTGTTGGTCCTGTCAGCCACCTTGCAAGCTGATAACCTCCTGTGCTGTTCCTGTACTACACTCTTAGCAGTTAGCATTGTTACCAACAATCTCTAGACTACTTAACACCTTCCGTACGTTATGCTGAAGAGGAAAGGGGCAAGTGTTCTGCAGTCTTGACCTAGGATGACAGAACACCAGAGGGCGCTGAATGAAATGAAATAAAAACAAAGTGGCAACACATATAAGATGATTGTATAGCACTTGTCGTAACACTGCCCATCAGCAAAAAAACTCTGTGGGGAACTTGTGAATCCTATCCCCATATCTGTAGCAACGACACTAGCCAGGTCATGTGGGGACATTGACAACCAGGAAGTGGAGATGGTCCGTTGAATGCAGAGCCGAGCTGATCGGAAGTGACGTCAGCGTTGAGGGACATGTGAGGGTGTAACTACGGATTTCAGAGCAAACCAAGCTCATTTGTCAAGCCTCTGACTGATAGCTTTTACAAAATAAGCTAGGCGGCTCCAAAAAGGTTGCAAAGAAAAAAAAACCCTGGTAGGGAACGGGACTTTTAAGGCCAGAAAATAACACCACAAGTAAAAATTAAAACATCATTTTATTAGATAAACATAAAATCAGTATAATAGTAGAGATAAATACATATACTGTATATCACAATATGAAGTTGTAAAAACTTGTCATGGGGGGACAAGGAAAATGGTGGAGCATAGATTTCCAATGGGCACCCGACACCCTACGCGTTGCTCCAAAAAGGTGTAGCCATGCCCCCACACATCCCTTGATTCTGACGTCACTTCCAGTGGGCTCTGCATTTCATGGATCATCTCTGCTTCCTAGTTGTCTGTGTCCCCACATGAGCCGACCAGTGACGTTGCTAAAGATTTTGGGACTGGATTCACATGTTACTCATAGAGCTTTTTTTGTAGATGGGCAGTGTTATGACAAGTGCTATACAATTGTGTAATATGTAAGTTGCCATTTTGCTCTCTGGTGTTCCTTCATATTTACAGAGATTCCTTTAGGCTCTGAGGAGCTGTATTAGGTACTTTTAACCCCTGGTGGACTTATATGGACTGTTTCTTTTTTGCATATTCAGCATCTAATTTACTTGTGTACCATTTGCATGCTTTTCTTTTTCGGACCTAGGATGGCAATTCTGCCTCTCCACAAAGCCATTACAGTGAGCTAGTGCTGTCATCTTCGGATAGGAAGTGTCATCACATAAAAATAAAGAAAAAAACTGAAAAAGAAAACTAATGAAGTCACCACATTTAAGGACTGGTAAGCTATGATGAATTACATTTCTGTTTTTGCATTTAGAGATGCTTTAGTGGGGCATATAAAAGTCTTAATGCATATTAATCTTCACAAGTATTACAGTCAATTATGTGTCCTTTATTTATACACCTTCATCATTTCCCATGACACGCTGTGGTACTGGGTAGAACTGAGGCCAAGACACTTGGCAATGAGAGAGACGCTCCCAGAATTCATTGCACAGAAAAGCTGGATAGACCTGAACTGTTTTTTTCCTACACTGACTACCTTTGAGCTTTCAGATTTTATTTCTGTCACCTGCCGAAAAAAATTTTTAGGACACCTATAGTATTTTAAAGGATTCCATAAAAGCATTAACTTGGGTTCAAATTATTTTTAATCATATTTCATGAATCATTTTTAACTGAAGATAAAGCACTCTATCAGACATAGCAATGTTCTTTTTTTTTTCTTGTTTAATTTTTTCTCGTTTGTGTTTAAAAATTATGTGATTATATAGCCTTATACAGTATATTATTTTCTCTTTCACAAAAAAGGTTGTACAATACCTACAGGGAGACACAGTCTTATAATAATATTATAAACAAACATATTTAACAGCTATCTCAGGCAGACCACATAGAATGACACTAATTAACATATGTTCCTGTGCATGTCATGAGCAAGGATGATTAATTTACATTCTTTGTGGTGCATTAATTATACCATAAGTGTGAAAGTAATCTGCTGAGTGCTTTGATTTTCATGTAGCAGAAACAGTAGGAAATGAATTGAATATATTTTCCTTGCAGTCTCATAGAAGACTGCATCTGAAAATAATTGCATTTAGTCAATATGTGGAAGATTAGTTCTATAATTAGGACCAATGGTCATGTTATTGACAATTTAACTGGTTGATGTTAGGTTGTTAAAGCACTGTGTATCAAACTATCTCTGATTCTTTTCTTTTTAACAAAACACTGTTTTCATTTTATTCATTCTTTGTTGCATTTCAGTGCTGCTAATCACCTGCAGACGCTTACCAGCCACTCACTGTCCACATGCATGTATTAAAGTAATTGCTGTACATAATTTCTAGGGTGAATATCCTGACAAAAGGATGTGCAATGTCATTGGTGAAAATACACATACGGAAAATATTTAGCTGGAAGAAGATCAGGTAAATATATGACATACATTAGCTACAGATATTGCACAGTGGTCAGATTTGGAGGGGCAAATGATCAGCTCCACCTAAAAACTTTCAAAGTAAAGATATTTCAAATCTCATGCCTGTTTGGATTGGCAGCCTGTGTGTGTATATGCTTAGGGTGGTGGAATACGATTACATATCCCTACAACTAGCTTATCAAAACTGCTAGATTTTTATTTTTCTCAACCTGCAGGTTTCCTCCATCCATGTTAACAGCATGGATGGAAGAATCCTTCCTGGGCTATTGTTTTCAGGGGGAAATAAAAACATTATACTGTAGCTGTCCAGCTGAGAATTTTTCACCATGCTCCTTTGATTGTTCAATTGAGGATGGGAGAGGGCCGTCAGTGCCACTCAGGAAACAGATTTCAGGATCCGGCTGAAATTCTCAAAGTGTGTGGCCAGCTTAAGAAGAAGACAAAACATTGATTATCAGTTTGTATCTGTAAAATGACTGACCGGAGGATGCACACAGATACAGAAAACTGTATGCTTTTGGGAATCTTTTCACATGAGCTTTTTTTTCTAAAAGTCCTATACCAAGTGCTTCCAGTCAGTACATGTTCTTTGAGTTCAACTTAAAAAAAAAGTAGACTCAATTCACAAAACCTTAATACAAGGGTAAGTATCTTTATTTTAGCAGTGCAACTGTGATTTTAAAATCTCCATTGGCTTTAATAATGCGTGTAATTTTTTAAATCTAAATAAATGTCTTGTATGTGTTAGTTTTGTGATTTGCATTCTCAGAACCCTAAATGTGCAGTTTATTTTGAGGTGGGTAAAAGGTTTTATAAAACATGGTCTAGTTGTTTTAGCAGGGAGATATACTGAATATGTTTTGCCCAAACAAACATTTAGGGGCTGATGTGGAAGCAAGCATCTCATGGCCCTATATGGATAGTTTGTATTCAACCAATTAATATCTGGGTAACTACTGTGGAATGAAAACCCCAGAGCGGTGGGGTATAGAAAAAAAAGTAGAATAATCAGTGTAGAATTGTTTTGGTAATTACATGGTGTAATTACATTTTATTACTAAGGCAGGACATACATGTTTCATTCTGGATGCATGAAAAAATATTAGTCAATTCCCTCATCCACACATTTAATGCGGATGGGGGAACCCTTCCTTCTGAGCTATTGTATTCTGCCTACAGGGAGACTTCCCCAAGGTCATGATTGTCAGGAACCATGAATCAGACTGAGACAGAAAATGCAGTAAAATCAAACCTTTTATGTAATAGTAGAAAATAGTACAGAACAGTAAACATGGTCAAAACATAAGCCAGGGGTCGGAAGCCAGAATGGGAAGTCAGACAAGCCAGTGATCAGAAAAACAGAAATCAGTATAGTCAGAGGCAGAGGAACAGGATCAGGAACCAGAAGGGATGTCAGCTGGGCAAAGTCTTTCCCAAGAACACAGCAGAGAAACTCTAGATATGTTGACAAGGCAAAGGCAGGAAAGGAATGAATAAGGCAGCATAAATAGCCAGAAGGGGCTGGCTGTAGGTGGCACTGACGAGCAGATATTGATAACCAGGTGAGCCACTGAGGAAACAATGAGTGCTGTCAATTATCCGACAGCTGAGCAGCCTGAGCACAGAGAAGAGAGCTGCTTCGAGCCTAGCCCTGACAATAATACACTGATCAGCACCACTGGCTAAAGCCAGCTAGCGGCTAAAGCCAGTGGCACTGATTGTTTGGTAAAAAAACAGACAGACTGGTTGTACACAAGTTGATCGATAGATCAACTTATGTACAACCAGCTAACTCATATAAGGATTGAAATTCGTCCGGTCCCTGCTAAACCAGCCAATTCGTGTATGGCCAGCCTAATAAAGATGTTTACACACAGTAATCAGATTTAACTTGTTTTGATTACATCAGCAATATCTTTAGAGGATCTGTTAAATAACAAAGCTTTAAAGCCCAACTCTGTCTTCTGGGGTTAAAAACTCCAGGTTCTTTACCCCCATTGTCACCATTAAGCAAAAAACAAAAAAAGTTTAATAAAATACCAATAATTTTCTCCATATTCCAGTGCTGCCTTCCATGTCCACCTCTGCAGGTATCCATAAGCAATCTTACAGAATGAATGGCAACAAGCATCAATCAACCCACCGCCTCTGAGCTCAGGCTGTTATATTTATTTTAAATTAGGTGCTGGGAAAGACTGGGGGAGGATTAAACATGGAGTTGAGCTTTAAACATAAAAGTGACTCTCACACTCTAAACCTACTTAGCGCATGTTTAACAGTAACAGATACAGATACAGGAAAAAAATCACAATACACACAAATCCCAACTGCATATCTCAATATCCCAGCTTGGCTGATCCACTCCACATAAATAAAATCACTTAAAATGAAATTTGCCATCCAAATAACTTGTTTTCAAAATTTTGTTGAACAAAAGCTAATTGAAAATCATTCTCATAATCACGCTATCAGTTTTCTGAGTGTATATACTTGTTGCTTGTTATCTAGCTGATTTACATTGTAGATGTTATTATCATGTCACGCATTGCCATAATTATTTAATTAAATTAAAAAACAAAAGGCATTTAGAATTTTGTTCATTCATCCACCTTGTTAAATTGAACAATTTATTTTTCCTGCCAATTTAGTAATTTTGTTACATTTTGACATTTGTGCAATAAGCTCATTGAATAACATCTCTTTACTTTAGGCTGTGATACCAATGCATAATGCATATCTAAAGGGAAGACAATTGTGAAACTAACCAAAACAGTTTTGGCTTTAAATATACAAGAATGCTATGAAAATACCACTAGAGGGCTAGTTGATTTTGGTCCATAATGATATCACTAATAGTGTCATACTGTCAGGGACGTAGCAGCTTCTGGTTCTTATAAAGATTTGAAAAGTTCCTATGCTCTTAATAATCCTCCTTTCTACAGCACTGCCCTAACTCAGATACAGACAAAAACCCCACTTCAATCCCAATTTGATATACTGTACAGTTAAATGTCCCTACAGCCAGCTTAGACCTCAATATAACAATTAAGAGAAAAGTGTCTGTGCTCAACTCATTGGCACAGATGGGAGACTCACTGCTGAGGAGATTAAAGGCTCGTACACACTTGACGAAAATCAGACGAAATATCCTCCGATTTTTCTCTCCCATGCTCAGCGGTCATAACCGTTTTTAGTTGACAGTGCATAAGGTTCACAAAATTTTTCGTCCGATTTTTTTTTTTTGGGACATTTGTACCTAGACTTCTGGGTTGTCAGCAAATTCATATCATGCACAGTCTTTCGTATTCGATTTTTCGCGGACGTATTGTATACACATTTAACGAAAATTGGTTGTGCTGGGGACGGACGATAACAATTTTGATGTTTGTCCCTCCGTTTTTTTTCATTGAAAATGTCGGCATCGGCTGCTGAAAGTTGTGTACACACTAGTCGAAAATCGTACAATTTTATCTCGGACGGGAATTTTTGGCAGATTTTCTACTAGTGTGTACCCCGCTTTAGTAATTCAGAAGATCTGACCTTTCCTGAGACTAGCATCAGCAGAATTTTTAATTTACAGGCTTTTTATTCCTCTAAAGAGTATTTGAAACTGACCATCAATAAGCACTGTTTGAATCTGTCAACTTATTTAGTGCGTTGGTAAAAAGTTTCTAATGTAGACAACTGGCACTTACCCAACAATGTATAACCAATTTGTGTAGGGCACTGGATGTCAATGGTTTCAAAAATTAAATAACACCGGGTATTACAATAGTGGGATAGTGGAAAAACGATAGCATTCCTGATAGATCTAGTATACCCTGTTGGAGGATGGATGTAGCTGTCACTAGGGAGACCATGTTGATATATGCCTAGCTACACCTGTGGAACAAACTAAATTACTTTGATGGTGCTTTATACCATTTTCCATCTATAGATACTGACTAAAGCTGGGTATACACACAGAGTTTTTTTTTTTTTCCTTCAACCAGAATGAAAAACTCACAGATCCCAACATGAACACAGCAATGTTGATGTAGGGAACTCTACCACTGCATCTTTGTATTCTGACAGTTAGACTGGCTTCTGTTGAACAGAGAAAAGTACACACATACCTACTGATCTGGCCAACGTTTGATGCGTGTGTACTCGGCTTAAGGCAACTTTTCATAAAGGATTGATCTCGGTTATAGCAATAACAATGGACCAGGTTACAATTTTTTTAACATCATAGTTGTAGTGTAGTGTAACATCCTAGTGAACAGTAATAACTTTTTTGTTATAGTGACAACTGAGTCCATTGGCCTGTGTGAAATTGTGAAATTGTTCAGTTTTCATTTTAATTTGGGTTGGACATAAACCATGCAATTCCTGTTTAAAGGACACCCAGAAGATGCTCTTCTTTTTTTACATAACATTTCTTTATTGGCTTATCCTGTCAATGGGTGCGGTATTTGTAGACTTTCATTAGGAAAGTTTTACATTATTTTACTTGCTTACACTTTTAATATGATCTTTTAGAGTTTGCCAAACCTGACTCAAGCTTATAGCATCTAATGGTAGATCTGACCCTGTACTTTACTGGGTTGTCGTAAAATTAAAAAAAAAAGTTATAATAGTCCTTTCCTAAATGTGTTTCTGTTTGACTGACTACTATTTTATATATATATATATATATATATTGTAAGGGATTAGCTCGGTGGCGGGTGTGGATGACCCCTTGGGGGGTGCGTTTTCCCAGAGAGGTAGCCGACAAGTGCTTGCAAACAAACAGTGTGGTTTATTAAATGGTGTTTTCTTCACCAGGCTGTATGCAGCAAAACATCCAAAATAAAATAAAACAGAAAATAAATCCTTGCCTCTGTGGGCGGCTACCTTCTCACAACTGGAACCTGCCTAAGTGTCTGTCTCCAACCTACCGTCGGGCAGACTTCCTTGTCCCACAGCGGACACTCAATAGTCCTTGTATAATAGCTTCACAGGGCAACACAGTCCTTTGTTTCTTTCACATCAACAGTTCGTCTTCTCACCTTTGAGACGTATTCACCCTTGGTTAACCGTCGGGCAGACTTCCTTGTCCCACAGCGGACACTCAATAGTCCTTGTATAATAGCTTCACAGGGCAACACAGTCCTTTGTTTCTTTCACATCAACAGTTCGTCTTCTCACCTTTGAGACGTATTCACCCTTGGTTACCGTCCCGGGCACACATCACTCCGGGGGGTCTTCTCCCAGGCCCACACATCCTGTCGGGAGGCACACGCTGACTGTCCTCCTGCTCCCAGCCCACATGGCTTCAGGATGCAGCTTCTGGAGGCAGCAAACAATAGGACTTTCTCTGAACAAATTATAGAGCCTTAACTCCCTCATTCTGAACAGGTGAAGGCCTTTCAACTTCCTGCTGGCTAGCTCTGTAGCCAACACCCTAAATTAATTAATGGACTTTCTAAATCAGGTGGAAATGTATCTCCTTCCTGTGACTACATTCCCAGATTTAGCTGACTTCCTGTCACATACCCCCCCCTCTTGTTTCAACCCTAGGGTTGGGACACATATTTCCAGGCACGCATGTGTCAGGCACTGCTGACTCACTGATAAGCCTCCTATTATCCTCAAGCTTCCGGATGAAACTGTTTTGTCATCTTCATTGACGGATTTCTCATAAATGCCACACAGTTTGTCTCTCATCTCATATACACATTCTTCAACTGCATTTTTGGCATCATTTTGCTCCTTCTCGTTTCTGTCATCTTCATTGACAGCTTTCTCATAAATGTCAGACAGCTTGTCCCTCATAACCGTCTGTCCAATCCACCATGGAGGACCGTGATCCATAGGCAACTCAATTGGGCTAGTCTTAATGTCTTCAACATTCTTAAGACGCCTCTCTCTGCAATCCATAAATGTTTTCCACAAAACTTTGAGAACCTTTGCTTCACTAAGCTTTGTTCCAAGTAGGGACTCTTGACATCCCTCTGTGACTTGAGTTGCCTCTCCATACATCTGTACACAATCATTGACTTTTTGTTGTAAAAGGGAATGATCTTCCTTCTTGAGCTTTGCTTGCTCTAAGATGCTGTGCAGAGGATTTTCCAATTGAGACAACAGGCTGTCACACATTTCTTCAAAGTGACCCCTGTTCCTTTTCCCAGAGATATCAATATCATTCACCAAACATTTCATATTCATAGGCAGATCTGAAGCATTTGCACTCATCAACTTCTTAAACTTTTCGCCCTCCTGAGCGAGTCGCAGTAAAGGCCTACTATTTGATTTGATATTCAGTTTATATTTCTTGCCAAACTCTTCACAGAAGAAGCCAACCAGAACATCATCAACTTTCCTTCCACCAACATAGGGGTCAAAGGCAACAACACAGTTGAACCCAGCGATCTGGGTGGTATCCATTATAGACCTCCTCTCTGCATCAGTGAAGAAGCATGGAACTGCAACACATTCTTTTACAGGTTTCTTCAATGCACTTTCTGCTGAACTATTTGACCGCTCAAGGTCACCTAGTTCTTTTTCTCTATCTGAATTCCACATGGAATGCATCTCAAGATCACGATCAAACTTCTGCCACCCGTCTTTCACCAGTTCCATTTTGGAAACACTCCCTGAAAGGCACTTATTCATTTGCTTCACGTTTTCACCAACAGCCTTAGTTTTCTCCACTAGGTTTTCAGCCTGAACTGAGAAATCACCACATTTCTTACTCAGCTCCTTTGTTTGCTGAAGTTCTAATGATACATTTTCCAATGCTTGAAGTTTTTGAAGGAACGGTTTATTCCAAAGGGGTGATTCAAGCCACATGTCGTCACATTTCTGAGGCTCACTCAGGACAGACCCCAAAACACTGATCCTTTTAAAAACTGCATCAGGCACACTATCCCCTCTTTGGGACAGATCCTCTGTTGCCTGGAATTCCTCTTCCAGTTCCTGCAACGGAATCTTCATCTCTTCTACTTGCTGTTCTAAGGCTCGCTTAGACTTTTCTAGCTCCTGAACGCTTTTCACAACATCATCCTTGGAGCTGACCAATTCTTCCATTTCTGTACGCAGCTGTTTAACACTTTCTAGTTCAGCCTTACACTCTAGAGCTTCCTCCAAAGAGCGAGCCAAGAACAGGGCTTTGCTCTCGTTATCACGCACCTCCGTTTCTGCACGTGCGCGTTCTTCTGCATATTTTGCAGACACAGTCTTCTCTTCACCAAGCATCTGATCAAACTTCTTTTTCACATCTTCAACACACTGTAATGAACCAACGCTTTCTTCCATGCGTTTTTTCATATCCGCTATCTGAGCTTGCAATGTTGCGACTTGCTCTGATAGGTTTTTCTTTGCTTCCGCCTCCTCTTTTAATTGTTCCAGGAAGCCATTTTTCTCATCTTCCATTTGTTTGAGCTTTGTGCTAAAACTCAGCCTTTGACACCTCTCTTCCTGTAAGAGTTCCTGCGTGTCTTGCAGCTGCGATTCCAAGATAGAAAAATCTTCCGCAATTTCTCTAGATTTGCTGTCTGCTTGAGAAAGCTGATTTGTAACATTGTCCAACTCAACCTGCAGTCGGTTTGCCTTCTCTGACAGCTTAGCACACAATCGGTCACCTTCTGACACCTTGACTTGCGATTCCAGAAGCTGTGCCTCTACTTTTTCCCTCTTATGTTCACAATCTCCTTTTCCCTGCATAAGAGCCTTCACCTCATTGGCTAGCATCTGGGAATAAGAATGTAATTCTGCCACACAGGCTTCTTTCTCCTTTAACTGCTGCTGGACACGTTGGGCTTCCCCTTTCCAACTTTCACAGTCCGCACGCCATTCATTTACCACATTGCTCAAAGTAGTGAGCTCATACACAGTACTCAGTAATTTAGCCTCTCTTTCACTTTTCTCGTTGTCGCTGAGAGACAATGTCGTTTTCAGAGCGACATTCTGTTCCTGCGACTCCTGCAGGTCTATTTTTGTAGCTCCCAAAGACTGAAGACTTTTTTCCAGCTGATTACGCAACTCCAACATATCAGCCATACTTTGCTTCTGCAAAGTCTGAATTTCACTTTCCTTTTCCATGAGGATGGTATCTTTCTCCATTATAGTCTCTCTGCGTTTTTGCAACTCGACCAAAAGAAGAGCAGTGGATTCTTCCCACTGTAACACATGAGACTTGAGTAGTTCATTCATTTCCTGCAAGTTTCTATGCTCCATTTTAAGCAATTCCAAGGCTTGTTCCTTTTCTTCCATTTTCCGTTGCAAGGCATCCAACTCAGCCCTGCACACATACTCGGTTTCCTCCAAACCGATGGCCTCCATTGGCTGCTGGCGTCTCTGTTTCCAGCCTGCCATGCTCTCTTGATGAGCCTTTTGTTGAGCTGCAAAGCTCTGCTGAAAATCCGCATTTGCCTGCTGTTGAGCTGCATTTGCTTGCTGTTGAGCTGCATTTGATATAATCAGATGTTTCAACATCTCCTCCATTTTGAGTTTACTTTTCATCTGAGCACACTGCGTCTCCATAGCGGTTTCATCAGTGTTGCTAGGGACAACAACCTTCCTCTTTAGTAGACTCTCTTTAGGCATGGATGGGGCTGGTTCAGACGGCAACATCCCCTCCATCCATAGAATCCGGTCTCTCATTTCATCTATCTTTGCATTTTTCAGGCGTTTGGACCGCCCCATCTTCAATAACTCCACAAACAAATTTTTCACAGTCCAGCAAACAATTTTCAGACCACTGTCTCTTCAACACATGTAGTTTTTCTCTCTCTTGCAGGATCTCTTTTCCTGCGCACACAGTTTGTGCAGTCACTTGCACCAGACACAACAAAGTTCATCAAAAAATTTTGAGACCCCTGTCTCTTTAAAACACTTTTTTTTTTTTTTTTCTGTCAGGATCTTCTCTCCTGCACACATAGATTGTGCAATCTCATGCACCAGACAAAGTTCATCAAACATTTGCACTTCCTTGCAGGGATCTTCGCTTCTGCCCACTGCATACCTCCACCATATGTAAGGGATTAGCTCGGTGGCGGGTGTGGATGACCCCTTGGGGGGTGCGTTTTCCCAGAGAGGTAGCCGACAAGTGCTTGCAAACAAACAGTGTGGTTTATTAAATGGTGTTTTCTTCACCAGGCTGTATGCAGCAAAACATCCAAAATAAAATAAAACAGAAAATAAATCCTTGCCTCTGTGGGCGGCTACCTTCTCACAACTGGAACCTGCCTAAGTGTCTGTCTCCAACCTACCGTCGGGCAGACTTCCTTGTCCCACAGCGGACACTCAATAGTCCTTGTATAATAGCTTCACAGGGCAACACAGTCCTTTGTTTCTTTCACATCAACAGTTCGTCTTCTCACCTTTGAGACGTATTCACCCTTGGTTAACCGTCGGGCAGACTTCCTTGTCCCACAGCGGACACTCAATAGTCCTTGTATAATAGCTTCACAGGGCAACACAGTCCTTTGTTTCTTTCACATCAACAGTTCGTCTTCTCACCTTTGAGACGTATTCACCCTTGGTTACCGTCCCGGGCACACATCACTCCGGGGGGTCTTCTCCCAGGCCCACACATCCTGTCGGGAGGCACACGCTGACTGTCCTCCTGCTCCCAGCCCACATGGCTTCAGGATGCAGCTTCTGGAGGCAGCAAACAATAGGACTTTCTCTGAACAAATTATAGAGCCTTAACTCCCTCATTCTGAACAGGTGAAGGCCTTTCAACTTCCTGCTGGCTAGCTCTGTAGCCAACACCCTAAATTAATTAATGGACTTTCTAAATCAGGTGGAAATGTATCTCCTTCCTGTGACTACATTCCCAGATTTAGCTGACTTCCTGTCACAATATATATATATATAATGCACTGCCCGGCCTTTGAAATTAGGTCAACTGGCTAAAAAGGTCCAAACAGAGGGCTTTTGCATAAACCAGTTCCCAAACTATAAAGGGGTGAGATCACAGCAGCCATATTGAGAATGGGATTAAACCATAACAAAGAAAGCACAGGAGGTGCTGATGACATACTGCATAGGGAGAGATTAGGGTAGGGCTTGTAAGCACTAGCAGGTCTGTTCAAATAGATATATACCCCTACTGAATGTCACATAGGTAGAAAAAAGTGCTGTGCATCTTGTAAAACTGGGTTGTGGGTAAGAGAAGAATTTTTACTTTTTTAATCCTTTGTTAAATCTTAATACTGCTGATGTCCTTTAGCCTGTCCCTGTTCACATGCACTACAGTGTTACTTGGTATATTTCTTAATTCTTGCTGGCAACAATTGTTTTTTGCAGGCCCTTTTTTAAGTGTGACAACAGTGGAATATGCTTGGGTAATGTGCATGAGCTCAGAAGGTTATTGTCTCCTTGTGGGAGAAAGGAGCAGTGTTGTCACCTCATAACACAAGGTTCCTAAACCAGCTGTTCTTTTCATGAAAGCTTGTGATAAAAAAAAAAAAAAAAAAAGACTTTTCTAAATAAAATAAGCTTGGTATAGCTTATAAGAAAGATGGGATATGAGATTAAAAGCTGGCCGTAGATGATTCTAATCTCGACCAGTTCAACAGGGACCTGCTGAGATTCGATCCATCTTTAGGCAGGCTAATTGTACCCAAGTCGATCGTTGGATTGACTTAAGTACAACCAGACTGTTGGATTTCTAACTATAGCTGCTAGCAATAATGATTGTGTTCTCCTGGCAGGAATGAATCCACCATTGCTGGGAGAACACAATAACTCCGCAAAGGGGAATCATTCAATTTTCTTTCCTGCAACCCATGGTTGCAAGAAAGAAAATCACATAATCTATGGCCTGCAAATGATTGGTAGCTGGTTCTTCCATTGTCTACAGCTTAGCTACTTTATTTCAGGTAATTGTGGTGTTTTACCTTTTGTTTTAGATTATAACTCTTAGCCTGATGTGTTTAGAGTGCATTGGGCTGTTGTTGCTGATATTCTGTTCAAGAGATGCCTTGTCAGGAGCGCGTAAACCAGGGGTCACAAACTGGTGGCCCTCCAACTGTTGCAGAACTACAAGTCCCATCTTGCCTCTGCCTATGGGAGTCATGCTTGTACCTGTCAGCCTTGCAGTGCCTAATGGGACTTGTATTTCTTCAACAGCTGGAGGGCCACCAGTTTGAGACCCCTGGCATAAATGCTTCTGTTCTTTTCTCATTCTAGCATCCTGGTTTTGGCTATGAAATTTACCTGTCTGTCTGTCCATCTGCAAAGTGATTAATGTGACCAGTCTCTGGGTGTAGTCCAAACCTGAGATAAGGTAGTCAAGCCTGGAGGCTCATGTTTGTGATATTGCACTTGTTACATGTGCTCCAACCTCCCTGTTTGTTTGCCCTGCCCTGCTAGATTGGATTCCCTGATTGATGACCTCGGATTGGATATTGACTAATCTCTAAACTCTGTCTGCTTTTTGACTATGGATTTGACCATGATTATTCTGAACATTGCCTGCCATGTACCTGGACTGTAATTGAACCACTCTGCCTGTCTGCCAACTGCAAATACCCATTTCATGTGCTCAATTTGTGCCTGCCCCCGGCGTGGTAGCCAGGCACTATAGCATGGTGTATACATTTTGGGGCAACTGAGTACTGGTGGACTTGCTTGCCTTATGAGAAAGGGGGCTGCTTTAGCTGTAGAACACAGAAGATAGCTATAGTGACTGACCCCCTGCGTTAGAGGTAAGTGTGACCTTTTTTGTAGCACCTCATTGCATGCTTTGACAAAAAAAACTGTAAAAGCACTGTGTACCCAAAACAAAGAACTCCACCACCTGAATTATACCACAACCCCCTACTGTATACCTACTTTTTCAAAAAGAAGAAAATTGAATAGGGAACAGGCTTGGACAGAAGGCAGCAGTTTTGTTACACTGTAAGCAAATGTGTACTGTCCCAGAGACACTTCAGAGGAGGCTGATCAGCAGCAAGGGGGTAGTTTAATGTATCCAGGTAGAATAGTCTAAATTGTACAGAAACAAAGAAGAAAAATGTGTTTTGTAAAATAAAAATGACATAGTAGCATATCTAAAATTCTTGTGAAAAAAGCAGAAGCAGCACAGTTTGTAAGCTGCACAAATAGGCCATAAACTCCCATACATGACAAAATGGAAAGAGATAAAAGGTAGCATGTTGTACAGTGCAGACTGAAATCAGATTTGGGTAAATGTTGCGAAGAGTCCCTTCAACACTATAACTCTTGAGATCTCTTATAAAGTCCATTTGTGCTGGTAGCTACACCCCCACCCCCAGAATAATCAATCACACTACTCCTGTCCTTTTCATGGATACCAGTAATCTTCTTAGATCCCTTTTGCATTGTAACCTCCCATAGAATCCATGTAAAGCCCTTAAATTAAGACTATTCTAAATTATTCTTACACAAATTAAAAAAACAAAAATACTCAAGATCTTGTCATCGTGTATTTACTACCCACGCTCTTCTGGTACAAACCAAGATCTGTCTTTGTCTTTCTTCTCTTCTGTCCCCTTTCTTCTCACCTCCTCTCTTTCTTTTATTGACATGGTGACAGGACACTGTAACTTGAGTTGCTTTCAATATACAATTTTGTAACAAATTTACAGAGTACTACTTGTCTATAGAAAATTGATTGTAAATGTTTAACCTTCTGTTCTTCCATCCAACTGGGTCCACCTTGCATCACCCTTTCCAGCTGCCAATATTTTTTTTCAGTTTGCATTGCCATCCCTCCCTGTTTGCTTCAATTGTGTAGGGATGGCCTTACAAGGAAAACAAATAAAACTGTAAATAAAAGTTATTTAAAAAATTTAAAAATGCAACTAAATGTGCATAAAAAGAAGTTATGGCTGCTGGGAATGTGTTACTGCGGGGCAGCTCAACCCAGAAACTGGAGGAAAGTCTGTTTTTACCAGTTCTTCACTGGATTCGGGGCACTATTTTGCCATAGAATAGACTTCAGGGTTCACATTCCTCTGCATGCTCCCACAAACAGAATACAAGTTATGGATTATTAAAATTTTAAAATTGCCTGGCTATGTTTGCTTGACCTAAGCAAAAGTTGCACAACATGGAAAAAATAAATGAGTACAATAAAAAAAAGTAAATACATAAATAATAAAAAATAGTGATGGCTTGTGGGAATAATATATTAACGCAGGATCCCAGGGCCAGGAAATTTGAGCTACATTTGGGAGGAGTTGTAGTAAATGTTTTTTTGTGAGTGATCCCATCTATTAGATCATGCAGTATGTACTCTAAGGGGAACACAGGAAGAATTGTGTCAATACTTCCAGCCCCATTGAAACTCAACGGTTGCCTCTTCAACAGGGACCAAAATGGTGCAGGCCTCCTAAATGAAAAGTCACTGGCATGGTGAAAAAGCCTCTCCTTATGCCATAATCACATAAAGGGTCATAGAGGAAAGGGACGAGTCGAGTGAGGAGGAGGTGGGGGAGGAGGAGGAAGAAATGAAGGAGGAGGGGGGGGGGGTAGAGGGATGAAAGGGGGGGGAGAGCTCACTTTACCAATTCTTAGCTTGGCAGCTTCTACCTCTCCATTTAGGTATGCTTGCCATTTTTGTTTTATTGGGGGTCCTGTTTGGGGAAGGATGTAGTAGCCTACAATACGTTTTTGGTGCTGTCCTACTCACTGGCCATAGGATGTTCTCCCTCTATTTGCTGCTGCTTGCCCAACCCTATGTGTTGTGGAAGGGCTCAGGGCTGTAGGTTTCTCCCTGAAACGTTGTGTGGCACATTTACATTGTCAGAACACTGGAAAAAGGCAGGTGAAGTGCAAGGAGCTGGTAATGGTAACAGTACAAAGGTGTTTAGCCTGGGGCATTGCATATGCTCAGGGGTGCTAAAGGGGGACTTCCAGTTCAAAGGAGTCAGACAATGATGCCAATGAGGAGCAGAGGGTGTAGGTGACTGCTTGCTTGTCACTAATGGACAGGACAGGTGGAGGCCCCACAAGCTCCAGTGGTTTGGCCTATCCTGCATCTTTCCCCATCACTGGGAGATTGAACCAGGGTAAAATTATGAAAAATTTTAGGAAGTAGAGTTCTAGTCTTTTTTACACATCGTTAGCATGATTACTTTTTATTTGTCCTGCTCCTGTCAATTATAACTAAAATACAACTGACAAAAAAACATTTTCATTTTAAGAAAGTGAAACAATTACAATTACTTCTCAGATTGTTCCCAATTCCCATCTACTTAGGGCTTCATGCACAAAGGCCTTTATGAAACCTCTCCTGAATGCTGGAACTTGACAACTAGCAACCGATGGTTAAAAATGTCAGTTTTGCCATGTTTACATGCCGCATTTAGCGGCGTTTGCGTTTAGAAGCATTTTTACATTGTAAAATAGTTAGAAATGTATCCCCATTTATTTTCTACAGATGAAACGCTTATAAATGACAATAAAAAAAAGTTAGCGCGTTTAGATATGTTTGCATGCTGTAACAAGCATCTGGTGTTTCAAATGCCAATTAAACTTCCGTCTGAATGCATTTTTTTGCTTTAAAAAAATGCCACTAAACTCAACTGCTTCTAAATGACTATAAACGTCTCAGTGTACATGGACAGATAAGATAACATAGAGGAGGGTTTAGGGGCTGCGGAAAAAAATGCCCAACTGCTCCTATACATCTGTTTATCAGCCCCAGTGTACGTGAGGCCTAACAGTTTCAAAAAACAATTACATTACTGGCACGTGTCGGGAATGTAACTGTCACATTGGTTGTGCTCTAAACCAAACTGTCAAACCATCCAATGGCTGGTGTCATAACTGATCACATGTGCAGTATTGTGGCAGTTGAAGGGTAAACAGAGGCCAAGGTGGCAGCTTCCTTAGCTGAAAATGATAGGAGGGTTTACTTCTGCTTTAGAGCAACCTAGAGTAGTAACCACTTTGGGATCGGGAGATTCTCCCCCTTAAAGCGGAGTTCCAGCCATTTACTCACCTGTCCAACGGTCCAGCGATGCGGCTGCCCGAAGCCTCGATCCTCTCCCTCGGCGCCGGCATCACTGCTGTGGGCACCCGGCTGTTACAGTTTGTGGCTTCACAGCCGGGTACCCACTGCGCATGCGCGAGTCGCGCTGCGCGCCGTGATTGGCCGGCGATCTTCTGGGACCTCTGACGTGTCCCAGAAGATTGCAGGGAGGGAGGGGGAGAGGAGAACTTCCGCTCAGGGCGCCGCGGCGCTCCGAGCGGAAGTGGGAGTGGGTACCTGTCAAAACTAGGTACCCGCTCCCCCCCCAAAAAAATGACATGCCAAATGTGGCATGTCGGGGGGTCAGGACTCCCTAAAGCGGAAGTTCCACTTTTGGGTGGAACTCCGCTTTAATGACCAGGCCATTTTTTGCGATTCTGTACTGCGTTAATTTAACAGACAATTGACCGGTCGTGCGATGCTGTGCCCAAATAAGATGAATGTCCTTTTTTTCCCACAAATAGAGATTTCTTTTGGTGGTATTTTATCACCTGTGCATTTTTTTTTTTTTTGCGCTATAAACAAAAAAAGAGTGACAATTCTGAAAAAAAAAAAACAATATTTTTCACTTTCTGCTATATAACATTCCCCCAAACAAAAATGTAAAAATCCAATTTTTTCATCATTGTAGGCCAATTTGTATTCTGCTACATATTTTTGGTAAAAAAAAATCCTAAGAAGCGTGTTTAGATTGGTTTGCACAAACGTTATCGCGTATACAAACTAGGGGAAAGATTTATGTCATTTTTATTTATTTATTTATTTTTAAATAGTAATGGCGGTGATCAGGGGATTTTTAGCGGGACTGCAACATTGCAGCAGACAGATCGGTCCCCTAACTGAAATTTTTGACACTTTTTGGGGGGGGGGGGGGCAGTGACCTTACTACAGTAATCCGTGCTAAAAATTTGTACTGTTACTGTAATAATGACACTGGCAGGGAAGGGGT
The DNA here is from genome assembly GCF_965119305.1 of Pelophylax lessonae. Lineage (NCBI taxonomy): Eukaryota > Metazoa > Chordata > Amphibia > Anura > Ranidae > Pelophylax > Pelophylax lessonae. The sequence goes on from NC_138773.1 coordinate 238,108,938, forward strand.
TATCCCAGGGGCGATCAAAGGGTTAAATGTATGCCTAGGGGGTGTTTTCTGACTGTGAGGGGGATGGGCTTGTTGAATCAACACAGAGACCTGTGATCCTAGATAGGAGGAACACAGGTGCTCTGTATGGATTCCAGAGAGAACAACGGTCTGCTGTGGATCTCTCTCCACGGGGAGCGATCGCAGGTGCCCGGCCGCAATCTCAGCCACTGGCCCCATGAATCAGCTTCTCCGCTGGCGAATGGGGGGCCCAAGATTGCTTCCGCGGATCTCTGTACGGGTACGGCAATTCGCGCAGTCGAACCAGCCTGCCGCAGTATATATGCGGCGGGCGGTCGGCAAGTGATAAAATGCACTTAGTATTCCTATTTGATTCTGTTCCTTACAGCCCATAGATACATATTGTCATCCTTTGGATTTTTCACTTGAGTGCAGAAACCCCCAAAGCTGTTTACAGACATCAAAGGTAAATCCTTTTTTGTAAATCAATGCATACGGTATAAATTGTGGGTTTATTTGCTTGGTTGAGTTTTCTTTATTTTCCAAGCTTCTATCTGTGCTTTTCACCAGAGCCTATTTTACAATGGCGCAGAGCGGTAGAAAAGGCAGATGTCATACAGTTCTATTTGATAACCAAAAACAAAATGTTCTTTTGCACAGTAATTGAAAGCCCAACAGTTCCTGGTTACTCTGGTAAAATAATGAAAATGTAAATAACAGAATATGAATGTTAGCTTGAATGCGGATACAGAGAAATGTAATTTAAATCATATCACATATTCATCATTTTTCTTCCCAACTAAGACAATTACATTATTACAACTTTTTTTTTTTTTACAGAACGGTATAAGGTAGTTTTGTTTATTACTATAACCAGCCTAAAAAATAAAGCTATCCAGTGGTTTCACAACGTACATAGCATAATGAAATTCAGTTTTGATTTCCTTAGAGATCCCTGTGCAATGCATGACAAAAGCAAAACTGCTTAGTTTGGTTTGATGTATCTAGAAATCTCATCAGTATTCTGCTTCTCTGTTGCCAATTATATAATTTCCTTTTGTTTAAATTATAGAATAACAACTAGAGAGGATAAATATTGGATCTTTTTTATCTTTATATTTATTTTACAGAAAATAAGCAATTTATGACTAAAATGTGTCTTATGGGAAAATACTTGATATCTGTGCCTGTACTTAACAAATAAATAAATCATAATCTATACGTACATAAAGTGTTACTTAACCCAGGACCCTGCATTCACTATATCTGTATAGTACATGGAAATGCAAACATTTTGGTAAATATAAATAGCTAAATGCCTTTTCACATCAGCAGTTAGAGCAGTCTTGTGACTTCTATCAGTGTTCAGCAGAGCACTGGTTAAAGCATGTAGGAGGAATTTGCATTCTCCCCTGATTGTCCTTTGAGGCTGGAGAACCCCTGGCCCTCTGTTTGGATAGTACTAATTTGCCCTGTGCTGATCGGATGCACTATCCCAAGAAAAAAAAAAACTCTCTAGTAATACACCCCAAACTGAGCATGTGCAGCTTGCCCCCAAGGCTCTGTTCTAACAAGAGATGGTTTGGAGACTGTGGAAGAAGGGGAGGATCAGCAAAGACAGGATTAAACAGCCTTTTTGCACAATACGCAGGGTTAACCCCTTAGGTTTCACAGTGAATACAACAAACATACTTTACTGCATATAAAGACTGAATTTACTGTTATGGGTTTAGTAACGCTTTAACCCTTTCACTGTCAGGTCCGTACAGCGTATAGACCTACAGCACTGCTTGCAGCTTGCCAGGTCCGTAAGCCGTACGGACCTCATTTCTCCTTCTGCTATAATCTCATGGTCACTTCAGTGACCATAAATTTATAGCAAAATTGTTCAGCAGACTCTGCTGAACAATCCTTTAGCTCTGATCAGGAGATGACAATCCCCTGATCAGAGCTATTCCCCCTAAAATGACCCCCCCACCACCAACTGCTGCTGGCTCTAGCACTTCGCTGCTGCTGCACCTGCCTCCACATACCCTGCTATTGTTAACATTACCCTCCCCACTGCCACTAATTCTCCCTACCCTCCTGCCCCAGTCCCTGCGGCATCAATAACCCCTTCCTTTCACCTTGCACCAATCGCCGGCATTAATCGATGGTGGCAGCTGCCAGTTTCCCTCCAGCCAGCTTTAGGTGCTGCAGGGAAGCCACAGGAACAAAGCACAAGTAAAGTCAGCACTTCAGGGGCTGTTCCCACCGCCCCTCAAGTCACCTCCGTCATTACCCGATCCTGGGAGTCCCCTCCGTGCTGTGCTGCAGCCAACTCTCCCTCCTCCCTCTCCCGCCGGCTGTAGCTTCTGCGGGGCAAGCCAAAACTGTCCTGTCAGGATGGAGAGCGGTGTGTGGGGGAGGGGGGCTTGGTAAACTTGTGTTTTCCACCCCCTTCCTTTCCTTGGATTGACATAGTGAGCAATCAGTCCTGATCACTCCTATGTTCATTGTTTACTGGGGAATATACTACAGTTTGGTGAATGAATAGGAATCTCTCTATTTATTCAAGTGCAGTGCAGCTTGAATAGAAAGGGACTGTCTTCACCCTGGTATCTCACCAAAGACCCCAATACCCCCCCCCCCAAAAAAAAGTATAAAGTATTGAAAAATAAAATTGTGAAAAAAAACACCATAGTAAGGCCCTTTTAACACGGGCTGTCCGATCAGGTCCGTCTGTCAGTTTTTTAGGCGGACTTGATCTTGACCCTATCCGGTCTTCCAATCCGTCTGGCGGGTTGGATGAAAACAGATAGGCAGTGCATTTTCACCCAATTTTCCCAGAACAGGACTGGGTCCGTCTCCACTCTGTTCAATAAGTGGAGACTGACCTGTCATCCACCTGCTCAGTGGGGAGAAGCAGAGCGATCCTCCCGCTGAGCAAGTGGAGTCTGTCAAACGGATCCACCCCATGTGAAAGGTGTCTAAGGCATTGTTCACACAGGGCATACTACAATGTACGCCCCTGCAAGGCTGTGTTTACATGCTCAGCAATGCACAGGTGCTCCATGCATCCTTGTTCAGGCCATCCCATTGATGTCATTTGGGATGTAGTTTCTGCACAAACACAGCGGTTGCTTCCAAATTGACTTCCATGTGGGTCTGAGTGCATGTCCTCATGTATGAGCTCATACTGTCTGCATTCGGAGTCATGCACCCACACGGATGTCAGACTGAGAGCAGCAGCTGTGCCCATGCAGCCGCTGCATCCCAATTGACACAAATGGGACTGCCTGGCTGCATGGGGATGCATGGAACACCTGGCCATCCCCATGCGGATAAACACAGCCTTCCATGGGCATACACTTTAGTACACCCCATGTGTCCTAGGAATTTAGCAGGAATTTTGTAAGATATGTTGTGTTTGTGTGCAACAATAATGATTTTAGTGGGGTTTTTTTGTGAAAATAGCGGTTTGCTAAACATTTGCAGAGCCTAAAAAATCAGTAGCACATTTTGTTATCCCACAGGTCATGTGCTTTCAGAAAGTATATGGTTTGGGGGGTCTTTTACTATCTTCGAAAGCTGTGTGTGAAAAATGATGACCAATTTAAAGTAAATTGTTTTTATTTACAGTTTTATGTACCATACCTTTTCACCATTTCAAAAAAAGGCACAATATACAATTTACAAATATTTGATATCTATTAACTCTATTAGCTTTTATATTTAGTAGGAATTTGGTATGAATGTTGTAAGTTTTGCTATGTTTGTACATTATCTGCTAATAATGATTTTAGTGTATTTTTAGCAAATATATTGATTAGATAAACATTTGCGCAAATATCGCAGGGTCTTAAAAATCGGTAGCACCTTCTCTTTATTCTACAGGCTATATGCTTTCAGAAAATATATGATTTGGGGGGTCTTCTACAACCTCTGAAAGCTGTAAATGAAAAATGTAAACTTCCAAAGTTTTAGAGAATTTTGGATATTTACATTTTAATGTACGTTCGTTTTCCACCATTTTTGTAAAATGGCGCAATTTAAAAGGAATAAATATTTTTATTAACTCAACACAGGTTCAGCTTCTATATTTAGTGGGAGGGATTTAGTAAAATGTGATGTGTTTTTATCCCATAATAATGATTTTAGTGTATTTGTAGTTAAAATATTGCGCAAATATTCTGGGCCTTACAAATCAGTAGCACCTTCTTTTCATTCTACAGGTCATGTGCTTTCAGCAAATATATGGGTGGGGGGGGGGGGGGGTTGTAAACCCTGGCAGCTGTAAGAGAAAAATGAAAACCTCCATATTTTTAGAGAAATTTGGATACTTGTGTATGTTCAATTTTCACAATTTCGCAAAAAGGCAACATGTAAAATTTACAAATATTCATTATTTAATAACTCAATACAGGTTAGTTTTTATATTTAGTAGGAGTTTTGTAAAATTTGCTGTGTTCTTATCTGCTAATAATGATTTTATGTATTTTTTGCACAAATATTGTTTTGATAAACATTTGCGCAAATATCGCAAGGCCTTAAAAATCAGTAGCACCTTCTTTTTATTCTACTGGTCATCATGTGCTTTCAGAAAATATATGGTTTGGGGGGTCTTTTATAAACTCTAAAATGCGTAAGGGAAAAACAAAAAAGCAATGGAAAAATTACAAAAAATGGTTTGGCCATCTGAGCTTAAAAGTGGAGCACAGGGCCTGGCAGCGAAAGGGTTAAAGTCACACATAGCGTTATATGGTCGGTAAGGTTGAAGAAAGACACCAGTCCATCCAGTTCAACCTGTGGCATGTGAGCGAGCTTGTGTTTATGTCAATAGTACATTGTGTATCCCTGTATGTTGTGATCATTAAGGTGCCCACCTCATAGGTTTTTAACCACTTCCCGCCCGCCCTATAGGCAAATGACGGCGGGAATGTGGTTGTATTATCCTGACCGGACGTCATATGATGGCGGCAGGATAATACAGCCCTGCCCCCCAGGATCGGTGATGCGAGGAGTCAGTCTGACTCCCTGCATCTCCGATCTCGGTAAAGAGCCTACTGACGTAGGCTCTTTACCATGTGACCAGCCGTGTCCAATCATGGCTGGTCACATAGTAAGCAGGAAGAGCCGTTGATCGGCTTTCCTTAGTTCGTGCCTGACATGCACGAGTAAAGGAGCGCCGAACGGCAGCTCCCCTGACAGGGGGGGGGGGGTCGGCACTGGTAATTAGATCATTGATTACCAGTGCAGACCCTCGGGGGGGTGCCACTAGAACCACCAGGGATGCACACCCATGACCCCAGGGATGCCCACCTATGACCCCAGGGATGCCCACTATGGCCACCAGGGATAGCAATCAGGGCTCAGGGAGCCCCCCATTTCCCTCCCCATCAGTGCTGCCCGCCAGTGCCCTCCCTATCAGTGCTGCCCACCAGTGCCCATCATTGCCATCTATCAGTGTCGCCCACCAGTGCCCATTATTGCCCACCAGTGCCACTTATCAGTGCCCATTAGTGCCCATCAGTGCCGCCTGTCAGTGCCGATCAGTGCCGCCTATCAGAACCCATCAGTGCCCACCAGTGCCACCTATCAGTGCCCATTAGTGCCCATCAGTGCCACCTATCAGTGCCCATCAGGGCCACCTATCAGTGCCCATCAGTGCCCATCAGTGCCACCTATCAGTGCCCATCAATGCCGCCTATCAGTGCCCAGCAGTGCCACCTAGCAGTGCCCACCAATGCTGCATATCAGTGCTACTTATCAGTGCCACATATCAGTGCCTATCAGTGCCGCATATCAGTGCCGCCTATCAGTGCCACCTATCAGTGCCACCCCATCAGTGCCACCCCATTGTGAGGAAAATGTGTATCTTGAAATGCCATTTTGTAGTGTTCAGCTTAGCATAAGTCATCTCAGTATATATTAGAAGGTTAGAGTATCCCTTTATATCTCTTGGATGTATCTTTGCTTAGTGTTTCAGATTATAAATCACACTTGCACTTTTTACGCCGGATATCTAGTCTGCGGTTAGAGATTAGAATCAGAGACAGGATGTTCTGCAAGTTAAAGACATGCAAGCTATAGTGAGATGTTTTATACATATATTGATAGAACATTGCCAATATATCAGCATCGGCTATAATGCATAACATATATTTACATTAATATAGCTTGAATAAGTTTCTTAGCAATAATTAATAATTGACACAGTGAATAGGAATTTACTAAACATATTATTAAGTATGAGAGATGGTTTTGCAAAAGCTGAGATGGTTTTTGCTGAAGTTACGTAACCGTAAAATGTTCAGACAGTACTGAAAGTAGGAACGGAGAATTTTATTGTGGTAACAGGTGGTATGAACTGATGACACAATAATATGTTATTTTTTTTATGATCTTTGAACTATATTTGACTTTTTATGTAACCGGGTAGATTAAGAGAACACGTTAATTGATTGGGTAATTTTTGTGGGAGGTCCTGGGAGGTATAAGATAATTTTGTGGTTTAAGGCTATATATTCTTGACGATGTTTGAAAATAAATGCAGTCATTAGAACCAAGCTATTGTGTATGGTTTTCATTGATTGTCCGGCTAGCTGAAGATTCATCCACAGGACAAACCTAGGGTGCACCCAAACTCGGGATCCTTACAGAATGGTACCAGTAAAAGTGGGGTGCTGACTATTCGGGTAAGTGATATTTCTTCCATTTTTTTTATGCTGGTTGAGATGTTACTTTCCTGGATACAGTAGAACCCGGTACTATTATTAGTGTTGGCAGGTTATTGGTAGGTTAGTGTTGGCAGGCTAGTTTAGTTTTTGCATGGCTGTGACAGGCACAGATTAGTACACTGTGTTCTGTAGGTTTCCAGGAGGGGCGTACTCCTGGACAACACGCAGCGTGGCTGGCAGGGGACGGTGTTTTATAGTAACACGCGTCATACGTTGGTAGGAATTTTCAAACGGAGAATTAGTCTCCTTTGAGCGTTGGCAGGAATTTTCAAATGGAGAATTAGTCTCCTTTGAGCGTTGGCAGGATATTTTCCAAACGAAGAGCTAGTCTAGTTTGGTGTTGGTAGGACTTATTGAGTTTAAGGATCACTCAAGGAATTTATATAAAGTACAAGGAAGTAAAAGAAAGTACAAGAAAGTACAAGGAAATAAATATAAAGGTGAAATAAGATATATATATAAAGGTGAAATAAGATATATATAAAGGAAAAAGGAATATACGCACAGTAAGTGAAACTAATATATCGAAAAGTATATGTTTGTTTTTAACTTACTTGGATTGTCTGTGGATTGAATCAATTGTGAAACATAACTGTACAGTCAGATTTGGTTTGTATTCGTTGAAAGGTACAAATAGTGGTATTTGTGAATACTTCTTATCAAACTCATAGATTGTGGTGCCCACATTGTTAAAGAAATTCTAAACGTATTGTAAGGGTATTTTAAAGTATTTATGTATTAAGTATTTATTGTGCTTGCTCAAGCTTATCACTAACATAACGCTAATTATACAACTGCTGCTATTTATAATCCGCATTGTGCTATTGTTTGAAAGAATATATAGAGCTTGTTTTATATTTCATTTAAAAAGTTATGGGTAACGATTTGGGAAAGGATCCGGATGGTGAGCCGGAGACCAGACCCACACCGTTACTCTTTGTATCAGGCACCTGTGGGATAACAGTTACTGATCCATTTTGGGCGAACATATATGAGCGCGGTCCGCAATTGGAAATTACGCGGCTCAGCGCTATAGGTCCTCGCAATGAAGGGGACTGGGCGGAGGTTAAAAAAAATGGTGGGGCTTCACCCAAAATATAATTATCTCCCCCGGGTGCCTGGGATGAAATGTATGTGATGCAATGTTGTAAGAAATGGGGAAAGGCATTAAAGGAATAATAAATAGTTAACTAGGGCTTTTAAGAGTAGGTCCTCATTACCCACAGCAATTGCTTGTAAGTAAAAGTCAGGTGAAACTGTCCAGGAGTTTTGGACAAGGTTTAGAAATGTATGGACTTATGAGGCCGGTTTAAGTGTCACCCAGGAGTGGCACAGCCTCATGATTCAGACATTTATCAGTAATTTTAAAATCCCAGTACATGCTAAGGTTTCATACTGGGCTGAAAAAGACGTGGATGGTTTTCAAAAAGCCATAATAGGAAAAAATGCAGCTGGCTGTTTTTGATCTGCTGAAAGGAAAACAGCCTGTCAGCACGCATTTTCAAGGGTGTTATCAGAGAAGCAGAATAAAGGGGGAATTCAGAGGCAAAGTAGAAAATATTCAAACTAGGTCCCCCCACAATTGAACAACCTCACAACAGCCTTACAACAACATCACAACAGTGAGTGTATTTACAGTGACATCGGGATCCAGGGGTATGGGCCATAAGTCCCCTGGATGTAGAATTGATTCCATGTTAGGTATACATTAGATAGATTCTTGGCCGAAGGTACATTTAAAATAGTATTACCTCACAAGATAACACTACGCCCCTGTTTTTTTTTGTTGTTCTGAATATTCATTTTCCAAACTGGACATACATAATTGTTTGAAGCTGCAATGTTGACCTTGAAGTTGACACATTCCTAGGGAGGGGGTCACTTCTGCAAATGAACGGTCTCAGCATTCCCACACATATACAATTATTTTTATAGAAGTTTTTTGGAGTTTTGCAATTTATACATTGTGTATATAGCATAGCAACCTCTGTGAACAGTAATAATAGTGAATAAAAACACTATTTTATTAGGCAAAACATAAATTGCCGTTGTCGGCAGGATATTTTGAAGTTATTTTTTATAGAATTAGAGATAATGAAAAATTACATTTCTGCAAATTGTCCCCTATGTGAAGGGGAGCCTTCCTGCAAAATTTTGAAAATTGGCTACTTGCCAAGAAAGCGTTCAAATGTCATATCTCTATTCCTGTTAAAGTTATGGAATTTAATTTTTGGACAGGAAGAGTTACTGCAATTAGTGTAACCATTGGACCCTGTTGGCACAGAGCCAAAAGTTTCAAATCAGATTAACTTTTTATCTGATTATAGTTTTTAAATTATATTTTATGGGTATCCTCTATTGAAAGAGGGGAACCTCTGGCCAGATTTTTGTTAGAATGGCACGAAGCAAAAAAAATAAATAAATAAATACGTTTTTGGGAAAATTGGCACTAAGCCAAAAAGTTTTTTTTTAGTTCTTTATCTGATCATAGCATGCAAGTGGTATCTGATGTGCCATCTCTACTGACAGCCATACCATCTTATGCTACCCACTTTACAGTGATTGGTTTAAGAAACGTTTTTTTTTTTAGCGTCCTATTGGACGAGGAGACACAGCCATCTTTGTTTCTTGTTTTTCAGTCCAGGTAACTGACCTGGTGTAGAGCAGTTCGCTTGTCCGCTCTATAGTTCTCCAGACCATGCAAGAGGGGATGGACACCTGCTCATGGGTCAGTCCCGCTACAATATGTATATGACATATGTAGTCACTCTGTGGAGGCCAGTCAGAGCGAGTGAGCTTATTGAAGAAATGTACATGTATGTGGACACAAAGTGTCACAGGAATTATGACAGTGGTGTCAGGAGAGTGTTGTTTACCTTGGTTTTGTTCTCACAGAGGGTGATAGTAGAGTCAGTCACATAAGAGCTAAAGCTCTAGTGGGTCTTGCCAGCCCACAGTGGGTCTTGCCCGCCCACAGGATCATTGATTGTTATGGATCCGGACTGCTCCTATCTATAATAACATTTTGAGACAAGCCACAGGTCCAGAAATGTCACAAGAAATGTTGAATGTGTTTATGTATCTGAAAAATGCTGTAGTTATAGGCACTGGGCCTCCCAAATCATGGAAAAATGTTTTGTGTTTATGCAAGGGACAATTGTAAGACCATGAAGGGTGTACTTGCCCAGGAGTATGGGGGTGGGATTTGCCCTAAAGTTTTTGTCCAAAGATGGTTGCAGTCCAGGTCTAAAGGCATGCCTGAAGTGACTCAGAACATAGCATATAGCATCTTGTGAGATGGTAATAGGGATGGCTACATCATTTGCCCTAGGTAGGCCCCAGTTTTGAATGGGCTACTGGTATTAAAGGGTGTGTTTCACCACAACAGGATCCCCACAGCTAGCGCCGCCCCACTGTCTATTGCCTAGTATCGTGGAATAGGAGTAGGGGGTGGGAAAGAACATATGAAGTATTACTGAAGTTTTTTTTTTCTGCATTTACAGGCCTAAATTAGTGAAAGCATATTTTTCCAGGTGCATCAACTGTATTAGGAACAATACAACCAAACACATAAGGCCAAACATGAACATCTGCAAAATGTTTTCACACATAAGCCCAACACAGGGTAGAAACAAGAGTTAACAGTGGACATGTTCAGCAGATGAGTAGAAGCTTTTAGGACCACAAAAGGGAGATGCCCACACAGTGGCACACATTCTCAATCGGGAGATTATTCCTGGATGAGGATGCCTGCTTTGAATTAGTTCTACTACTGGGCCAGCTTTCATATCAAAGAGGATACCAGGAACTAGTTGAAATCCTGAAAATAGATTGTCATCCACAGAGTTCAGGTATAGTGGAAAGGATGAATAGGACAAGTAAAGAGAAGTAGAGAAAATAAAAAAAAAGGTAATTGAAACTTTGAATCAAGTGGAACGAAAAGGTTGCTCGCACCTTTCTCTTTTTCTTCACAGATTCCCTGCCATCCCTTGAAGGAGAGAGATGAAGTAGTGATCAAGCTGCCGCCACATCACAGGACCAAGGCTGGATTTCGTTTTGGACCAAAAGACAAAGGTAGTCGCAGTGACCAGAATCGCTGTCCTTGTGGAAAACCAACAAGCCCGGATCCATGCCAATCGAGTAAAAGGTCAAGGTGGAAGCAAGACACAGATAAAGGAGGTGAAACAGGTGTTGAAATCCTCGAAGAGTGAGTGAAGCAGGTGTTATAGTCTCTGAAAAGTTGCAAAATGACTGTACTCATAACAAAGAACTTTGGCAAGCTGTGGATTTTGTTGGGGGCACTAGTATTTTTAGTGTTCATCCCAACCTGGATCATAACTAACTGTATATATCAACTAGCAGATCTGGGGCCCCTTGGAGGAATTTGTGGGACCCCTAATGCCACCAGCCCAGACATAGTATCAGAGACACCTCAGAAAAGGAATAAAAGAGCCCTGTCCCATAGTACACCCTCCCAGATAGTCATCACACACACAAATGGCACAAGGACACAATTTTAGTAGAATTTCCCTAACACACAAGTAGCTACTTTTATATTGCCTTATGATAGGAGATTAGGCCCAGGAACTGTATTTATATGTGTCACGGACAAATATTGATTGAGGAGACAATTGTGACTATTGGGGATCAGTGGGTTGGAACACGGGAGACGATTGGGAGTGCAAATCTACTTAAAGGGAACACTGTAATTACAGGGAAACAAAAGAGAGAGGCTCCCGTAGGAAGTTTTGACCCATATATATATATATATATATATATATATATATATATATATATAGATGCCATCGGGGGTTCCAAGATAGGTCCCTAATGAGTTCAAGGAAAGAGATCAGGTTAAAGCCAGTTATGAGTCCTTTATCTCTCCCCTTGTCACCATAAATAAAAATGTAGATTGGATAAATTGTATCTATTATAATCAGCAGAGATTTGTTAACTATATAAAGAATTCCCTAAAGAGCATAGCAGAACAACTAGAAGCCACTTCCCAGATGACATTCCAGAACAGAATGGCTCTGGATATGACCCACACAGGAAAAGGTGGTACCTGTGTATATATTGATAAAGTAGATAGATGCTGTACTTACATTCCTGATAATACTGGCCCCAAATGGAAGGTCACTCTTGGCATTGACAACCCTTGGGATCAGTATTTTGGATGGTATAATACTTGAAAACAAACCCTAGTGCGGCTAGGAATTATCATTGTTATTATATTTGTTATAATAGGTGTTGTAATACTTTGTGTAGTCCCGAAAGCACACTGACTAACGCAACACGCAACCTCCCACGCGCTAATAGACATAAGAGGTCCACTTCTATTTTTGAAAGACCCAATTTTGGAAATGCAAAGGTTGCTTGCTGTACAAGAGCTGGAAATAGGTTGAAAAAGACAATGATGAATAAGGTCATAGGATGGAAAGAGCAGAAACTAGGAGGGCCATGTAAAATAGCAGCCATATCATTGATCATTAGGGCCTTGCCCCAGAATATCTCCGTGTGTCTGACACCCAACCCAAATGATACAGCTACCAGAAGGAAAATACAGGAACTTAAACAATTAATTCCTCAGTCTAATAAGAAAGATATTCTACCCAAACCAAACTTTAGGGAGACAGAACAAGTAGCAAGACATTTGAATTTAGCAATACAGAAGTACATAGATCCCTTACCATCGATTCTAGGGAATGTACATCCTCAAGGTTTCCAAGATATGAATAGAATTCCCCATCATTTTCTGTTGATGCATGAATATGGTATACAACAATCACAGGGAAAGGGAGATTGTTGGGTTTGTTCTCATATGCATACAGGAGAAAATTTATTCCCAATGATAGCAAAACCATTATCTATAACACAGTTAATGAATGAGACACATGTGTTCACTGGACAGCCAAAACCAGACAATAGGCCATTTTTAATACAGGGATACACACAACCACCAAAATTTTGTTTTCTGAATGGACACCTACTGAATAATGAAACAAACATTTATGCCAATGATAAATTTTGTTATGACACAGATGTCAATTTTACACTTCTAAACATGGAGAAATACAAAACATTTAACTTGGTAGACATTACAGGCCTAAACACTGATACCAATGCTGACATGAATACAAAAATGAGAAACTTGTCAATGTACAATATTTCTTCATGCCCTAGATCAAAACCAACCTATAACAAGTCAGAGGTATATAAATGGTTAAATTTGGTGAATGAAACATTGGTACTTGACAATAAGGTCAAATTAATACATATCGCTGAGTGGTTATGTCTAATTGGAATGCGAACAGATCTGACTACTCAGGAGATGATATCTGCCCCAATGTTACCAGAGGGCTGGGTAGTTTGCCGCGGGCTATGGTGTCACACCACTATCCCTTTTCCCAAGGGAGAAGAATCAGCCGGGTGGTGCACCATAGTTAGATTGTTCCCTTACATGAGTACTGAGTCAGGAAGACGTGTGAGTATGGTGCCAGCCTCAGGGGTACTCACATTTCACGATCAGGGACGATATAAGAGGGCACTGACTAGTTCATGGGAGAAATTCTACATGAGCATCCTACCAGGGGGTACAGCACTGGCACTTATTAAGCTTGATGCATTTGCCGATATTATGGAAAAATGAATCTACACAACAACAAAGGATATAGGATTAATCAATGAAGAAATGAGGAAAATTAGGATGGAGCAGGAGGTAATTAGACAGCGACAGGAAAGACTAATGATGGCAGTAACAGGTCTGTGTGATCAAACACAAAACAAACAAATATGTTGCATATATTTTCACAACTTCACCAAAGAGACTAAGGATGTTCAAGTACCAGATTATTATGACATTATTAATGGCCACCAACTAGAGAGAGACTTCAGGGAGAACTGCATAATCTTCCCAATGCCTGGAATCCATTTGATTCCAGGCATTGGGAAAAGAGGGGATTGTGAGGAAAATGTGTATCTTGAAATGCCATTTTGTAGTGTTCAGCTTAGCATAAGTCATCTCAGTATATATTAGAAGGTTAGAGTATCCCTTTATATCTCTTGGATGTATCTTTGCTTAGTGTTTCAGATTATAAATCACACTTGCACTTTTTACGCCGGATATCTAGTCTGCGGTTAGAGATTAGAATCAGAGACAGGATGTTCTGCAAGTTAAAGACATGCAAGCTATAAGAGATGTTTTATACATATATTGATAGAACATTGCCAATATATCAGCATCGGCTATAATGCATAACATATATTTACATTAATATAGCTTGAATAAGTTTCTTAGCAATAATTAATAATTGACACAGTGAATAGGAATTTACTAAACATATTATTAAGTATGAGAGATGGTTTTGCAAAAGCTGAGATGGTTTTTGCTGAAGTTACGTAACCGTAAAATGTTCAGACAGTACTGAAAGTAGGAACGGGGAATTTTATTGTGGTAACAGGTGGTATGAACTGATGACACAATAATATGTTATTTTTTTTATGATCTTTGAACTATATTTGACTTTTTATGTAACCGGGTAGATTAAGAGAACACGTTAATTGATTGGGTAATTTTTGTGGGAGGTCCTGGGAGGTATAAGATAATTTTGTGGTTTAAGGCTATATATTCTTGACGATGTTTGAAAATAAATGCAGTCATTAGAACCAAGCTATTGTGTATGGTTTTCATTGATTGTCCGGCTAGCTGAAGATTCATCCACAGGACAAACCTAGGGTGCACCCAAACTCGGGATCCTTACACCCATCAGTGCCACCCAATCAGTGCCTGTCAGTGCAGTCTCATCAGTGCTCATCAGTGCAGGAAAAAACGTATTTATTTACAAAATTGTATAACATAAACAAAAAAAACTTTTTTTTTTTTCAAAATCTTTTTTTATTTGTTTAGCAAAAAGGAAAAAACCCAGAGGTGATCAAATACCACCAAAAGCAAGCTCTATTTGTGGGGGGGAAAATGACATAAATTTGGTGTAGGTACAGTGTTGCATGACCGCGCAATTGTCATTCAAAATGCAACAGCGCTAAAAGGGGAAAATTGGCCTGGGCAGGAAGGGGGTGAAAGTGCCCGGTATTGAAGTGGTTAAACTATCTATGCTCCTTGCTGATACCACTGCTTGTGAAAGAGAATTCAACATCCTTACTGCTGTGACAGTAAAGAACCCTCTACACTGTTTAAGGTTAAACTGCTTCTCTTCCAATTTAAGTGAATGACCGTGTGTCTTTTTAAACTTCCTTTCACTGAAAAGTTTTTTCCCTATGCTAAGGTCACCAGCGCGGTATTTGTACATCACTATCATATCCCCTCTCAAGCGTCTCCTCTCCATAGAGAACAAGTTCAATGCTTGCAGTCTTTCCCCATAGCTGAGATTCTCTAGTCCCTTTATTAGCTTTGTTGCCCTTCTCTGGACTCTCTCCAGTTCTAGCACATCCCTCTTGAGGACTGGTGCCGAGAAGTCTTGTAGAGTGTGAGGATTATCGTTTTATCTCTGGAATGAATCCCTTTTTTTAATGCATGCCAATATTCTGTTGCCTTTGCTTGCAGTAGCCTGACATTGCATGCCATTACTAGGACCCTCAGGTTCTTTTCTATCCTAGATTCCCCCAAAGGTTCTCCCCCTAGCTAGTAAATTGTATTTGTATTTTTAGCACCCAAATGCATTACTTTACATTTTTCAACAATAAAACCTCATTTTCCATGTAGTTGCTTACTCCATTAATCTATTTAGGTCTTCTTACACAGACGTTTTTTGCCCTGCCTAACTTTGTATCATCCACAAATATTGAGATTGAGCCATTTATTCCATCCTCTATATCGTTTATGAATAAATTAAACAGAATTGGTCCCAGGACAGATCCTTGGGGACCCCACTTACCACACCAGACCATTCTGAGTACTCGCTAATTATCACCACCCCTTGGACCCACCCATGTAGCCAGTTTTCAGTCCAGGTACCTACCCTATGGTCCATGCCAAAAGATCTCGGTTTGTAAAGTAAATGTTTGTGGGGAACTGTATCAAATGCCTTTGCAAAATCCAGATACACCACATCCACAGGCCTCAACGACTGACTGCTGAGGGTTGATGGCTCAGAGAAGCAGCTACACAGGGTCGCAGCCACTGTCCTGGACAGAGAGCTAGAGCATAAGATTTCCCAGGGAGTGGAGTCTAAAAGCCAGCAGGTTTTCACCATGGCCTCTGGTGGTGAGGATGGACTAGGCTGTAGCTGACTCCAGATCGCGGCCCCCAAGGTCTCACAGCTCACACTCACGGCTGGCTCTGATGGATGGAGAGGAAGCAGCAGTACAGGACCACAAGGTATGGTTACGAGAACAAGCCAAAGATCGGGGCAACAAGCAGACAGAGATGGTCAGAAGGACAAGATAAAGGTTGGGGCAACAAGCAGACAGGGATGGTCAGGTTAGCAAGCCAAAGTCGGTACACAGAGATCAGACGTAGAGCACACGGCAAGAAACACTCAGGGAAGTCTTCACACAATTATTGCTCTGATAAAGCTGGCTAAAGTGTGCGGGTTAATATAGTGATTCTTGTTAGAGGCTGGGGTGGAGCCATGCAGAGAGAAGATTACTTAAACACACAGGTGTGAGAGCAGGTCCCTAAAGCTGATACACAGTCCAGAGAGGTAAGCAGACAGTCAGGGCATGAAACATTACTGCAGATCCATGACAGTTTCCCCCCTCTTACGAGGTCTTCCCCTCCCCCGCTTGGGCCCAGGTTTAGAGGGAAACCTCAAATGAAACCTCCTCAAAAGACGAGGTGTAAAGACATCAGATGCAGGGATCCAAGACCTCTCCTCAGGACCAAAACCTTTCCAATGCATGAGGTACTGAAAAATGCCATAACAGAACCGGGAATCCAGAATTTGACTAACCTCGTACTCCTGATTATCCTCAGAGACCGGAACCGAGGTAGGGAGAGGACAATAGAACTTATTGAAGACTAAAGGCTTCAGAAGGGAAACAGGAAAGGAGTTTGATATCTTGAGGCTTTTAGGGATCTGACCCAGGGCTTGATGTCCCTGGTGGAAAGCCAGACATTCTCTCCTGGCTGTAAAGAAGGAGGCCTAAACCTGCAACGATCACCAAAACCTTTGAACTTGTCGGCAGCTGCCCGGAGAGAATCATGTATGTCACCCCAAATAGAATTGAATGATTCCTGAACCATAGCCAAAGCTGGAATATCCAGAGGACAGGTCATAGGAAGAGGGAACTGAGGGTGTCTTCCATAAACACTGAGAAAGAGTGTTTTCTGAGAACTAATGTTAACATGATTATTGTGAGAGAATTCTGCCTACGGGAGTAGAGAGGACCAATCATCATGATGAGTAGAGACTAAAGTGCAGAGAAAGACCTCTAACTCCTGATTAACCCTCTGAGTCTGTCCATTGGATTGAGGGTGGTAAGAAGCAGAAAAATCCAAGATAATATTGAGGGATTTGCAAAAGGCTCTCCAAAAGTGAGATGTGAATTGAACACCCCTGTCAGAAACAATATGGGAAGGAACCCCATGGAGGCGGAAGATTTCTCAAACAAAAATGGGAATCAGGGCAGAGGCTGAAGAGAGACCAGGAAGAGAAACAAAATGAGCCATCTTGGAGAACCGATTGATTACCACCTAAATGACCGTATTATTCTCAGACAGTGGAAGATTGGTGATAAAGTCCATGGCAATGTGAGACCAGGGCTTCTTCAAGATGTGCAAGGGCATAAGAAGACCAGCAGGAGCTTGCGAGCTTGCTCCTGCAGGCGGAGAGGATTTCCGGATGAATCCTTTTTCCAGATTTTCAGCAACATACTCCGACATGGCCTGGGTCTCTAGGATGGACAGGGGGTAGGTACAATCCCTGGGCAGAGTTGCTCTGGGAACAAGGTCAATAGCACAGTGAAAGGACCTGTGAGGAGGAAGCACCTCAGCTGATTTTTAGCAGAATACATCCTGGAAATGGCTATATGCAGCGGGAAAAGCAGAAGATACTGATGTGGTGGCAACAGGAAGTCTCTCCTTTGGGGCAACCTTGGGTAGGCAGGATGAGAAACAAGAGGGACCCCAAGCCAGGATCTCTCACAAAGTCCAGTCAAGGTGTGGAGAAGGGAGAAGGGTTGAGGCCTTAGGTAGGATAAGAAAGGATATCCACTCCTGGGAGTACCCCAATCAACATCTTAACAGGGAGGGTCTGGAAGTGGATAGGGCCCCCAGGAAGAACAGTGCCATCAATCTCCAAGACCACCAGCAGAGTGGTGAGGGGCAAAAGGGAAAGATTCATGGAAGATGCAGTTCCCCAGT
Source organism: Pelophylax lessonae (assembly GCF_965119305.1). NCBI lineage: Eukaryota > Metazoa > Chordata > Amphibia > Anura > Ranidae > Pelophylax > Pelophylax lessonae. The sequence continues at coordinate 238,126,977 of NC_138773.1, forward strand.
CCATAAAATTGCCAGCGGCTCTCGAATCCAGATATGCCGAGACCGAATAAGAGTAAGTGCCAACATGGAGGAACACAGAAAGAAGGAGGCGGGAAGGTGAAAGTGATATTTCTGGGTCCAATACTCCACCTTCCAGATGTATTAGACCCAAGTGTTTCCCAGACTAAGTAAGCAGGTGTTATGAAAATTACCTTTGCTCCCACAATAGAGACACAGGCCCAGAGTTCTGCGCCTAGCACGTTCCACGGAAGATAGCCTGGTCTGGCCCAGCTGCATAGGCTCTTCAGCTGGCAGGGGATGCTCAACGGGTTAAAGAGAGGGGAGCTCAGGCTGACTAAGGGCAAAGAAGTGCTGGCGTCTTTTTTCTAGGGCCCTCCCCTGAAAGCGAATATCGATCTGGTTACACAAGGAGATGAGATCGTCCAGATTAGCGGGGTTGGTTCTTCCCACTAGTTCATCCTTCACTCTCTCAGAGAGGCCATGTAAACAAGTTGCAACTAAGGCCTCATTATTTCAACTCAGCCCAACTCAGCTCATTCCAGTCAGTAAAGTGTCCAAAAAAATTGGGAACAATGGTCTAGCTATCACCTGACTGAGTTCCTAAAGGACCCTCAGGTGTAAGCCATCTGGTCCTGGTGACTTATTTGGGTTATTTCGTTTTTCTACTCTGTTTCTGATACTGACTGTTAGCCATGAGGGTGCAAACCTGGGAAATTCAGACTAGGCATATTTTGAACAAATTCATAAGTAGAGGTCAACGTCATTGAAACCTTGCCTAAAAATGACCAGAAGATTTAAAGATATTGGCATCTGAATAATCTGCAAATAGCGACTTTAACTGTAAAAGCTGAGTTTGGTTCTACCTCTTAGGACAGAGCCAAGCTAAACTTTTAAAGGAAAAGTTGAGATCTGCAAATAACTTCACCTGCATTTATGTCCACATCTACTGGTTGTTTTACATATAGATTTTTTTGAACATGTACTTCTTTTTTTTTTTTTTAATTCATGTGGTCAGTTTGAATCATTCAGGTTTGGCTGACACAAAACTGATGTTTACACAATGTTGCATAAAATTATTAATCTCTCAAGATTTCACTGTCATCGCAAGATTTCGCTGTCTGCAATAGCACATCACATCTGTTGCAACCTGCCATTGTCTAGATGCAATAACAATACATGGAAATACAGCAGAAATTGTGAAGTTTCTTTATGTGTCTCTCAAAATGATACACACAGAGGATCAATTCAGTAAAGCACAAAATGTGTAATCTTTTTTCTTGCAAAATTCATTTAATTTGCAAATTTAAAGAAGGGAAGGGTACATAAAAGAAAAAAAAGAGTTATACAGGTGTACAAGAAGTGTTGTGGTATAGTACATTTGTGTTATTTACTAATCTTACAATTTAAGCTTAGCTTATCTAATAGGAGAAAAAACATTGATTAGTGTGACTTGTTGGAAACACTGTAAATTTACATAAGTTACTTTGAGGACATACAATGCGATTAGAGGAGAAGCGTTTTAACCTCAGGCAACGCAGGGAGTTCTTTACTGTTAGGGCAACAAGATTGTGGAATTCTCTACCACAAGAGGTAGTCTCTGCGGGAAGTATGGTTGCTTTCAAAAGACTCTTGGACATACAGTACATCTCAATGATCAGAACAGAGAGATGATTGCGGCCACACACACCTGCACAGGTTGAACTGGATGGATTATTGTTTTTATTCAACCTCAACTACTATGTAACTATAGACAAAAAATACCCGTGTAAGAGAAGCCCATACCCCTAAATAGTATATACCAAAAATTAGGAAAGATGGGGCTTTGCGGGCTAAATGGGAGGATAAGGATCCATGACAACACAATGTAAACTAAAAAAATATTTTATTATACATATTAAAATGGTACATGGGAATGGTTACCCATATGTAACATAAAAAACATCAAACATATAGAATCTCATTGTAGAAATACTTCCCAATAGGGGAATGCTGATAACTTAAATCAGATGATGACGTGAGGTCTCTGATGGAACACGCTCTTAGGGTCCCCAGCAAGCCGACGTGTTTCGCACAAGGCTTCCTCAGGGCCAGAGAGACCAGGATAGACCGATATTTTCGATGCGAATCAGACGGTGGCAGGCAGAACAAAATGCAAGAGGATGATAATACTAGTCCAAGATCAATGTTGATAAGAGTATTATATAATTGCCCAGGAGAATAATTCTGAAACTTCAGTAGAAGGACATATATAGATGCATATTCGTATCTGTATTCAGGGCCTAATTGGCTACTTCATATAATGTAATCGTGGCATACGGCCGAAATATATAGGAGCATCCCGAAGGGCAGGGTATATCAAGATATCCTATGTATCACAAGCTGCAGGTAACAACTGCAGTAGATCAAAGACTCAAAAAGAGGCTGAGCAGCAATAAGCCTGCAGATACCATGTATCAGACATGAGGCAGGTAGTGCGTGTAATAGCTCAAAGACTCATAAAGATGCTGGGTGACAATAAGCCTTCAGCATCTCCTCAGTATGTGTGCCTGCCTGGTATTATCATCCTCTTGCATTTTGTTCTGCCTGCCACCGTGTTCCATCAGAGACCTCACGTCATCATCTGATTTAAGTTATCAGCATTCCCCTATTGGGAAGTATTTCTACAATGGATTCTATGTGTTTGATGTTTTTTATGTTACATATGGGTAACCATTCCCATGTACCATTTTAATATGTATAATAAAATTATTTTTAAGTTTACATTGTGTTGTCATGGATCCCCCTCCTCCCATTTAGCCCGCAAAGCCCTATCTTTCCTAATTTTTGGTATATACTATGTAACTATGTAAGATAACCAGTGTCTGTGCGGTCATATTTTGCACTTTTTTTTTTTTTTTTTTGCAATTTCCACCGATTTTTGCACAAGTGGTTATTACTAAACACATCAATAGCTTCTGGCCAGTGAAGGACACCTCTGAGTATATGTTCTAAAATTTCCTTGTCTCAAAATGCATGCATGTCCAGGCACAAGCATAATGCCCATAGTTGCAATGCTTTGAGACATTGAGATCACAGGTAAAATACACAAAGCCAATCAGAGTTGATATGTGCCTTATGATCACTGTGATGGCAAATGTAAACATGGTCTGAGCTTGCATTTGTGATCCCTTGCACAGGAAAAGGAAGGGGAGGGAGGAACATCACAGCCTAATGGAAGGAGAAGAGAAGAGAGAAGAAGGCTCTGGATTTAAGGTGGGGGGTGTTAAATGGACCACTGACCACCAATAATTGTGGGATTGGTATGGGGAGCTTTAAAGTGCCACTAACCACCAATGATAGACAAGTGTTGGTTTTGGAGGTAGATAAAGGTCACTGACTACCAATAACTGTGGGGGTGTTTTAGGGCAGTGGTCCTCAACTCCGGTCCTCGGGGCCCACTAACAGGCCAGTTTTTAAGTATTACCTTGGGGAGATGCAGACTAGAATACTGCAATCACTGAGCAGCAAATGAGATCACCTGTGATGTAATTTAGTTATCTTGCAAACCTGGCCTGTTAGTGGGCCCCGAGGACCGGAGTTGAGGACCACTGTTTTAGGGGATTAAAGTGCCACTGACCACAAATTATGGGTGGTGGTGGGGAGTTATATAGTACCACCGACTGCAAATGATTGTTGGATTGTTCTGGAGGGGGGTGAGGGATTTAAAGCATCACCCGCCACTATCTCAGCCTGCCATTGTTCATGTCTAGTGAAGGTACTGACTAGGAACTGACTGTCAAGTGCTGACATCGGGTTGTGGAATGGAGACTGCATTCTATGCATTTGGATAAAAAGCCTTCTGTGTGCAGAAGCCCCCTCAGAGCCCTAATACCTGAGCCCCCTCTCGATCCAGCAATGTCCATGAGTACCTCGGCCATACAGGACTCTCCCTCCTAATTAGTTGAGACACAGAAGTGGGTCCATTGGCCCCCGCTGCTGTCAGTCAAAGGCAGTTAGCCAATGAGAAGAGAGAGGGGGTGGGGCCGAACCGCGGCTCCATGACTGAATAGATACACGGAGCTGCAGCTCGGCTGAGGTGCCACCATAGCAAGCGGCTTGCTGTTGGAGGCAATTAACAGGAGGGAGGGGCCAGTAGCACTGAAGAAGGACATGAGAAGTGTAAGGATCAGGGCTGCCATGTGCAAAACCACTGCACAGAGCAGGTAAGTATAACATGTTTTTTTTTTTTAATTTAAAAGACTTTTCAATCACTTTAACACTTATAGCTATAGTACAGCCTATATGAATGCAGGAAGTGGGTGGAAAGGCAGGCATATGCAGGCACTCTTAATGAGTGTCTGTAACAGCTACCTCAGCTCTAATAACCCTGTCCACACCGGAAGATTTTGGCGGCATGGGGGGTTATTGGAATGGGAAGATTTCAACTAAACCAGGAAACAAAAACTCAATAGACTCATCCCACTGTTAGTAAATAATGTCTCTGCTGTTTTATTTTAGTTTTTATTTTTAACTAAAGTTAGGCTTTAAAAATAATTTGGCAAAAAATTTGGGGGAGCATACCCATGTATTTCTAAAGCTGCTGCAGCTATGAACCAAAAGACATGTATATTAAAAAAGAATAGCGCGCAAATGCAAAAGAAATAACTACCAAATCTGAAGACAATCCATAAATAAAAATGGGGGTTTGGTCCCACCATATGGCCATATCGTGCTCAAGCCCACTACTGCGTCAAAGTACCCCATTATCAGTGGGTCCTACACTATCCATGAAAAAGAGATGAATCCAGCCTAACCCATGGAGATAATACTCCTTGCTGGGAAGGATGTGCAAATGCACTACAGGGGACTCCTCCTATATCCACTTGATGGTGGACACTGATTGAGTACAGGTGTGTGTGGGGGGGTGGGGAGGGTTGCTCAACCTCGATAGTCTGGTCAGACCGAATACATAATAAACAGGCAAAAAATTTGGGGGAGCATACCCATGTATTTCTAAAGCTGCTGCAGCTATGAACCAAAAGACACGTATATTAAAAAAGAATAGCGCGCAAATGCAAAAGAAATGACTACCAAATCTGAAGACAATCCATAAATAAAAATGGGGGTTTGGTCCCACCATATGGCCATATCGTGCTCAAGCCCACTACTGCGTCAAAGTATAGGAGGAGTCCCCTGTAGTGCATTTGCACATCCTTCCCAGCAAGGAGTATTATCTCCATGGGTTAGGCTGGATTCATCTCTTTTTCATGGATAGTGTAGGACCCACTGATAATGGGGTACTTTGACGCAGTAGTGGGCTTGAGCACGATATGGCCATATGGTGGGACCAAACCCCCATTTTTATTTATGGATTGTCTTCAGATTTGGTAGTTATTTCTTTTGCATTTGTGCGCTATTCTTTTTTAATATACATGTCTTTTGGTTCATAGCTGCAGCAGCTTTAGAAATACATGGGTATGCTCCCCCAAATTTTTTGCCTGTTTATTATGTATTCGGTCTGACCAGACTATCGAGGTTGAGCAACCCTCCCCACCCCCCCACACACACCTGTACTCAATCAGTGTCCACCATCAAGTGGATATAGGAGGAGTCCCCTGTAGTGCATTTGCACATCCTTCCCAGCAAGGAGTATTATCTCCATGGGTTAGGCTGGATTCATCTCTTTTTCATGGATAGTGTAGGACCCACTGATAATGGGGTACTTTGACGCAGTAGTGGGCTTGAGCACGATATGGCCATATGGTGGGACCAAACCCCCATTTTTATTTATGGATTGTCTTCAGATTTGGTAGTTATTTCTTTTGCATTTGCGCACTATTCTTTTTTAATTTAAAAATAATTTATTGCATGTTAAAAATATGTAAATACTTTTTCGTCCATAGCCTGGACACAGTAGTACTTTAAAGGGTAACTCCACTTTCGTATACAATTGCGACATAAATCATATTGTAATTGAATGTTAGTTAAAAATGACCTTTCCTTTTCAATCGGCAGCTGTTGTAATTTTCTGAAAATGCAATGCAATATGGCTACCTGGAGTTGTTCTGTACACAGAATGTATACTGAATACTACCCCAGAAACATCATTTCCTGCTTGTGTGATTGGCTCGCAAATTTTCCTAGAAGTCTGCGTGGGAAACAAGTCCGATTTCTGGCATTTCCTGCAATAAAAATGTCATTTTTTGTGAGATACTCCCAATAGGAACACATCTAAAGGGATGCAGGCCATGCAGCTTTCCTCATTAGAGCTCTGCAGCTGCACAGCTGATTGATAATTATGAAACCACTCCTATTTGACCCAGTCAGCACAGAGGCACAGAGGAACAAACAAGGATTTCTTCAGAATAACAAAAGGTTGGAATCTGCAACAAAGTTTGTTAAAATCCTTGTAATGTACGGAGAACCCCCAGAGGGGAATGTTTTTTCTCAACAAAAGTTACGCTTTAAGCAGCAGGTATGATATATTAATGCTGTGTGTGTCATAAAATCTAGATGCTAGTGAGCACTGGCAAGATTCTAAAGTGACTGTTACATATAGTTACATAGTTAGTGAGGTTGAAAAAAGACATCCTTCCATCCAGTTCAACCTATGATGTGTGTGTGTGTGTTTGCTGTTAACCGTACATTGTATACCCCTGTATGTTGTGGTCTTTAAGGTGCCCATCTAATTGAAACTATCAATGCTCCCTGCTGATATGACTGCTTGTGGAAGAGAATTCCACATCCTTACCGCTCTTACAGTGAAGAACCCCTTACGCACTTTAAGGTTAAACCGCTTTTCCTCTAGTTTTAGTGAGTGGCCACGTGTCTTATTGTATCTCCTTTCTCTGAATAGTTTGTTCCTTATGCTGTACTGTGTGACAAGTAGTAACAGCTGACACAATATCCTAAAATGACCCTGCCTTCTCTCCGTAGGCTCCTTGTAT